>NW_028274885.1:0-600000 GCF_037043125.1 Eumetopias jubatus
AAACTCGCACACCTGTGTTTCATGTAGGTGTTCTCCCTGCTCTGCTGCACTATCTTCCTCTCCCAAAACCGAGCCTTAACCTGGGGGAGGAAAACACATCCACCCTCAGTTGTGCCGGACTGTGCCCCAAACAAAGAGGAAGAAAAAGAAAACACTTACCCAATTATCTAGAGCACTTCTCTCATGAGCTGCGACCTGAAAAATCAATTCACCAAGAGCCCATGTTCAGGGATCTAAGGGCCACTTCCATCACCTGCAGGAGGCACAAAGGGACCAGTATGTAGGGGCAGAGCCTACGTTACCTTGAGTTTGAAGTTGAGCTCTGCCTTCTGTAGCCGATCTTGCATTTCTCCAATTTCTTGTCTGTGAGATATAATTGCTTCTGTCAGATAAAGCCCAATATTGGCTGTGATTTTAGGTTTTTTTAAAAGATTTTATTTATTTATTTGACAAAGAGAGACACAGTGAGAGAAGAAACGCAAGCAGAGTGAGTGGGAGAGGGAGAAGCAGGCTTCCCGCAGAGCAGGAGCCCGATGCGGGGCTTGATCCCAGGACCCTGGGACCATGACCTGAGCCGAAGGCAGACGCTTAACGACAGCCACCAGGCGCCCCTTGGGTGTGATTTTAAATCACCTGCCGATGTGGCCATCCTCCTCTGATCTGTCCCCTCATACGATTTTTCCTGACACAGGAAACACTTTCCCATGATAATAAAGGTACAGTAGGATCAAAGCTATAGTTACATCCTCTCCTTACTCGTTTCTCCACACCTGCAGGGTTCAGAGTTGACATAATTTCCTTACCTGATATCAATCTTTCCCTGATTTATCACATGAAAAGGAGCTTTTACCATGAAGCTCTATTGTCATTTAACTTCTATGCTCGTCATGGTTCCCAGGGTTGCAAAGACCGCGCCATCAGATGGCACTACCGGGTTCATGGGCAGGATTCATCCTACGACAAACTGCTTTCCTCAAGATTAGGACCACTGAAACCACCCCTGGGGGGTGGAATGGCATGGCGGAAGTTTCCACAGAGTCAGGCCAGCGCTGGGGATCCGGACATGTTTAGTAACATAATTGTTTTGTTCTTTCTAAAACTTGTCTTTTTGTGTCTGTTAATTCTCTCTGGATATGGCCTTTGAATTTTTGTTTATATTACTTGTTAATTGAGTCTAAACCATGTACAAAGATTAAAAATACGAAGTGAACAGTGGTTTCATGAGCCGCTAATATTTAGTGTCTGAACTCACTTATACTTGTCTATCTCTTCGGTAACCAGTTTCAAATTTTCCTCAGCAGCTGCCAGTTGACTCTTCTGTGCCTTCAGTTCACAGTGTGTATTTTCCAGCTTCCTAAGATGGGAAAGGTATATACACAGTCCAGTAGCCAAGGTCCTGAATTGCTGCCATTTTTCCTCCCAACACAACTGATGGCCTAGATTCAAATGACCCCCATAAATGCACAGACCGAGAACAGAATGAGGGAGACAACTTGAAGGCCCCATTTACTGTTAAAGAATAATCAAACTCTGGAAGCTGCCAAGTCTCCGGCAATCAGAGTTCTCTTTATACTTCTCTACTTCAATTCATTCATCATCAAGCCCCCAAATAACATTGCACTTTGTGCCATCTCAGAGTTGGTCTTTTGTCTGAGACGGTGAGGACTCCTTTCAGATCAAAGGGAAAAACCATGCTTGACCAACTATACCCCTTTTGATGAAGCAGGGGACGATCCTTGGTCTTACACATCCATGGGGAACCCTGATCCTCAAACCAAGGCTGTGCCTGACACAGACAATCAACCTGAAAGGAAGGCTTCCAGAATATGGCTTCATTGGGATGGTGACTCACTCCCAGACATTTCTAGGATCTAGAAGTACAACCCCGCCACATCCTTCGGAGATCCTGGAGAAGGAAAAGGTGAATCATATTGCCGGGAATATATCCTGAAGTATAAAACTCTGCAAACTGTCACATAGGCAGGGTGTTATTTCCATGCAACAGATTTCAGATGGAAAACTATCAACTGCATGGAGTCAACCGACTTTAACAAAGCTGAGTTCACTGAAGTGAAAGCAGCAAAGGAGGATGCTTAGAAAGGCTGGTTTGCTGTGTTCCCCTCAGACTCTTTTGTTCAAGGTATTGATTAAAGGGTTTCAACAGGACACTGTATTTACTCAAGAACACATGCAAAAAGACTCTTAGAAACTGAGTCAAAAGCTCTAGACAGAGAAAGACACATGCATTTGCTTCTGGTCTCTCAGGCAATCCTTCAGCAAATGCCTTCTGGACCGGCTGTGATGGAGTGGTTCACGTGGAAGGTGTAGAAGACGGAAAGGTGGTCAGGACACTGTACCTATGCCCCAAAGTACTTACCAATGAACAGAACCAGGATGCCAATGACACAGAGCAGCCCCCACCCCCGGTGTGGGATGGAATAACACAAAGCTCAGTCTCTAGGGAAGACGGGGACAGTTTTGCTTTTCCACGTGAATGAGGGACTCTAAGGTCTTGAACTCCTCCTGAGAAAATAAAGGAAACACTGGACAAAAGAGCCAACTCATATGAGTGAATGCACCCAATTTCTAAAGACCACATGGAGAAACATGAGAACCACATGGAGAAGAAGGAAGCTTAGGAGAAAGGCAGCCTGGCAGTGGGAGCCAATCTCCCCAGGACACATCAATACATTCTGGAAGAGGCAAGTGAATTATAAAGAAGCTGAACAACTTTATGTGCATGGGCTTAGAAGGAAACGAGTGAAGTTCAGGGTCAGCCAGCAAAGGTGAGCCCTAGTGAAACCGCAGGCTTTGGCTGAGACCCAAGAGTGTTACACCAAAAAAAATCAGGTGGAGGGGAAATACCCTGGCCTTCTTAGGGACTGGGCTACAGTGAGGGATGTCAGTTGTACACTGGATGAAGGGATCCGGGACTGCTGAAGCCCCAACCCACTTTCCAGAAAGAAACTCCCAGTGTTTCTGCAGCAAGGCAATTCCATTTTTCTATCCACATTATTGACCCAAGACCCGTACTGAACGAAAAGTGACTGAATTCAGGGCTGATAAGAACATGGGATGACACTGAAACCAAAGGAGAGTGCAGACAGACCCAGAGGGGATCCAGGTATCAAAGTTTGTAATGATGGTACCTTCCCTCTTCTACTCCAAGGGGTCACACAACAAGCACGACAAGCAGTTAGCACAGAAAGGGAAATGCAGGTTACACACATAAAGGAAGGACAGGCAGGCACAATTCTACAGAATGCATTTGGCGAAAATAGTCGAGATCTAATTCTAAAAGAAATACAGGTATCTAGACAGGCCGTCATATAACTTCATACAACAGTATTTGTGACAATTCACACAGGAAGAGCTTACCCTTCTCCAGCCACTTGTCTTTGTTTAGAGAATTCCACCACAATATCCACTTTCCTCCTCAGGATGTTCAATTCGGCTTCTTGAGTTGTTTTCAAAGAACTCAGGGCATTGTAGTGCTCTTCCAATAGCTTCTCACATTCTGGAAAGGAATGTGTATGTATGTGCACATGACCGGAGAACTTGGGTTTGATGGGGAAAGGAGAAGGGCAAGACCTTGAAGGCAGGAAGGCATTCTTTCCCTTCCCCAGGCCAACTCATTGCCACCGTATGGGGATTTCTTCCCCCAAAATAACATAACCTGCAGTGCTCGTTTTTTGGCCCTCAAGGCTCTCTGCTCTCCATCCTCCAATTCATCTTGGCACTTTAAGACAGATATGAGTAAACACATTCAAGAAATCATGATCACAGAACAATGTGAGGGTGCCTAACAGGACAGGGTCATGCAGTGCAACAAAGAAAGCCCTTAAGGCATAAGACAATCAGGAGCAAGTAAGCAAAGTGGAAAATAGTTCAAGTCAAAGAACTCATAAATGGCTTTCTTAGTGGCTTTCATTCATGTATATATCCACATACATACATATATACACTACTTCCCCTCCTCACATTGAAAATGCTCTTTTTGGCATTAAGAGGAAGGCACTGTACAATTGGGCCAGCCATGGCCCTTCATCGCCCAAGTATCTTGTGGGGATTTTCTACAGATTTTGGAGGGCAGGGCTGAATGAGGGGTTCATTACCTCGCTGTGAAGTCAACCATACTTCCTAGTCCTTGAAAGAGCAAACCTCATCATGGTGGTTCTAAGTGAAATCACAGCTCACTGCTCTGTAGAAGTTTCAGTGCCCAGATCCCCACTCTCTACTGTGTTAAACAGCAGGCGAGGATGCTGCACTCACCTCACCCAATGAACCAAAAGGCTCCCGGAGCCACATAAAGGTAAAACTCAACAACCAACTCCTACCATGTCCTGATCCTTGACCTTCTCCTCTCTCTCAGCTTGCAAGTGAGCCAGTGCCCAGCAAAGGGTGTCATTTAACTTTTCATAAAATGCCTCAACCTTTTTGATGTTCTCCTTCAACAAAATATTTTGAGTGAGTAATAATAATGCATTCCTTGGGGCACATGGATGGCATCTGGGTAGCACCGTCGGTGGAGTGTCTGACTGCTTTTGTTTTGGCTCAAGGCCTGATCTCAGCGTTATGGGATTGACCCCTGCATCAGGCTACAAACTCAGCATGGAGTCGGCTTGGGATTCTCTCTCTCCCTCTGACCCCATCACTCAATCTCTCTCTCTCTCTCTCAAATCAATCAATCAGTTAATCTTTAAGAAATCAACAGGAAATATGTTCTCAGACCACAAATGACAAAACTAAACATCAAGTACTGAAAGATAGCTGGAGAATGACCAAAAAATAGAGAGTACACAACACACTTCTAAAGAACACATGGGTTGCGGGTGGATGGAGGAAGAAAGAGGTGAAGGGGATTAAGAGTACATTTACTGTGATGAGCACTGAGAAATGTATAGTTTCTGAATCATGTTGTACACCTGAAACTCATATTACACTATTTGAAAATTATGTTTGAACTTAAAAAAAAAAAAAAGACACCTGGATCACAGAAGGCACTGCAACACAAATTTAAATATATTTCAATCTAGGTGATCATCAAAATTGATGTATTAGAGGGAAATTTATAGTACTGAATGGATAGAAAATGTCCAGTGACTATACAATTTTCTGCTCATTTATGAAGAACAGTATATACAAGCGACTTTAGTATACACACAGCGAGGATGGTTCTCCAGAAAAAAAGGATAAACACACAAATTCCCAAGGAGGCAGTGATAACGGGAATTTTCCATAGAATTCCTACCCCATCAAGGCCAAGGGGGAAATAGTCAGGCACAACACGGACAAGCTGAAATAACACGTGAGACGATGAGGAATCTCAAAGACTTAAAATGTCTCTGTCCAAAACAATCAAATTTACAAACCCTCAACCAGCCTCCCCCAGGTAAGCACACCTCTTAACTGCCTCCCCATGAAGGAGAAGGAGCACAGAGGGATTACAAAGGAGCAAGGGCAAACTTTCTGGAGTGATGAGTGTGTTTACTATCTTACCGTGCTGATGGTTTCAATGTGTTTACCTATGTCACATACCAACAAACTGTATTCTATTTTTTTAAGATTTTTTTTTTTATTTATTTGAGAGAGAGAGAGAGAAAAACAGCATGAGAAGGGAGAGGGTCAGAGGGAGAAGCAGGCTCCCTGCCGATCTGGGAGCCCGATGTGGGACTCGATCCCAGGACTCCGGGATCATGACCTGAGCCTAAGGCAGTCGCTTAACCAACTGAGCCACCCAGGCGCCCCCCAACAAACTGTATTCTTGAAAAAGATGTTGTGATCATATATACAATATATCACACCGAGGCTGTAGGAAAAATCTAATAGGCACATCTTAAGAGGTTTTATTTTGACTACAAACATGTGGCAAATACATCTTCTATAGCTAAAAGAACTGAAGAATTTATAAGCCAACATAAAATAGACAAGTAAGTAAATGTAAACGTTCAGTAGGTAAGAAGTCACTGACTTCTATTGTATATCCATGAAGGACCTGGATAAACTGCTCTGGAACGTCTCCAAAAACATGCCCCAAGTTTATGGAAGGATGAGAGAAAGGAAGAATAAAAAATGTCCTAGACATATAAATGAGAATGTTCTATGGACGGAGATGTTTATAGATAAGGACATGAGTGAGAGAGAGACAGGAGGCTTCTATTAGAATAATATGTGATTATTATTCCAACAAAAATCAAATAGAATTATTGTTTAGTTTCTGAAAACAGTGATGTTTTCTTTCAATGCCCACTTTGCTTCAGAATCACAGCCCAAACTGTCAGATTTCAGGAGTCCATAAAGATTTTCCTAATCTGGTGATCTTGTTTATTTGGATGATACCTGTGACATTTTCAGTTCCTTGAACACCTATTTCGAAACAGCCAGTGAAAGGCATTCATGCTCCTATTTCTTATTATTGTAACTAAATCAGTCAATAGGAACTCTAAAATTTAATTTCTTAAAAGATTTCATTTATTTATGTGAAACACGACGCAGGGGAAGGGGTAGAGGGAGACAGAGAAGACTGCCGGCTGAGCACGGAGCCCAAGCAGGGCTCAATCCCAGGACTCTGGGATCATGACCCAAGGCTAAGGCAGAAGCTCAACTGACTGAGCCACCCAGGTGACCATGAAATTTCATTTCTAAAAGAATACAAATTCCCTGCATGTGGACACCAAAACAAAGAACACATCTCATTTTACAAAAACTGGAGTTCCAAGTATTGTAGGAGACAAGACGCTCACAATGCAATCCATACTAATTCACACGAATCTTGAATGTTGTGCAAACACAACTCTCTAGAAAGTAACCCTGAAATCGATAACATTTTCATCTTCAGCCCTCACAGCTGAGGTCAAAAACACGTGTGCTGGTGGGAAACATACACGGTCCTTGATCAGCCGCTGTCTGAAAGAGGACATTACCTATCTGCCCAATGGTTGATCATGGGGATCAAATGCCCAAAAGACAGAAGCCATCTTGTCACAAATGGAAAATGCCCCCAGTCGTGGCCACTTGGTACATCTGGCAGCTGTGTGGATGCTGACCAGTAGCTGACTCTTAACTAGATGACATCCAATGGGGCCAATAACACTAGGTTCTCACAGACAATGGGCATGAGCAGAGGGAGGAGGGAAATGCATGACCGGTTAGTTTATGCAAGAGCTCAGAGATGAGGGAGGGTGAGAAAGCGGAGCTGATCTATGAGATGCAGCCTAGGAAGAAGGGAATATTTCTAATAAAGACTACCAAGAAATTCCCTCCTTTGAAGACTCAAAAGAAACCGAATCGAGTCTATTTTTACTGGAGGTATACATGTTGGATGAGTCGGCCTCAACACAAGGGTCCTTCCTGACTACTCCCACTTTGCAGATCCCTCTCCAAGAATCTAGTGTAGGCTGATCTAAAGAAGTCTGCTTATTTCTAGGGTGTTGCCTGTCTGTCTCTCTCTCCTGGGGTTAAGGGTTTTACTTTTTAAGGAGTGAAAAGGTCACACTAGGAACCAGGTATTCCTTTTATCTTTGGACATTCCTAAGGACATTGAGGAGCTTTTTACTTTGGGGAAATCAATACTGTGTACATACTGGGCTAAAGAAAGGATAACAACTCATTCACTTCCTGATCACATCACTCCATCAGATTCTCCTGTGAGAAAAGTCCCAGCAAGATGCGGTCACTTAGTGTCCGCTGGGCTTCTCGGGGCTCCCACGGATCTGGTGGGACACAGAGTCCCCGGGGACAGCCTTCAAGGCAAGAAGGAAAGAGCTGACTCAGAAGTTGTTCAAAGTCAACCAACCAGGAAGCACAGAGCACAAACGACATTTCACTTGTTAACACTCGAGTCCCAAAAACAAGGCGTAAGATGCCACTGTTCCCAGGGCTGCCAAACTTCATAAATATGAACAATGTGCTGATAGGAAAACAAACTACATGGAAGATGGACCCTAAACCTGCAAGGCTTGAGGCAGGATCTTCACTGGGCTTCCAGATGCCAGTCTAATACCCACAGGTCCTATGGAGTTCCTGATATTTTTAAAGACCTATCACGCAAGCCCCTTATTGAAGATAAACTACTCAATGGCTTTTGGTTTCTTCTCAAATCCTTCCTTCTTGACACCATAAACCTAGTATGCGCAGGTTTCCATCCTGCCAAAGCTGCTCTTTTTGGACCAAGCAGCACAGACAGGACCCAGAACTTGATGTGGACGGCTGTGGCCACAAACCCTTCAAGCTGACCGAGAAACCTGCCCTGTGGTGCTCGCTCTTAAGGAAGAATTGCAGTCCTTCTGGAGTGCCCACCAAGAACACCCTGAAAAAGCTATTATTTAACCAGCATGTGAAATAACCCATTAGGAAGGAAGATATCACCTGCAGCTTTGAGTCACCGGGTGGCTCAGTCAGTTAAGTAACGACATCTTGATTTGGATCAAGTCATGATCCATGGTCCTGAGGAAGAGCCCCTCTTCAGTCTCTGGATTCACTGCGCAGCTGCCTTGGGGTTTTCTCTCTCTCCCTCCCCCTCTTCCCTTCCCCCCACACCTGTGCCCTCTCTCTTTCAATAGGAGACACCAGTGAAGTGCCACGTTTACTCACATTTGGGTTTGGGGAACTGGGACACCGGAGCAAGAGCAGCCAGAACAACAGCCTCTGCATCTTCATGACTTGGTCCTTTCAAGGGGCGCTGGGGTGCCGGGGAGGAGGTGGAGATGTGGGTGGAGTGAAGGGAGGGGTGGGTATGTAGGGAGGGGTGGGAATGGGACAGGGTTTTAAGGAGGGATGGGAGCAGGGTAGAAATAGAGGGTGGGATTGGGGAAGGTGTTTGTCAGGAGAAGAAGTGGTCAAGGACAGTGTCAGGGCCAGATTAAGTACTGGAGGGGAGGTTCAGGAAGGGGAGTAGGTCAGCAGGTGAGTTAATCACTAGGTCAGGAAATCACTAGGTCAGCAAGAAACAGTAGCAGGTTAAGGGATTGGAGGAGCATCCACCGATCTCCAAGCATTCCCCTGGTCGAACCATTCCTTAGCAACCCAGAGGCTTTATACTCTCTCAAACAATCAGCTGCCTTTGCCCCTGGTAGATCATAATGGACACCCCGCGTGACCTCATATTTAAACAGCCTCTTCCCACCTGGTGCCCCACCACCGCACCATCCAAATAACAGGTCCTTTCGAACTGTGGCCGTCCTTCTTGTTTCTGCTCCCTCCCAACCCAAGTGCCTGTTCCCCTCTTCTGGGCACGCTCTCCTTGCTTCCAGAACTCCTGTCCTAGAGCCATTGGCTGATCAACATAGAAAGCAAAGCAGGACAGAACTGCCACAACGAGCAAATACACAAGCAGAGTGGGAGGTTTCAACCCTCTCTCAGTGACTCAAAGCAGACGGAATATCCATAACATGTAGAACTTGATAGCAAATCATCTGAATCCCACAGCTATCTCCGTATGTCTGTCCACAACCATATGCCGTGGTGGAGGACACATTAACTTTAGGCATATAGGATACACTTACAAAAATGCACCTGATCTATTTTGGCCAAAAGGGAAATTTCAGCATGTTTCAGAGGCATGAAATCACACAGAGGATGTTGTGGTAATATAATATGCTAGAAATCATGGATAAAAAGCTAACTAGAAATTCCCATATGTTTAGAAATTGAGAAGTACCTCGAGGCACGTGGGTGGTTCAGTCCTTAAGTGTCTGCCTTTGGCTCGGGTCATGATCCCAGGGTTGTGGGATCGAGCCCCACATCAGGCTTCCCGCTCTACAGAAAGCGTGCTTTTCCCTCTCCCCCTCCCCCTGCTTGTGTTCCCACTCTCGCTGTGTTTCTCTCTGTCTAATAAATATATCTTAAGAACAATTTATTTTTGAAGTACCTCTAAAATGAAATAGGAGTAAAGAAATCCAAAAGAAAATGCGCTATATTGGAACTGAATGATATGAGCATGATAAAATTGTAATCAAAAATGTCTTTGGCTGGGAATATCCTGGAATCTTGGTGTGAGAAGACTGCAGGGTCTGAAAATCAAACCTAATAGACCGAGATGTACAAATCTTACCTGGTTGAGGATAAAGCAAACCCATCCCGACTTACTCCTACTGTCATTTCTTACCCATGCCCCAGACTCCTCCTCTGCCCCTGCACAGTCCCCCAGATGGGCTGGCACCATGTGGTGGCCCCAGTAGGCTCCACGAAGGCATGTCAGAGTGTCCCCTGAACCGGGAAGTTTGATACAGCCCTCTGACGTGCTCTGACCAGTGAGGTGTGAGTGGGAGTGGGGCGTGCCACCTCGAACAGAACCCTTGGGACAACTGGGTCTGGCACCCCCTCTGTCCATCTCCTCTAGCACCTGGCTGTTACCAATGGTGGGTGCTCTTTTATCCTGCTCCCAGAAAGACCATGCGGACATGTGGCAGGAGCAAAAAAGATACTTCCCTAGTAGGAGCCACTAAGACGAAGGGCGTCTAGTTACTCACAGTAATATCAGCCCATCCTAACTGGCATGCATCCTCGAGATTACTCTCTAGCAGGCAACAGAGCCTTATGTGCGAAGCATGGACTCTGTCGTCAGATACACGTGGGTTTGAGTTCAGCTCTGCCCTTTTCTTCACTCCAACCTCAGGCAAGTTGCTGTGAGTCTCTGAGCCTCCCCTGTTTCCATTCTGTCATATGGATGGTTATACCATCTCAGGTTTGGGGAGGGATTAAATGAAATCATAATTCATGGAAAGCTTTGAGTCCCGCGCCAGGCACACATAGTAAATGGTCAATAAATATTAGCTCTCTACCTTTATGTTTCAAAGGGAAACACACAGAAAGCACAGCAATGTAATAGTACAAAACAAAGACACGTTAACCTTGGGGCCTGTGTAGCCCCTCAAACTTTGTTTTTCAACAAACAGCATGATATTTACATTCATCCACAGCCTTTTTCCTCTCAACAAGATACTGTACTCTTTTTAGCTTACAAATAAATATCTGCATCATGTTTTAAGATATATAATACTAAATACCATGAAAAAGTCAATCATTTCTCTAATGTTGGACACTTTCATAGGTTGCACAGAATCAAACACAAATGAAATAGAATAAAGTCTATCATAATGTATTACAGGCCTGAGTAAATATTATTTTGTTAACCTTTCTTTGTGATGTATCTCTATAGGTACTGGGTTGCAATTTAAAATGCGTTCCTGGAGAGAGTCTAAGGTGGTGGAGGTTTAAGAGACCTTCATTTCCTCTGCTCCCAGGAATTCAGTTAGATGCCTATCAAACCATTGTGAATACCTGTGAACTCAACCAGAATGGAATGGAGGAGAAACTGCAACACTACAAATACAAAAGTGACTAATTTCTATAAGGAGGAGGTGCGAAAAAGTGAATGTGAGGCCATATGTGGGCAGATAGACTGCAGGGGGAGGGAACCTCCGTAAGCTGGCTACCGGAAAGTGACACAGTAGCAGAATGCCAAGTCAGACTTTTGAGAAGTCAGCTCCAGTGAGGGATGTCCCTGCCTGAAAAGTACCCAGGTGGCAAAAGAGGGCAGAATCCTAGGTGGGACCGCATGGCCTCAGAATCTCCAGGATCACAGACATAACAGGGGTGCCTGAGTGGGGCAGAGCTCCCAGGTGTGGAAGCAGGAGAAGCCGGCTGGTATCAGCGAGCCCAGGAGTGGGCTCTCGGCTCAGGGATTCCATATACCACGAACCACAGCATGCTCAGGTGACTGCTCTCCAAGCAGGGGCCCAGCAAGCAGTAGAATCAGGGAGGGCCACACCCCCCAGTCCTCCTCTGGGGAGCAAAGGCTCAGGGTGTTCACCGCAGGAGTTGCAGGGTTTGGAGACTCAAACGAGTTCCCAGCCTGAGATACAAATGCTCAGTCACAGGCTGGGTGAACAGAGACAGGGAACGGAGACCAGGGAGACAAAAGTGACTGGCTGCTTTTACCTGAGGGAGCACTCAGGAGTGGGGCCTTGAGCTCTTGGCTCCGAGGTTTGAGTTTGGGAGGCTGTCATTTTCATTCTCATCCTCTAAAGCAGCGGGGAAAGCCTTCAGGGAACAAAAGCCACACAGAGCAAACCAGACCAGGTTACTTAGCCCGGCCCTCTGGCAAGGGCGGTACAATTCCGCGCTGGCAAAGACAGTTGAAAATCAATGCAACAAGCCCCTCCCCAAGATCAGCAAGAACATCCATCCAAGAACAATTATACCAATCATTGAGAACTGCAAGACTCCAGTGCTAGGGAACATGTAGGATTCATGTTTTTTTCCCCAGGATTCTTGAGTCTTTCTATTTTAATTCCTTTGCTCTTTCATTTTTCCACCAATTTCTTATTTTATCAACTCTTTTCTTTTTTTTAAAGATTTTATTTATTTATTTAATTGACAGAGAGAGAAAGCGACAGTCAGAGAGGGAACACAAGCAGGGGGAGTGGGAGAGGGAGAAGCAGGCTTCCTGTCGAGCAGGGAGCCCGATGCAGTGCTAGATTCCAGGACCCTGGGATCATGACCTGAGCCGAAAGCAGTCGCTTAACCAACTGAGCCACCCAGTTGCCCCATATCCACTCTCTTCTTAAAATCTTTTTAAATTTTCATGTGTACGGTTACCTTCAATCTTTCCACTGCATTTAATTTTGTTTTTCGAAATATTTGCATATTTCTTTCCTTACAGTGTTGGGATGCAGTTTCCTCTAACAGACCAAATATATCCAGAACCTAATGTATGGCTAACGTTCTCTTCATTGTCTGATCATATTCTCTTTTATTGCCCCCTCTTCTTTCGTTTTTTTTCTTTTGGGGGGGTTTCTGTTTTGTTTCCTTAAATTGGAACATTTTCATTTTTACAGATACATTCAATCTTTTCAATGTATTTAATTTATTATTCAGCCATCAGAAACGATGAATACTCACCATTTGCATCGGCATGGATGGAACTGTCGGGGATTATATTAAGTGAAGTAAGTCAAACAGAGAAAGACAATTCTCATACGTTTTCTCTCATATGTGGAACATAAGCGGTAGCACAGACGACATAGGGGAAAGGAAGGAAATCCAAAGGGAGCAAAATCAGTGAGGGAGATGAACCATAAGAAACTATGGACACCAGGAAACAATCCGGAGGTTTGAGACGGGAGGACGGTGGGAGGAGGGGGTAACAGGGTGATGGGTATTGAGGAGGGCATGTGGTGTGATGAGCACTGGGTGTTATACTTAACTAATGAATCACTGAACACTGCATCAAGGACTAATTATGTACTATACAGTGGCTAACGGAACATAATAAAAAATTATTTTTTCTATATAGAAGATATTTTCTTTACCATTTTGAGATATAGTTTCCTCTAACAAACTAAACAAAATACACGCAGGATAGATTTTATAACTCTGTTCTGTTCACCTGTCTGTATATTATTTTATTCTCTTTGTTTTTGTCATTTAATTTTCATTTTTATAGTTGCGTTCAATTTTAGTTTTTACATTGTCTTCAACTTAATTTTTGTACATATATAAGTTTTATTTTTTCTTTACAACTTTGGGATCTCGTTTTCTAACAAACAGACCAAAATCCACACATGATCCAGTACACTGTTTACTATATATTTCTCTCGGGTCATTGTTGGCATTTTAGTATTTTGTTCTCTCATTCATCAATCCTTCGCCGGACAGAATAACATGGAAAAACTCACCTCAAAAAAAGAGAAGAAGACACAGTACAGATTGTCAGGGACCTCATCGGTATGGACAGAAGTAAGATGTTGGAACTTGAGTTCAGAATAATGATTAGAGAGATAACTAGCTGGGCTTCAAAAAAGCATAGGTGACACTAGAGAATCCCTTCCTAGAGAAACAAAAGAACTAAAATCTAATCAAGTCAAAATCAAAAAGGCTATTAATGAGATGCAATCAAAAATGGAGGCTCTAACCCCCAGGATAAATGAGGCAGAACAGAGAATTAGGGATAAAGAAGACAAAATGATGGAGAATAAAGAAGCTGAGGAAAAGAGAGATAAATAACTACTGGATCATGTGGGGAGAATTTGGGAGATAACTGATACCATAAAGTGAGACAATAATAGAATAATTGGGATCCCAGAAGAAGAGGAGAGAGACAGGGGCAGAAGGCAGGTTGGAGCAAATTGTAGCAAAGAACTTCCCTAATCTGGGAGACAAAACAGGCATCCAATTCCAAGAGGCACAGATAATCACCTTAAAAATCAATGAAAATAGGTCAACACCCTAACGTATAATAGTGAAACTTGCAAATCTCAGAGACAAAGAGAAACTCTTGAGAGCAAGCTCAGGCCAAGAGGTCCTCAACCTACAATGGGAGACACCTAAGACTGGCAGCCACGATTACTTTAGCTAGCTAGGATGTCTATCAAAATACAAGGAGAGATAAACAGTTTCCAGGACAAACAGAAATGAAAAGAACTTCTGATTACCAAACCATCCCTACAAGAAATACTAAAAGGGATCCATGAAGCAAAAAGAGAGCCCCAAAGTAACACAGATCAGAAAGGAACAGAGACAGTATACAGAAACAGTGACTTTACAGGTCATCCAATGGCACTAAATTCGTATCTTCCAATAGTTACTCTGAATGTAAATGGGCTAAATGCCCCAATCAAAAGACACAGAGGATCAGATTGAACGAAAAAACAACACCCATCCATATGCCATCTGAAAGAGACTCATTTCAGACACAAAGACACCTCCAGTTTGAAAGTGAGGGGTTGGAAAACCATTTATCATGCTAATGGACATCCAAAGAAAGCTGGGGTGGCAATCCCTATATTAGATTTAAAATCAAAGACTGTAAGAAGAGATGAGGAATGACACTGCATCATCATTAAAGGGTCCATCCGACAAGAAGATCTAACAATTGTAAATATGTATGCCCTGAACATGGGGGCAGCCAGTTAGTAACAAAATTAAAGAATCACATCGGTAATAATACAAGGATAATAGGGGATCTTAACACCCCACTCACTGCAATGGACAGATCATCTAAGCAGAAAATCAACAAGGAAACAAGGGTTTTGAATGACACACTGTACCAGATGGACTTCACAGTTATATTCAAAACATTCCACCCTAAAGGAACAGAATACTTCTTCTTCGCAAGTGCACATGGAACATTCTCCAAAATTGATCACATAGTGGCTCACAAATCAGTAACAAAAGAGGGGATCAGTCCCTGCATATTTTTGGACCACAATCCTTTGAAATTGGAATTCTATCAGCAGAGGGAATTTGGAAAGATCTCAAATACATGGAGACTAAAGAGCGTCTTGCTAAAGAATGAATGGGACAACCAGGAAATTAAGGAAGAACTTAAAAACTCATGGAAACAAATGAAAAGGAAAACACAACTACTGAAGACCTTTGGGATGCACCAAGGCAGTCCTAAGAGGGAAAGAGATACCACTACAAGCCTTTCTCAATGAACAAGGAAGGTCTCAAAACATGAACCTAACATTATGCCTAACAAAGCTGGAGAAAGAACCTCAATTATAGCCTGAAAGCAGCAGGAGAAGAGACATAAGATTAGGGCAGAAATCAAGGAAATAAAAACCAAAGGAACAGTAGAATAGATCAACAAAACTAGGAGCTGGTTCTTTGGAAGAATTAATAAGATGGAGAAAACCCTGCGCATTCTTATCAAAAAGAAACGGGAAAAGACCCAAATAAGTAAAATCCTGAATGAAAGAGGAGAGATCAAAACTAACACCAAAAGATACAAACAATTATAAGAACATATTAAGAGAAACTAAATGCCAACAAATTAGGCAATCTGGAAGAAATGGATGCATTCCTAGAGACGTCTAAACTACCAAAACTGAACTAGGAAGACATAAAGAACCTGAAGAGACCCATAACCAGCAAAGAAACTGAAGCAGTCAGTAATCAAAGATCTCCCAACAAATAAAAGCCCAGGGCCAGACGCCTTCCCAGGGGAATGCTACCAAACATTTAAAGCAGAATTAATACCCATTCCTCTAAGGTGGTGTGAAAACACAGAAATGGAAGGAACACTTCCAAACTCTTTCTATGAGGACAGCATTACCTCAATCCTAAAACCAGACAAAGACCCCCCACTACAAAGGAGAATTATAGACCAATACACCTGATGAACCTGGATGCAAAAATTCTCACCAAAATACTAGCAAATAGGATCCAACAGTCCATTAAAAGGATTATTCACCAAGACAAATTGGACCTTATTCCTGGACTGCAAGGATGGTTCAACCTGTGCAAATCAATCAGTGGGATACACAACATTAATAAAAGAAAGGACAAGAAACATAGGATCCTGTCAATAGATGCAGAAAAAGCACTGGACAAGTAGAGCATCCTTTCTTGATTAAAACTCTTCACAGTGTATGGATAGACGGCACATGCCTCAATATCATAAAAGCCATCTATGAAATGCCCATTCATTCTCAACGGGAAAACACTGACAGCTTTTCCCCTAAGGACAGGAACATGACAGGGATGTCCACTATCACCACAGCTGTTCAACATAGTCCTAGCCTCAGCAGTCAGATAACAAAAAGAAATAAAAGGCATCTGAATCAGCAAAGAAGAAAGCAAACTCTCACTCTCTGCAGATGACACGATACTCTGTATGGAAAACCCAAAAGACCACACCCCAAAACTGCTAGACACATACAGGAATTCAGCAATGTGCAGGCTATAAAATCAATGCACAGAAATCAATTGCATTTCTATACACAAACAATGCCAAATAAGAAAGAGTAATTAAGGATTCGATCCCGTATACAACTGAACTTACAATCAGAAGACACCAAGGAATAAAACTAACCAAAGAAACAAAGGACCGGTCCTCTGAAAACTACAGAATACTCATGAAAGAAATTGAGAAAGACACAAAGAAATGGGAAAACGTTCCATGATCATAGACTGGAAGAACAAATATTAGTAAAATATCTATGCTACCTAGAGCAAATTCTACCTTCAATGCAATCCCTATCAAATACGTTCTGCTTTTTTCAGAGAGCTGGGAGAAATAATCCTATGATTTGTACAGATCAAGAAAAGACCCCAAATATCCAAAGGAATGATGAAACAGAAAACCAAAGCTGGTGGCATCACAATTCCAGACTTCAAGCTCTATTACAAAGCTGTAGTCATCAAGACAGTATGGTATGGCACAAAAACTGACCCACAGTTCAATGGGACAGAATGAGGGCCCAGAAATGGACCCTCAAGTCTATGGCCAACTAATATTTGACAAAGCAGGAAAGCATATCCAATGGGTAAAAAACAGTCTCTTCATCAAATGGTGTTGGGAAAATTGGGCAGCCACATGCAGAAGAATAAAAGTGGACCATTTCCTTACACCATACGCAAAATGGATGAAAGACCTAAATGTAAGAGAGGAAACCAACAAAATCCTACAGGAGAACAAAGACCATGACATCTATGACATCGGCCAGACCAACTTCTCGCTAGATACCTCCCCAAAGGCAAAAATGAACTATTGGGACTTCATCAAGACAAGAAGCCCTTGCACAACAAAGGAAACAGTCGACAAACCTAAAAGACAACTGAAAAATGGGTGAAGATATGGCAAATGACATTACAAATAAAGGCCTAGTATCCAAGATCTGTAAATATCTTATCAAACTCAACACCCAAAGAACAAATAATCCAGTCAAGAATTAGGCAGAAGATATGAATAGACATCTCTCCAAAGAAGATATCCAAATGGCGAACAGACACATTTAAATATGCTCTACATCACTTGGCATCAGGGAAATAAAAATCAAAAGGACAGTGAGATACCACCTCACACCAGTCAGAATGGCTAAAATTACTAAGTCAGGACGTGACAGATGTTGGCAAGGATGTGAAAAAAGGGATCCGCTTACACTGTTGGTGGGAATGCAAGCTGCTTCAGCCACACTGGAAAACAGTATAGAGGTTCCCCATGAAGTTGCAAAGAAAGCTACGGTACCACCCCGAAATTGCACTACTGGGTATTTACCCAAAAGATGCAAATGTAGTGATCTGAATGGGCACCTGCACCCCAATGTTCATAGCAGCAATGTCCACAATAGCCAAACTATGGAAAGAGCCCAGAAACCCATGGAGAGATGAATGGATATGATGTGGTATATATAAACAATGGAATAATCCATAGCCATCAATCAAATGAAATCCTATCACTTGCAATAATGTGGATGTTTAGAGGGTATGATGCTGAGCAAAATAAGTTAATCAGAAAAAGATAGGGTGCCCGGGTGGCTCAGTTGGTTAAGCGACTGCCTTCGGCTCAGGTCACGATCCTGGAGTCCCGGAATAGAGTCCCGCATCGGGCTAGTCTGCTTCTCCCTCTGACCCTCTCCCCTCTCATGGTCTCTCTCTCTCTCTCTCATTCTCTCTCTCAAATAAAATAAATAAAATCTTTAAACAAAAAGAAAAAGACAATGATTATATGATCTCAGTAGTATACGGAATTTAAGAAACCATACAGAGGATCATAGGGAAAAAGAGGGAAAAATAAACCAAGGCGAAATCAGAGAGGTAGACAAACATAAGGACTCTTTAGTCACAGAAAGGAGACTGAGGGCTGCTGAAGGGGAGGAGGGTGGCGGATGGGGTGTCTGGGTGCCGGGCGTTAAGGAGGGCACATGATGTATGGAGCACTGTGTGTTCTATAAGACTGATATCACTGACCTCAACCTCTGAAACCAATTCTACATTATATGTTGAATAACTGAATTTATATTAATCCAAACCTAAAAAAGAAAAAAGAAAAAAAGAAAAGGTATTCTTACTATGAATAATGGTTTGAAAAATGTGTGGCAGTTGTTGATTTGTTTTTTTGTTTTGTTGTGTTTCTTTGCCCATAGCCTCTTGTGGTTCATCTTCCTCTCTGATTCCCCCCTTTCATTTTTTCATTCCTTTTCCTAATGTCCTCCATGCTATTCCTTATGTTCCACAATAAGTGAACCCATACGATAACTGTCTTTCTCTGCTTGACTTGTTTCACTTAGCATAATCCCCTCCAGTTTCATCCACGTTGATACAAATGTATTCATCCTTTCTGATGGCTGAGTAATATTCCACTGTATTTATGGACCACATCTTCTTTATCCCTTTGTCTGTTGAAGAGCATCTCGGCTCCTTCCTCAGTTTGGCTAGTGTGGACATTGCTGCTATGAACATTGGGGTGCATGTGCCCCTTCTTTTCACTACATCTCGGTCTTTGGGGTAAATACCCAGTAGTGCAATTGGTGGGTCATAGGGTAGCTCTATTTGTAACTTTTTGAGGAACCTGCATACTGTTTTCCATAGTGGCTGCACCAATTTCATTCCTACCACCAGTGTAAGAGGGTTCCCATTTCTCCACAACTTCTCCAACATCTGTTGTTTCCTGCCTTCTTAATTTATGCCCTTCTAACTGTAAGGTGGTATCTTAATGTGGTTTTGATTTGAATTTCCCTGATGGCTTTTCTTTTTCAAATTTTGAAAGATGACAAATAGCCTTCAGGGGCGCCTGGGTGACTTAAGCATCCGACTCTTGATTTTGGTTCAAGTTGATCCCAGGGTCATGAGATCAAGCCCTGCGTTAGGGTCCATTCTCCATAGAGAGTCTTACCTGAGATTCGCTCTCTCCCTCCCAGTTTATCCTTCTCCTCTCACTCTCTCCCTCTCAAAAATAAATAAATGTATCTTTTAAAAAAAGGAAAGAAAGATTACAAATAGACTTTCTGGATATTTCTAGACATTATCAGATTTTTTTCTGTAGGTTGACTTGTGAGCCACGGATCCCTTTTCGTTTTCTGACACAGGATAGAGGTTGCTGCCCAGAGCCCCCTGCTCAGCACTCACCCAACAAAGCAGCTTTTCTCAGTCGCACCTCAGGAGGCATCAAGTGGCTGCAAAGCCCCCAGGGTCTCCCACAGGGTGGCAGCAGAACCTACTGGAAGCACAGCTCTGGCTCTCGATCCTGGGGCAGAGACAGTGGGGCTGGATCCTTGGGCTGCTACAGAAGTCCTTCCTGCTCTGAGATACCTTGGGTCAGCACAGGGAAAGACACCTCCCCTCCGAGTTGGAGGTGCGCAGGTGCCCTCTGCTGGCCGCCCTGGGAATCCCTACAACGCTCAAAGCCATGGCCCCTCAGCTGGAGGGACAGAGCATGCTCAGGTCCCACCAAGCCCTCTCTCTCCATGACAGATCCTGAGGCTTGGCCCCAAAAACCCATGCAAAAGGATGTATGCCCATCTTCCCAAGTGAAATGCCCTCTACAAAGCTCAGCCCTAGGGAGGTTGGAGCTTTGGTCTCAGGGATATCTGATCGCCTGCACTCCCACCTTCTCTGGTCCCAACATTCGGATCACCTACATCGACCTCCTCCAACCTGGTCCATGGTCCACCTCCAACACCTAGACCAGCAACCTCTTTTCATCCTTGAAATTCCTCTTGGTCTCTGCTTCTCTCTACCCCATCTCTCTCTTTGTTCCTCTCACTTTCTAGGACTTGCCCAATCCCCTCACCACTCCTTCAGTGTCTCTCTCCCTGACATTCTCTTTCCCAATCTCTCCCCAGGCCCTCAAGCCTTCTGCTCTGTGCAGCCCTGTCCAAGACCACAGGGAACCACCTCTCCTGTCTGCCCCTCTCTGCTGCCATCAATTGTCACAGGCCCTGCTCACAGGGCCTTGACTACAGCAGTGCAGTTACCAGCCACTCTTGGACAGAAAAACCTGGACAACTTAGTGGCCCAGCCATGACCCCAGTGCGACTGGAGGATGGCTGCTTCCACAATCTGGGAAGAAGGAGGGCTTTGCAAGATCCAGGAGCTCTGGTGCAGAATGGATTGTAGTAAATGACCTAAAAATTGACAGAGGCATACATCCAACTCCTCCTGTGTTGTGAGGGAGGAATGGGTCTCCTGTCATTAGCTTCTGCTCTGCCCATCCCCCAACAAGGACACTGTGGGAGGATTATGCGCATCGTGGGTCTTAAAAGAAAACTGCCACCATCAGCCCCCCCTCAGAGCCCACCTGCTGTTGGGGGGGCACCTGGTAGCGTGAAACCAGTGCACAAAATCTGGATTAATGCAGGGCCTGCTCACTGGTCTCCCAGGGCCCCTAGGGATGTTTCATTCATTCCTCACCGTCACAACAGACCGCTGCCTGGGGACAGACCCCTGTCCTGCTGATCGACACACACCCCCTAAACTAGCAGGTGCCATGTGCTCAAGAGTATCTATCACCTGAGTTACTACAACCACCAACAGACCTAAATACAAGATGGGTCCGCCTCCCCAGAAGGATTTCTTACGCCCCCTGCAGGAAAGATACCACAACGGGGAATGCTGCTATATCCTCCATCACCACCATTGCTGCCAGTTTGTTCTTTGTATGGGATTCACACTGTGCACTCGAAGGCGAGTGACTGTAGGGCCTCCTGAAGGTAGACGCTGGCACCGAGACAGAACTGTGAAAGGTTTATTTGGGGGATACCAGGAGAGACAGAGCACAGGGGACAGGATGGGCAGGGACAGCATTCAGGACATTAGGCTGATCTGACAATTTTCTAAATATATACACACACCACCTGTTTGTAATTGCTCAGGGAGGTCTTCAAATTTCAAATGTAGTGTCCTGTACGGCAAATAGATTTGGGTTAGTACACTGTGACCTTCTGTTTGCCTAAATGCATTTGTTTCCTATACTCTATCTGAGGCCTTGAATGGACACCTGAGTGTGTGGCTGCCTCCACAAGTCTATATGTAATAGAAAACAATTGTCTTCACATCCCAGGTATAAACCTCTGAATGTACAGGTTCTTGTAATAATATTTTACTTCATTCCTCCCTAGGACCTAAAATTTAATAGAAAGTAAAATGGGGTCCTTGCCTTTTTTTGAAATGAGGATTGGCAAACTCTCGGCTGATGTGTTATACTCTCACTGCAATGGTGTGGACTGAAATGAACATCTTTTCATGCTCATCTGCATGGAGCTATTTTCATTTAAACAGTGAGAAGGGGGAGTGGCCAACACCCAAGATATTTTACATATTCTTTTTCTTTTTTTCCGTCAGAGAGACAGAGACAGAGAAAGGGCAACGTTGTGCGCGAACGGGGAGGGTGGGGGGAGAGAGAAACTCCTAGGTAGGCTCCACACTCAACGCCGAGCATGACGTGGGGCTCGATCTCAGAACCTTGAGATCCTGGCCTGAGCAGAAATGAAGAGTCCGATGCTTAACCCACTGAGCCATCCACGGGCCCCTGCAGATTCTTTCTGTATTTCAACTCCTATTCTTCTAATCACCTCAGAAACCAATATGCTCCCCTTTCACAGATAACAATGCTGTGACTCTAAGTAGGCCCCACTGAGAGCTGGCATTCGGGCTTACAAATCAGGAACAGAGGTAAATCCGCAGGATCCTGTGACAACATTCATGGAGATGCAAAGTGCAGGCAGAGTGGTGACTCAGAGGCAGAGGTGTAGTGACAGGCATCCAGCTAATGTGGATCCTGGTCAATCCTGAATTCCCCACGAAGATTCTGGCTCAGGCTGAAGGCCAAGGCAGCGACTCTGCTGATCTCGGTCCTGTCTTTACTTTTTCTCACCAGGGCCCACAAACTCAGGCAGACGAGAATCCCCAAAGGAACCAAGTTAAATTTCCCAAATCTCCACCACATCCTGTCACCCAGTTCAGAACCTTCAGAAATCCAGGGAAAACAACAATCTTTATAGAGTATGAAGGAACAGCTTTATCGCAACAGTGACGTTCTGGTACAAATAACTGCATTATCCACACCGTGTGATGGACAGAGCCAGCAAGTTGGTTTGGATCTCACGGTGTCCTCACACTCACTGCTCAAGCTGCTGGCCTGCCAGGAACGGCCCCCGCTGTACCCGAGAGAGGCCCATCCACTCCCCTGAGCACCTCCATTCTTCTCATCCACAACCTCCTGTTTCTAGTGACTCGTGGCTCCCTCTCTTGCCCTTCAGATCCATCACTGGTGATTACCTTTTACGGAACACAACATCTATGTCGTTTAACAAATGTGTCCCTCCCTGCTCTCAGACACGTTAAATTCCTAACATTCAGAGTAGGCGTCATCCCCGAAGGACTCTTAAAAAAACCTGAGGGTTCTAGATGGGAGGGTGGTGGAGGAATGGGTTAGCCTGGTGATAGGTACTAAAGAGGGCACATTCTACGTGGAGCACTGGGTATTATGCACAAACAATGAACCATGGAACACTACATCCAAAACTAATGATGTCATGTATGGTGATTAATATAACAATAAAAAATAAAAAAAAAAGTGTATGCATCATCCTTTCTGGAGCACGGAATATCGTCTCTGTAGGGTGTGCGTGCGCATAGCCGCTGTGCCCAGCTTTCAGAGAAGAGTGGCTCTCCTTCACCACAAAGGGACCTGCGAACCGCCTCAGTATGAGTGAAAGACAAAGTGCATCAAACGTATCTCCTGAGCAACCTTAAGTATGTTATCATGACCTTAGCAACATTCACTCTCCCATAACATGGGAGGCCTACATGCAGGACTGCTATTCCTCATGGAGGATGCCCCAGCGTCTGTATCTTACACAGGTCAAAGAAAAGACAGAAGAACATCCCAATGGAAGTGACTCAGCAACATTCCAACAAACAGTCTACACCTGCCTAGAGCATCTGCCACTGTTTCTCATTCTCATCACCCTTACCAGACAAGAGGGTTTCCCACAAGTATCCACTGACTGCCGAGGACAAGGGACAGACCCCTACCTTAATGATTAATCAAGGGACAATAGCCTTGCTTCGGGTGTTTATATAAATAATGAAATGACAGATGAAACTCAACACGCTGCAAACAAAGTGAGAGGTGTGTATCATCCCTCCCAGACAACAAATGTGGACTCTGGACGTGCACGATGGTAAGAAATATACGTCTCCATTGTGCAATAAAGACACTTCGTTCCCAACAACAGCACCTCCCCCACTGCTCAGTGCGTGGAAATAGCCAAGCACAACAAATGTATGTCCTGAGAATCTACAGGATATTAAAACGTGCCCAGCCAGGATTCCCCTTGTAATGTCAAGGCTTCAACAAAACTCTGTTTCTTCCACCGACACAACCCTAAGGTGATGATCTGGAAAGAGAGAAGCCTGTAGGCTCTGAATGAAGACTTAGCATTTTGAAAGGTAAATGACACCACACACAGATCCCAGGACAAACCCAACAGATACATGGTCAGGACAGGGTGCTGCCCAGACAGGAACAGTATTCCAGACATGATTACAACTAAAAACAGCCACAGTATTTACATAGTCCTTCTGTGGGACTTTCTTGGGCGGGGTGCCGCTTTTGACCCCTTGAGCGCCACAGGTTTCTGAATATGACTGAAGCCCTAGAAGGGATAGAGGTGGATTCAGACGGGCCTTGACCATGCAGGATGTAAGCCAAGGCTCTACACCTGCCCCACCCTATTCCACTCTCTCCCACACCCACGTCTCATCCAGATGCAGAGAGTTTCTCACAGGCCTCCTCTCACCCCTGTGGACAAAGGAGAGCCCAGTCCCTCACCCCTGAGGATGTGACCATTTCACCCAGGGACAGATGTTTTCATAACTAATCAATAACACTGGACAATGGGGGCCTCCACAAGGAAGAGTGATGGGAAGGTTGCACTCCATCCATCCCAGAGCCCAAAACATTGTGTCTGTGCTATGCACCTGGGGAATGCTTTCATGTTTGTCTTTTGCAAAATGTCACTTTTCATCTCCATGGCAGACAGCTGCTGCCTAGTTCTGTAGGGTGAAACTAGACAGTCCATGAAATGGACGTCCACAGAAAGCTGAGGAATGTTAGTATGTCCTCACTCAGGTCTATCCTTGCATCTCAAAGCCTTGTGGTACCTCCTCTACATCTTCTCCACTGACAGAAGTCCTTAAACTAGGAATATACATTACAACTCATGTCATCCAATTCAGATCATCTTACAATGTGGTGGAGGAACGAGCTGTGGGTGAGGCCCCCCTGTCGACCAATGTGGAGGAGGCTGAGTTAGCCCATAGCCAGTGAAGCCTGGTAAACACCATCCCGTGTGGTAGGGCATATGGGGGGGGGACTTGGAGCACGGGGAAACCCTCTCACATCTGTACTGACCTGCAGAACAGAGGACAGAATATTCGGCTAAGACAGCCAAAAGTTGCAACACCAAGAGATGAAACCCAAAGAGCAAGCTCTCAGCATCTGGCTCCTTCTCCAATACCACGTTCCAGAAGAGCCGCATCGTGCTAGAAAACTTTATCCCTCTCATTTGGTAGCAACTATAATAAGGCAGAGAGCAGAGGAATAGATGTTACAGGAATAACCTACTGTCACCAAACATCACTACCCCTGTCTGCCAACGTTCACTACCAAGAAGTAGTGTCTTAAAAGGTGAGAAGGGATCATTGGATAGGAGTAAAGCAGCATACTCCAGACACGGAGGCATCGACATCCTGGGTAACACTTCATCATTCCTCTTCAACCACCGTAGTTTTGGGTCTGTTAAGAAGAGACAGAATGTGATGAAACTGAATGCCCTTTCTCCACAAGGAATCCGAGGCACTCGAGCTGAATCCTTTGCCTGCCAAACCCCTGAGTGTCCCTACCTGCCTCACTTCCCGACAAAGTGGTCTTCTACGTTCTGCAGTTTCTGTCCAAGGCCACAAAGGCCCTGGAGGAATGAGGGGCCTGTGGTCTGATAGGGGGCCTGGAAAACGGTTTTCTGAGAGGAACATGATACCAAGAGCCCTTATTTACGTGCAGCAGCTGTGTTTATCGTAAAACACACTCTTCGGAAATTTCCGCACACTGAGTTCCAGAGCAATTTTGTCCAGTGGGAATTTAAGATGGGAAGGCTAAATAGGAGAATTCACATAAATGTATATGCTTTCTGATGGACAACTCCCGAGCATGTGATGAGAGAAGAAACCAGCTCTCACAGTGACATAGGAACAAAACGACCTGCTCCTAGAAGCCCAAAGGAAGGGCTTGTGAGGCACTGGTCACACAGCTAATCACTTTCATCCCCCCTTCAGAACCTGTGTGCCAGTCCACCCAACATCTTTGAAAATTCAAAACAGTTGTAGAAAGGGTAACAAGTAGAGGGATTCTGTACAGCATTTTTACCAGCAGAAGTAAAACATGGATGACTTATGAAACTTGCCCTAAGAACATTCCAAACTGCAAAACAAACACTATAAAATGGAGAAGAGGTTCCCCTAGTTTCCAGTCGTGAGGATTACCACAGACCTTGTCACAGTTTAATCATCTAAACCCAGCATGAACACTACACAAATCGCACCTACTGACTGGGAGTCAGATTGGCCAGAGACATCACCTTGCAGTGAGGTGTCATCCTTCTGAAGTTAATTCCCCCCATGGGCATTGTGGGCGGGCAGGGGTGGATGGACCCACACACATGCACACACACTCACGCACACACATCGAGCGCCCTGTCATTCTTCACCTCCTAGCACCTGTGGCTTTGGAAGTTGCCACCGAAGGTGATGATTTATAATGAAGAAGTCTGTCAGCCCCTGGGTGATTTGCTTGCATTTTGAAAGGTAAACAATGCCACAGACAAACTACAGGACCCACCCAACAGACACAAGGCCAGGACTGGATGTGGTTCACTAAGGGAAGTTTCTGGAACACCTGGTAGCGGCCAAAGTAGTTATCTTGCCCATCCCTGGACCTTTATGAGGCTCGGTGCCCCTGTTCCTCATGGGAGCCCCAGCAGCTTCAGCATCAGACCAAAGCCCTAGAACCGATGGTGGTGAATTCAGAATGGCATTGACTGTGCAGAATTCAAACAAACGCTACAAGCCTGCTGTCATCACATTTCCTTCGCTCCCACTCTCGGGTCCCTTCTCAGACATAGGGCATTTCCTACATGTTTCCGCTGACACCTGAATACAAGCGGAAGACCTGTCCTTCCCCCTCAAAGAGGGGACCACAGCCCGCCACCTTCCTTCAGGTGTTTCCATAGCTAAGGAAAAAACAGTCCGGGCTCAAGCAGCTAAAAATGAACTGAGCTGGGGTGCCTGGGTGCCTCAGTCCGTTAAGTGTCTGTCTTTGACTCAGGTCATGATCCCGGGATCCTGATATTGAGGCGTGCATCGGGCGCCCTGCTCCGCGGAGAGCCTGCTTCTCCCTCTCCCTCTGCCTGCCGCTCTGCCTACTTCTGCTCTCTCTTTATTTCTCTGTCAAATAAATAAATATAATCTTTTTAAAGAAATGAACTGAGCAGTGTGCTTCATCCCTCAACAGCCCAAAATGTGGGAAATAGCCTGGCTGAAAAATGTTATGTCTGACATTCTGTAAAATGTCTTTCTCTCTCTACAAGAGACAACTCTTACCCAGATCAAAATGGAAAAAGGACACAGCCCCACAATGTAGTAATAGCGTAGAAACTGATGAATCTTAGAATGTCTTTAGCCAGGGGAACCCCTACAATACAAAGCCCTAGGGCACCACTTCTACATCTTCTCCAAGTCTCCTCGTGGAGAAAGATGGATATGCTTTGCAAGTCAAGACCTACTGTTCAGATCACATTGCCAAATGCAGGAGGTGGAGGTGGTTGGTGAGGTTCATGAGGCCAGCAGGGTGCAGGCTGTGAACGTGGCCCATAGTACAGGAACGGTGATGAGGTAGGACCCCTGGGGTAAGGCCCGCAGGGAGTTCTCAGGAAATGACGAAGCCCCTGTGCATCCATACAGACGTACACACGCAAAATAAACTATAGGCTGAGATGAAACAGAAAAGTAACACCACCAACAAACCTGAAACCCAAAGAAACAGTTCTGAGCACGTGAAACCTCCACCACCACGTTCCAAGACAAGAGCATCACTGCCAGACGTTACCTGTGTCCTGCGTCCCACCTATGCCCTGGGGTGAACAGATGCAATGGGGATAAACTACTGTCACCACATGTTAATATATGTCTGCAACTCTACAGAGGCACGGAATCTGCCCCAAAGGCTTGGCAGAGGTAATACCAAACTAATGAAAGGGTCTATTACAGATGGGACGGCAATCATAGCACCTGATGTGCCATAACTGTGTGTGAATTCAGCAAACAGCCAACACTTAGTGAGAGTTCAGAGAAGCTTTCTGGACAAGGAAAAAGGCATAATTTTGTCAGAGTTTTAGTCACCTGCCTGCCTTCCTTCCTACATTCCTTCCTCCCTACATTCCTTCCTCCCTTCCTTCCATTTCCTTTCTTTCGGGATTTTATAATAATCCCAGGTTCTGAACTTCAGTGTGGATATCGGGTTGCAGTAAAGTTCCGGAAATGATGAATTAATGAATATTTTTTAAATGTCTGCGTGATACACTGTCAAAATTGAACAGGCTGAGCATTCATTTCCTAGAATGTGAATAGACTTTGGGGTCAAAAATAAGTTATATACCTTTGTGCTCTTTATAAGAAATGGATTGTGAACTATGACGACTTAATCAGGAAATTCCCATTTTGTCTTCTTTTTTACTCCTGTGAAGTCATTCTTTTAAACAAAAAGATTATTGTAATTTTATTGGATGACTTTTCCGGTATTGACCTGAACTAGAGATTTTTACTAGTAATACGTTTTGACATGAAACTTAATTTTGTTTCTTCCTCTCTTAGATAAAGCCTCGACAATATGATGTTAAGTGTTTTGGCTTTGGTTTTCTTTGTCCTAAATTCTCAGTACCGGTGTTTGACGTGGGTATAATTAGACGAGGGGTAAATATGGTGACTTCTGATGTCTAATTGACTTGTTCACTCCTGAAAATCATTCTCTTCCCTATGTGGAGTCTAAATGACAACGTGGAGGGTGTTTCCATAACTTCTGAGACCAGGGGGAGGAACACCTCATGGGAGGGGGGAGAATAGAAGAGTAATTTTTCAGAGAGATGTTTAGGAGGCAAGCGGTGATAGGAACCTGAGGTCTGGAGTGAGTACTTTGCCATGACCTGGCTCTTGGTGAAATGTCGAGATGAGAAAACACTCTTTGAGTCTAGCAAGCAGGCCACACTTAGAGAAGAAGCCACATATTGCCAGGCAGAGTGTGTGTCACAAGAAAGGTTGAAACCATGGTTTTGAGTCTGAGGTGGAGGGAGCCTTTCCTGCCAGGGGAGAATGAGTAGAAAGGAATGTGTGCCAGTGGGGGTGACGTGTTGTGTCCGTGCCTCAGAGGTTGTGGTGATTCCGCAGTGCTATCTGTTGATGGCCAGGGTGGCTGCTTGGTACTTAGCCAACCCTCAAATGCTGGTGTTCGTCCCTGGGAGTGCAGCAGTGGGGGTGGTGAGAAGAGAGATCTCAGGGCACGGGAGTGCTCACATTGGGCCAATAGAAGAGAAGTTTGCACTTTGAGGTAAGATGAGAGAAGTATTATTTTGTAAAAGATTCTGTTTAGTTGTTTGACAGAGAGAGAGAGGCCAAGCAGACCGAGTGGCTAACAGAGGGAGGGGGAGAAGCGTGTACCCCACTGAGCCAAGAACCAGATGTGGGATCCCAGGGCCCGAGGTGGGATCATGATCTGATGTGGGATCATGACCCGAGCTGAAGGCAGACACTTAACCGACTGAGCCACGCAGGTGCCCCAGGATGAGAGAATTAAGGGCCAGTTAGTGGAGTCTGTGTTCTCGACCTCCGATGTGTTATCCATCTGTGATGGGGTGCTTCATGAGTGTTGTTTTCCTCTCAGGGTGGAGGGTAACCTTCTCATGTTGGGAGGAGGAAAGCTTGTGTTCCAGAGAGTGTGAGTTATCCAGGCCCTCCCAAGATGGTGTAACATGGAGTTTGTCCCCAAATGTGTGATTCCAAAGATCTTGTCTTCCAGACCACCCACCTAGATTTCATGACAGGCAATCTGTGAACAGCAGGAAGTCACTGAAGGCCATGGAGTTATCACTCAATTGCCATTTTGAGCTTTCCTTGTGTGGAACTCCAAGGAGGACCTGGAAATGGACGTGGCACTGAGCAGGAATAAAGGATGGTTTTGTTCATTTTGGGTGGTTTGCAGGGACCTATTTTTGCACCTTAATCATTGGAGGAGAGAAATGTTAGCTGACAGCATGCTTGTTTTTTTCTGTTACATATCTGGGGATGACATTAGCATTTGCAGTGATTGCATTTTCCAAGAATGGGGCTTACAGATGGGCGAAAACTTAGAAGACATTTGATTGCTTTTCTCTATTTTTGAAAACAATTTCAAGTAGAAATCTCCCCGAAATAGGTTGTCTTAGGTTTCAAATGCTGGTAAAGCTTGCTTCCCTCGGGCACAATGAGAATGCTAACAAGTTAGTTTCACCCAAGTGTCAGAGAATGTGTCTCTGGAGCTCATGCCCTGGGATATTCAATGTCACTGGTTTTGCTAATTATCTTAGAGATTCTTTTTTCTCCTTTTAGTTACCTTACAACAAATAAATGAGAAGATCCATTGACTTAGACAAGGAAAGAGGGAGCTTGCTAAGGAAATATCCCTTTGGAAGCTGAAGTTATCAGGACCCTTTCAAATACTTTTTGTGATTTCATTTTGGTTACTTCCACCTCTTGTAGTTCATCCTACTGACCTATTTCATGTGGTCCACAAATGGTCCTGATTCGAGAGAAGCTTCACAAATGCAGAGCACTGCCTCTCTATTTTGAAAGGAGTCACACATTAGTAGATAGGTTTATCTTACACGATGCTATTTTTGAATTCTGATTCTTTATGTCATATGTTTTATAGATCAGGGAAGGCAAGAAATATCTTGCAGAAACTCTGAATAAACATGAGTTTCTCACTGAGGATGTTCTGAAATTGAAGGTAAGAATCCCTTCTTTGCCTGAATTGTGTCCTAACAACAGAAATAAAATTAGTGAATTATCATCATCATCATCCTCATCTTAAAGATTAATTGATTGATTGCTTTGAGAGAGAGAGAAAGAATGAGTGGTGGGGGGCAGAGGAAAAGAGAGAATCCCAAGCAGACTCCATGCTGAGTTTGTAGCCTGATGCAGGGGTCAATCCCATAACACTGAGATCAGGCCTTGAGCCAAAACGTAAGAGAGAGACACTCCACCAATGGTGCCAACCAGATGCCAACCATGTGCCCCAAGGAATGCATTATTATTACTCACTCAAAACGTTTTGTTGAAGGGGAACATCAAAAAGGTTGAGGCAGTTAATGAAAAGTTAAATGACACCCTTCGTTGGGCACTGGCTCACTTGCAAGCTGAGAGAGAGAAGAAGGTCAAGAATCAGGATGTGGTAGGAGTTGGCTGTTGAGTTTTACCTTAATATGGCTCCGGGAGCCATTTGGTTCACTGGGTGACGTGAGTGCAGCATCTTCACTTGCTGTTGACCACAGTAGAGAGTTGGGTTCTGGACACTGAAACTCCTACGGAGCAGTGAGCTCGGATTTCACTTAGAACCACCATGATGAGGATTGCTCTTTCAAGGACTAGGAAGTATGGATGATTTCACAGCGAGGTAATGAACCCATCATTCAGCCCTGCCCTCCAAGATCTGTAGAAAATCCCCACAAGACACTTGGGCGATGAAGGGCAATGGCTGGCCCAATTGTAGAGTGCCTTCCTCTTAATGCCAATCAGAGCATTTTCAATGTGAAGAGGGGAAGATGTGTATATATGTATGTATGGGGATATATATATGAAAGAAAGCCACTAAGAAATCCATTTGTGCGTTCTTTGACTTGAACTATTTTCCACTTTGCTTACTTTCTCCTGATTCTCTTAGGCCTTAAGGGCTTTCTTTGTTGCACTGCATGATCCTCTCCTGTTAGGCATCCTCACATTATACTGTGATCATGATTTCTTGAATGTCTTTTCTCATATCTGTCCTAAAGGGCCAAGAAGAATTGGAGGATGGAGAGCAGAGAGCCTTGAGGGCCAAAAAAGAAACACTGCAGTGTATGTTATTCTGGGGGAAGAAATCCCCATACGGTGGCAATGAGTTTGCATTGGGAAGGGAAAGAATGCCTTCCTGCCTTCAAGGTCTTGCCCTTCTCTTTTCCCCATCAAACCCAAGTTCTCAGGTCATGTGCACATACACACACATTCCTTTCCAGAATGTGAAGAATTATTGAACGACCACTACAATGCCCTGAATTCTTTGAAAACAACTCAAGAAGCCGAATTGAACATGCTGAGGAGGTAAGTGGATATTGTAGTGGATTTCTCTAAACAAAGACAAGTGGCTGCAGGAGAGTAAGCTATTCCTATGTGAATTGTCACAAATAGTGTTGTATGAAGTTCTGTGACGGCCTGTCTAGATACTTGTATTTCTTTAGAATTAGATCTCGAGTATTTTTGCCAAATGCATTCTGTAGAATTGTGCCTGCCCCTCATGCCTTGATGTGTGTAAACTGCATTTCCCTTTCTGTTCTAACTGCTTGTTGTGCTTGTTGTGTGACTCCTTGGAGTAGAAGAGAGAAGGTACCATCATTACAAACTTTGATACCTGGATCCCCTCTGGGTCTGTCTGCATTGTCCTTTAGGTTTCAGTGTCATCACATGTTCTTATCAGCCCTGAATTCAGTCACTTTTGGTTCAGTACGAGACTTGGGTCAATAATATGGATAGAAAAATGGAATTGTCTTGCTGCAGAAACACTGGGAGTTTCTTTGTGGAAAGTAAGTTGGGGCTTCAGCAGTCCCGGATCCCTTCATTCAGTGTACAACTGACATCCCTCACTTTAGCCCAGTCCCTAAGAAGGCCCGGGTATTTCCCCTCCACCTGAGTGTTTAGGTGTAACTCTCTTGGCTCCCAGTCAAAGCCCGCGGTTTCACTAGGGCTCACCTTTGCTGGCTGACCCTGAACTTCACTCGTTTCCTTCTAAGCCCATGCCCATAAAGTTGTTCAGCTTCTTTCTAGTTCACTTGCGTCTTCCAGAATGTATTGATGTGTCCTGGGGAGATTGGCTCCCACTGTCAGACTGCCTTTCTCCTAAGCTTCCTTCTTCTCCATGTGGTTCTCATGTTTCTTCATGTGCTCCTCAGAAATTGGGTGCATTCACTCATACGAGTTGGCTCTTTTGTCCAGTGTTTCCTTTATTTTCTCAGGAGGAGATCAGGACCTTAGAGTCCCTCATTCACGTGGAAAAGTAAAACTATCCCTGTCTTCCCTGGAGACGCAGCTTTGTGTTATTCCATCCCACAACGGGGGGTGGGGGCTGCTCTGTGTCATTGGCATCTTGGTTCTGTTCATTGGTAAGTTCTTTTGGGGGTGGGTACATTGTCCTGACCACCTTTCCGTCTTCTACACCTTCCCCCTGAGCCACTCCATCACAGCCGGTCCAGAAGGCATTTGCTGAAGGAATCCCTGAGAGGCCAGAAGCAATCCCATGTGTCTTTCTCTGTCTAGAGCTTTTGACTCAGTTTCTAACGGTCTTTTTGCATGTGTTCTTGAGTAAATCAGGTGTCCTGTTGAAACCCTTTAAATCAACACCATGAACAAAAGAGTCTGAGCGCAACACAGCAAACCAGCCTTTCTAAGCATCCTCTTTGCTGCTTTCACTTCAGTGAATTCAGCATTGTTAAAGTCGGTTGACTCCATGCAGTTGATAGTTTTCCATCTTAAATCTGTTGCATGGAGATAACACTGTGAGTATGTGACAGTTCACAGCATTTTACACTTCAGGGCATATTGCCGGCACTAAGATTGGCCTCTTCAAAGGAGGACTTCCATGTAGTCTTTCAATATTTGTTGTAGTAAGTTCTACTCTTGCTATTTCTCGTTTGGATGTGAAGGCATCTCAAACTATAAAGATCATTGATATTACCACTGTTAATGAACTAAATGAGCCAACAGGGGAGACCATATTTAATGTTGTGTATGCATCTGGGTAATCAGAATAGCATTAAGGCTTTCCGGAATGGCCAAGAAAATGTTGAGGAAAGAATGTTCTGTTGATGCCAACAAACATGATTATGAAGTGAATTTTTGCTCAGGTGCTATTAAGAGTATAGTCTGAGAATAAAGGGAATCCGTGAACGAACCTGCCCGTGATAGCAAATAGCAGTCCTATTGGTAGAACATATTGAAAATGTGCTACTACAATAATATGTGTCATGGAGGATAATGTCTAGGGATGAGTTAGCTCATGCAATGCCTGTTAGGCCTCCTATAGTAAATCGGAAAAGAAAGCCTAGGGCTCATAGGATAGCAAGAGATAACTTGGTATATCCTCCTTGAAGGGTGGCAAGTCAGCTGAATACATTGACTTCTGTTGGAATAGTAATAATTACAGTAGCTGATGTAAAGTATGCTCGTATTTCACCGTCTATCCCTACAGTAAACATACAGTGGGCCATATGATAAAGCCAAAGAAACCAATAGATGTTATTACTCAGACTATTCCCACGTACCTGAAGGGCTCTTTTTTGCATGAATAGTAGGTGAGATTATCCTGAAACCTTGTAAAATGAGGACACCTATTTCGTGGTGTCCCAAGAATCAGAATAGATGCTGATAAACACTGGGGTCCCCTCCCCTGGCTGCGACAAAGCATGTAGTATTAAGGTTTCAATCTGTTAATAGTATAGCAATTCCAGGTGCCAATATGGTAGTGATAGGAGCAGCAAAACTTCTGTCATTGGGATGAACCCTGTGAATAAGGGGGTTAGGTATTGGGATTGCAGGGGGTGAGTGTTATATTAATAATAGTAGTAATAAAATTAATAGTGCCTAGAATTGAGGACACACCTGTTAGATATAGTGAGATGATTGTTAGATCCACGGGTGCTCCTGTGTGAGCTAGACGGCCGGCCAGAGGAGGGTAGACAGTTCATCCCGTTCTGGCACCTGCTTCCACCATAGAAGAGGCAAGTAATAGCAAAAAAAATGGTAGGAGTAATCAGAAGCTTATCTTATTTGTTTGGATGAATGCTTCATCTGGAGAGCCAGTTATTCGAGGGCGTAATCGATTTCCAAAACCACCAATCAGTAGAACTACAAAGAAAATTATTTCATGTGCATGGGCAGTTAGATTCCATTATAAACTTGGTCGTCTCCTAGTAGAGCATGGAGCTGAACTAATTCAGCACGGATCAGGAGACTAAGAGTGGCACCCCCCATGCCAGCCCACACACCAGATAAGACTTAAGAGTGCCAGGTTTATGGTTTGTGTAAAGTAATCAACGATATATGAACATCGATAAAAAGGCTAGAAAATCATTAGACTGCAAATCTAAGAATAGAAGTTTAGCCCTCTTCCTGCCAAGTTCTGTGGTGTAATATCACAGTGAATCAAAGCAGCAGCTTCAATTCCGCTGGGGCTTCTTCCGTCATTTTTCACCTACGTGGTGGGAGAAGTAGATTCAAGCCAGCTGATTTGGGTATTTACCTGTTAACTAAGATTTCACGGGATGGAACCCCACAGATCTAGTAAGGGCTTAGCTCAACTCAAGTGTTTGATTTGCATTCCACTGATGTAAGATAGATTCTTGCAGGCCTTAAATTTGAGTTCGGGAGTTTGATAATACTTAGCGCTTTGAAGGCCCTTGGTCTTCTTAGCCTAAACCTCTAGTCCAGAATTGATACTAGTAGGGTTAGTGGGAGCAATATGGTTGAGATTACAATCAGTGGCGGTAAGAAGGTTATCTTTTTTCTATTTTCAAATTGTTTTTTTATATTGCTCATCGAAGGGAATATAGTTAGTGCTGTAGTGTAGGTTAGTTGTATGTAGAAAGAAGTTTAGTGATGCTCCAATAGCTCTTAGTGCTGGGATAATAATTCTATCATTTTTTATTTCTTGAATGATTATTCATTTGGGGATGAAACCCGAAAGTGGGGGGAGGCCTCCCAGTGAAGTATTAATATGAATGTTAGTGAGGTAATACGTGGTAGTTTACTTCATGTGTGGGATAATGGTAGTGTTGTTGTGGATGCATTTTATATAAAAAATATGAATGTAGTGAGTGTTTTTATGATGTCAACTGTCAAGTTAAGGATATTCATAGGGTTATACACTCTAATGGCTGCTATTCATCCTATGGGCAATTGATGAGTAGGCTAAGACTTTTCATATTTGAGTTTGGTAAAGTCCTCGTCAATCTCCTAGGAGTATGTATGTAATGGCTATTGCTATTAATAGGTTGGAGTTGATGGATGGTGAGATTCACATAGAATGGCTAGTGGTGCGATGTTTTTGTCACATTAGCAAGATTAGGCCTGAAGATGATAAATTTCCTCGTGTTACTTCTGGAACTCAAGTGGAATGGGGACAATCCGAGTTTTACTGTTAGGGCAATAGTTATTGTGGTTAATATAACAGGGTTAGGAATTTTTGAGAATGTTCATTGTCCGGAGAACAATAGGTTAATAACAATTGCTATTAGGAGCATAGATGCGGTGGCCTGTGTTAAATATTTTGTAGATACTTCAGTGGCTTATAAATTCTTTTATAAGAATAGGGATAATAGCTAATATCTTTATTTCAAAACCGATTCAGATTATGAGTCATTGAGAACTTAATATTACAAGGAAGGTTTCTGAGATTACGGTTGCTATAATGGTAATGAGAATAATTTTTTTAGGTTTTATTATCCTAGGAAGGATAGGCACCAACCTTTTCAAGGTATGGGCCCAATAGCTTATTTAGCTGAATTTACTGTAGAATAGGGTGTAAATGGGAAGCACGGATTTTTGACATTTTTTTTCCTTAAGATGAAGTTTGATTCCTATCATTCTAAAACTAATAGAATTTAAACCTCTCTTATTTATGCTATCCAAGTAAATCTTCTGTCAGACATATTTCTTACGTTTGAGCTGGAATACTTGCTGTAGTGATGGGTAGGGATACATGTCACATGCATAAGGCTAGTGTGAGGGGTAGAAAATGTTTTCATAGTAGGTGTATTATTTGATCATAATCGGAATCATGGGTAGGTTGCTCGAATTTATAGGAAGGGGATTGTTAGGAGCAGAGTTTTGATGGTGAAATTAACAGTATATAACAGTTCTAGTATATACGGGCTGTGGAATGTGCCAAAGAATAAAATTGTTCTGAGAATATTTATGATGATGATGTTGGCAGATTCAGCTAGGAAGAATAGGGTAAATGGGCCTACTCCATATTCAGGGTTGAACCCAGATCCTAGTTTGGATTCTCCTTCTGTTATGTCATATGGGGCTTGGTTTGTTTCTGCTAAGGTTGAGATGAATCCTATTATGGCCAATGGTCATGTGGGGAAGATGGATCATAGGTGTTCTTGGGCAATGGTTAGTATTGATAGTGTGAGAGATCCATTTATTTTAGGGCTGATAAAAGGATAATTGCTAGTGTTCCTTCACATGAGATTGTTTGAGCTGTGGCTCGAAGAGCTCCAGTTGAGTTATATTTTGAGTTTGAGGCTCATCCCGATCACAGGATGGAGTATACCACGGGGGCTTGATACAGCTAATATGAATAGCACACCTCAGTTCATATTCAGTGGGTATGGTGTGGGTAGGGGAATTCATAGAGTTAAAGCAAGTGTTAGGGCTAAATTGGTGCCGTAATAAATAAAGATATAGAAGAGTGGTTGTAGGGGCGCCTGGGTGGCTCAGTCGGTTAAGCGGCTGCCTTCGGCTCAGGTCATGATCCCAGGGTCCTGGGATCGAGCCCCATGTCTGGCTCCCTGCTCAGCAGAGAGCCTGCTTCTCCCTCTCCCTCTGCCTGCCACTCTGCCTACTTGTGCTCTCTATCTCTCTGTCAAATAAATAAATAAAATCTTTAAAAAAAAAAAAAGAAGAAGAGTGGTTGTAGCGATTCTCTAGTGACAATTTTACGGCATCGGCAATGGGTTGTAGAAGGCCACACGGGCCTCCAGTATTTGGTCTTGTATTATATATACCTCGTACTTTTTAGTTGTATATACCCTCGTACTTTTCGTTCTACTAGGGTTCAGAAGGTCACAGTGAGAAGGCTAGGAATGATTAGCGAGAGAATGCTGATTACACACACATTATGTTAGGGAGATCAATTGAAACTCTGGGAATAAAGGCTAAAGTTTTATGTAATTACCAGGCTCTGTCACCCTAACAAGCCCTTGTCTTGGGCATGACTTTTTTTTTTTTTTTTAAGATTTTATTCATTTATTTGACAGAGAGAGACAAAGCGAGAGAAGGAACACAAGCAGGGGGAATGGGAGGGGGAGAAGCAGGCTTCCCGCGAAGCAGGGAGCCCGATGAGGGGCTCGATCCCAGGACCCTGGGATCAGGACCTTAGCCAAAGGCAGATGCTTAACAACTGAGCCACCCAGGCATCTCGGGTGTGATTTAAAGTCAACTGGTTAATGGCAAAAGATCTATATGATCTGAAGAGAAACCAGAGTATACAGTCAACTGATTAGATTAAGATAATATCATCTATTAGTCGAAGGCGCTTCAATAATTAGTCCTTATTTCTTTTCTCCTTTCGAACTGGGAGAAATTATTTAATAGATAGAAACTGACCTGGATGGCTCCAGTCTGAACTCAGATCCCATAGGACTTTAACTATTGCATAAACGAACCGTTAACAGCTGCTGCACCATTAGGATGTCCTGATCCAATATCAGTAGGAACTCTCAAATAGGATTGTGCTGTTGTCCCCAGGGTAACTTGTTCCATTGATCAAAATTTTTTGGATCAACAAATAATATTTTGACTGGCGAGTCTAGGTTTCTATCACTTGGAGTTTATTTTGTTCTCTGAGGTCACCCCAACCTAAACTCCGAACCCATATAGAAGTTTATTATTGCTGGTCAGTTAGATTGAGGAATTTCTTTGGGCTAGTTAATTCAAGCTCCAGAGGGTCTTCTGGTCTATTTTTTTTTTTTTTTTTTACTCCCTGCCTCTTCACAGGAAGGTCAATTTCACTGAATGGAAAGAAGAGACAGTTAACCCCTCCTGTGGCCGATCATACAAGGCTTGATTTAGAGAACAAATAATTATGCTCTCCTTTGCAGGGTCTGGATCCCGTGGCCATTTAATGAATGTCAGTGGGCAGCAGTGCCTCCAATACTGGAAATGCTGGAGGTGATGTTTTTGGTAAACAGGGAGGGTTTGTGTTTGCCGAGTTCCTTTTTCTTCTTTTAATCTTTCCTTAATTGCATGCCTGTGTTGCATTGTTAGTTTGATTAAGTGATTTGTTAGATACATTTTATTTTTTTAACTCTCAGTGGTTATATGCTCTGAAATAAGCTTATGCAAGGAGAAACAATTCTTGTTACTCCTGTTAACATTATTGCTTCCACATTAATAGATTAACTGAGTGTTAGATAAGGAGTTAAATATTTTTGGTGTTAAATTTACTGAGCTTGAACATTTTCTTAATGACTGCTTTTAAGCCTATGTGGGTGTATTTATTCACTCTAAAAAGGGTTGTATCCTTTTTCTGAAAAGCTGTACCTTTTAAGATTATATTTTATTTTTTTAAGATTTATTTATTTGAGAGAGACACAGTGAGAGAGGGAACACAAGCAGGAGGAGTGGGAGAGGGAGAAACAGGCTTCCCGCTGAGCAGGGAGCCCGATGCAGGGCTTGATCCCAGGACCCTGGGTTCATGACCTGAGCCAAAGGCAGAAGCTTAACGACTGAGCCACCCAGGTGCCCCTTTTTAGACTATATTTTAAACTTACAGTACAGTTTTTAGGTTTTTTACGTAAAGTTTAAAGTTGAACTGATATTCTATTCTGGGTAACCAGCTATCACCAGGCTCCTTAGGTTTTTCACCTCTATACTCTCACTATTATGCAACATAGATGACTTCATCCCGGTGGATTATTCATAGGTAGCTCCTCTGGTTTGGTGGGGGGTAGGGGCTTCGCTTAAATTCTCTTTAAGTTAGTCTAGCTAATTGATTATGCAAAAGGTAAAAGTGTTAATCTTTGCTATTTAGTACTTTTAATTTTTCATTCATCATTCCCTTATGGTCCTTTCTCTATAGCTCCAATTAAAATTTCTCCTATATTTTTATAACTGTTTGTCTTGTGGTAATTTATAGTTGCTTGGGCTAGCTCTGCTTCAAAGTGGTCGTCTTTATTATGAACTCTTCTGGGTATAAGCCAGATGCTGTATTTAAGCTTCACTTGGGTTTACCCAAGCACACTTTCCGATATGTTAACCTTGTTAAGACTTGTCTCCTCTTGTGTTTTAGTGCTTTTAATATGGGATATTTAGATTTTATGACTTGAGGAGGGTGATGGGCTGTGTGTGAGTGCTTCCTGACCCAATTCAATTAAGCTCTCTACTCTGAATTTACTACTAAATCCTCCTTTGGTTTTTAGTTTCATAAAAACTTTCCTGGGTGTTGTGTTCTTAAGTAGAAAATGTAGCCCATTTCTTCCCACCCCATGGGTTACACCTTGACTTGACTTCTTCCTGTGTAATGTTTGTGCTTACTTTTTTTCCCTTTTAAGGGTTTGCTGAAGATGGCAGTATATAGACTGAATTAGCAAGGGATGGTAAGGTTTATCGGGGTGTATCAATTATAGAACAGGCTCCTCTAAAGGGTTGTAAAGCACCGCCAAGTCCATTGAGTTGTCAGCTGTTGCTAGTAGTACTCTGGCGAATGATTTTGTTGAGTGAATTATTCATGTGTAGGGCTAAGCATAGTGGGGTATCTAATCCCAGTTTGGGTTTTAGTTATTGTGTAGTCAGAAGGATTGAAGTCACTCTCGTAGCTTCTTTTTGTGGTCATTGTAGCTTCTTACGGCTTAGTTAAGTCTTAACTTTTCTATTGCAATGTCTTTAACATGTTTTACACCACAGGCCTATTAATTTGGGTCAAATGACTGCAGTGGCTGGCACAAAATTTACCAAACCTATTTTAACAGAGTTTAGTTGAACTTTCAGTCATGGCCTAATTTATCACTGCTGTATCCCGTGGGGGTGTGCTTGAGCAAGGCATTGCGAGCTAATTGTATAGTGTTCTTGATCCCTGCTCCTTTTAATCATTTGTGATTTGGAGGGCATTTTCACTGGGAGGCAGAGGCTGGCATGTGTGATCTTATGAAGAATTCATGGCAAGGCCAGGACCGTACCTTTGTGCTTATGGAGTCTAATGACTCACATAAGCATTTTCAGTGCCTTGCTTTCTGTATTAAGCTACAGTAACAGGTGTCCCTTGTGAAGATCTGTCATGGCTTGTAGTATTATGTTGGGAAATTAAGCATTGGTCGTCGAGGCCTATCATGGTAAGATAACGCAACAGGGGGGATTTAAAGTTAAAGGTTGTCTGTCTATAGTTATATTCTCAACTAAAATAGTATGCTGGTGTTATGAGTGATTGGGATTATGTAGTCAATCATGTAAAATTTGAGATGTTTAACCTTATATCTGTTGCATATACTTAGTTGTGTTTTTGGGATTTGGCAGGACAACAGTAAGTATTTGTGTACCTTTTAAGGTTATGGGGGAGGGGGCTGGTTAAGCTACTTTTTTATCTGTTGTATATGGTTACAAGTACGTATGCGCGCTACTCTAAAATTCTATCTTGTGACCACTTATTACACCTATGGTTACGTGATGTTGCTAAGTAACGTTCAACTCAAGCCCAGCTACAAGTTATTTGACTGTTTGAGACCTTATGGTCCTAGCTGAGTGATACCACCTTTCCACCCTAAAAATTAAAAGATACCAAATGTATGACAGCGCAGTTATGTGTGATCATCAGCTGATTAGTCATTAGTCCATCAAGATGTCCCTGTAAGTAATTAATTACTCTAAGTAATACAGTAGATACATCCTAGAACACACAAACTAGAGACCAGGCCAGGAGAGAGAACTGTATAAAGAGATTAAAGTTTCCTGAAATAGTTACAACGTAAAATTGTCACAGCATTTACCTTGACCCTCTCTGTGTCCATACTAAGGACCGAGCTATTGTTTCCCGTGGAAGCTGCACCAGGTCCTTCTTTTGATAACAGCCAGAGAAGGGATGGAGGTTTATTCTGATTTGCATAGACTGGGTGGAAAAAGACAAAAACCCTCCATGGCTTTCACCATCTTAACACTGCTTCCTACACTCAGTTCCCTTGCGAGAGACAGAGGGTTTCCACATGCCTCAGGTGACCCCTTTGGACTACAGGGAGACCTGTTCCCTCAGTCTTAAGGAAGGCTCTAGAAGACCTTGGTTAGATATTTGATAATCAACTGTGGAGAGGTCAGAGATCAACTAGTTGGAAATCAACAATGAAACAAAGGTTTCCTGATATACAACACAAGAAATGAAAACTCATCAGATTAAAAATTACCCATGCCTCAGGCAGTAAGCCATCAGCACAAACAGCACCTGTCCTTTCTACAAGCTGTGGGTGGGTTATTCAGGTGTTTTACTGTATATTATCTGCTCTATGTATCTGACAGGGGAAGATGTAAGTATTCATGACCAGAAATTACCTCAAAGAATTCATCTTTCCTCATTACTATAGTATTAGTCTCTACGTGTCATTTCTTGTAAAGTTTTAGCACGACACTACCTAATAAAATAACAGTAGAGGACTGAAATTACACAAGGATTCATTTCCCTATTGGGGAAGTGTAGTTGAGAACACAAAAACTTTTTGGAAAATGAAAAGTGATCTCCATAAAGAGGAAAGAAATGTCTGCTTTCTTAAAGCAGATTGTCTATGGAATATTTATCCGCAAAGACAAATCAAGAAAGCTTACCAGGACATACAGCCTCTCATCTCTAATTCTATTCATGTTATTTTTCTCAAATCAAAGAAAAACACAGCCTTCAACATTGTGTCAAGGTGGAAGGGGCCCTGACCCATGTCTGTCCTCACACCCACTCTCAAGTTAAGTGTAACAGAGAGGTTGTTTGAGGGGGGGGTCAGTCAGCAGCGGGGTGTGAGCTCCACCACTCACAAGGGACAGACACAAAGAGCCCTGCCACCTGGGGGCTTCTGAGGAATCAGAGTCCTGTCACCTCTGTGAGACAACCTGTTTCCTCTTGTAACCTCTTGTGATTATTTCCAGGAGACACAGAGATTGCCAACTGGAAGAAGAAGCCAATCGAGGGGATGTTGCAGCAGAAATTAAACTGCTGCATTTCACATCGTGCCTCTTACCTGTCCACGGAGGGATGTCCTTGTCACATTCTCCTGGCACTGGTTTCTGCCTCCTCGATTCCTCTGGTGGCCTGTCTTTGGATTTCTTCCAGTCTTGGAAGATGGAGATGAATCAATTTCACTAAGAATTACCACACCCAGGCCTCCCCTGGACAAGAAACAGCTTCTCTTTAGAAACCTCACAACGTCCTTCACCGAAGTATGTCAATCTCCTGTACTGGTGTTTCAAGTGGGCAACCTCCCTGCTCTGCTCCACCCCGCCATCACCCCATCCAGATCAGGAGCCCTGAGATGTGGGAGCGAAACACAGCCATGTTCAGCTGGGGCAGAGCGCGCACAAGAGGAGGAGAGAAAAACATTCTTTCCCAGTTGTCCCGAGCCAACTTCTCCTGAAGAGTGATCTGAAAGAATCTGTGCATCAGTCAAAAACCCACGCGCAGAGATTCAGTGGGCCTTTGATCGTCTGCATTAGGTGCTGAAGGATTCAGAAAACACTGGGCAGAACTTGTGGGCTCCCTGGTGTCTGAAAGGGGGAGCTCTTGCTGCTGCAGCTGTTCTTACATCTCTTCTTTTGTCTTCCTGGGAGTGACAAATGCTTTCATCAGGCGGAGCAAATGTGGAGTAGGGCTTTTTAGTCTGCCCAGGTTCCTGTTATGAGAACTGAACTCTCATATATATTTTGCAATCATATAAGACATATTTCACATAATTATCAAAATACGGTAGGCTCGAAGCGGTTGCTAAGTCATTTTGTATTCACTATTTAATGCTTGTGGGGATCTGAGCTGATGAGGTGTCCTTAGCAGTCATGACAGCTCCCTAGTTTATCCTGCAATGAGTATCTTTCATCATAAAGTTTGATTCTCCTTTTCCTCATATCCTTATCGTGTTTCTTCGGGCTACAACAAATGGGTCTCTAGAATGGCACGGTCCTTTTTGTTGATGTGATTTGTCCTACACCAAACTGCTTCTTAAGGTTTATAATCATTTATACCACCTCCAGAAGCATGTCTGGGAACCACAGTTACCCATAGTCTGGCCAGCTTTGGGGATCAGGGAACCTTTGGTAACTTAACTGTTGAATGTTTTCAACTGAACATCTGGAGAATTGTTTTCACATATAAAATCTCTAAGTGTCTTCTGAACAGTGGTGGTTATTTGTGTGTGAGCTTGGACTAAACACCATACCCAGTTTCAGAATCATCCACCAGCGTTCACCGCTGGGGTTAGGAGCTGAAATCCCTTGTGGTTCCCTATCTTTTCTGCAACTAATTTCAGTTTCTCCACTGCCCCCTGCTCGCATTCTTTCAGTCCCAGCTTCTTAAGAGGGAAAGGAAACATCTATACCTGGTAGCGCATGTGGAATTCTGCCTTTCTTCCTTCCCAGGAATCTGAAGGCAGGACTCGAATGTCCCCACATACCTTCCACATAAACACAACATTCACAAACCCAATCGCAGGGACGAATTGATGCCCCCGCCCCCCAATAAGGGACTAAAACCACTCAAACTTCAGCCTGCTGACAAGTCTTCAGCAGCTCTGAGCTGCTCTTCACAGTTCCCAATTGCTACTCATCAATACATCAAATAAATATAAAAAGCACATATGAGATGCACTATGTGTCCGCCCAGGCCCTGGTGATTGGGATGGCATAAACGTATTTCATTACAATGTAGGAAACCAGGCCTGACCAAATCATCACTACTAAATGCATAAGGATGAAGCAGGGCTTCCTGACTTGTCTAGGTTCTCTTGAGAGCCCTGAATTTTCAGTTCAAGCCTGGGGCCATGACACTGTCATAGAGACACCTTTCCGGGACATGGTGTCATTAACACTGTGCTATTAACTACTGGACATTTCCTACAGTTCCCGAGGGAACTCGTGCCACCTACCTCAAAGACACTAGTTGAAAACAATGCAAACCATGCTGAACAACAAAAACAATGATCTGAATTGCTCCACTGCCAGGATATTGTCTCCTTGAAAAGGATTTTAGCTGGGAGGTGGAGAGGAAGGAAGGAAAGGGAAAGGGAAGGGAGGGGGACGGGAAGAGAAGAGAAAAGAAAAGAAGGAAAGGAAGGAAAACTGAGTTCACAGGATTTGCGACTGCTGGCACCCCCAGTCACCTGCCAGCCATTAACTCCCATCTTGTCTGCAGCAAGATACCATCAGGGTGCACCTCAGTTTTTCTCCAGATATTTCCTACCCAATATCTAGAGTTTAACAACGATAGACATATGGCAGTCATGAGACTATGACATTCTGATCTCTCTCACATTACAACTGAGCATGCACACTTTGAGTGATGTCACTAAGGTTTGCATTAGCGCTCTCAAGTGTGTCCAGGTCATTCTTCAACAGAACATACAGACATCAGGAATACATACTCATTAATTTTACCTCTGATTTGAGAGTGTAATCCAGGACAAAGAAATGATTTTTTTTTTTTTTTTACCTTAAGTCTACGGGCTCCATAAGAGGGAAGCTTCTTTGGCCACATGGTTTCTTGAGTACATTTCTTTGCTTCATTGATCTATACAAATATATAATAGAGGATTCAGAATTCAAAAAATTAATTATGGTGACAGCAAAACCAATCTCCCGTGGGTAAGTCATTATGGAAATAAAGGAAGCAATACTTTACATATGTGATGCTTGCTTTAAATTCAGCCTGGTATAGAATGGAATGAAAAGGACACTAGGATGAAAGAGGAAATGGCAAAATCAGGGACCTGGAAGTGGACATCATTCCACATGAAACCATAAAAATGAAAAAAAAATGGGGGTGTGATTGTACCTTCTGTTCAAAAATGCATATTGTTTCTGCAAGTTCTACATTTTCCTTCATGCAATTCTTAATCTTCTCAGAAATTTGATCTAAATTAAGCAGAAAGATAAACAGGCAATCTCTAAGGTGAGTACCAAAACCAATAAAATAAAATTACCCACTGCATCAACAGAAAAGGTGTGTGATCCCGCACTATGGGCGCATGTAACATTTGAGCATTACTGTGGTCTGGGAAGAAAGCACGTTTTAGTTAGTAGCATTAATGTTGGAAACAAATATGAATATAAGAACCCTATTTCAATGAGGGTAATCTTTAGGGGAAACACAGTAAAAGCTCTTAGCCTAATATCCCATCATTAAGCAACACTCATCTTAGAATATATGAACAGTTCAAATTGCTGTCATCACCGGCAAAGAAATGGACAAAAATCAAGTACCCTATATCCTTATATTCTGCTCCTCCATTATCAAATAAATAAATCAGTGCAATTAATTTAAAAACAGAGGTTAAAAATCAAAATCCCTATTAAAAATAACCCACCTAAGTTCTTCCAGGTTTTCCCCCACTTTCACCCCCATGCCTTGAAAAATAGAGAGAGAGTAATTATTCTAAATGTCACTTGTTTGATACTCAGAGACCTCCAATGTCTTTCTGCTGCCCAGCAGAGTCCCCTCCATGATAACCCGAGTGGGACGTGCAGATGGACATGGTCCTGGAATCAAACACCCTTGAGTGCAATGTCTGCATTACTACCTAGTGGCTAGAGGCGCCGGCTAATTCCTCATATTCCTAAATCTCAAGATGTTGAAGGGCCAAAATGCAAATGTCACCACCTGCATTACTGGTAAACAAAACTCAGGAAACGCTCACCTTACAAGTGGATAGCACATGTAAAGCACCCAGAACCGGGCCAAAGTCGCCAGAATCTTCTCACATGGACTTAACTCTACTGCTGTACCCCAAACTGCAAACTGATCTTCTTTCTGTACAGTGGGAGAGCTCTGCGGCCCAGAGGTCACCTCTTCTATACAATCAATACTGTACTCATCATAGAAAGGCCAGCATTTTAGGGCCTACTATGTGTAGGGTCACTTTATCATCACAGTCCCTGAAGCCCATACACAATTCATTATCCCCATTTTGCATCCTGTACTTCCCCTCTCTCTCCACTGGCCTTAGTCTCCCTCCCCTCAAGACTCATAACACACGCTTTTTAAACTTCTCTTGTGACACACACTTTGTCTGGCAATATTTGGTTTTTCTCTAAGCCTTCAGCTTCCTGACAGGCTCAAAGTCCCTTAATCTGTACATTTCCCCCAATAGCCAAATCATGTCAACGTACACCTGCCAGATTTCACACACACATAATCACTGGCTTCTTAAACATTTCTAACCAGAGGTAAACTCATCTGCTTCTCCCTAATTGTGTAGTCTGTTCCTCCACCTGGTCACCTGTCTCAATTGGTGGCAACCCAACCTGTGCTGTCACCTGGGCCTCAAACCAGGAAAAACAACTGTGAATAGTTAAGGGGCTAACCGGATCAGATAAGTCAATGTATTTACTTCTAGCTGGATTAGAAACCACATCAAACAATTGTATTAAGAAAAGATTACCAGGCGGGGTGCCTGGGTGGCTCAGTCTTTAAGCGTCTGCCTTTGGCTCAGGTCATGATCCCAAGGTCCAGGGATTCAGCCTTGCATCGCTCTGCCTGCACAGCAGGAAGCCTGCTTCTCCCTTTCCCACTCCCCCTGCTTGTGCTTTATCTCTCGTTGTGTCTCTGTCAAATAAATAAATAAAATAATAAAAAAGAAGGAAAGAAAGAAAGAAACCCATGTTGAGCTCCCTCCTCAGCAGGGAATCTGCTTCTCCCTCTCCCTCTGCCCCTTCTCCCTCTCCCTCTGCCCCTTCTCCCTGCTCATGCTGTCTATCAAATAAATAAAATCTTTACATAAAAAAAGATTATCAAGCAAACCACAGAATTGGAGAAGATATTTGCAAATGACCCTATAGATAAAGGGCTGATATCCGAGATCTATAAAGACCTTCCCAAACTCAAATCCAAACAACAAATAATTAAGTCAAAAAATGGGCAGAGGACCATGAACAGACACTTCTCCAAAGAAGACATACAAATGGCTAACAGACACATGAAAAAATGTTCATCGTCATTAGCCATCAGGGAAATTCAAATCAAAACCACATTGAGATACCACCTTACACGAGTTAGACTGGCAAACAGTGACAAGGCCATAAAAAACAAATGTTGGAGAAGTTGTGATGCAAGAAGAACCCTCTTACACTGTTGGTGGGAATGCAAGTTGGTACAACCACTCTGGAAAACAGTGTGGAGGTGCCTCAAAATACTAAAAATAGAGCTACTCTATGACCCAGCAATTTCACCACTGGGTATTTACCCCAGAGACACAGATGTAGTGAAAAAAAGGGCCATATGCACCCCAACGTTCATAGCAGCAATGTCCGCAGTAGCCAAACTGTGGAAAGAGCCGAGATGCCCTTCAATAGAAGAATTGATAAAGAAGATGTGGTCCATAAACACAATGGAATATTACTCAGCCATCAGAAAGGATGAATACCCAACTTTTCCATCAACATGGATGGGACTGGAGGACATGACGCTAGGTGAAATAAGTCAGGCAGGGAAAGTGAATTATCCTATGGTTTCACTTAGTTGTGGAACATAAGGAGTACCATGGAGGACATTAGGAGAAGGAAAGGAAAAATGAAGGGGGGAAATCAGAGGGGGGACAAACCATGAGAGACTATGGACTCCGGGAAACAAATTGAGGGTTTCAGAGGGGAGAGCGGTGGGGGGATGGGTTGGTCCAGTGATGGGAATTAAGGAGGTCATGGATTGCAGGGAACACTGGGTGTTATACGAAAACAATGAATTATGGAACAGTACATGAAAAACTCATGCTGTATTGTACGGTGACTAACAACAATAATAAAATTTAATTAAAAAAAAAAAAGGAAAAGACTACCAGGAAAACTGAACCCTGAACTCTTACCTTCAAATGCTTGAGTCTTTACCTAGAAGAGGGAGAAACAAAATTGCAGTTGATGGAGAAAAAATATTTTTTAACAAAATTATACTTCATGACAAAACAGTCAAAATGATAATCTAATGGTATAATAATGGTGTAGTTCAGCAGAGTAAATTCTATATATTAAGAAGACTTCAAAGCATCAATCCCCTAATAGAGGGTTACAAGCATCAGGGCCTCATGATCCCCTGCACCTATCCATGTAACACCTCTATTATACCTGTCAGAAAACCCAACCACTGAGGACGGGACTTTGTCCAGACCTCTAAGCAATAATTAACACTGTAGACGCTCGCCGTCCCCTTAGTCCCAACCCGCCCACCCTGACATCCATTCCAAAAGACACCAAAGTCCTCACTGTAATTGACCAATGTGCTGTATTTAGTATTCCAGTTGATAAGGACTGCCACGATCATTTGCATTGACCTTAGAGAATGGCAATACACCTGGACTGTAAAGGCCCACGATTTCACAGAATGCTTCCTATTTCCTACAAACCTTAATGGCTGACTTGGATGATAAAATGTGTGCTGTGGGCTCTCCTTTGTTACAATATGTAGGTGATTGGCATCTCTGCTCCCCCCCTCACACCCCTGCACAGGAAGACAGCATTCCCCTTTGAAAACTTTTGGCCTTCAAAGGGACATCCAGTCTCCAAAGAAAAACTCCAGTTTCCTCAAACTCAGGTTAGGTATTTAGGACACCTGATCTCAGAACAAGGACGACAGCTGGAAACAGGTAGACTCAAGGCAACCTCGATTTCCCACAACCTTAAGCACCAATGACCAGGCTTTCTTGGACTGTCTGGCTACTGTCAACAATGGATTCCAAATTTATCTCTTAAGGCTCAGCTGCTATCCAGTTTACTAAAAATGACAAACCTAACACAATTATTCAGAAAAAGGGGGATGACATAGACTTTGAAACCTTAAACAAAAGTCTAAAAACAGACCCTGACCTCCAACTTCCTAATTATCTACTTCCCTTTTTCCTCTCTCTATGTGACAGGGAAGGGAATGCCCTTGGAGTGCTCAACACCAAACTCGGGGACCACCATCACCCCATAGAGTATTAGAGTCAACAGGGAGATGCTGTGGCTGGGGGATGTACCCCCTACCTCAGAGCCATTCCCGCCACGGCCCTCTGGGATAAGGCCACTGAAGAATTCATCACAGCCTCCCCTTTAACCATCCCTGGGCCCCATGTATTAGAAGTCCTTCTGAATTCTCCTCACACTCAACATTTTCCAGTCACCTCACCTCTTATGAAATCCTCCTGCTTACCACTCCTCACATAACTCTTTCTGGTTCCAATAGCCTCAACCCTGGCACTCTTCTTCCCTCCTTCACATATGAAATCCATCACAGCTGCTTCACACTGACAGATCAACTGTTGACTCCCTGTGACGATTTTCAGCAAACTGCTCTAACCGAGGTAGACTTTTCATGCTTTCCTGATGGTTCTTATTTAATGGAGGACAAGGATAAATATCATGCCAGGTCAGCTACGGCAACTCCTTTTGAAGACACGGAGGCAGCACCTCAAAAGTCTGTCTTTTGCCGAAACTACTAACCAAATCCTGATTCTAATCAAAATGCATGGTTTCTGAATTTACAACTCAACAGACCATTACTGATAACCCATATAGTTCTAAACAATTCTTTTGAAGTAACAATACTGTTTTGAAATATCCTGTCAGTATTCCTATTCTTACAACAAGTTCTCTCTTACTTCATGTTCTTCAGTGTACTCTATGTTCCCAAATGTGCTCAATGATTTCATTCAGTGCATTCCCGCAGTAGTTGACTGTTTTGCTCCTAGCCACTGGAGGAGGACACTTCCAGGAGGCATACAGGACTCCGGGTTTGCCTTCAGTCCAAACAAATGCCAATAAATATTTTCAGTTGGCTCCTTTCAGACCTAGGGTCCTGGATTAAAACCAACATATGGTTTGGAATTGTCATCTTGTTTTTGATTCTGTATTTGCTGTCTCTCAATCCTTTGTAGAAACGCTGTCCCAGTGAGGTGATGCTGGCTCACTGGTCTCAATCTTGAGCAAATACAGACTTCAGCGGGAAGTTCATGAGAGTTTCTCCCTTCTAATCCTCCCTGTTCCTCAAGAGTCACTTGAGTAGTTTACAACTGCGATGCACATTCCCTCTAACATGAGACATGCCAATCTGAAAAAGCTTTGCTGGCACTGAAACACAAAACCACGAAATATAAAGACCTTGACTGTTGATCAGAAAGCCTTCCAGGGATACCTGGGCGGCTCAGTCGACTAAGCCTCTGCCTGTGGCTCAGGTCATGGTCCCAAGGTCCTGGGACTGAGTCCCACATTGGGCTCCTTGCTCAGCAGGGGCCTGTTGCTCCCTCTGCCTCTGCCTCTCTCTCCCTCTCTCTCTCTCTCTCTGTCTCTCTCTAACACACACACATACAAATAAATAAAATCCTAAAAAGAAAAAAGAAATTCTCCCAAGGAAACATTTTTAATATTTTTATTTACAATTAGTCCACATACACTATTTTATTCATTTCAGGTGTACAATCTAGCGATTCAACACTTCCAGGCAACACCTGGTGCTCATCACAAGTGCATGACCTAATCCCTATCACCTATTCAACCCATTCCCCCAAACACCTCTCCTCTGGGAACAACAGGTTGTTCTCTCTACTTAAGAGTGTTTCTTGGTTTAACTCTTTTTTCTTCTCTTTGCTCATTTGGTTTTTCTTTTTTCTTTATAAATTCCACAGATGAGTAAAATCATATAGTATTTGTCTTTCTCTGACTGCTTTATTTTGCTCATCAAAGCAAATCTTGATGAGAAGGAGTAAGGGTGTTACACAAAAACAATGAATCATGGAGCACTACATCAAAAACTAATGGACTGTACGGTGACTAACATAAAAAAATAAAATTTTAAAAAAGGATAAATTTGAAAACTCATAACAGGAAATGTCACAAAACACAGGCAGGTCGTTTGGGCAGGGGGAGCTCTCACACACTACCACTCCAAATAAATTGGGGACCCAACAGGAAGACATGGACTTGACCTCGCACATGGATACTCCACTATTCCAGCTAGCAGAACTCTATTCTCATCTCTATACCCCCCGCACCTCCTCCAACAGGACTCATCCATGAGGAGCTACAACACTTTGAACTACCCGATGCCGCCAAAGGACCTTTGGTTATTTTGTTGTTGTTGTTGTTAAGATTTTATTTATTTGACAGCCGGGTGAGGCAACACAAGCAGGGGGAGTGGGAGAGGGAGAAGCAGGCCACCTGCCCAGCAGGGACCCTGATGTGGGTCTCGATCCCAGGACCCCAAGGTCATGACCTGATTCGAAGGCACACGCTCAATGACGGAGCCACCCAGGTGACCCTGGACCTTTGGTTCTTAACAGCCTTCCAAATTGCCCCCTTTTCTCCTGAAAACAGTGAGCCTCTCTTATATTCCCCAAAGTGCCTAAGGTTTAATCACAGCTTCTCTGTCCTACATTCAAGTCTCCATCCTTCCAAAGAAACCCAACATTGGCGGATAATTCCCTGAGAGTTTGTACCTTTAAGGTTACAAACTGGACGGCAGTTTGTCTTTTTACCTGGGGCTCTGGTTCCAGCAGAAATCAGAAAGTGGGATCCCAGCTCATTCTTCTAGAAGGTCCTGAGAGTCAGCAGTTAGTGTATTCACCTCCTAACTAAATGCTGCTCCACTTCCCCTAATTTGAGTCAGGATTTCTCCCCAGAAAGAAGCCTGCCTCTAACAAACCAATCACAGCATCTCTGAGGTGGCGTCGCAGGACCCCTCAATCCACGGATCCCTGAGTAAAATACCTCTTGTTCAAATACCCTCAGGGAAAATAAGGACCAAACCAGGGGATCAGCCCCCAAAATGCAAGCGACTGTGCTGCTCACCTACCAGTATGTCCTGGGGAAGCCGCCCAGAGTCCCCCCCTCAGCACTCAGCGAACAAGGCAGCTTCTCCGTCGCTCCTCAGGAGGCACCAAGATGCTGCAAAGGGCCCAGGTTCCCCCGGGCCGGCTGCAGAACTTATTGGAAACATAGCTCTGGCTCTCGGAGGGGCGCTGGGTCCCAAGGGGGAGGCGGAAACCTCTCCTGCCCTGAGGCACCCTGGGTCAGGTAACGCCCTGGCGTCCTCTGACAGCCGGCGGTTGCTGCGCAGGCAGGGAAACCGCCCCTCCCGGGTGATGTGCGCGCGCGCCCTCTGCCGGCTGCCCTGGGAATCCCTACAATGCTTAAGACCCAGGCTGCTCAGGTGCAGGCACTGAGGGTGCTTGGGTCCCGCCAAGCCTGTTCTCTAGACCGGGACAGGTCTTTGTGACAGTGCCTCGGGCACGAAGACATCTTTTCCTTCTCCTTTCTGTGTCACTGAAGAATGAAACCGATTTTGTCAATGTCATTAGGAAACGGCTAGGGATGGCACCACTCCCCTCCAAAATACAGACCGCAAATTGACATAATGCAAACTCACATGATAGGGTTTACCCACCACCAAAAGGTTCCTAGTACATAAAACACTGACGCCCCATACACTCTTTAATTTTGCTTTCATTCTTCTTCCTCTTAAGAAAAGAATAAATTCTGGTCAGGTCAGTATATTGAAATTCCATTTATACAAGACATCAACTAGGACCATGATCTCAATTGGGACAGCGCATTTTTGACTTTGCCAATCAAGTGTTTGAGGACACATTGGTGACAGGGTCAAAATGCAAACCTATAGGTAGCTACACATGCATTTTGAATTACTGCATATCTCATGTCATAATATTTTCAATGAAAAGTGCTTTAGACATGGCAGATGGATGAAATAGTTTCCATGAGTCTGGTAAGGAACCAATTTTACCTTCAAATACTAATTGCCACCTGGTCACAACTAGAAGCTTGATGAAGTATGACGTAAGAGAATGCTTGGGGTTTGTTTGGGTTTTGTTCAGTTGTTTTAAGATTTCTTTTGACACAGAGAGAGAGTGAGAGAGGGAACACAGGCAGGGAGAGTGGGAGAGGGAGAAGCAGGCTTCCTGCTGAGCAGGGAGTCCGATGCGGGATTCGATCCCAGGACCCTGGGATCACGGCCTGAGCCAAAGACAGATGTTTAACGACTGAGCCACCCAGGCGCCCCGAATGCTTGGGATTTGAAACCGTCCACCTACCATCCTGCATCAGGATCCACAGTGGACATGAGGATAGCAACCCCCATCCTGCTGCACATTGCTAGCTCCAGAGGGAGAATAAGGTCCTTATTCTCGAATACTCTGAGTCGAGATCAGCAATGCCTCTATGCCAGTTCCAGGCTACAGGACCTGGGGCCTGGTTTTGGAACTTGAGCAAGACCCAGCTGGTACAGGAGGGCCTCCCTGGCCCATGGTTCCCCCTCCACACACCTGGACCGCCTCCCCCTTTCCTCCTTGCAATTCCTCTTTGTCCCATCTCTCTACTCCTATCTCCCTCTGATTCTTCCTCACCCTCTCTCAGGTTCCTGGTGGTGCCACACTCCCTGGGTGTTGTCCAGGAGTCCCTTGAGAGAGAAGCTTATGAACTTTATGAATGAAAATTGTCATGGAGATCCCACACAGAGCAAGCACGAGATTCAGCTTGGCGTTTTTCCATTTATGTGCATAATTTCAACCCAACACTGACACCTAATGAGGTAACAGAGTTAAGTGGCATTTCTAGGAATGTTTAACTTGTAACAGCTTCTCCATTAGTATGGGATGATTTGAAAACTACATATCTTTCTATCCAAAGGCAAATTCCCAGGACAGAAAGAGGTCTATATTACTGCCATATATTCAGTATCATGTTCATTCAGTTCACACCGTTTTTTCCCTTGAGATTTCCTTCTGGGGTGTTGTTCAATAGGCTATTCAATTACCAAAGATATGTGGAAATTCTAGTTATCATTTCTACAATGATCCAGCACATTTGCAATTGTGATCAAAGAACATCCTTTGTGGGTTTCACTCTTCTGAAATATATTGACACTTGCTTTCTGTCCAATTCATGGTTAAATTTTATAAACATATGATATGTCCTTAAAAATAATGACTCTCTTTTATCTGTTTAGTAAAATAACCTATAGATTTCTGCGTATAAATGTATGTATTAATATATATATATAGTTCTGTATCTGTATATATTCATTTTAAACGAATGTATAGAATATTGTTTCATTTTTAACTTATATTTTATTTTATCTAATATCTAAATGTACATTATACCTATATTTTATGTCTTTATTTTGTATCTCCATATCATATGTACTTTATATGATTAGGTATCTACTTCTACATTCAGATGTTTTAACTGTCCAAATCTTCTGCATTCTTACTAATTTGGGGGCTGCTGAGAGAGTGCTGTGAAAATTTGCCACTCGAGGTTTTTATTTCTCCTGCAGTTTTTCTTTTTAAGATTTTATTTATTTATTTAAAAGTGAGAGCAGAGAGAGAGAAAGAGCATGAGTGGGGGGAGGGAGAGAGGGAGAGGGAGAAGCAGACTCCCGCTGAGCAGGGAGCTGGATGTGGGGCTCAATCCCAGGTCCCTGGGATCATGACCTGAGCTGAAGGCAGACGCTTAACTGACTGAGCCACCCAGGCGCCGCAAAAGTTTACACTTGTTGGTCGGTTCGTTGGTTTAGAAAGTTGTGGATTTTTATCTGGATCTTTTTGTCCATTGCATTCAATGGGACTCTTTCTCTTTGACTTTACATTTACCATCTCATGATGTGCGTTCTATTTGTCCAGACCTTCCTATTTTTTCTTCTCTTTTTAAAATCTGTTACTATCTGATATTATGCCCTTCACTTTGAACCTGCCTCATGAGCCACATGGAAACAGTCTAGATTCACTGTACGTAAGTGATGTTAAGTTCACCGTGGTTCCCACAGTCCATAGCTTGTGCCGTAACATCATTTCACCCAAAGACTACCTACTGATAACTGGTGGCTGAACTGTTATGATGTTTTTATTAAAGGTGATTTCTTCTTTCCACTGTCTACTCCTATCTTTAATTCTGAGCAATCTTTTGTAAAGATCTTTCCCTTCTGTCAATCTCGATTTTCAAAGCTTTTCTTAAGTAGTTCTCTAGACTCACGGGTTATCATTCAGTATTGGGAAACTATTCCTGCCATGATTCATTTTGATGTGCAGGTTGTCTTGATTTGGAAAGTGGTGACCCTTTCAAGCTGGTTCCTGCATCCTTTTCACATGAAGAGGTCCTCATTCTCGGTCCTCAGAAGGTCAAGCACGGAAACCCAGAGCCTGAGAAAGGATTCACGTCTGCTTGATACAAAAATCTCTCAGTCTACATCAGAGTCCATTACGTTTGGGGAACAACCTGATGGGTCTGATAAAGGTTCTGGTTGATAAATAACCTCATCAGAGGTGGAGTAAGAACCCACTGGCCTGAGGTCAATGCTGAGTCTTCCCCCAAGACAGGCCCTCTGAATCTATTCTTTCCTGGGTAGGCCTTTTATTCTGTTTTCTCTTCTCAACACAGAATATTTTGAGTTCTATGAGGATTTAAATACCCCTTTGCTCCCTTCACCAGAAAGAATCAAGTGGCATGTGGCTTTATAAAAGCTCATATAGACTTGAGTATAAGAGAAGGATTTCCATTGGTTGGAATCTCAGCTCCTTCACTCACAAGCTGTCTCCCTTTCTCTGAGCCTCAACATGATCATCTCCAAAATGGGGATCACAGTGAGATTTTTGTACTGTGGGGCACTGTCGCCTGAGAGAAGAATGATTAGTAAAGATCTTTGAAGCACACCTGACATAAAGCACTCAATAAGCATGACATCCTATTACTTACCTTTCCTTTCCTCACATTTTTTAGCTACTGGCTTTATATCTGGACCATCTTTCAGTGCAAGGCATAAACACTGAGTGTGTCTCCCAACCTCCACGCTCCCCAAAATATGCTGGTGCTCTTTCCAGTTCCTGGCAAAAGCCTAGAGTTCAATGTATATGTGTTGAATTCAATTACTTCTTTGCTATAATATATGATTTATCTTAACATAAACTATGTAAAATAGATCATTCTGTGATTTCTACATTGTTGTGTATTACTCAATTATTGTAACATAAATGATATTATTTAAATGAAACAATAGAACAGGATATGTGTCAATTACTAGTAAGTAATGGTAGAACTAATTATGCAACATTATGTGTTAACAAAGAAAATATAATGATGACTAATAAACTTTTCACTTTATAACAGGTTTAGATTTATCAACAAAATCAAATAGGAAAGACAGTATTGAGATTCCCATATGCATAACACAGTTGGCCAACTATTTTTCTTTTATTTTAATTCCAGTACAGTCAACATACAGTGTTCTATTAGTTTCTTGTATACAGTAGAGTGATTCAACATTTCCATGCATTATCCAGGGCTCATCATGACAAGTGCACTCCTTAATCCCCATCACCTATCTCACCCATGCTCCCAACCATCACTCTTCTGGTAACCATCACTTTGTTCTCTAGAGTTAAGAGTCTGGATGAAAGACTTCCAATGGAGACAGGAATCTATCAAAATCCTAGAGGAGAACAGAGGCAGCAACCTCTTCAACCTCAGCCACAGCAACTCCTTCCCAGACACATCTCTAAAGGCAAGGGAAAGTAAAGCAAAAATGAACTACTGGGACTTCATCAAGACCAAAGGCTTCTGTACAACAAACCAAACATTCAACCTAACTAAAAGTCAACCTACAGAATGGGAAAAGGATTTGCAAATGACATATCAGATAAAGGGCTAGTATGGTAAATGAAATAAGTCAAGCAGAGAAAGACAATTATCACATGGTTTCACTCATATGTGGGACATAAGGAATAGCACGGAGGACTACAGGGGAAGGGAGGGAAAACTGAAGGGGAAGAAATTAGAGAAGGAGACAAACAATGAGAGACTCAGGACTCCGGGAAACAAAATTGAGGACTACAAAAATGAGGGATTTGGAGGAATAGGTTAGCCGGGTGATGGGTATTAAGGAGGGTACGTGTTGTGATGAACATTTGGTTGTTATATGCAACTAATGAATCATTGAACACTACACCAAAAACTAATGATATACTCTATGTTGGCTAACTGAACATAATATTTTTTTTTTTCAAAGGGCCAGTATTGGGACACCTGGGTGGCTCAGTTGTTAAGTGTCTGTCTTCAGCTCAGGTCATGATCCTGCTCAGGGGTAAGCCTGCTTCTCCCTCTCCCACTCCCCCTGTTGGTGTTCCCTCTCTCGCTGTCTCTGTCAAATAAATGAATAGAATCTTTAAAAGAAAGGGCTAGTATCCAAGATGTATAAAAAACTTATCAAACTCAACACCCAAAAAACAGAGATTCCAGTCAAGAAATGGGCAGAATATACGAACAGACATTTCTCCAAAGAAGACATCCATATGGTCAACAGACACATGAAAAAATTCTCCATATCACTTCGCATCAGGGACTTACAAATTAAAACCACAATGAGATACCACTTCACACCAGTCAGAATGGCTACAATTAACAAGGCAGGAAACAGCAGATATTGGTGACGATGTGGAGAAAGGGGAACCTTCCTACACTGCTGGTGGGAATGTAAACCAGTGCAGGCACTCTGGAAAATGGTATGTTCCTCAAAAAATTAATACTTCAGCTACCCTATGACCCAGCAATTACACTACTAGGTATTGACCCAAAGATGCAAATGTAGTGATCTGAACAGGCACCTGCACCCCAAAGTTCATAGAAGCAATGTCCACAGTAGCCAAACCGTGGAAAGAGCCCAGATGTCCATATAACAGATGAATGATAAAGAAGATGTGCTATACATATACAGTGGAATATTAGTCAGCCCTCAGAAGGGATGAATACTTACCATTTACATTGACATGAATGTTACTGGAGGGTATTATGCTAAGAGAAATAGGTCAATCAGAGAAAGCAATTATCTTATGGTTTCACTCATATGTGGAATATAAGAAACCGGGCAAAAGACCATAGGGAAGGGAGTGAAAACAGAATGGAAAGTCATCAGAGAGGGAGAAAAACTATCTGAGACTCTTCATCATTGGAAACAACCTGAGGGAATGTATGGTGATTAACATAACAATAGGAAAAGAAAATAAAAAGGAAACAAACTGAGGGTTGCTGGAGGGGAGAAGTGTTGGGGGGATGAGTTAATTGGGCGATGAGCATTAAGGAGGGCACATGATGTGATGAGCACTGGGTCTTACACACAACTGATCATTTTTGAACATTATATCTGAAACTAATGATGTACCTATAAGTTGGTTAGTTGAATTTATATTTTAAAAAAGAAAGAAAAAAGAGAGCCTGTTTCTTGGTTTGTCTCTCTCTCTTTTTTCACTTTAATAGCCACATGATGGAATCCATCCAATTGTCCATTCACAAATGAATGGATAAAAAGGATGTGGCATACAAATACAATGGCATATTACTCAACCAGAAAAAGGAATGAAATCTTGCCATTTGCAAGAACGTGGACAGACTTAGAGAATAGAATGCTAAGCAAAAGAAGTCAGAGAAAGACAAACACCAGATGATTTCACTCACGTGAATTTAACAAACAAATGAGCAGTCTGCCAAATATATCGCCTCAGTTGGTATATCTTCACAACTACTATTCAAAGTAGATAATTATTAACTAAAGTCTATAATTTTACTCAGATTTGGTTAGGTTTTAACCCTTTCTGTTCCAGGCTCATCCCAGCTGGGACATCACCCTCAGTCACTCCCCTTGGCCATGACAGTTCTCAGACTTTCCATATTTTTCATCATTTGGAAAGTTTCGAGGAGCACAGTTCATGTACTTTGTAGAATGATCGTCAGTTGGTTTATGTCTAACGTTTTTCTCAAAGGACTAGACGGGAGTTTTGTGTTTGGGGGCAGGAGATCACAGAGACAAATTATCCTTATCACTTCACATCAAGAATGTTTCCTCTCAAGATGGCTTATCACTGTTGATGATTATCTTTGATCACCTTGCTGGGGGTGTGTTGGCCAAGTTTCTTCTCTGTCCATAAGGTATATTTCCTCTTGTGAAGTCACTATAGGCACATCTCAAAGAGTGGCAAGTTATGTATCACCTCTTGGAGACCTAGGTATCTACATAATGCAAGTATTTTATGCATAGAAAATATTCCTTCATTTATGGACTCCTTTCTTTGGTAAGTCTAAGCCTATTTTCAATGAAGAGTTTATTAGTGATAACTGTTTTATTTTTTCTAACACATGTGATTGCATAATTAGTTCTAGTAGGACTACTAATAACAGACCATTATTCTTATTATTCTTCTAATTGTTTTATTTAAATAACAACACGCATGTCAAAGAATACTGAATACAGCAAAATATAAATTCACAGAGATCTGTACCTCATATTTTAAATTAAGATAATAACATATCTATAACATGCCATTTTATAGTATGTTAATAAGTAGTTTTGTGGTCTTGAAGGAGTGTCATTGATTAGTTGAGCATAAAGCAAGTCATCCTAGATCACGGGCAATATTTGGATTTTAGAGGATATGGTATTTCACACCATGGCTGAACCTGTTCAAAAAATGTACAAATGGCCAAGTGATTCATTGTGGCTGGCTCAATTGTTCTCAGGAATCCTCATTTTTATCTTCTTCCCCTTCATCCTCCTCAGCAGTAGTAGAACAATCAGGTATTTCAAATTTAAACAGACATTCAAAGACTGAAAGAATGTAGAGTGATTTCAATGAGTTTCAGGCTGAAGGAAAAGATGTGACCATGAGGTAGCAGTAACATGAAACAACCTTTCTTGGGGGAATGATAAGTTTGCAAGAGGGGAGATCCATCACAGTATTAACCCTTCCAATACTGGGGACATTGAAGAAGCTGCTTATGTGCCTAAGTGATGTCTTTCTGCAGCCTGGCTTGGAGGGGGACGGTTCTGGTTCAGAGACTTAAAAGACCAACAGCAGTTCAGGGCCTTTTAGAGCTGGAGGGTTGATCTTGATTGATTGACTCACTGATCTTATTTATGATTAGGAAACATTGGACACAGTTTCACGGGATATGGAAATCACGCAGGCAGTCAGTGCCTAAAAATCTGCTCTTCAGGGTTATGTTTTTGAAAGACTGATGTGTAAAAACCAATTCTGAGTTTGGCACCAGCAGCACGTGTTTGAGCTAATGGGTACAAGCCTGCCAATAAACAGTGGGCCACCTCTGGCTCACTGATATTACAGGAGGAAAAAATAATCAGTTACAATGAACATATCATGTTTCATCGTGATGGGTTTTTATAAACAAAGGGTTCAAAAATTATACAAACTAATAATTTATTCTGTTGTGCTCTGCAGCAAGTGAAAAAGTATTTAAAAGTGAAAGAATATTTTGGGAGTGATTTTGATGTCACGTTTTGTGCAATAAACAATTTACATCTTAGGGGATCACTGGAAAATACTGAAAGCCCAAACACTAGAAAGATTCTGAATTTAGGGACGCCTGGGTGGCTCTGTCAGTTAAGAGTCTGCCTTCAGCTCAGGTCATGATCCCAGGGGCCTGGGATCAAGTCCACACGAGGCTCCTTGCTCAGCAGGGAGCCTGCTTCTCCCTCTGCCTGTCGCTGTCTGCTGCTTGTGTTCTCTCTCTGGCAAATAAATAAAATCTTAAAAAAATAAGATTCTGAATTTTGAGTACTATAGATTATTATAATTTCTATAAGCCTAACTATAAAGGTATTGATAGATAAGATCTGGTCTTATTTGTGTAATAAAATTCAAAAAGAATTTGTAATGCTTCTACAAAATTATGTTAGACCTAAAACAATATTAAGAATATTCAGAGAGGGGGAGCGGAGCAAGATGGCGGAGGAGTAGGAGACCTGGATTTCATCTGGTCTCAGGAATTCAGCTGAATAGGGATCAAACCATTCTGAACACCTACGAATTCAACAGGAGATTGAAGAGAGTAGCAACAACTCTCTGAACAGAGAAGGGACTACTTACTGGAAGGTAGGACGCACGGAGAAGTTAATCCGAGGTGATATTCGGGAGGATAGACGGCGGGCGAAGGGGCTTCCGCCGCTTCTGGCAAGTGATAGAGCCACATAGCACAAAATCGGAACTTTTAGAAATCGGCTCCGCTGAGGGACCGTTGCTCCAGTGGCTAAGTGGGGTGTTGAACCCTCGCGGGACAGTGTGGCTCAGGACCCTCGGGGTCACAGAAAAACCGGGGGTGCCTGATTGCAGCAGACCTCCCAGGTATTAGAGTGGGGAAGCCGGCCGCAGAGATGGAGCCGGGGCGCGGGCTCTCAGCTCGGGGTTGCCATAAACTGTGATCCGCGGCACAGTCGGGCCACTGTTCCTCCAGCAGGGACCCAACAAGCGGCAGAGCTGGGGAGACTCTCCTTCCTTCACGGGGAGAGCCGCGTGGGAGCGCACTGCAGGGATCTGCTGGGTTTGGAGACTCCACACGGGGTTGGGTGCCAGAGATAGAAATGCTCGGTCACAGGCCGGGTGAGCACGGAGTGCGGTCAGAGACTGGGGAGAGGGGAGTGACTGCTTTTCTCTGGGGGCGCACTGAGGAGCGGGGCCCCGAGATCTCAACTCCTCCAGGTGGACATTGGGAGGCCACCATTTTCACCCTGGTCCTCCAAAGCTGTCCCGAGAGCTTGCAGGGAACAATAACTCCTGAGAGCAAACCCGAGCAGCTTTCTTAGGCTGGACCTACAAGGGCGGGGCAATTCTGCCTCCTGCAAAGACATTTGGGAACCATGGCAACAGGCCTCTCCCCCAGAAGATCAGCACGAACAGCCAGCAAGCCAAGACTAAGTTTACTGATCAAGGAGAACGGGAGAACTCCAGCGCTAGGGGAATACTGCACATAGAATTCACGGCTTTTTTTTTACCATGATTCATTAGTTTTTCAAAGTTAATTTTTTAACTGTTTTTTTTTTTAATTTTTCCTTTTCCGTTTTTCAACCAACATCTTCTAAATCCTTTTTTAAAAAATTTTATTTTTCATTTTTAGAGTCATATTTTATCCCTTCATAGTAGTTACCCTTATTTTTGGCATAAAAGTTGTTCTCTCTTTAAAATTTTGAGATACAGTTTCTTCTAACAGATCAAAATATACCATAAATCACTAGTGTTTGGCTTTGTTCTACTCCCCTACCTGATCACAATCTCTCCCCTTTCTCTCTCTATCTTTTTTTTAATCTTCTTTCTTTTTTCAAACAACTTCTTATATTATCAATTCCTGTTATAAAATCTTTTATAATTTTCATCTTTACAGTCATCTTCCATCCCTTCATTGTATCAACCCTTATTTTGTACATATATGTCTCCCTTCCTTCAAAATTTTAGGAGGCACTTTCTTCTAACAGACCAAAATACACCCAAAATCTAGTCCTTTTTAATCTTCTTTCTTTTTTCAAACAAATTCTTATCTTATCAATTCCTGTTATAAAATCGTTTATAATTTTCATCTTTACAGTCATCTTCCATCCCTTCATTGTATCAACCCTTATTTTGTACATATATGTCTCCCTTCCTTCAAAATTTTAGGAGGCACTTTCTTCTAACAGACCAAAATACACCCAAAATCAGCTAGTGCTGATCTGTGCACTAGCCTAATCATATTTGATCAAATTCTGCATTTTTTGTATTGTTCTGTTTTTGTTTTTATCTTTTTGTTTTGTTTTGTTTTTTCTCTCTCTCTTTTTTCTTTCTTTCTGATTCTTTTCCCCTGGTTTCAGGTCTTTTCTGATTTGTACACAGTATATTTCCTGGGGACGTTGTTAACCTGTTAGCATTTTGTTCTTTCATTGCTCTATTCCCCTCTGGACAAAATGACAAGACGAAAAAATCACCTCAGCAAAAAGAACAAGAGGTAGTACCGTCAGTCAGGGACCTATTCAATACGGACATTAGTACGATGTCGGACCTAGAGTTCAGAATGAGGACTTTAAAAATACTAGCTGGGCTTGAAAAAAGCGTGGAAGATTTTAGAGAAACCTTTCTGGAGAAATAAAAGAACTAAAATCTAACCACGTCGAAATCAAAAAGACTATTGATGAGGTGCAATCAAAACTGGGGGAACTAACTGCTAGGATAAATGAGGCAGAAGAGAGAATCAGTGATATAGAAGACCAAATGATGGAAAATAAACAGGCTGAGAAAAAGAGAGAGATACAACTACAGGATCACGAGGGCAGAATTCGAGAGGTAAGCGATACGATAAGATGAAACAACATTAGAATAATTGGCATCCCAGAAGAAGAAGACAGAGAGAGAGGGGCAGAGGGTATATTGGAGCAAATAATAGCAGAGAACTTCCCTAATGTGGGGAAGGAAACAGGTGTCAAAATCCAGGAGGCACAGAGAACCCCTCTCAAAATCCATAAAATTAGGTCAACACCCGACATTTAATAGTCAAACTTAGGAGTCTCAGAGATAAAGAGAAAATCCTGAAAGCAGCTCTAGAGAAGAGATATGTAACCTAGAATGGTAGAAATATTAGATTGGGAACAGACATATCCACAGAGACCTGGCAGGCCAGAAAGGATTGGCATGATATCTTCAGAGCACTAAAGGAGAAAAATATGCAGCCAAGAATACTATATCCAGCTAGGCTGTCATGGAAAATAGAAGGAGAGATAAAAAGCTTCCAGGACAAACAAAAACTAAAGGAATTTGCGAACACAATACCAGCCCTACAAGAAATATTCAAAGGGGTCCTCTAAGCAAAGAGAGAGCCTGAAAGCAGCATAGATCAGAAAGGAACACAGACAATATATAGTAACACTCACCTTACAGGCAATACAATGGCATTAAATTCCTATCTTTCTATAGTTACCCTGAATGTAAATGGGCTAAATGTCCCAATCAAAAGACACAGGATATCAGATTGGATTAAAAAACAAGACCCATCCATATGCTGTCTGCAAGAGTCTCATTTTAGACCCAAAGACACCCCCAGATTGAAAGTGAGGGGGTGGAAAACAGTTTACCATGCTAATAGACACCAAAAGAAAGCTGGGATGGCAATCCTTATATCAGACAAATTAGATTTTAAAACAAAGACTGTAATAAGAGATGAAGAAGGACACTATATCCTACTTAAGGGGTCTGTCCAACAAGAAGATTTAACGATTGTAAATATCTATGCCCCGAACATGGGACGAGCCAATTATATGAGGCAATTAATAACAAAAGCAAAGAAACACATTGACAACAATACAATAATAGTGGGGGACATTAACACCCCGCTGACTGAAATGGACAGATCATCTCAGAAAAGATCACCAAGGAAATAAAGACTTTAAATGACACACTGGACCAAATGGACTTCACAGATATATTCAGAACATTCCATCCCAAAGCAACGGAATACACATTCTTCTCTAGTGCCCATGGAACATTCTCTAGAATTGATCACAACCTAGGTCACAAATCAGGTCTCAACTGGCGCCAAAAGATTGGGATCATTCCCTGCATATTTTCAGACAACAATGCTTTGAAACTAGAACTCAACCACAAGAGGAAAGTCGGAAAGAACTCAAATACATGGAGACTAAAGAGTATCCTACTACAGAATGAATGGGTCAACCAGGAAATTAAAGAAGAATTAAAAAAATTCATGGAAACCAATGAAAATGAAAACAGAACTGTTCAAAATCTTTGGGATGCAGCAAAGGCAGTCCTAACAGGAAAGTATATAGAAAAAGAAGCCTTTCTCAAGAAACAAGACATGTCTCAAATACACAACCTAACCCTACACCTAAAGGAGCTGGAGAAAGAACAGCAAATAAAGCCTAAACCCAGCAGGAGAAGAGAAATCATAAAGATCAGAGCAGAAATCAATGAACTAGAAACGAAAAGATCAGTAGAACAGATCAACGAATCTAGGAGCTGGTTCTTTGAAAGAATTCACAAGATTGATAAACCCCTGGGCAGACTTATCAAGAAGAAAAGAGAAATGACCCAAATCAACAAAATCATGAATGAAAGAGGAGAGATCACAACCAACACCAAAGAAATACAAACAATTATAAGAACATATTATGAGCAACACTATGCCAGCAAATTAGATAACCTGGAAGAAATGGGTGCATTCCTAGAGACGTATCAACTACAAAATTGAATCAGGAAGAAATAGAAAACCTGAACAGACCTATAACCACTAAGGAAATTGAAGCAGTCATCAAAAATCTCCCAGCAAACAAAAGCCCAGGGCCAGATGGCTTCCCAGGGGAATTCTATCAGACATTTAAAGAAGAATTAATACCTATTCTACTGAAACTGCTCCAAAAAATAGAAATGGAAGGAAAACTTCCAAACTCATTGTATGAGGCCACCGTTAACTTGACCCCAAAACCAGACAAAGACCCATCAAAAAGGAGAATTACAAACCAATATCCTTGATGAACATGGATGCCAAAATTCTCACCAAAATACTAGCCAAGAAGATCCCAAAGTACATTAACAGGATTATTCAACATGACCAACTGGGATTTATCCATGGGCTGCAAGGTTGGTTCAACATTCGCAAATCATTCAACGTGATACAATACAGTAACAAAAGAAAGAACAAGAATCATATGATCCTCTCAATAGATGCAGAAAAAGCATTTGACAAAGTACAGCATCGTTTCTTCATCAAAACTCGTCAAGTATGGGATAGAGGGTACATACTTCAATATCATAAAAGCCATTTATGAAAAAACTACAACGACTATTTTTCTCAATGGGGAAAAGCTGAGAGCTTTTCCCCTAAGGTCAGGAATGCGGCAGGGATGCCACTATGACCCCTGCTATTCAACATAGTATTAGAAGTCCTAGCCACAGCAATCAGACAACAAAAAGAAATCAAAGGCATCCAAATCAGCAAAGAGGAAGTCAAACTCTCACTCTTGGCAGATGATAGGATACTGTATGTGGAAAACCCAAAAGACTCCACCCCAAAACTGCTAGAACACATACAGGAATTCAGTAATGTAGAAGGATATAAAATCAATGCAAAGAAATCAGTGGCATTCCTATACACCAACAACAAGAGAGAAGAGAGACAAATCAAAGAGTCTATCCCATTTACAATTGCACCCAAAACCATAAGATACCTAGGAATATATCTAACCAAAGAGGCAAAGGATCTGTACTCAGAAAACTATAAAATACTCATGAAAGAAATTGAAGAAGACACAAAGAAATGGAAAAAATTTCCATGTTCATGGATTGGAAGAACAAACATTGTGAAGATGTCAACGCTACCTAGAGCCATCTACACATTCAATGCAATCCCCATCAAACTACCATCCACTTTTTTCAAAGAAATGGAACAAATAATCCTAAAATTTGTAAGGAACCTGAAGAGACCCTGAATAGCCAGAGGAATCTTGAAAAAGAAAAGCAAAGCTGGGGGCATCACAATTCCGGACTTCCAGCTATATTACAAAGCTGTCATTATCAAGACAATATCGTACTGGCACAAAAACAGACACATAGATCAATGGAACAGAATCGAGAGCCCAGAAATGGACCTTCAACTCTATGGTCAACTCAACTTTGATAAAGCAGGAAAGAATGTCCAATGGAAAAAAGACAGTCTCTTCAACAAACTGTGTTGGGAATATTGGACAGCCACATGCAGAAGAATGAAACTGGACCATTTCCTTACACCACACACAAAAATAGACTCCAAATGGTTGAAAGAACTAAACATGAGACAGGAGTCCATCAAAATCCTAAAGGAAAACACAGGTAGAAACCTCTCCGTCCTCGGCCGCAGCAACTTCTTCCTGGAAACATCGCCAAAGGCAAGGGAAGCAAGGGCAAAAATGAACTATTGGGATTTGATCAAGATAAAAAGCTTTTGCACAGCAAAAGAAACCATCCACAAAACCAAAAGACAACCAACAGAATGGGATAAAGTATTTGCAACTGGCATATCAGATAAAGGGCTAGGATCCAAAATCTCTAAAGAACTTATCAAACTGAACACGCAAAGAACAAATAATCCTATCAAGAAATGGGCAGAAGACATGATCAGACATTTTTTCCAAAGAAGGGATCTAAACGGCCAACAGACACATAAGAAAGTGCTCAATATTGCTCGGCATAAGGGAAATCCAACTCAAAATCTCAATGAGATACCACCTCACACCAGTAAGAATGGCTAAAATTAACAAGTCAGGAAATGACAGATGTTGGCGGGAATGCGGAGAAAGGGGAACCCTCCTACACTGTAGGTGGGAATGCAAGCTGGTGCAACCCCTCTGGAAAACAGTATGGAGGTTCCTCAAACAGTTGAAAATAGAGCTACCATACGATCCAGCAATTTCACTACTGGGTATTTACCACAAAGATACAAATGTAGGGATCCAAAGCGGTACGTGCACCCCGATGTTTATAGCAGGATGTCCACAATAGCCAAACTGTGGAAAGAGCCAAGATGTCCATCGACAGATGAATGGATAAAGAAGAGGTGGTCTATATACACAATGGAATATTATGCAGCCATCCAAAGGAATGAGATCTTGCCATTTTGCAATGACGTGGATGGAACTGGAGGGGGTTATGCTGAGTGACATCAGTCAATCAGAGAAAGACATGTATCATATGACCTCACTGATATGAGGAATTCTTAATCTCGGGAAAGAAACTGAGTGTTGCTGGAGTGGTGGGGGGTGGGAGTGATGGGGTGGCTGGGTGATAGGCATTGGGGAGGGTATGTGCTATGGTTAGCACTGTGAATTTTGCAAGACTGTTGAATCACAGATCTGTACTTCTGAAACAATTAATGCAATATATGTTAAGAAAAATGAAAAAGAAGATACCAGGAGGGGAAGAATGAAGGGGAGTATGTTGGAGGGGGAGACGAACCATGAGACACGATGGACTCTGAAAAACAAACTGAGGGTTCTAGAGGGGAGGGCGTCGGGGCATGGGTTAGCCTCGTGATGGGTATTAAAGAGAGCAAATTCTGCGTGGAGCACTGGGTGTTATGCACAAACAATGAATCATGGAACACTACATATAAAACTAATGATTTAATGTATGGTGATTAACATAACAATACAAAATTTTTTTTAAAAAGATGAAAACAAAGAGGGAGACAAACCGTAAGAGACTCTTAACTGTAGGAAACAAACTGAAGGTTGCTGGAGGGGAGGTGGGTGAGTGGGATTGGGTAACTGGGTGATGGGTATTAAGGAGGGCACATGAAGGGATGGGGTGTTATATGCAACTGAAAAATCACTGAACTCTACCTCTGAAACTAATGATGGCTAATCCTTAGTTTAATTGATGGCTATTCCATTGGCTAATTGAATTAAAATAAAAAAATAATTTAAAAAAATTTAAAAAAGAATATTCAGAGAAAATGCTTCTTCTTGGTTATTGATGGTAAAACAGATGTAGCCCATCAATGAGGAAAAGCTTCAATTATAAGAGATGTCATATTAAGAATAACGTCATAAAGGGGCACCCGGGTGTCTCAGTGGATTAAGCAGCTGCCTTCGGCTCAGGTCATTTCTCAGGGTCTTGGGATCGAGCCCGGCATCGGGCTCCCTGCTCAGCAGGGACTGAACTTCACACTCTGCTTCGCCCCTTCCATTCATGATCTCTCTTCCTCTCACAAATTATTAAATAGAATCTTTTTTTATTTTTATTGTTATGTTAATCACCACATATTGCATCATTAGTTTTTGATGCAGTCTTCCATGATTCATTGTTTGTTCATAACACCCAGTGCTCCATGCAGAACGTGCGCTCCTCAATACCCATCACCAGGCTAACCCATCCCCCTAACCCCCTCCCCTCTAGAACCCTCAGTTTGTTTTTCAGAGTCCATCATCTCTCATGGTTCGTCTCCCCCTCTGACATACTTCCCTTTTCTTCCTCTCCTGTTATCTTCTTCTTTTTCTTTTTTCTTAAAGTATGTTGCGTTATTTGTTTCAGAAGTACAGACCTGTGATTCAACAGTCTTGCACAATTCACAGCGCACACCGTAGCACATACCCTCCCCAATGTCTATCACCCAGCCACCCCATCCCTCCCACCCCCAACCACTCCAGTAATACTCAGTTTGTTTCCTGAGATTAAGAATTCCTCATATCAGTGAGGTCATGTGATACATGTCTTTCTCTGATTGACTTATTTCACTCAGCATAACACCTTCCAGTTCCATCCACGTCGTTGCAAATGGCAAGATGTCATTCCTTTTGATGGCTGCATAATATTCCATTGTGTATATAGACCACCTCTTCTTTATCCATTCATCTGTCGATGGGCATCTTGGCTCTTTCCACAGTTTGGCTATGGTGGACATTGCTGCTATAAACATTGGGGTACACGTACCCCTTCGGGTCCCTACATTTGTATCTTTGTGGTAAATACCCAGTACTGCAATTGCTGGATCGAATGGTAGCTCTAATTTCAACTGTTTGAGGAACCTCCATACTGTTTTCCAGAGGAGTTGCACCAGCTTGCATTCCCACCAACAGTGTAGGAGGGTTCCCCTTTCTCCACATCCCCGCCAACATCTGTCATTCCCTGACTTGTTAATTTTAGCCATTCTGACGGGTGTGAGGTGGTATCTCATTGCGGTTTTGATTTGGAATTCCCTGATGCCAAGCGATGTTGAGCACTTTTTCATGTGCCTGTTGGCCATTTGGATGTCTTCTTTGGAGAAATGTCTGTTCATGTCTTCTGCCCATTTCTTGATTGGATTGTTTGTTCTTTGGGTGTTGAGTTTGATAAGTTCTTTATAGATTTTGGATCCTAGCCCTTTATCTGATAGGTCATTTGCAAATATTTTCTCCCATTCTGTCGGTTGTCTTTTGGTTTTGTGGACTGTTTCTTTTGCTGTGCAAAAGCTTTTTATCTTGATGAAATCCCAATAGTTCATTTTTGCCCTGGCTTCTCGTGCCTTTGGTGATGTTTCTAGGAAGAAGTTGCTGCGGCTAAGGTCGAAAAGGTTGCTACCTGTGATCTCCTTTAGGATTTGGATGGACTCCTGTCTCACGTTTAGGTCTTTCAACCATTTGGAGTCTATTTTTGTATGTGGTGTAAGGAAATGGTCCAGTTTCATTCTTCTGCATGTGGCTGTCCAATTTTCCCAACACCATTTGTTGAAGAGACTGTCTTTTTGCCATTGGACATTCTTTCCTGCTTTGTCAAAAATAAGTTGACCATAGAGTTGAGGGTCCATTTCTGGGCTCTCGATTCTGTTCCATTGATCTATGTGTCTGTTTTTTGCCAGTACCATACTGTCTTGATGATGACAGCTTTGTAATAGAGCTGGAACTCCGAAATTTTGATGCCGCCAGCTTTGCTTTTCTTTTTCAATATTCCTCTGGCTATTCTGGGTCTCTTCTGGTTCTATACAAATTTTAAGATTATTTGTTCCATTTCTTTGAAAAAAGTGGATGGTATTTTGATGGGGATTGCATTGAATGTGTAGATTGCTCTAGGTATCCTTGACATCTTCACAATGTTGATTCTCCCAATCCATGAGCAGGGAAAGTTTTTCCATTTTTTTGTGTCTTCTTCAATTTCTTTAATGAGTATTTTATAGTTTTCTGAGTACAGATCCTTTGCCTCTTTGGTTAGATATATTCCTAGGTATCTTATGGTTTTGGGTGCAATTGTAAATGGGATCGACTCCTTGATTTGTCTCTCTTCTGTCTTGTTGTTGGTGTATAGGAATGCCACTAATTTCTGGGCATTGATTTTATATCCTGCTACTTTACTGAATTCCTGTATGAGTTCTAGCAGTTTTGGGGTGGAGTCTTTTGGGTTTTCCACATACAGTATCATATCATCTGCAAAGAGTGAGAGTTTGACTTCCTCTTTGCCGATTTGGATGTCTTGGATTTCTTTTTGTTGTCTGATTGCTGTGGCTAGGACTTCTAATACTATGTTGAATAGCAGTGGTGAGAGTGGACATCCCTGCCGCGTTCCTGACCTTAGGGGAAAAGCTCTCAGCCTTTCCCCATTGAGAATGATATTCGCTGTAGGTTTTTCATAGATGGCTTTTATGATATTTAGGTATGTACCCTCTATCCTTACACTCTGAAGAGTTTTGATCAAGAAAGGATGTTGTACTTTGTCAACTGCTTTTTCTGCATCTATTGAGAGGATCATATGATTCTTGTTCTTTCTTTTGTTAATGTATTGTATCACGTTGATTGATTTGCGGATGTTGAACCAGCCTTGCAGCCCAGGAATAAATCCCACTTGGTCATGGTGAATAATCCTTTTAATGTACTGTTGGATCCTATTGGCTAGTATTTTGGTGAGAACTTTTGCATCCATGTTCATCAAGGATATTGGTCTGTAATTCTCTTTTTTGATGGGGTCTTTGTCTGGTTTTGGGATCAAGGTAATGCTGGCCTCATAAAATGAGTTTGGAAGTTTCCTTTCCATTTCTATTTTTTGGAACAGTTTCAGGACAATAGGTATTAATTCTTCTTGAAATGTCTGATAGAATTCCCCTGGGAAGCCATCTGGCCCTGGGCTTTTGTTTCTTGGGAAACATTTGATGACTGTTTCAATTTCCTTAGTGGTTATGGGTCTGTTCAGGTTTTCTATTTCTTCCTGGTTCAATTTTGGTAGTTGATACATCTCTAGGAATGCACCCATTTCTTCCCAGGTTATCTAATTTGCTGGCATAGGGTTGCTCATAATATGTTCTTATAATTGTTTGTATTTCTTTGGTGTTGGTTGTGATCTCTCCTCTTTCATTCATGATTTTGTTGATTTGGGTCATTTCTCTTTTCTTTTCGATCAGTCTGGCCAGGGGTTTATCAATCTTGTTAATTCTTCCAAAGAACCAGCTCCTAGTTTCGTTGATCTGTTCTACTGTTCTTTTGGTTTCTAGTTCATTGATTTCTGCTCTGATCTTTATGATTTGTATTCTCCTGCTGGGTTTAGGCTTTATTTGCTGTTCTTTCTCCAGCTCCTTTAGGTGTAGGGTTAGGTTGTGTACTTGAGACCTTTCTTGTTTCTTGAGAAAGGCTTGTATTGGTATGTACTTTCCTCTCAGGACTGCCTTTGCTGTATCCCGAAGATTTTGAACAGTTGTGTTTTCATTTTCATTGGTTTCCATGAATTTTTTTAATTCTTCTTTAATTTCTTGGTTGACCCATTCATTCTTTAGTAGGATGCTCTTTACCCTCCATATAGTTGAGTTCTTTCCGACTTTCCTCTTGTGGTTGATTTCTAGTTTCAAAGCATTGTGGTCTGAAAATATGCAGGGAATGATCCCAATCTTTTGGTACCGACTGAGACCTGATTTGTGACCTAGGATGTGATCAATTCTGGAGAATGTTCCATGGGCACTAGAGAAGAATGTGTATTCCGTTACTTTGGGATGGAATGTTCTGAATATGTCTGTGAATTCCATTTGGTCCAGTGTGTCATTTAAAGTCTTTATTTCCTTGTTGATGTTTGCTTAGATGATCTGTCCATTTCAGTCAGGGGCGTGTTAATGTCCCCCACTATTATTGTATTGTTGTCAATGTGTTTCTTTGCTTTTGTTATTAATTGCCTTATATAATTGGCTGCTCCCATGTTCGGGGCATAGATATTTACAGTTGTTAGATCTTCTTGTTGGATAGACCCTTTAAGTAGGATATAGTGTCCTTCCTCTTCTCTTATTACAGTCTTTGTTTTAAAATCTAGTTTGTCTGATATAAGGATTGCCACCCCAGCTTTCTTTTGGTGTCTATTAGCATTGTAAATGCTTTTCCACCCCCTCGCTTTCAATCTGGGGGTGTCTTTGGGTCTAAAATGAGTCTCTTGCAGACAGCATATTGATGGGTCTTGTTTTTTAATCCAATCTGATAGCCTGTGTCTTTTGATTGGGGGCATTTAGCCCATTTACATTCAGGGTAACTATTGAAAGGTATGAATTTAGTGCCATTGTATTACCTGGAAGGTGACTGTTAACTGTCTGTTGTCTGTGTTCGTTTCTGCTCTTTGCTGCTTTTAGGTTCTCTCTTTGCTTAGAGGACCCCTCTCAATATTTCTTGGAGGGCTGGTTTTGTGTTTGCAAATTCCTTTAGTTTTTGTTTGTTCTGGAAGCTTTTTATCTCTCCTTCTATTTTCAATGATAACCTAGCTGGATATAGTATTCTTGGCTGCATATTTTTCTCGTTTAGTGCTCTGAAGATATCTTGCCAGTCCTTTCTGGCCTGCCAGGTCTCTGTGGATAGGTCTGTTGCCAATCTAATATTTCTACCATTGTAGGTTATATATCTCTTCTCCCGAGCTGCTTTCAGGATTTTCTCTTTGTCTCTGAGACTCGTAAGTTTTACTATTAAATGTCGGGGTGTTGACCTATTTTTATTGATTTTGAGAGGGGTTCTCTGTGCCTCCTGGATTTTAATGCCTGTTTCCTTCCTCACATTAGGGAAGTTCTCTGCTATAATTTGCTCCAGTATAACTTCTGCCCCTCTCTCTCTCTCTTCTTCTGGGATCCCAATAATTCTAATGTTGTTTCGTCTTATGGTATCAATTATCTCTCGAATTCTGCCCTCGTGATCCTGAAGTTGTTTCTCTCTCTTTTTCTCAGCCTCTTTATTTTCCATCATTTGGTCTTCTATATCGCTGATTCTCTCTTCTGCCTCATTTATCCTAGCAGTTAGTGCCCCCATTTTTTATTGCACCTCATCAATAGCCTTTTTGATTTCGATTTGGTTAGATTTTAGTTCTTTTATTTCTCCAGAAAGGGTTTCTCTAATAACTTCCACGGTTTTTTCAAGCCCAGCTAGTATCTTTAAAGTCATGATTCTGAACTCTAGGACCGACATCGTACTAATGTCCGTATTGAGTAGGTCCCTGGCTGACGGTACTACCTCTTGTTCTTTTTGCTGAGGTGATTTTTTTCGTCTTGTCATTTTGTCCAGAGGAGAATAGATGAATGAGAGAACAAAATGGTAACAGGTTTACAACATCCCCAGCAAATATACTGTATACAAATCAGAAAAAACCTGAAACCAGGGGAAAAGAAAAGGAAAGAAAGAAAAAAGAAAGAGAAAAAAAAGAAAAAAAAGATAAAAACAAAAAAAAAACAATGCAAAAAAAGCAGAATATGATCAAATATGATCAGGCTAGTGCATAGATCAGTGCCACACACTAGATTTTGGGCGTATTTTGGACCGTTAGAAAAAAGTGCCTCCTAAAATTTTAAAGGAAGAAAGACATATATGTACAAAAGAAGGGTTGATACAATGAAGGGATGGAAGATGACTGTAAAGATGAAAATTATAAAAGATTTTATAAAAGGACTTGGTAAGATAAGTTGTTTGAAAAAGGAAAGAAGATTTAAGAAAAAAAAAACGAAAAAGGGAGAGAATGTGATCAGGCAGGAGACTAGAACAAAGCCATACACTAGTGATTTAGGGTATATTTTGATCTGTTAGAAGAAACTGTACCTCAAAATTTTAAAGAGAGAACAACTTATATATATATGCCAAAAATAAGGGTAACTACTATGAAGGGATAAAATATGACTCTAAAAATGAAAAATAAAAGTTTTTTTTTTAAAGGGATTGATAAGATGTTGGTTGAAAAAGGGAAAAAGAAAAATAAAAAAAAAACAGTCAACAAAAATTAACTTTGATGAAATAATGAATCATGGTAAAAAAACAAAAAGCCATGAATCTACGTGCAGTATTCCCCTAGCGCTGGAGTTCTCCCATTCTCCTTGATCGATCAACTTGGTCTTGGCTTGCTGGCTGTTTGTGCTGATCTTCGGGGGGAGGGGCCTGTTGCTGTGGTTTCCAAATGTCTTTGCCGAGGGCGGAATTGCCCCGCCCTTGTCGGTCCGGGCTAAGGAAGCTGCTCCGGTTTGCTCTCAGGAGATTTTGTTCCCTGCAAGCTCTCGGTCCAGCTTTGGAGGACCAGGGCAGAAATGGTGGCCTCCCAATCTCCACCTGGAGGAGCTGAGAACTCGGGGCCCCGCTCCTCAGTGTGCCCCAAGAGAAAAGCAGTCACTTCCGTGTCCCCGGTCTCCGGCCGCACTCCGTGCTCACCCGGCCTGTGATCGAGCTTTGCTATCTCTGGCACCCGACCCCGCGCGGAGTCTCCAAACCCAGCAGTTCCCTGCAGTGCGTTCCCGCACCGCTCCTCCCCGGGAAGGAAGGGGAGTCTCCCCGGATCTGCTGTTTGTTGGGCCCCTGCTGGAGGAGCCGTGCCCCGACTGGGCCGCAGATCACAGTTTATGGCAACCCCAAGCTGAGAGCCAACGTCTCTGCTCTGTCTCTGCAGCCCACTTCACCGCTCTGATACCTGGGAGCTCTGGCGCAATCAGGCACCCCCGGTCTCTCTGTGACCCCAAGGGTCCTGAGACCACACTGTCCCGGGAGGATTCCACCCCCCGCTTAGCCACTGCAGCGACGTCCCTCTGCCAAGCCAACTTCTAAAAGGTCCGATTTTGTGCTCCGCGGCTCAAGCACTTGCCAGAAGCGGCCGGCGGAGGCCCCTCCCCCGCCGTCTATCCTCCCGAATATCGCCTCGGATTCACTTCTCCGCAGGCCCTACCTTCCAGTAAGTGGTCGCTTCTCTGTTCAGAGAGTTGTTGCTACTCTCCTGTTCGATCTCCTGTTGAGTTCGTAGGTGTTCAGAATGGTTTGATCCCTATTCAGCTGAATTCCTGAGACCAGAGGAAATCTAGGTCTCCTAATCCTTCGCCTTCTTGCTCCGCCCCCCTAAATAGAATCTTAAAAACAAAGAATTGTGTCATAAGAAATGATGATACTTCTGTAGACTTTTCTTATCATGGAGAAAAAAAATGATATGTTTAGTTTCTTAAATTAATAAATTATAAAAAGATACTGTCATAAGATTGCTCTATCCATACCCTGAGTGTTAACTAAGTAGAATTTAAATAAAAAATTTAAAAGAAAAAATAATTGCTCATATCCAGATATATGATAATGAAACAACTGTAGCATGTTTGTAAAAGAATAGAAGACATAATTTCGTCCCCCAAAATGATTATGTAACTTGCAACTTGCTCAGCAAATGGCCTTAATTTAACAGGCAAATCTCTGCATTTATGAGTTCAAATATGCAAACCTTCAAAATTTCATACTTTTTCCACATGCAGTGAACTTATGAGATATTCTCAAATTTTAGACATAAATATAAAATATCAAATGAAGAAACACAGTATAATGAAATCATACTGATACAAGAAGATTACACTTTTTATGTAACTTGTCAAGGTGGGATGATATTTTCAAATGGGCGGGAAAAGTTTCTAAAAACTTAAACAACAAATCTTGAAATTATACAAAGCTGCATCCTCATCAAATGGTCTGTCTTCTTTCTGACAAATGCGGAAAGGATCCTTGAAAGTACACGTGAGGAATTTAAATCTCAGGAAGATACAGGAATATAATATCTGAAATAGAAATAAGCAACAAAGGAAAATAAAAGAAAGAGTTGGAAGTGCATGAACCAGTGGATGTAAGCATCTATTTTAATATCTTAAAAAAAAATATCATCATGCTATTTCTTCAAACAGTGATTCACAAATTTTGCTTAGTTAGTATAATCTTCCATATATTTAGAAGTGGTCCTGACACTTTGAACTGAAGACGTCACAGTGGGATCCTGTGAATGAGCTTTAGTAAACTGCAACCAATTTAAAACTATTGAAGATTGTTACGGGTTCATGAGAAATTAGAAAACATGGCAAATCTCAGTTGAAAAGAGATAAGCTGTGGCGCCTGGGTGATTCAGTCACTTAAGCGTCTGTCTCAGGTCTTGATCTCAGGGTCCCAGAGATCGAGTCTCATGCCGGGCTCCCTGCTCAGTGTTGAGTCACCGTCTCCCTCTGCCATCCCCCACCCCACCCCCGTGGTTCTGACATAAAATCTTTAAAAAAAAAGGAAGAAGAAGAAGAAGAAAGAAAGAAAAGGAGATGAGATAATGAGTGCATTTGAAAGGTATTATGGATGAGTTTCCTTCCAAGGAAGACAGGAAAGGATAATTATAACAAATCATGTTTCAGGTCTAAATTTAACAGTAAAATAATGGAAGGTTTAGGACATCAAGTACCGGTCAAGTTTTCAGTCATTTCCAACTACTGTAACATTGTCGGCAAAAAATACGATTGAAAATTAATAAAAGCATGTTTAAGAGGAGGACACTCTGTGCTTTTACCTAGGGATCTGGCTCCAGGAGAACTCAGAAAGTGGGATCTCAGCTCCTCCTTCTAGAAGGTTCTGAGAGGAGTTCCTGTATTCGTGTCCCAACTGAAAGCAGCTCCCATTTCTCTGAATTGGAATCAGGATTTCTCCCCAGAAACAAGCCTGAATCTGTAACAAACCAACCACAGTATCTCAGATGTGACGTCGCAGGACACCTCAATCCACGGATCCCTAAGTAAAACAGGTCTTGTTCAAATACCCTCAGGGAAAAGGAGGAATGAACCAGGGGAACAGCCCCCCAAATGCAAGCGACTGTGCTGCTCACCTACCAGCACGTCCTGGGGAAGCCGCCCAGAGCCCCCTCCTCAGCACTCACCCAACAAAGCAGCTTTTCTCAGTCGCACCTCAGGAAGCACCAAGTGGCTGCAAAGCCCCCAGGGACTCCCACAGGGCGGCAGCAGAACCTACAGGAACCGCAGCTCTGGCTCTCTATCCTGGGGCAGCAAGTGTGGGGCTGGATCCTTGGGCTGCTACAGAAGTCCTTCTTGCTCTGAGATGCCCTGGGTCAGCACAGGCAGAGACATTACCCCTCCGGGTTCGAGGTGCGCAGGTGCCCTCTGCTAGCCGCCCTGGGAATCCCTAGAATGCTCAAAGCCATGGCCCCTCAGCTGGAGGGACAGAGCATGCTCAGGTCCAGCCAAGCCCTCTCTCTCCATGACAGATCCTGAGGCTTGGCCCCACCACCCTAAGCAAAAGGATGTGCCCATCTTCCCAAGTGAAATGGCTTCTACAAAGCTCAGCCCTAGGGCGGTTGGAGCTTTTGTCTCAGGGAAATCTGATCGCCTGCTTTCCCACCTTCTCTGGTCCCAACATTGGGATCACCTACATTGACTCTCTCCACCCTGGAGTATGGTCCACCTCCAACACCTAGACCAGCAACCTCTTTTCATCCTTGAAATTCCTCTTGGTATCTGCTTCTCTCTACCCCATCTCTCTCTTTGTTCCTCTCACTTTCTAGGACTTGCCGAATCCCCTCACCACTCCTTCAGTGTCTCTCTCCCTGACATTCTCTTTCCCAATCTCTCCCCAGGCCCTAAGGCCTTCTGCTCTGTGCAGCCCTGTCCAAGACCACAGGGAACCACCTCTCCTGTCTGCCCCACTCTGCTGCCATCATTTGGCCCCAGCCTGCTCACAGGGCATGACAATCTCATTTACCAAACCTGCTCAGGCTGATCTTGACTGCAGCAGTGCAGTTACCAGCAACTCCTGGCAGAAAAACCTGGACTCCTTAGTGGCCCAGCCATGACCCCAAAGCTACTGGAGGATGGCTGCTTCCACAACCTGGGAAGAAGGAGGGCTTTGCAAGATCCAGGAGCTCTGGTGCAGAATAGATTGGAGTAAAGGACCTACAAAGTGACAGAGGCATACACCCAACTCCTCCTGTGTGGTGAGGGAGGAATGGGTCTCCTGTCATTGGCCTCTGCCCTGCCCATCCCCCAACAAGGACACTGTGGGAGGATTAGGGCATCATGGGTCTTACCAAGAATACTGCCACCATCAGCCTCCCCTCAGAGCCCACCTGCTGTTGGGGGGCAACTGGTAGCGTGAAACCAGTGCACAAAATCTGGATTAATGCAGGGCCTCCTCACCAGTCTCTCAGGGCCACTAGGGATGCTTCATTCACTCCTCACCGTCACAACGAACCGCTGCCTGGGTACAGACCCCTGTCCTGCCGATCGGCACACACCCCCTAAACTAGCAGGTGCCATGTGCTCAAGAGTATCTATCACCTGAGTTAATACAACCACCAATAGACCTAAATACAAGATGTGTCCGCCTCCCCAGAAGGATTTCTTACGCCCCCTGCAGGAAAATTACCACAACGGGGAATCCTGCTATATCCTCCATCACCACCATTGCTGCCAGTTTGTTCTGTGTACAGGATTCACACTGTGCACTCGAAGGGGAGTGAGTGTAGTGTCTCCTGAAGGCAGACGCTGACACAGAGACAGAACTGTGAAAGGTTTATTTGGGGGATACCAGGAGAGACAGAGCACAGGGGACAGGATGGGCAGGGACAGCATTCAGGACATTAGGCTTATCTGAAATTTTCTAAATATACACACACACCGCCTGGTTGTAATTGCTCAGGGAGGTCTTCAAATTTCAAATTTCCTGTCCTGTAAGGCAAATACATTTGGGTTAGTACAGTGTGATCTTCTGTTTTCCTAAATGCATTTGCTCCCTATACTCTATCTGAGGACTTGAATGGACACCTGAGTGTGTGGCTGCCTTCATGAGTCTCTATGTAATAGAAAACAATTGTCTTCACATCTCAGGTATAGATCTCTGAATGTACATGTTCTTGTAATGATCTTTCACTTCATTCTTAGCTAGGACCTAATTTTTTTTATAAAATAAAAATGGGTCTTTGCCTTATTTTTGAAATCAGGATTGACAAACTCTGGGCTGATGCGTTATACTCTCAGTGTAATGGTGTGGACTGAAAAGAACATCTTTTCATGATCATCTGCATGGAGCTATTTTCATTTAAACAGTGAGAAGGGGGAGTGGCCCACCCCCCAGATATTTTACATATTCTTTTTCTTTTTTTCCGACAGAGAGACAGAGACAGAGAAAGGGCAAATTGTGCAAGAACGGGGAGGGTGGGGGGAGAGAAAAACTCCTAGGTAGCCTCCACACTAATCGCCGAGCATGACTTGGGGCTCGTTCTCAGAACCTTGAGATCAATGTCCTGAGCAGAAACCAAGAGTCCGATGCTTAACCCACTGAGCCATCCAGGGGCCCTTGCAGATACTTTATGTACTTCAACTCCTATTCTTCTAATCACCTCAGAAACCAATATGCTCCCCTTTCACAGATAACAAAGGTGAGGCTCTAGAGAGCTGGTCGCACTGAGAGCTGGCATCTGGGCTGAGAAATCAGGAACACGGGTAAATCCGCAGGATGCTGTGACGAATTTCAGGGAGATGCAAAGTGCAGGCAGAGTGGTGACTCAGAGGCAGAGGCGTAGTGACTGGGATCCAGCTAGGGTGGATACTGGTCAATACTGAATTCCCCACGAAGAGTCTGGCTCAGCCCGAAGGCCAAGGCAGCCACTCTGCTGATCTCGGTCCCGTCTTCACTTTTTCTCACTGGGGCCCAAAAACTCAGGAAGACCAGTATCCCCAAAGGAACCAAGTTAAATTTCTCAAATCTCCACCACATTCTGTCACCCAGTTCAGAACCTTCAGAAATCCAGCGGAAACAACAATCTTTATAGAGTATGAAGGAACAGCTTTAGGGCAACAGTGGTATTCTGGTACAAATAACTGCATTATCCACACTGTGTGACAGACACAGGCAGCAACTCGGTGTGGATCTCACGGTGTCCTCACACTCACTAGTCAGGCTGCTGGCCTGCCAGGAACCGCCCCCGCTCCCCTAGAGAGGCCCATCCACTCCCCTGAGCACCTCCATTCTTCTCATCCACAACCTCCTGTTTCTAGAGACCCATGGCTCCCTGTCTTGTCCTTAAGATTCTTCGCTGGTGCTTCCCTTTTATGGAACACAAGATCTATGTCGTTTAAAGAATGTGTCCCTCCCTGCTCTCAGACACATTAAATTTCTAACGTTCAGAGTAGGCGTCACCCCTGATGGACTCTGAAAAACAAACTGAGTGTTCTAGATGGGAGGGTGGTGGAGGGATGGGTTAGCCTGGTGATGGGTATTAAGGAGGGCACGTTCTGCGTGGAGCACTGGGTATGATGCACAAACAATGAACCATGGAACACTACATCCAAAACTAATGATGTCATGTATGGTGATTAACATAACAATAAAAAATTAAGAAAAAAAAGTGTAGGCGTCATCCCTCCGAGAGCACGGACTATCGTCTCTGTAGAGTGTGCGTGCGCATACCCGCTGTGCCCAGCTTTCGGAGAAGAGTCGCTCTCCTTCACCCCAAAAGGAGCTGCCACCCACCTCAGTTATGAGTAAAAGACAAAGTGCATCAAATGTATCTCCTGAGCAACCTGAAGAACGTTACAATGTTCACTCTCCCATAACATGAGATGCCTGCATGCAGGACTGCTATTTCTTATGGAGGATGCCCCAGCATCTGTATCTGACCCACGTCAGAGAAAAGACAGAAGAACATCCCATTGGAAGTGACTCAGCAACATTCCAACACACCGTCAACACCTGCCTAGAGCATCTGCCACTGTTTGTCATTCTCATCACCCTTACCGGACAAGAGGGTTTCCCACAAGTATCCACTGACTGCCGAGGACAAGGGACAGACCCCTGCCCGAATGATTAATCAAGGGACAATAGCCTTGCTTCGGGTGTTTATATAACTAAAGAAATGACAGCTCAAACTCAACACGCTGCAAACAAAGTGAGAGTTGCGTATCATCCCTTCCAGACAACAAATGTGGACTCTGGACATGCACGATGGTAAGAAATATATGTCTCCATTGTGTAATAAAGACACTTCCTTCCCAACAACGGCACCTCCCCCACTGCTCAGTGCGTGGAAATAACCAAGCATAACACATGTATGTCCTGAGAAACTTCAGGATGTTAAAACGTGCCCAGCCAGGATTCCCCTTGTAATGTCAAGGCTTCAGCAAAACTCTGTGTTTCTTCCACCGACACAACCCTAAGGTGATGATCTGGAAACAGAGAAGCCTGTATGCTCTGAATGAAGACTTAACATTTTGAAACGTAAATGAAACCACACACAGATCCCAGGACAAACCCAAAAGATACATGTCAGGACAGGGTGCTTCCCAGACTGGAAGAGGATTCCAGACATGATTACAACTAAAAACAGTCACAGTATTTACCTGGTCTTTCTGCTGGACCTTCATGGGTGGGGTGCGGCTGTTGTCCCCTTGAGCGCCACAGGTTTCTGAATATGCCTGAATCCCTAGAAGGGATGGAGGTGGATTCAGCCTGGCCTGGATCATGAAGGATGTAAGCCAACCCTCTACACCTGCCCCACACTATTCCACTCTCTCCCACTCCCACGTCTCATCCAGATGCAGAGAGTTTCTCATAGGTCTCCTCTTACCCCTGTGGACAAAGGAGAAGTCCAATCCCTCACCCCTGAGAATGTGACAACTCCACCCAGGGACAGATGTTTTCATAACTATTCAATAACACTGGAGAACTGAGGCCTCCACAAGAAAGAGTGATGGGAAGGTTGCACTCCATCCATCCCAGAGCCCAAAACATTGTGTCTGTGCTTTGCACCTGGGGAATGCTTTCATGTTTGTCTTTTGCAAAATGTCACTTTTCGTGTCCATGTCAGACAGCTGCTGCCCAGTTCTGTAGGAGGAAACAAGACAGTCCATGAAATGGACGTTCACAGAAAGATGAGGAATGTTATTGTGTCCTCACTCAGGTCTATCCTTGCATCGCAAAGCATTGTGGATGCTTTCCTCTATATCTTCTCCACTGACAGAAGTATTAAACTAAGAATATACTTTGCAACACATGTCATCCAATTCAGATCATCTTAACATGTGGTGGAGGAATGGTAAAAATGCTGTGCAGAATCCCTCTACTTGTTACCCTTTCTACATATATCTATATCTTCTCCACTGACAGAAGTATTAAACTAAGAATATACTTTGCAACTCATGTCATCCAATTCAGATCATCTTACCATGTGGTGGAGGAACGAGCTGTGGGTGAGGCCCCACAGTCCGCCCATGTGGAGGAGGCTAAGGTAGTCCATAGCCAGTGAAACCTCTTAAACATCACCCCGTGTGGTAGGGCATATGGGGGGGCTTTGTAGCACGAGGAAACCCTCTCACATCCGTACCGACCTGCAGAACAGAGGACAAAATATTCGGCTAAGACAGCCAAAAGTTGCAACACCAAGAGATGAAACCCAAAGAGCAAGCTCTCAGCATCTGGCTCCTTCTCCAATACCACGTTCCAGAAGAGCCGCATCGTGCTAGAAAACTTTATCCCTCTCAGTTGGTACCAACTATAATAAGGCAGGGAGCAGAGGATTAGATGTTACAGGAATAACCTACTGTCACCAAACATCACTACCCCTGTCTGCCAACGTTCATTACCAAGAAGTTGTGTCTTAAAAGGTGAAAAGGGATCATTGGATATGAGTAAACAGCATACTCCAGACACGGAGGCATCGACATCCTGGGCAACACTTGATCGTTCCTCTTCAACCACCGTAGATTTGGGTTTGTTAAGAAGAGACAGAATGTGATGAAACTGAATGCCCTTTCTCCACAAGGAATCCGAGCCACTCGAGCTGAATCCTTTGCCTGCCAAACCCCTGACTGTCCCCACCTGCCTCACTTCCCGACAAAGCAGTCTTCTACTCTCTGCAGTTTCTGTCCAAGGCCACAAAGACCCTGGAGGAATGAGGGGCCTGTGGTCTGACAGGGGGCCTGGAAAAGGGTTTTCTGAGAGGAACATGATACCAATAGCCCTTATTTACATGCAGCAGCTGTGTTTATCTTAAAACACACACTTCGGAAATTTCTGCACACTGAGAACCAGAGCAATTTTGTCCAGTGGCAAATAAGATGGGAAGGCTAAATAAGAGAATTCACAAAAATGTATATCCCTTCCTTTTTTAATTTTTTAAAGATTTTATTTATTTATTCATGAGGGACAGAGAGAGAGAGAGAGAAGCAGAGGGAGAAGCAGGCTCCCAAGGAGCAGGGAGCCTGATGTGGGACTCGATCCCAGGACCCTGGGATCATGACCTGAGCTGAAGGCAGACACTTAACCAACTGAGCCACCCAGGTGCCCACAAAAATGTATATGCCTTCTGATGGACAACTCCAGAGTGTGTGATGACAGAAGAAACCAGCTCTCACAGTGACATAGGACCAAAACGACCTGCTCCTAGAAGCCCAAAGGAAGGGCTTGTGAGGCACTGTTCACGCAGCTAATCACTGACATACCCCCTTCAGAACGTGTGTGCCAGTCCACCCAATAGCTTTGAAAATTCAAAAACAGTTGTAGAAAGGGTAACAAGTAGAGGGATTCTGCACAGCATTTTTACCAGCAGAAGTAAAACATGGATGACTTATGAAACTTGCCCTATCTAAGAACATTCCAACCTGCCAAACAGACATTATAAAATGGAGAAGCTTCCAGTTGTGAGGATTATCAGAGACCTTGTCACAGGTTAATCGTCTAACCCCAACATGAACACGACCCCAATCGCACATGATCGTAACCTAGTGACTCGGAGTCAGGCCGGCCAGAGACTTCACCTTGGAGTGAGGTGTCATCCTCCTCGAGTTAACTCCCCCCACGGGCATTGTGGGCGGGCAGGGGTGGATGGACACAGACACACACACACACACACCCACACTGAGTGCCCTGCCATCCTGCACCTCTAAGCACCTGTGGCTTTGGAGGTTGCCACTGAAGGTGATGATCTGTAATGGAGAAGCCTGTCAGGCCCTGAGTGAACTCTTTGCATTTTGAAAGGTTAACGACACCACAGACCAACTGCAGGACCCACCCAACTGACACAAGGCCAGGATTGGGTGCAGTTCAGTAAGGGAAGTTTGCAGAACACCTGGAAAAGGCCAAAAGAGGTACCTTGCCCATCCCTGGACCTCTGTGAGGCTCAGTGCCCCTGTTCATCATGGGAGCCCCAGCAGCTTCAGCGTCTGACCAAGGCCTAGAACCGATGGAAGTGGATGCAGACCGGCATTGACTTTGCAGAATTCAAACCAATGCTCCAAACCTGTTGCCATCACATTCCGTTCTCTCCCACTCTCGGGTCCCTTCTCAGACATAGAGCATTTCCCACATGTTTCTGCTGGTGCCTGCATACAAGGGGAAGCGCTGTCCTTCCCCCTCAAAGAAGGGACCACAGCCCTCCATATTGCTTCAGCTGGTTTCATAGCTAAGGAAAAAATAGCCCGGCTCAACCAGCTAAAAATGAACTGGGCTGGGGAACTGGTTGGCTCAGTCCGTTAAGTGTCTGCCTTTGACACAGGTCATGATCCCGGTATCCTGGGATTGAGCCCTGCGTCGGGCACCCTGCTCAGAGAGCCTGCTTCTCCCTCTCCCTCTGCCTGCTGCTCTGCCTACCTGTGCTCCCTCTCTATGTCTCTGTCAAAGAAATAAACAAAATCTTTAAAAAAAAATGAACTGAGCAGTATGCTTCATCCTTCAACAGCCCAAAACGTGGTCCCTGGAAATAGCCTGGCTGAAAAAGGTTATGTCTGACATTCTGTAAAATGTATTTCTCTCTGTACAAGAGACACCTGCTACCCAGATCATATGGAAAAATTACAAACCCCCAGAATGTAATAAGAGTGTAGAAACTGATGAATCTTGGAATGTCTTTAGCCAGGGGAGCCCCTGAAATACAAAGCCCTAGGGCAGCACTTCTACATCTTCTCCAAAGTCTCCTCGTGGAGAAAGATGGATATGCTTTGCAAGTCAAGTCCTGCTGTTCAGATCACTTTACCAAATGCAGGAGGTGGAGGTGGTCGGTGAGGTTCCTGAGGTCAGCACGGTGCAGGCTGTGAACGTGCCCCATAGTACAGGAGCGGTGACGAGGCAGTATCCCCGGGGCAAGGCCCGCAGCGTGGTCCTAGGAAATTACACAGCCCCTGTGCATCCATACAGACATACACACACAAAATCAACTATAGGCTGAGATGAGACACAAAAGTAACACCACCAACAAAAGCTGAAACCCAAAGAAACAGGTCTCAGCAACTGAAACCTTCCCCAACACCACATTCAAGGACAGGAACATCTGTGCCAGAGGTTACCTATCTCCTGCGTCCCACCTATGGCCTGGGGTGAACAGATGCCATGGGGATAAACTACTGTCACCACATGTTAGTATATGTCTGCAACTCTACAGAGGCACGGAATCTGCCCCAAAGCCTTGGCAGAGTTAATACTAAACTAATAAAAGGGTCTATTAGAGATGGGCTGGCATCAACGTCCAGGACCACACTTTACCTGCCGTGACAACTACAGAATCTCCTTCTGTATACTGAGCACAGACAGAATGATTGGCAATGGGAAGCCCAGTGTCCAAGATGGACGATCACCGCATCGTGGGTCCAACTGCTGCCCAGTAGCCCCCGCCTGATCCCGCTCCGATTCCCTCATGACAAAGGAGACTTCTAATATCCCAACTGTGTCCATGGCCACAGACACTGCTCAGGAGACAGGAATTTCTGCAGTTCAGCAGCAGACCTGGAAAAGTGCTGAGAGGTGCACGATCCCTATGAATTAGTGAGACCGAACTCTGTGGATCTGCGTCACCGACATTCCGATGCTCCTTAGCTCAGGCAGAGAGCAAATGCATCGTCCTTGGGGCCAAGAACCACTGAAGGGCTGATTCTGCATCCCCGGATGCAAAGCAATGTGTCTGGATAGCAGGTGTGACCCTCCCAGGATGGATCAGGAGAGACGCTATCAGTTGGCACCGCCACCAAACCGAATCAGAACCCGCTCAAAGGAGCACAGCTGAAACATGTGTGAGGTGTGGGCCCTGCAAGGAGTCACTGGGATTCCCTCTTGACAGCTGTGGTCTGGGGGGTATTTTCCACCATACACCTGGCACCTGGCACCTGGCAGAGTTCACCTTCATCTCACCCCGGTTGCAACTGGAGGGATTCTGGTTAATGTCTTTACCCAAACAGATGGAACGCACATGAGGTCGCAGCTCACCTACTCCAACAACACTCACAGCTGCCCAAAGCACATGGTACAGAGTGTGAGGCAGGGCATGGCTTTTCCCGCTGCCAGCTGTGAGGAATACCGCAGACATTCTCCCAGGTCAGTCTCCTGACCCAAAAACCAACACCACTACTGCTCCCGTGAGAAAGCAAACTGCAAGGAGTCAGCGGGACTGGCCGACTTCAGTGTGGAGTGAGATGCTGCCCTCCTCCAGGGGTTTACACACACACACACACACACACACACACACACACACACACACACACACACACAAATTTGGGGTGAGCATCCTGCCATCATTTGCCTCTAAGCATCTACAACTTCGGGGGGAAGCACGTAAGCTGAGGATCTCTAATGGGGAAGACTGGAGGCTCCTGGGTAAACAGCTTGCATTCTGAAAGGGGAATGATGCCTCAGATAGATCACAGAGCACACCCAACAGCCACAAGGCCAGGACAGGGTGCTGTCCCAGAGGAGTAACTTCCAGAAACAGGCAGAACTGAAAACGCCCGTAGCATTTACCGTAGCCATCTCCGGGTCCTTTTTCGGGCTGGTGCTGCTGTTCATACTGGGAACCGGTCTAGATTCTGGATGGGACACAGGATGGCGGTTTATTGTGGTTTGCCTAACCTCCGTGCCTTCCTCCTCCATCTTACACTCTTTCCCACACTCGGGTCCCTGATCTGAAGAGAGGGTTTCCCCACATGACTCAAGTGACTTCTTTGCTAAGAGAGATAGCAGTCACCTGACTCTTGCGGGAGACACTTGAGGACCCTGGTTCCAGTGTTTCCATAAGTAATCAATCAACAGTGGACAGATTGGGGTACAACTGGCTGGAAATTAATACTGAAATTGGGGTGCTCAATACAAATCCAAAAAATCACTTTTTTCATAGATTAAAAATCTAAGTGAGAATAGCCTTGAGTGGGTGATATCAAGAAACCCGCAACATGAACGGCATGCATTCTTTCCTCAGGCCGCCAGTTAATGGTGCAATCTTTCAGTCTCTAGATGAGGCCTAGCATGTGTGACTGGCTATTACGTAAATATTGAAGAGAAGAATTGGAGTAGACTAATCGTACAGTCAGGAGCAAAGAAAAACACAGGCGGATTGAGAAGTAAAGCTGTGGCATTATAGCGATAACATTAGAGGAGTAAAATGCACGAATTTCAGTGATGAAGATAGTACTGTAGATTACAAATAAAACAAAAATAAAAGAATCTCCATAAGGGGTAAATGTCATTTTTCTCAAACAGTCTTAATTTTTTTTTTCAAATGTCTTCACCTTTGTGTCAAGGTGGGAAGGGAGCTCAGGCTCACAACTCCTCCAGGCTCAGCTCTTCAGTTGGGGGATGGTGAAGGGGGTGGGGGGGTTCTGCAGTCAGGGTAGGGGTGTGAGCTCCACCTGTCACAGGGACAGGTGCCCTGCTGCCGGTAGGCACCTGAGGAAAGCACCCTCCCGTCACGCCTTCAGACAACCTGCTGTACTTAGGCAGTGCCTGTGATTCTCTCTAGGACACACAACGATCACCCACAAGAACGGGGAGAACATCAAGTGCTTTCCCAGCAGAAATCAGGCTGCTGCATTTCACAGCGTGCTCCCTACCTCTCTGCACATGGTTCCATATCTCGAATATTCCTGGCATCGGTTCCTGCCTCATGGATCCCTCAGGAGGCGTGTCTCTCCTCATCATGTGCAGTCTTGAATACAGAAAAAGAATGGACATCTATAAGAATTACAACACCATGTCTTCTACCAGACACTAAACAGTTTAGACTTGACCCCTCAAGACACCCATAAAAAGGCAAGTAAAACTCGCACACCTGTGTTTCATGTAGGTGTTCTCCCTGCTCTGCTGCACTATCTTCCTCTCCCAAAACCGAGCCTTAACCTGGGGGAGGAAAACACATCCACCCTCAGTTGTGCCGGACTGTGCCCCAAACGAAGAGGAGGAAAAAGAAAACACTTACCCAATTATCTAGAGCACTTCTCTCATGAGCTGCGACCTGAAAAATTCAATTCACCAAGAGCCCATGTTCAGGGATCTAAGGGCCACTTCCATCACCTGCAGGAGGCACGAAGAGGCCAGTATGTAGGGGTAGAACCTAGGTTACCTTGAATTTGATGTTGAGCTCTGCCTTCTGCAGCTGATCTTGCATTTCTCCAATTTCTTGTCTGTGAGTTATAATTGCTTTTGTCAGATAAAGCCCAATATTGGCTGTGATTTTAGTTTTTTTTAAAGATTTTATTTATTTATTTGACAGAGAGAGACACAGTGAGAGAAGGAAGGCAAGCAGAGGGAGTGGGAGAGGGAGAAGCAGGATTCCCGCAGAGCAGGAGACCGATGCGGGGCTTGATCCCAGGACCCAGGGACCATGACCTGAGCCGAAGGCAGACGCTTAACGACAGCTACCCAGGCGCCCCTTGGGTGTGATTTTAAGTCACCTGCCCATGTGGCCATCCTCCTCTAATCTGTCCACTGATACGATTTATCCTGACACAGGAAACACTTTCCCATGATAATAAATGTATAGTAGGATCAAAGCTATCGTTAAATCCTCTACTTACTCGTTTTTCCACACCTGTAGGGTTCAGAGTTGACCTAAATTCCTAACCTGATATCAATCTTTCCCTGATTTATCACATGACAAGGGGTTTTCCCATGAAGCTCTATTGTCCTTTAACTTCTATACTCGCCATGGTTCCGGGGGTTGCAAAGACCGCGCCATCAGATGGCACTACCGGGTTCATGGGCAGGATTCATCCTACGACAAACTGCTTTCTTCAAGATTAGGACCACTGACACCACCCCTGGGGGGTGGAATGGCATGGCGGAAGTTTCCACAGAGTCAGGCCAGCGCTGGGGATCAGGACATGTTTAGTAACATAATTGTTTTGTTCTTTCTAAAACTTGTCTCTCTGGGTCTGTTAATTCTCTCTGGATATGGCCTCTGAATTTTTGTTTATATTACTTGTTAATTGAGTCTAAACCATGTACAAAGATTAAAAATAGGAAGTGAACAGGGATTTCAGGAGCCGCTAATATTTAGTGTCTGAACTCACTTATACTTGTGTAACTCTTCAAGAACCAGTTTCAAATTTTCCTCAGCAGCTGCCAGTTGACTCTTCTGTGCCTTCAGTTCACAGTGTGTATTTTCCAGCTTCCTAAGATGGGAAAGGTGTATACAAAGTCCGGTAGCCAAGGTCCTGAATTTCTGCCGCTTTTCCTCCCAACACACCTGATGGCCTAGATTCAAATGACCCCCATAAATGCACAGACTGAGAACACAATGAGGGAAACAAATGGAAGGCCCCATTTAGGGTTAAAGAAAAATCAAACTCTGGAAGCTGCCAAGGCTCCGGCAATCAGATTGTCTTTATACTTCTCTACTTCAATTCATTCATCATCAAACCCCCAAATAACATTGCACTTTGTGCAATCTCAGAGTTGGTCTTGTGTCTGAGACGGTGAGAGTTCCTTTCAGGTCAAAGCGAAAAACCATGCTTGACCAACTATACCCATTAGGATGAAGCAGGGGACGATCCTTAGTCTTACACCTCCATGGGGAACCGTGATCCTCAGACCAAGGCTGACAATCAACCTGAAAGGAAGGCTTCCAGAATATTGCTTCATTGGCATGGCAAATCACTCCCAGACATTTCTAGGATCTAGAAGTACAACCCCGCCGCCTCCTTCGAAGATCCTGGAGGAGGAAAAGGCCAATCGTAGTGCCGGGAATATGTCCTGATGTATAAAACTCTGTGAACTGTTACATCGTCAGGGTGTTATCTCCACGAAACAGATTTCAGTGTTAAAACTGTCAACTGCATGGAGTCAACCGACTTTAACAAGACTGAGTTCACTGATTGTGCAAGCAGCATAGGAGGATGCTTAGAAAGGGTGGTTTGCTGTGCTGCCCTCAGACACTTTTGTTCATGTTGTTGGTTTACCACTTTCAATGGGACACCGGATTTACTCAAGAACAAATGCAAAAAGACCCTTAGAAACTGAGTCAAAATCTCTAGACAGAGAAAGACACATGTATTTGCTTCTGGTCTCTCAGGCAATCCTTCAGCAAATGCCTTCTGGAGCGGCTGTGATGGAGGGGCTCAGGTGGAAGGTGTAGAAGACAGAAAGATAGTCAGGACACTGTACCTCTGCCCAAAAGAACTTACCAATGAACAGAACTAAGATGCCAATGACACAGAGCAGCCCCCACCCCCGGTGTGGGATGGAATAACACAAAGCTCAGTCTCTAGGGAAGACCAGGAACAGTTTTGCTTTTCCACGTGAATGAGGGACTCTAAGGTCCTGATCTCCTCCTGAGAAAATAAAGGAAACACTGGACAAAAGAGCCAACTCATATGAGTGAATGCACCCAATTTCTAAAGAGCACATGAAGAAACATGAGAACCACATGGAGAAGAAGGAAGCTTAGGAGAAAGGCAGCCTGGCAGTGGGAGCCGTCTCCCCAGGACACATCAACACATTCTGGAAGAAGCAAGTGAACTATAAAAATCTGAACAACTTTATGGGCATGGGCTTAGAAGGAAACGAATGAATTTCAGGGTCAGCCAGCAAAGGTAAGCCCTAGTGAAACCGCGGGCTTTGGCTGGGACCCAAGAGAGTTACACATCAATCAGGTGGATGGGAAATACCCTGGCCTTCTTAGGGACTGGGCTACAGTGAGGGATGTCAGTTGTACACTGGATGAAGGGATCCCAGGCTGCTGGAGCCCCAACCCACTTTCCACAAAGAAACTCCCAGTGTTTCTGCAGCAAGACAATTCCATTTTTCTATCCACATTATTGACCCAAGTCTCGTACTGAACCAAAAGTGACTGAATTCAGGGCTGATAAGAACATGTGATGACACTGAAACCTAAAGGACAATGCAGACAGACCCAGAGGGGATCCGGGGATCAAAGTTTGTAATGATGGTACCTTCCCTCATCTACTCCAAGGAGTCACAAACCAAGCGCGTCAAGCAGTTAGAACAGAAAGGGAAATGCTGGTTACACACATCAAGGCAGAAAGGGCAGGCACAATTCTACAGAATGCATTTGGCGAAAATAGTCGAGATCTAATTCTAAAAGAAATACAAGTATCTAGACAGGCCGTCACATAACTTCATACAACAGTATTTGTGACAATTCACACAGGAATAGCTTACCCTTCTGCAGCCACTTGTCTTTGTTTAGAGAAATCCACCACAATATCCACTTTCCTCCTCAGCATGATCAATTCGGCTTCTTGAGTTGTTTTCAAAGTACTCAGGGCATTGTATTGGCCTTCCAATAACTCCTCACATTCTGGAAAGGAATGTGTATGTATGTGCACAAGACCTGAGAACTTGGGTTTGCCCGGGAAAGGAAAAGGGCAAGACCTTGAAGGCAGGAAGGCATTCTTTCCCTTCCCAATGCAAACTCATTGTCACCATATGGGGATTTCTTCCCCAAAATAACATACCCTGCAGTGCTCGTTTTTTGGCCCTCAAGGCTCTCTGCTCTCCATCCTCCAATTCATCTTGGCCCTTTAAGACAGATATGAGAAAAGCCATTCAAGAAATCATGATCACAGAACAATGTGAGGGTGCCTAACAGGACAGGGTCATGCAGTGCAACAAAGAAAGCCCTTAAGGCATAAGAGAATAAGGAGAAAGTAAGCAAAGTGAAAAATAGTTCAAGTCAAAGAACTCACAAATGGCTTTCTTCGGGGCTTTCATTCATATATATATCCACATCCATACATATATACGCATCTTCCCCTCCTCACATTGAGAATGGTCTGTTTGGCGTTAAGAGGAAGGCACTGTACAATTGGGCCAGCCATGGCCCTTCATCGCCCAAGTATCTTGTGGGGATTTTCTACAGATCTTCGAGGGCAGGGCTGAATGAGGGGTTCATTAACTCACCGTGAAGTCAACCATACTTCCTAGTCTTTGAAAGCGCAAACCTCATCATGGTGGTTCTAAGTGAAATCCCAGCTCACTGCTCTGTAGAAGTTCAGTGCCCAGATCCCCACTCTCTACTATGTTAAACAGCAAGCGAGGATGCTGCACTCACCTCACCCAGTGAACCAAAATCCTCCCGGAGCCACATAAATGTAAACTCAACAGCCAAATCCTACCACGTCCCGATCCTTGACCTTCTCCTCTCTCTCAGCTTGCAAGTGAGCCAGTGCCCAGCAAAGGGTGTCATTTAACTTTTCATAAAATGCCTCAACCTTTTTGATGTTCTCCTTCAACAAAATATTTTGAGTGAATAATAATAATGCATTCCTTGGGGCACATGGATGGCATCTGGGTAGCACCGTCGGTGGAGTGTCTGACTGCTTTTGTTTTGGCTCAAGGCCTGATCTTGGGGTTATGGGATTGACCCCCGCATCAGGCTACAAAATCAGCATGGAGTTGGCTTGGGATTCTCTCTCTCCCTCTGACCCCATCACTCACTCACTCTCTCTCTCTCTCTCTCAAATCAATCAGTTAATCTTTAAGAAATCAACAGGAAATATGTTCTCAGACCACAAATGACAAAACTAAACATCAAGTACTGAAAGATAGCTGGAGAATGACCAAAAAATGGAGAGTACACAACACACTTCTAAAGAACACATGGGTTGCGGGTGGACGGATGGATGAAAGAGATGAAGGGGATTAAGAGTACACATACTGTGATGAGCACTGAGAAATGTATAGAATTTCTGAATCATGTTCTACACCTGAAACTCATATTAAACTGTTGGCCAATTATGTTTGCACTTTAAAAAAAAGAACATATGGATCACAGAAGGCACTGCAACACAAATTTAAATGTATTTCAATCTAGGTGATCATCAAAATTGATGTATTAGTGGGAAATTTATATTACTGAATGGATAGAAAAGGTCCAGTGACTAAACAATTTTCTGCTCATTTATGAGGAACAGTATTTACAAACTACTTTAGTATACTCACAGCGAGGATGGTTCTCCAGATATAAAGGAGAAACAAACAAATTCCCAAGGAGGCAGTGATAACGGGAAGTTTCCATAGAACTCCAACCCCATCAGGGCCAAGAGGGAAATAGTCAGGCACAACACGGACAAGCTGAAATAACACGTGAGACGATGAGGAATCTCAAAGATTTACAATGTCTCTGTCCCAAACAATCAACTTTACAAACCCTCAACCAGCCTCCACCAGCTAAGCACACCTCTTAAGTGCCTCCCCATGGAGGAGAAGGAGCACAGAGGGATTACAAAGGAGCAAGGGCAAACTTTTGGGAGTGATGAGTGTGTTTACTAACTTACTGTGCTGATGGTTTCACTTTGTTTACCTATGTCAAATACAAACAAACTGTATTCGTTTTTTTTAAGATTTTTTTTTTATTTATTTGAGAGAGAGAGAGAGAAACAGCATGAGAAGGGAGAGGGTCAGAGGGAGAAGCAGGCTCCCTGCCGATCTGGGAGCCCGATGTGGGACTCGATCCCAGGACTCCGGGATCATGACCTGAGCCTAAGGCAGTCGCTTAACCAACTGAGCCACCCAGGCGCCCCCCAACAAACTGTATTCTTGAAAAAGATGTTGTGATCTTATATACATTATATCACACCGAAGCTGTAGGAAAAATCTAATAGGCACATCTTCAGAGGTTTTATTTTGACTACAAACACGTGGCAAATACATCTTCTATAGCTAACAGAACTGAAGAATTTATAAGCCAACATAAAATAGACAAGTAAGTAAATGTAAACGTACAGTGGGTAAGAAGTCACTGACTTCTATTGTACATCCATGAAGGACCTGGATAAACTGCTCTGGAATGTTTCCAAAAACATGCCCCAAGATTATGGAAGGATGAGAGAAAGGAAGAATAAAACATGTCCTAGACATATAAATGAGAATGTTCTATGGATGGAGATGTTTATAGATAAGGACATGAGTGAGAGAGAGACAGGAGGCTTCTAATAGAATAATATGGGATGATTATTCCAACAAAAATCAAATAGAATTATCGTTTAGTTTCTGAAAACAGTGATGTTTTCTTTCAATGCCCACTTTGCTTCAGAATCACAGCCCAAACTGTCAGATTTCAGGAGTCCATAAAGATTTTCCTAATCTGTTGATCTTGTTTATTTGGATGATACCTGTGACATTTTCAGTTCCTTGAACACCTATTTCGAAACAGCCAGTGAAAGGCATTCATGCTCCTATTTCTTAGTATTGTAACTAAATCAGTCAATAGCAACTCTAAAATTTAATTACTTAAAAGATTTTATTTATTTATGTGAAACACGATGCAGGGGAAGGGATAGAGGGAGACAGAGAAGACTGCCGGCTGAGCACGGAGCCCAAGCAGGGCTCAATCCCAGGACTCTGGGATCATGTCCCAAGGCTAAGGCAGAAGCTCAACTGACTGAGCCACCCAGGAGACCATGAATTTTCATTTCTAAAAGAATACAAAATCCCTGCATATGGACACCAAAACAAAGAACGCATCTCATTTTACAAAAACTGGGGTTCCAAGTATTGTAGGAGACAAGACGCTCACAGTGCAATTCATACTAATTCACACGAATCTTTAATGTTGTGCAAACGAAACTCTCTAGAAAGTAACCCTGAAATCGATAACATTTTCATCTTCAGCCCTCACAGCTGAGGTCAAAAACACGTGTGCTGGTGGGAAACATACAAGGTCCTTGATCAGCCGCTCTCTGAAAGAGGACATTACCTATCTGCGCAATGGTTGATCATAGGGGTGAAATGCACAAAAGACAGAAGCTATCTTGCCACAAATGGAAAATACCCCCAGTCGTGGCCACTTGGTACATCTGGCAGCCGTCTGGTTGCTGACCAGTAGCTGACTCTTAACTAGATGACATCCAATGGGGCCAATAACACTAGGTTTCACAGACAATGGCCATGAGCAGGTGGAGGAGGGAAATGCAAGACCAGTTAGTTTATGCAAGAGCTCAGAGATGAGGGAGGGTGAGAAAGCTGAACTGATCTATGAGATGCAGCCTAGGAAGTTGGGAATATTTCCAATAAAGACTACCAAGAAATTCCTTCCTTTGAAGACTCAAAAGAAACAGAATTGAGTCTATTTTGACTGGAGGTATTCATGTGGGATGAGTCGGCCTCAACACAAGGGTCCTTCCCGACTACTCCCACTTTGCAGATCCCTCTCTAAGAATCTGCTGTAGGCTGATCTAAAGAAGTCTGCTTATTTCTAGGGTGTTGCCTCTCTGTCTCTCTCTACTGGGGGTAAGGGTTTTATTTTTTCAGGAGTGAAATATTCACACTAGGAACCGGGTATTTCTTTTAACTTTGGACATTCCTAAGGACATTCAGAAGCTTTTTACTTTGGGGAAATCAATACTCTGTACATACTGGGCTAAAGAAAGGATAACAACTCATTCACTTCCTGATCACATCACTCCATCAGATTCTCCTGTGACAAAAGTCCCAGCAAGATGCAGTCACTTAGTGTCCGCTGGGCTTCTCGGGGCTCCCACGGACCTGGTGGGACACAGAGTCCCTGGGAACAGCCTCCAAAGCCAGAAGGAAAGAGCTGACTCCGAAGTTGTTCAAAGTCAACCACCAGGAAGCACAGAGCACAAAGGACATTTCACTTGTTAACACTCGAGTCCCAAAACCAAGGTGTAAGATGCCACTGTTCCCAGGGCTGCCAAACTTCATAAATATGAACAATGTGCTGATAGGAAAACAAACTACATGGAAGATGGACCCTAAACCTGCAAGGCTTGAGGCAGGATCTTCACTGGGTTTCCAGATGCCAGTCTAATACCCACAGCTCCTATGGAGTTCCTGACATTCTTAAAGACCTATCATGCAAGACCGTTATTGAAGACAAAGTACTCAATGGTTTTTTGTATCTTCTCAAATCCTTCCTTCTTGACAACATAAACCTAGTATGCTCAGGTTTCCATCCTGCCAAAGCTGTTCTTTTTGGACCAAGCAGCACAGACAGGACACAGAACTTGATGTGGATGTCTGTGGCCACAAAACCTTCAGGCTGACCGAGAACCCTGCCCTTTGTTGCTCGCTCTTCAGGAAGAACTGCAGTTCTTCTGCAGTGCCCACCACGAACCCCCTGAAAAAGCTATTATTTAACCAGTGTGTGAAAGAACCCATTAGGAAGGAAGACATCACCAGGAGCTTTGAGTCACCGGGTGGCTCAGTCAGTTAAGTAACGACGTCTTGGTTTGGATCAAGTGATGATCCATGGTCCTGAGGCTGAGCCCCTTCAGGCTCTGGACTCACTGCGCAGCTGCCTTGGGGTTTTCTCTCTCTCCCTCCCCCTCTGCCCTTCCCCCATACCTGTGCCCTCTCTCTTTCAAAGGGAGACACCAGTGAAGTGCCACGTTTACTCACATTTGGGTTTGGGGAACTAGGACACCGGACCAAAAGCAGCCAGTACAACAGCCACTGCACCTTCATGTCTTGATCCTTTCAAGGGGTGCTGGGGTCCCGTGGAGGAGGTGGAGATGGGGTGTGGAGTGGAGGGAGGGTTGGGTGGGTAGGGTGGGGTGGGAAGGGGACAGGCTTTTAAGGAGGGATGGGAGCATGGTGGAAATAGAGGGTGGGATTGGGGAAGGCGTTTGTCAGGAGAAGAAGGTGTCAAGGACAGTGTCAGGGTCAGATTAAGTACTGGAGGGGTGGTTCAGGAAGGGGAGTAGGTCAGCAGGTGAGTAAATCACTAGGTCAGGAAATCACTAGGTCAGGACGAAACAGTAGAAGGTTAAGGGATTGGAAGAGGATCCACCGATCTCCAAGCATTCCCCTGGGTGAACCATTCCTTAGCAACCCAGAGGCTTCATACTCTCTCAAAAAAGCAGCTGCCTTTACCCCTGGTAGATCATAATGGACACCCCACGTGACTTCATATTTCAACAGCCTCTTCCCACCTAGTCCCCCACCACCACGCCATCCCAATAACAGGTCCTCTCTGGAACGGTGGCCGTCCTTCTTGTTTCTGCTCCCTCCCAACCCATGTGCCTGTTCCCCTCTTCTGGGCACGCTCTCCTTGCTTCCAGAACTCCTGTCCTAGAGCCATTGGCTGAACAACATAGAAAGCAAAGCAGGACAGAACTGCAACAACGAGCAAATACACAAGCAGTGTGGGAGGTTTCAACCCTCTCTCAGTGACTCAAAGCAGACGGAATATCCATAACATGTAGACCTTGATAGCAAATCATCTGAATCCCACAGTTATCTCTGTATGTCTGTCCACATCCATATGCCACGGTGGAGGACACATTAACTTTAGGCATATAGGATACACTTACAAAAATGCACCCGATCTATTTTGGCCAAAAGGGAAATTTCAGCATGTTTCAGAGGCATGAAATCACACAGAGCATGTTGTGGTAATATAATGTGCTAGAAATCATGGATAAAATGCTAACTAGAAATTCCCATATGTTTAGAAATTGAGAAGTACCTCGGGGCACCTGGGTGGTTCAGTCCTTAAGCATCTGCCTTTGGCTCGTGTCATGATCCCAGGGTGGTGGGATCGAGCCCCACATCGGGCTACCTGCCCTGGAGAAAGCCTGCTTTTCCCTCTCCCACTACCCCTGCTTGTGTTCCCGTTCTCGCTGTGTTTCTCTCTGTCAAATAAATATATCTGAAAAACAATTTAGTTTTGAAGTACCTCTAAAATGAAATAGGAGTAAAGAAATCCAAAAGAAAATGCGCTATATTGGAACTGAATGATATGAGCATGATAAAATTGTAATCAAAAATGTCTTTGGCTGGGAATATCCTGGAATCTTGGTGTGAGAAGACTGTATGGTCTGAAAATCAAACCTAATAGACCAAGACCTACAAATCTTACCTGGTTGAGGATAAAGCAAACCCATCCCGACTTAGTCCTGCTGTCATTTCTTACCCATGCCCCAGACTCCTCCTCTGCCCCTGCAGAGTCCCCCACACGGGCTGGGACCATGTGGTGGCCCCAGTAGGCTCCACGAAGGCATGTCAGAATGTCCCCTGTACCGGGAGGTTTGATACAGCCCTCTGACGTGCTCTGACCAGTGAGGTGTGAGTGGGAGTGAGGCGTGTCACCTCGAACAGAACACTTTGGACAACTGGGTCTGGCACCCCCTCTGTCCATCTCCGCTAGCACCTGGCTGTTACCTATGGTAGGTACTCTTTTATCCTGCTCCCAGAAAGACCATGCGGACATGTGGCAGGAGCAAAAAAGATACTTCCCTAGTAGGAGCCACTAAGACGAGGGGCGTCTAGTTACTCACAGTAACATCAGCCCATCCTAATTGGCATGCATCCTCCAGTCTACTCTCTAGCAGGCAGCAGAGCCTTACATGCGAACCATGGACTCTGTCGTCAGATACACGTGTTCAGCTCTGCCCTTTGTGTTCAGCTCTGCCCTTTTCTTCACTCCAACCTCAGGCAAGATACTGTGAGTCTCTGAGCTTCCCCTGTTTCCATTCTGTCATATGGATGGTTATACTATCTCAGGTTTGGGGAGGGATTAAATGAAATCATAATTCATGGAAAGCTTTGAGTCCCACGCCAGGCATACATACTAAATGTTCAATAATTATTAGCTCTCTACCTTTATGTCTCAAAGGTAAACACTCAGAAAGCAGAGCAATGTAATAGTACAAAACAAAGACACGTTAACCTTGGGGACTTTGTAGCCCCTCAAACTTTGTTTTTCAACAATCAGCATGATATTTACATTCATTCACAGCCTTTTTCCTCTCAGCAAGATACTGTACTCTTTTTAGGTTCCAAATAAATATCTGCATCATGTTTTAAGATATATAATATTAAATACCATGAATAAGTCAAGCATTTCTCTAATGTAGGACACTTTCATAGGTTGCACAGAATCAAACACAAATGTAATAGAATAAAGTGTATCATAATGTATTACAGGCCTGAGTAAATATTATTTTGTTAACCTTTGTTTGTGATGTATCTCTATAGGTATTGGGTTGCAATTTAAAATGCGTTCCTGGAGAGAGTATAAGGTCGTGGAGGATTAGGAGACCTTCATTTGGTCTGCTCCCAGGAATTCAGCTAGATGCCTATCATACCATTGTGAATACCTGTGAACTCATCCAGAATGGGGTGGAAGAGAAGCTGCAACTCTACAAATACAAAAGTGACTACTTTCTTCAAGGTAGGAGGTGGGAAAAAGTGATTGTGAGGCCATATGTGGGCAGATAGACTGCAGGGGAGGGAACCTCCGTAAGCTGGCTACCAGAAAGTGACATAGTAGCAGAATGCCAAGTCAGACCTTTGAGAAGTCAGCTCCAGTGAGGGATGTCCCTGCCTGAAAAGTACCCAGGGGGCAAGAGAGGGCAGAATCCTAGGTGGGACTGCATGGCCTCAGAATCCCCAGGATCACAGACATAACAGGGGTGCCTTAGTGGGGCAGAGCTCCCAGGTGTGGAAGCAGGAGAAGCCAGCTGGAATCAGCGAGCCCAGGAGTGGGCTCTCAGCTTAGAGATTCCATATACCATGAACCACAGCATGCTCAGGTGACTGCTCTCCAAGCAGGGGCCCAGCAAGCAGCAGAAGCAGGGAGGTCCCCCCGCTTAATCCTCTGGGGAGCAAAGGCTCAGGGTGTTCACCACAGGAGTCTGCAGTGTTTGGAGACTTGAACGGATCCCTGCCTGAGATACAAATGCTCAGTCACAGGCTGGGTGAACAGAGACAGCGGACAGAGACCAGGGAGACAAAAGTGACTGACTGCTTTTACCTGAGGGAGCACTGAGGCTTGGGGCCTCGAGTTCTTGGCTCCGGGGTTGGAGTTTGGGAGGCTGCCATTTTCATTCTCATCCTCTAAAGTAGCGGGGAAAGCCTTCAGGGAACAAAAGCCACACAGAGAAAACCAGACCAGGTTATTTAGCCTGGCCCTCTGGCAAGGGCGGTACAATTCCGCAGTGGCAAAGACAGTTGAAAATCAATGCAACAAGCCCCTCCCCAAGATCAGCAAGAACATCCATCCAAGAACAATTATACCAATCATTGAGAACTGCAAGACCTCAATACTAGGGAACATGTAGGATTTATGTTTTTTTCCCCAGGATTCTTGAGTCTTTCTATTTTAATTTCTTTGCTCTTTCATTTTTCCACCAATTTCTTATTTTATCAACTCTTTTCTATTTTTTTGAAGATTTTATTTATTTATTTAATTGACCGAGAGAGAAAGCAACACTGAGAGAGGGAACACAAGCAGGGGGAGTGGGAGAGGGAGAAGCAGGCTTCCTGCCGAGCAGGGAGCCCGATGTGGGGCTAGATCACAGGACTCTGGGATCATGACCTGACCCAAAGGCATTCGCTTAAACAACTGAGCCACCCAGGTGCCCCATATCCACTCTTTTCTTAAAATATTTTTTAAATTTTCATGTGTACGGTTACCTTCTATCCTTCCACTGCATTTAATTTTGTTTTTGGAAATATTTGCATATTTCTTTCCTTACAGTGTTGGGATGCAGTTTCCTCTAACAGACTAAATATACCCAGAACCTAATGTATGGCTAACGTTCTCTTCATTGTCTGATCAAATTCTCTTTTATTGCCCCCTCTTCTTTCGGTTTGTTTCTTTGTTTTTTTGTTGTTGTTGTTTTCTTTTGTTTTGTTTTCTTAAATTGGAAAATTTTCATTTTACAGATACATTCAATCTTTTCAATGTATTTAAATTATTATTCAGCCATCAGAAACGATGAATACCCACCATTTGCATCGACATGCATGGAACTGTTGGGGATTATGTTAAGTGAAGTAAGTCAAACAGGGAAAGACAATTCTCATACGGTTTCTCTCATATGTGGAACATAAGCGGTAGCACAGACGACATAGGGGGAAGGTAGGAAATCCAAAGGGAGCAAAATCAGTGAGGGAGATGAACCATAAGAAACTATGGACCCCAAGAAACAATCCGGAGGTTTGAGACGGGAGGACGGTGGGAGGAGGGGGTAACAGGGTGATGGGTATTGAGGAGGGCATGTGGTGTGATGAGCACTGGGTGTTATACTTAACTAATGAATCACTGAACACTGCATCAAGGACTAATTATGTACTATACAGTGGCTAACGGAACATAATAAAAAAATTATTTCTGTCTATATAAGTTTTTCTTTCTTTACAATTTTGAGATGTAGTTTCCTCTAACAAACTAAACAATATACACTCAGGATAGAGTTTATGACTCTCCTCTGTTCACCTGTCTGTGTATTCTTTTATTCTCTTTGTTTTCTGTCATTTAATTTTCATTTTTATACTTACGTTCAATTTAGTTTTTACATTGTCTTCAACTTAATTTTTGTACATATATAAGTTTTTTTTTTTTTTGTTTACAACTTTGGGATCTCGTTTTCTAAGAAACAGACAAAAATCCACACAGGATCCAGTACACTGTTTACTATATATTTCTCTCGGGTCATTGTTGGCATTTTGTATTTTGTTCTCTCATTCATCAATCCTTCACCGGACAGAATAACATGGAAAAACTCACCTCAAAAAAAGGGAACAAGGGCGCCTGGGTGGCTCGGTTGTTTAAGCGACTGCCTACGGCTCAGGTCATGATCCTGGAGTCCTGGGATCAAGTCCCACATCGGGCTCCCTGCTCAGCAGGGAGTCTGCTTCTCCCTGTGACCCTCTTCCCTCTCGTGCTCTCTATCTCTCATTCTCTCTCTCTCAAATAAATAAATAAATAAAATCTTTAAAAAAAAAAGGGAACAAGACACAGAACTGATTGCCAGGGACCTCATCGGTATGGACAGAAGTAAGATGTTGGAACTTGAGTTCAGAATAATGATTAGAGAGATAACTAGCTGGGCTCGAAAAAAGCATAGGCGACGCTAGAGAATCCCTTCCTAGAGAAACAAAAGAACTAAAATCTAATCAATTCAAAATCAAAAAGGGTATTAATGAGATGCAATCAAAAATGGAGGCTCTAACCCTCAGGATAAATGAGGCAGAACAGAGAATTAGGGATAAAGAAGACAAAATGATGGAGAATAAAGAAGCTGAGGAAAAGAGAGATAAACAACTACTGGATCATGGGGGGAGAATTCGGGAGATAACTGATACCATAAAGTGAGACAATAATATTAAAATTGGGATCCCAGAAGAAGGGGAGAGACACAGGGGCAGAAGGCAGGTTGGAGCAAATTGTAGCAGAGAACTTCCCTAATCTGGAAAACAAAACGGGCATCCAATTCCAAGAGGCACAGATAATCCCCCTGAAAATCAATGAAAATTGGTCAACACCCTAACGGATAATAGTGAAACTTGCAAATCTCAGAGACAAAGAGATACTCTTGAATGCAAGCTCAGGGCAAGAGGTCCTCAACCTACAATGGGAGACATCTAAGAGTGGCAGCCACGATTACTTTAGCTAGCTAGGATGTCCATCAAAATACAAGGGGAGATAAACAGCTTCCAGGACAAACAGAAATGAAAAGAACTTCTGATTACCAAACCAGCCCTACAAGAAATACTAAAAGGGACCCATGAAGCAAAAAGAGAGCCCCAAAGTAACACAGACCAGAAAGGAACAGAGACAGTATACAGAAACAGTGACTTTACAGGTAATCCAATGGCACTAAATTTGTATCTTCCAATAGTTACTCTGAATGTAAATGAGGTAATGCCCCAATCAAAAGACCAAGAGGATCAGATTGAACGAAAAAACAAGACCCATCTGTATGCCGTCTGAAAGAGACTCATTTCAGACACAAAGACACCTCCAGATTGAAAGTGAGGGGGTGGAAAATCATTTATCATGCTAATGGACATCCAAAGAAAGCTGGGGTGGCAATCCCTATATTAGATTTAAAATCAAAGACTGTAAGAAGAGATGAGGAAGGACACTGCATCATCATTAAAGGGTCCATCCGAAAAGAAGATCTAACAATTGTAAATATGTATGCCCTGAACCTGAGGGCAGCCAGTTAGTAACAAAATTAAAGAATCACATCGGTAATAATACAAGGATATTAGGGGATGTTAACACCCCACTCACTGCAATGGACAGATCATCTAAGCAGAAATTCAACAGGGAAACAAGGGTTTTGAAAGACACACTGGACCAGATGGACTTCACAGTTATATTCAAAACATTCCACCCTAAAGCAACAGAATACACCTTCTTCGCAATTGCACATGGAACATTCTCCAGAATTGATCACATACTGGCTCACAAATCCGTAACAAAAGACGGGATCATTGCCGGCGTATTTTTAGACCACAATCCTTTGAAATTGGAATTCTATCAGCAGAGGGAATTTGGAAAGAACTCAAATACATGGAGACTAAAGAGCATCTTGCTAAAGAATGAATGGGACAACCAGGAAATTAAGGAAGAACTTAAAAACTCATGGAAACAAATGAAAAGGAAAACACAACTACTGAAGAACTTTGGGATGCAGCAAAGGCAGTGCTAACAGGGAAAGAGATACAACTAAAAGCCTTTCTCAATGAACAAGGAAGGTCTCAAAACACGAACCTAACATTACACCTAACAAAGCTGGAGAAAGAACCTCAATTAAAGCCTGAAACCAGCAGGAGAAGAGACATAAGATTAGGGCAGAAATCAAGGTAATAGAAACCAAAGGAACAGTAGAACAGATCAACAAACCTAGGAGCTGGTTCTTTGGAAGAATTAATAAGATGGAGAAAACCCTGCCCAGACATATCAAAAAGAAAAGAGAAAGGACCCAAATAAGTAAAATCCTGATTGAAAGAGGAGAGATCAAAACTAACACCAAAAGATACAAACAATTATAAGAACATATTAAGAGAAACTAAATGCCAAAAAATTAGGCAATCTGGAAGAAATGGATGCATTCCGAGAGACGTCTAAACTACCAAAACTGAACTAGGAAGACATAAAGAACCTGAGGAGACCCATAACCAGCAAGGAAACCGAAGCAGTCAGTAATCAAAGATCTCCCAACAAACAAGAGCACAGGGCCAGACGCCTTCCCACGGGAGTGCTACCAAACATTTAAAGCAGAATTAATACCCATTCTTCTAAAGTGGTGTCAAAACACAGAAATGGAAGGAACACTCCCAAACACTTTCTATGAGGACAGCATTACCTCAATCCCAAAACCAGACAAAGACCCCCCACCAAAAAGGAGAATTATAGACCAATACACCTGATGAACCTGGATGCAAAAATTCTCACCAAAATACTAGCCAATAGGATCCAACAGTCCATTAAAAGGATTATTCACCACGACAAAGTGGACCTTATTCCTGGACTGCAAGGATGGTTCAACCTGTGCAAATCAATCAGTGGGATACACAACATTACTAAAAGAAAGGACAAGAAACATAGGATCCTGTCAATAGATGCAGAAAAAGCACTGGACAAGTAGAGCATCCTTTCTTGATTAAAACTCTTCACAGTGTAGGGATAGATGGCACATGCCTCAATATCATAAAAGCCATCTATGAAAAGCCCATTCATTCTCAATTGGGAAACACTGACAGCTTTTCTCTTAAGAACAGGAACATGACAGGAATATCCACTATCACCACAGCTGTTCAACATAGTCCTAGCCTCAGCAGTCAGATAACAAAAAGAAATAAAAGGCATCTGAATCAGCAAAGAAGAAAGCAAACTCTAACTCTCTGCAGATGACACGATACTCTCTATATGGAAAACCCAAAAGACCACACCCCAAAACTGCTAGACACATACGGGAATTCAGCAATGTGGCAGGCTATAAAATCAATGCACAGAAATCAATTGCATTTCTATACACAAACAATTCCAAAGAAGAAAGAGTAATTAAGGTGTCGATCCCGTATACAACTGAACTTAGAATCAGAAGACACCAAGGAATAAAACTGACCAAAGAAACAAAGGACCGGTATTCTAAAAACTACAGAACACTCATGAAAGAAATTGAGAAAGCCACAAAGAAATGGAAAAACGTTCCATGATCATAGACTGGAAGAACTAATATTAGTAAAATATCTATGCTACCTAGAGCAAATTCTACCTTCAATGCAATCCCTATCAAATATGATCTTCTTTTTTCAGAGAGCTGGGAGAAATAATCCTAAAATTTGTACTGAACAATAAAAGACCCCAAGAGCCAAAGGAATGTTGAAAAAGAAAACCAAAGCTGGTGGCATCAAAATTCCAGACATCAAGCTCTACTACAAAGTCATTAAGACAGTATGGTATGGCATAAAAACTGACCCACTGTTCAATGGGACAGAACGAGAGCCCAGAAATGGACCCTCAAGTCTATGGTCAACTAATTTTTGACAAAGCAGGAAAGCATATCCAATGGGTAAAAAAGAGTCTCTTCAACAAATGGTGTTGGGAAAATTGGACAGCCACATGCAGAAGAATAAAAGTGGACCATTTCCTTACACCATACTCAAAATGGATGAAAGAACTAAATGTAAGAGAGGAAACCAACAAAATCCTAGAGGAGGACACAGGCCATGACATCTATGACATCGGCCAGAGCCACTTCTTCTTGATACGTCCCCAAAGGCAAAAATGAACTATTGGGATTCATCAAGACAAGAAGCCCTTGCACAACAAAGGAAACAGTCGACAAAACTGAAAGACAGCTGAGAGAATGGGTGAAGATATGGTAAATGACATTACAAATAAAGGGCTAGTATCCAAGATCTGTAAGATCTTATCAAACTCAACACCCAAAGAACAAATAATCCAGTCAAGAAATAGGCAGAAGATATGAATAGACATCTCTCCAAAGAAGACATCCAAATGGCCAACAGACACATTTAAAGATGCTCCACATCACTTGGCATCAAGGAAATAAAAATCAAAAGGACAGTGAGATACCACCTCACACCAGTCAGAATGGCTAAAATTACTAAGTCAGGACGTGACAGATGTTGGCGAGGATGTGAAGAAAGGGAAACCGCTTACACTGTTGGTGGGAATGCAGGCTGCTGCAGCCACCCTGGAAAACAGTATCGAGGTTCCCCATGAAGTTGCAAAGAGAGCTACCCTACTACCCAGAAATTGCACTACTGTGTATTTACCCAAAAGATGCAAATGTAGTGATCTGAATGGGCACCTGCACCCCAATGTTCATAGCAGCAATGTCCACAATAGCCAAACTATGGAAAGAGCCCGGAGACCCATGGAGAGATGAATGGATAAGATGTGCTATATATACACAATGGAATATTCCACAGCCATCAAACAAATGAAATCCTATCACTTGCAATAATGTGGATGTTTAGAGGGTATTATGCTGAGCAAAATAAGTTAATCAGAAAAAGATAGGGCGCCCGGGTGGCTCAGTTGTTTAAGCGACTGCCTTCAGCTCAGGTCATGATTCTGGAGTCCCGGGATCGAGTCCCGCATCGGGCTCCCTGCTCAGCGGGGAGTCTGCTTCTCCCTCTGACCCTCTCCCCTCTCATGCTCTCTCTCTCTCTCATTCTCTCTCTCAAATAAAATAAATAAAATCTTTAAAAAAAAGAAAAAGACAATGATTATATGATCTCACTAGTATACGGAATTTAAGAAACAAAACACAGGATCATAGGGAAAAAGAGGGAAAAATAAACCAAGGCGAAATCAGAGAGGTAGACAAATATAAGGACTCTTTAGTCATAGAAAGGAGACTCAGGGCTGCTGAAGGGGAGGAGTGTGGAGGATGCGGTGTCTGGGTGCCGGGCGTTAAGGAGAGCACATGATGTATGGAGCACTGGGTGTTCTATAAGACTGATATCACTGACCTCTACCTCTGAAACCAATTCTACATTATATGTTGAATAACAGAACTTACATTAATACAAACATAAAAAAGAAATAAGAAAAAAAGAAAATGTATTCCTTACTATGAATAATGGTTTGAAAAATGTGTGGCAGTTGTTGATTTGTTTTTTTTGTTTTGCTGTGTTTCTTTGCCCATAGACTGTCCAGATTCAACTTCCTCTCTGATTCTCCCCTTTTATTTTTTCCTTCCTTCTCCTAATGTCCTCCATGCTATTCCTTATGTTCCACAAATAAGTGAACCCATACGATAACTGTCTTTCTCTGCTTGACTTGTTTCACTTAGCATAATCCACTCCACTTCCATCCACGTCGATACAAATGTATTCATCCTTTCTGATGGCTGAGTAATAGTCCACTGTATTTATTGACCACATCTTCTTTATCCCTTTGTCTGTTGAAGAGCATCTCGGCTCCTTCCTCAGTTTGGCTAGTGTGTACATTCTGCTATGAACATTGGGGTGCATGTGCCCCTTCTTTTCACTACATCTGTTTCTTTGCAGTAAATACCCAGTATTGCAATTGGTGGGTCATAGGGTAGCTCTATTTGTAACTTTTTGAGGAACCTGCATACTGTTTTCCATAGTGGCTGCACCAATTTCATTCCCACCACCAGTGTAAGAGGGTTCCCATTTCTCCACAAATTCTCCAACATCTGTTGTTTCCTGCCTTCTTAATTTATGCCCTTCTAAATGTAAGGTGGTATCTTAATGGGGTTTTGATTTGAATTTCCTGATGGCTTTTCTTTTTCAAATTTTGAAAGATGACAAATAGCCTTCAGGGGCGCCTGGCTGACTTAAGCGTCCGACTATTGATTTTGGTTTAAGTTGATCTCAGGGTCATGAGATCAAGCCCTGCGTTAGGCTCCATGCTCCATAGAGAGTCTTACCTAAGATTCACTCTCTCCCTCCCAGTTTATCCTTCTCCTCTCACTCTCTCCCTCTCAAAAATAAATAAATGGGGGGCCTGGGTGGCTCAGTTGGTTAAGCGACTGCCTTCGGCTCAGGTCATGATCCTGGATTCCTGGGATCGAGGCCCACATCGGGCTCCCTGCTCAGCAGGGTGTCTGCTTCTCCCTCTGACCCTCTTCCCTCTCATGCTCTCTATCTTTCATTCTCTCTCTCTCTCGAATAAATAAAAATAAAATCTTTAAAAAAATAAATAAATGTATCTTTTAAAAAAGGAAAGAAAGATTACAAATAGACTTTCTGGATATTTCTAGACACTTATCTGATTTTTTTCTGTAGGTTGACTTGTGAGCCACCGATCCCTTTTCGTTTTCTGACACAGGATAGAGGTTCCCGCTGATTGAATTGGAGCGCCTTAAATCCCTTAGTTGAATGCTTCTTCAGTAGAGAAAATGCTCACTCCATGGGCTACATAAGCTCCACCCCAGCCACCCTACGAGATTTGGGGCAGGAGAGCCCACGGCCCACTGGAGGGGACCAAATGCCATCCCTCTGCCCTCTCTCACCTTCCTGGGGTACTTATGTGGGGCTGTCACTGACTTAACATGCCGCTGCAGCTCCTGCATGAGCTGGTCCCTGACATGGGATACGAATTCCACTGTCAGGACAATAAACGCCTTCAACACCTGCAGCGCAGAACCAGAGTATAGGCTCAGGGGCAGTGGCAATCAAATGTGTAGTGTAAATCATGAACAGAAATTTTTCCAATGGAGACATCCAATTGGCCAACAGACACATTAGAAAGTTCTCAACATCGCTTGGCATCAGGGAAATCCAAATCAAAACCTCGATGTGATACCACCTCACACCTGTCAGAATGGCTAAAATGACCTAGTCAGGAAATGACAGATGTTGGCGGGATTGCGGAGAAAGGGGAACCCTCTTACACAGTTGGTGGGAATGGAAGCTGGTGCAAACACTCTGGAAAACAGTATGGAGGTTCCTCAAACAGTTGAAAATAGAGCTACCATACGATCCAGCAATTGCACTACTGGGTATTTACCACAAAATACAAATGTAGGGATCTGAAGGGGTATGTGCACCCCGATGTTTATAGCAGCAATGTCCACAATACCCAAACTGTGGAAAGAGCCAATATGTCCATCGACAGATGAATGGATAAAGAAGAGGTGGGATATATACACAATGGAATATTATGCAGCCATCCAAAGGAATGAGATCTTGCGATTTGCAACGGCGTTGATGCAACAGGGGGTGTTATGCTGAGTGACACAATTCAATCAGAGAAAGATGTAGCATATGACCTCACTGATATGAGGAATTCTTAATCTCAGGAAAGAAACTGAGTGTTGCTGGAGTGGTGGGGGCTGGGAGGGAAGGGGTGGCTGGGTGATAGTCATTGGGGAGGGTATGTGCTATGGTGAGCACTGTGAATTGTTCAAGACTGTTGAATCACAGATCTGTACTTCTGAAACAAATAATGCACCATATGTTAAGAGAAAAGAAAAATAAGAAGATAGCAGTAGGGGAAGAATAAAGGGGAGTAAGTCGGAGGGGGAGACGAATCATGAGGAACGATGGACTCTGAAAAACAAACTGAGGGTCCTAGAGGGGAGGGGGGTGGGGGGATGGGTTAGCCTGGTGATGGGTATTAAAGAGGGCACATTCTGCATGGAGCACTGGGTGTTATGCACAAACAATGAATCATGGAACACTACACATAAAACTAATGATGTAATATATGGTGATTAACATAACAATACAAAATTTAATAAAAAAAGATGAAAACAAAGAGGGAGACAAACCGTAAGAGATTCTTAACCATAGGAAACAAACTGAAGGTTGCTGGAGGGGAGGTGGGTGAGGGGCAGGGGGTAACTGGGTGATGGGTATGAAGGAGGGCACATGATGGGATGAACACTGGGTGTTATATGCAACTGAAAAATCACTGAACTCTACCTCAGAAACTAATGATGGCTAATCTTTATTTTAATTGATGGCTATTCCTTTGGCTAATTGAATTAAAATTAAAAAATAATTAAAAATAATTTATAAAAAAGAATATTCAGAGAAAATGCTTCTTCTTGGTTATTGATGGTAAAACAGAGGTAGCCCATCAATGAGGATTATAAGAGATGTCATATTAAGAATAACGTCATAAAGGGGCACCCGGGTGTCTCAGTGGGTTAAGCAGCTGCCTTCGGCTCAGGTCATTTCTCAGGGTCCTGGGATCGAGCCCGGCACCGGGCTCCCTGCTCAGCAGAGGCTCATCTTTACACTCTCCCTCACCCCTTCCATTCATGATCTCTCTTCATCTCACAAATTATTAAATAGAATTTTAAAAGAATTGTGTCATAAGAAATGATGATACTGGGGCGGAGCAAGATGGCGGAGGAGTAGGAGACCTAGATTTCGTCTGGTCTCAGGAATTCACCTGAATAGGGATCAAAACCATTCTGAACACCTACGAACTCAACAGGAGATCGAACAGGAGAATAGCAACAACTCTCTGAACAGAGAAGCGACCACTTACTGGAAGGTAGGGCGTGTGGAGAAGTGAATCCGAGGCGATATTTGGGAGGATAGACGGCGGGGGAAGGGCCTCCGCCAGCCGCTTCTGGCATGTGCTAGAGCCGCGGAGCACAAAATCGGACCTTTTAGAGGTTGGCTCGGCGGAGTGACGTCGCTGCAGTGGCTACGCGGGGAGTGGAGTCCTCCCGGGACAGTGTGGTCTCAGGACCCTTGGGGTCACAGAGAGACCAGGGGTCCCTGAGTGCGCCAGAGCTCCCAGGTATCAGAGCGGGGAAGTTGGCTGCAGAGACGGAGCAGAGTCGCGGGCTCTCCGCTCGGGGTTGCCATAAACTGTGATCTGCGGCCCAGTCGTGGCAGGGCTCCTCCAGCAGGGACCCAACAAGCAGCAGATCCGGGGAGACTCCCCTTCCTTCCCGGGGAAGAGCGGTGAGGGAACGCACTGCAGGGATCTGCTGGGTTTGGAGACTCAGCGCGGGGTCAGGGGCCAGAGATAGCAACGCTCGATCACAGGCCGGGTGAGCACAGAGTGCGGCCGGAGACCGGGGACACGGAAGTGACTGCTTTTCTCTGGGGCCACACTGAGGAGCGGGGCCCCGAGTTCTCAGCTCCTCCGGGTGGAGATTGGGAGGCCATCATTTCTGCCCTGGTCCTCCAAAGCTGTACCAAGAGCTTGCAGGGAACAAAAGCTCCTGAGAGCAAACCGGAGCAGCTTCCTTAGCCCAGACCAACAAGGGCAGGGAAATTCTGCCTCCGGGAAAGACATTTGGAAACCACAGCAACAGGCCCCTCCCCCAGAAGATCAGCACAAACAGCCAGCAAGCCAAGACCAAGTTGATCGATCAAGGAGAATGGGAGAACTCCAGCGATAGGGGAATACTGCACATAGATTCATGCCTTTTTTTTTTTTTTTTTACCATGATCCATTATTTCGTCAAAGTTAATTTTTGTTGACTATTTTTTTTTTATTTTTCTTTTTCCCTTTTTCAACCAACATCTTATCAATCCCCTTTAAAAAAAAAAACATTTTTTATTTTTCATTTTTAGAGTCATATTTTATCCCTTCATAGTAGTTACCCTTATTTTTGGCATATATATATAAGTTGTTCTCTCTTTAAAATTTTGAGGTACAGTTTCTCCTAACAGATCAAAATATACCCTAAATCACTAGTGTATGGCTTTGTTCTGGTCTCCTGCCTGATCACATTCTCTCCCTTTTTCTTTTTTTTTTTTTTCTTAAATCTTCTTTCCTTTTTCAAACAACTTATCTTACCAAGTCCTTTTAGAAAATCTTTTATAATTTTCATCTTTACAGTCATCTTCCATCCCTTCATTGTATCAACCCTTATTTTGTACATATATGTCTTTCTTCCTTTAAAATTTTAGGAGGCACTTTTTTCTAACAGACCAAAATACGCCCAAAATCCAGTGTGTGGCACTGATCTATGCACTAGCCTGATCATATTTGATCATATTCTGCTTTTTTTGTATTGTCTTGTTGTTGTTTTTATCTTTTTTTTTTCTCTTTCTTTTTTTCTTTCTTTCCCTTTCTTTTCCCATGGTTTCAGGTCTTTTCTGATTTGTATACAGTATATTTGTTGGGGACATTGTAAACCTGTTAGCATTTTGTTCTCTCATTCATCTATTCTCCTCTGGACAAAATGACAAGACGAAAGAAATCACCTCAGCAAAAAGAACAAGAGGTAATACCGTCAGCCAGGGACCTACTCAATACGGACATTAGTACGATGTCACACCTAGAGTTTAGAATCATGACTTTAAAGACACTAGCTGGGCTTGACAAAAGCATGGATGTTATTAGAGAAACCCTTTCTGGAGAAATAAAAGATCTAAAATCTAACCAAATCGAAATCAAAAAGGCTAATGATGAGGTGCAATCAAAAATGGGGGCACTAAATGCTAGGATAAATGAGGCAGAAGAGAGAATCAGCGATATAGAAGACCAAATGATGGAAAATAAAGAGGCTGAGAAAAAGAGAGAGAAACAAGTACAGGATCACGAGGGCAGAATTCGAGAGATAAGTGATACGATAAGACGAAACAACATTAGAATAATTGGGATCCCAGAAGAAGAAGAGAGAGAGAGAGGGGCAGAAGGTATATTGGAGCAAATTATAGCAGAGAACTTCCCTAATGTGAGGAAGGAAACAGGTATTAAAATCCAGGAGGCACAGAGAACCCCTCTCAAAATCAATAAAAATAGGTCAACACCCCGACATCTAATAGTAAAACTTACGAGTCTCAGAGACAAAGAGAAAATCCTGAAAGCAGCTCGGGAGAAGAGATATGTAACCTACAATGGTAGAAACATTAGATTGGCAACAGACCTATCCACAGAGACCTGGCAGGCCAGAAAGGACTGGCAAGATATCTTCAGAGCACTAAACGAGAAAAATATGCAGCCAAGAATACTATATCCAGCTAGGCTATCATTGAAAATAGAAGGAGAGATAAAAAGCTTCCAGAACAAACAAAAACTAAAGGAATTTGCAAACACGAAACCAGCCCTCCAAGAAATATTGAGAGGGGTCCTCTAAGCAAAAGGAGACCCTAAAAGCAGCAAAGAGCAGAAACGAACACAGACAACAGACAGTTAACAGTCACAATCCAGGTAATACAATGGCACTAAATTCATACCTTTCAATAGTTACCCTGAATGTAAATGGGCTCAATGCCCCAATCAAAAGACACAGGCTATCAGATTGGATTAAAAAACAAGACCCATCAATATGCTGTCTGCAAGAGACTCATTTTAGACCCAAAGACACCCCCAGATTGAAAGTGAGGGGGTGGAAAACCATTTACAATGCTAACAGACACCAAAAGAAAGCTGGGGTGGCAATCCTTATATCAGACAAACTAGATTTTAAAACAAAGACTGTAATAAGAAATGAGGAAGGACACTATATCCTACTTAAAGGGTCTATCCAACAAGAAGATCTAACAATTGTAAATATCTATGCCCGGAACATGGGAGCAGCCAATTATATAAGGCGATTAATAACAAAAGCAAAGAAACACATTGACAACAATACAATAATAGTGGGGGACTTTAACACCCCCTGACTGAAAGGGACAGATCATCTAAGCAAAAGATCAACAAGGAAATAAAGCCTTTAAACGACACACTGGACCAAATACACTTCACGGACATATTCAGAACATTCCATCCCAAAGCAACGGAATACACATTCTTCTCTAGTGCCCATTGAACATTCTCCAGAATTGATCACATCCTAGGTCACAAATCAGGTCTCAGTCGGTACCAAAAGATTGGGATCATTCCCTGCATATTTTCAGACCACAATGCTTTGAAACTAGAACTCAACCACAAGAGGAAAGTCGGAAAGAACTCAAATACATGGAGGGTAAAGAGCATCCTACTGAAGAATGAATGGGTCAACCAAGAAATTAAAGAAGAATTAAAAAAAATCATGGAAACCAATGAAAATGAAAACACAACTGTTCAAAATCTTTGGGATACAGCAAAGGCAGTCCTGAGAGGAAAGTATATAGCAATACAAGCCTCTCTCAAGAAACAAGAAAGGTCTCAAATACACAAACTAACCCTACACCTAAAGGAGCTGGAGAAAGAACAGCAAAGAAAGCCTAAACCCAGCAGGAGAAGAGAAATCATAAAGATCAGAGCAGAAATCAATGAACTAGAAACCAAAAGAACAATAGAACAGGTCAACGAAACTATGAGCTGGTTCTTTGGAAGAATTAACAAGATTGATAAACCACTGGCCAGACTGATCAAAAAGAAAAGAGAGATGACCCAAATCAACAAAATCATGAATGAAAGAGGAGAGATCACAACCAACACCAAAGAAATACAAACAAGTATAAGAACATATGATGAGCAACTCTATGCCAGCAAATTAGATAACCTGGAAGAAATGGGTGCATTCCTAGAGATGTATCAACTACCAAAATTGAACCAGGAAGAAATAGAAAACCTGAACAGACCTATAACCACTAAGGAAATTGAAACAGTCATCAAATATTTCCCAAGAAACAAAAGCCCAAGGCCAGATGGCTTCCCAGGGGAATTCTATCAGACATTTCAAGAAGAATTAATACCTATTCTCCTGAAACTGTTCCAAAAAATAGAAATGGAAGGGAAAGTTCCAAACTCATTTTATGAGGCCAGCATTACCTTGATCCCAAAACCAGACAAAGACCCCATCAAAAAAGAGAATTACAGACCAATATCCTTGATGAACATGGATGCAAAAGTTCTCACCAAAATACTAGCCAATAGGATCCAACAGTACATTAACAGGATTATTCACCATGACCAAGTGGGATTTATTCCTGGGCTGCAAGGCTGGTTCAACATCCGCAAATCAATCAACGTGATACAATACATTAACAAAAGAAAGAACAAGAATCATATGATCCTCTCAATAGATGCAGAAAAAGCATTTGACAAAATACAGCATCCTTTCTTGATCAAAACTTTTCAGAGTATAGGGATAGAGGGTACATATCTCAATATCATAAAAGCCATCTATGAAAAACCCACAGCGAATATCATTCTCAATGGGGAAAGGCTGAGAGCTTTTCCCCTAAGGTCAGGAATGCGGCAGGGATGTCCACTCTCACCACTGCTATTCAACATAATATTAGAAGTCCTAGCCACAGCAATCAGACAACAAAAAGAAATCCAAGGCATCCAAATCAGCAAAGAGGAAGTCAAACTCTCACTCTTTGCAGATGATATGATACTGTATGTGGAAAACCCAAAAGACTCCACCCCAAAACTGCTAGAACTCATACAGGAATTCAGTAAAGTAGCAGGATATAAAATCAATGCACAGAAATCAGTGGCATTCCTATACACCAACAACAAGACAGAAGAGAGCCAAATCAAGGAGTGATCCCATTTACAATTGCACCCAAAACCATTAGATACCTAGGAATAAATCTAAACAAAGAGGCAAAGGATCTGTACTCAGAAAACTATAAAATACTCATGAAAGAAATTGAAGAAGACACAAAGAAATGGAAAAACGTTCCATGCTCATGGATTGGGAGAATGAACATTGTGAGGATGTCAATGCTACCTAGAGCAATCTACACATTCAATGCAATCCCCATCAAAATACCAACCACTTTTTGCAAAGAAATGGAACAAATAATCCTAAAATTTGTATGGAACCAGAAGAGACCCAGAATAGCCAGAGGAATACTGAAAAAGAAAAGCAAAGCTGGCGGCATCACAATTCCGGACTTCCAGCTCTATTACAAAGCTGTCATCATCAAGACAGTATGGTACTGGCACAAAAACAGACACATAGATCAATGGAACAGAATCGAGAGCCCAGAAATGGACCCTCAACTCTATGGTCAACTTATTTTTGACAAAGCAGGAAAGAATGTCCAATGGCAAAAAGACAGTCTCTTCAACAAATGGTGTTGGGAAAATTGGACAGCCACATGCAGAAGAATGAAACTGGACCATTTCCTTACACCACACACAAAAATAGACTCCAAATGGTTGAAAGACTTAAACGTGAGACAGGAGTCCATCCTAATCTTAAAGGAGAAAACAGGTAGCAACCTTTTCGACCTTAGCCGCAGCAACTTCTTCCTAGAAACATCGCCAAAGGCACGGGAAGCCAGGGCAAAAATGAACTATTGGGATTTCATCAAGATAAAAAGCTTTTGCACAGCAAAAGAAACAGTCCACAAAACCAAAAGACAACCGACGGAATGGGAGAAAATATTTGCAAATGACATATCAGATAAAGGGCTAGTATCCAAAATCTATAAAGAATTTATCAAACTCAACATCCAAAGAACAAATAATCCAATCAAGAAATGGGCAGAAGACATGAACAGACATTTCTCCAAAGAAGACATCCAAATGGCCAACAGGCACATGAAAAAGTGCTCAACATCACTCGGCATCAGGGAAATCCAAATCAAACCTCAATGAGATACCACCTCACACCTGTCAGAATGGCTAAAATTAACAAGTCAGGGAACGACAGATGTTGGCGGGGATGTGGAGAAAGGGGAACCCTCCTACACTGTTGGTGGGAATGCAAGCTGGTGCAACCCCTCTGGAAAACAGTATGGAGGTTCCTCAAACAGTTGGAATTAGAGCTACCGTTCTATCCAGCAATTGCACTACTGGGTATTTACCACAAAGATACAAATGTAGGGACCCGAAGGGGTACGTGTACCCCAATGTTTATAGCAGCAATGTCCACAATAGCCAAACTGTGGAAAAAGCCAAGATGCCCATTGACAGATAAATGGATAAAGAAGCTGTTGTATATATGGAATATATACAACAATGGAATATTTTGCAGCCATCAAAAGGAATGAGATCTTGCCATTTGCAACGACGTGGATGGAACTGGAGGGTGTTATGCTGAGTGAAATAAGTCAATCAGAGAAAGACATGTATCATATGACCTCACTGATATGAGGAATTCTTAATCTCAGGAAACAAACTGAGTGTTACTGGAGTGGTTGGGGGTGGGAGTGATGGGGTGGCTGGGTGATACACATTGGGGAGGGTATGTGCTACGGTGAGCGCTGTGAATTGTGCAAGAGTGTTGAATCACAGATCTGTACTTCTGAAACAAATAATGCAACATATTTTAAGAAAAAAGAAAAAGAAGAAGATAACAGGAGAGGAAGAAAAGGGGAGTATGTCAGAGGGGGAGACGAACCATGAGAGATGATGGACTCTGAAAAACAAACTGAGGGTCCTAGAGGGGAGGGGTAGGGGGATGGGTTAGCCTGGTGATGGGTATTGAGAAGGGCACGTTCTGCATGGAGCACTGGGTGTTATGGACAAACAATGAATCATGGAACACTGCATCAAAAACTAATGATTTAATATATGGAGATTAACATAACAATAAAAAAATTTAAAAAAAAGAAATGATGATACTTCTGTAGATTTTTCCTATCATGGAGAAAACAAATGATATGTTTAGTTTCTTAAATTAATAAATTATAAAAAGATACTGTAATAAGATTGCTCATATCCATACCCTGAATGATAACTAGGTAGAATTTAAATAAAAAATTGAAAAGAAAAAATAATTGCTCATCCAGATATATGATATTGAAACAACTCTAGCATGTTTGTAAAGAATAGAAGACATTATTTCGTCCCCAAAAATGATTATGTCACTTGCATCCTGCTCAGCAAATATCCTTAATTTAACAGGCAAATCTCTGCATTTATGATTTCAAAAATGCAAACCTTCAAAATTTCATACTTTTTGGACATTCAGTGAACTTATGAGATATTCTCAAGTTTTAGATATAAATATAAAATATCAAAAGAAGAAACACAGTATAATGAAATGAAATCCTATTGATACAAGAAGATTACAATTTTTATGTAACTTGTTAAGGTGGGATGATATTTTCAAATGGGCGGGAAAAGTTTCTAAAAACCTAAACAAAAAATCTTGAAATTATACAAAGCTGCATCCTCATCAAATGGTCTGTCTTCTTTATGACAAATGCGGAAAGGATCCTTGAAAGTACACGTGAGGAATTTAAATCTCAGGAAGGTACAGGAATATAATACCTGAAATAGAAATAAGCAACAATGGAAAATAAAAGAAAAAGTTGGAAGTGCATGAACCAGTGGATGTAAGCATCTATTTTAATATCTTAAAAAAAATACCATCATGCTTTTTCTTCAAACAGTGATTCACAAATTTTGCTTAGTTAGTATAATCTTCCATATATTTAGAAGTGGTCCTGACACTTTGAACAGAAGACGTCAGAGTGGGATCCTGTGAATGAGCTTTATAGTAAACTGCAACCAATTTAAAACTATTGAAGATTGTTACGGGTTCATGAGAAATTAGAAAACATGGCAAATCTCAGTTGAAAAGAGATAAGCTGTGGCGCCTGGGTGATTCAATCACTTAAGTGTCTGTCTCAGGTCTTGATCTCAGGGTCCCCGAGATCGAGTCCCATGCCGGGCTCCCTGCTCAGTGTTGAGTCACCGTCTCCCTCTGCCATCCCCCACCCAACACCCGTGGTTCTGGCATAAAATCTTAAAAAAAAAGGAAGAAGAAGAAGAAAGAAAGAAAAGGAGATGAGATAATGAGTATATTTGAAGGGTATTATGGGTGAGTTTCTTTCCAAGGAAGACAGGGAAGGATAATTATAACAAATCATGTTTCAGGTGTAAATTTAACAGTAAACTCATGGAAGTTTTAGGACATCAAGTACCGGTCAAGTTTTCAGTCACTTCCAACTACTGTAACATTGTCGGAAAAAAATATGATTGAAAATTAATAAAAACATGTTTAAGTGGTGGACACTCTGTGCTTCTACCTGGGGCTCTGGCTCCAGGAGAACTCAGAAAGTGGGATCTCAGCTCCTCCATCTAGAAGTTTCTGAGAGCAGTTCCTGTATTCGTGTCCAAACTGAATGCAGCTCCCATTTCTCTGAATTGGAGTCAGGATATCTCCCCAGAAACAAGCCTGCACCTGTAACAAACCAACCACAGCATCTCGGATGTGAATTCGCCGGATCCCTCAATCCACAGATCCCTGAGTAAAACAGGTCTTGTTCAAATAACCTCAGGGAAAAGGAGGAATGAACCAGGGGAACAGCCCCCCAAATGCAAGCGACTGTGCTGCTAACCTACAAGCCCGTCCTGGGGAAGCCGCCCAGAGCCCCCTCCTCAGCACTCACCCAACAAAGCAGCTTTTCTCAGTCGCACCTCAGGAGGCACCAAGTGGCTGCAAAGCCGCCAGGGTCTCCCACAGGGCGGCAGCAGAACCTACTGGAACCGCAGCTATGGCTCTCTATGCTGGGGCAGCCACAGTGGGGCTGGATCCTTGGGCTGCTACAGAAGTCCTTCTTGCTCTGAGATACCCTGGGTCAGCACAGGCAGAGACACCTCCCCCTCCGGCTTTAGGTGCACAGGTGCCCTCTGCTAGCCGCCCTGGGAATCCCTAGAATGCTCAAAGCCATGACCCCTCAGCTGGAGGGGCAGAGCATGCTCAGGTCTAGCCAAGCCCTCTCTCTCGATGACAGATCCTGAGGCTTGGCCCCACCACCCCAAGCAAAAGAATGTGCCCATCTTCCCAAGTGAAATGGCTTCTACAAAGCTCAGCCCTAGGGAGGTTGGAGCTTTAGTGTCAGGGAAATCTGATTGCCTGCTTTCCCACCTCTTCTGGTCCCAATATTCGGATCACCTACATCGACTTCCTCCACCCTGGAGTATGGTCCAGCTCCAACACCTAGACCAGCAACCTCTTTTCATCCTTGAAATTCCTCTTGGTCTCTGCTTCCCTCTACCCCATCTCTCTCTTTGTTCCTCTCACTTTCTAGGACTTGCTCAGTCCCCCCACCACTCATTCAGTGTCTCTCTCCCTGACAGTCTCTTTCCCTATCTCTCCCCAGGCCCTCAGGCCTTCTGCTTTCTGCAGCCCTGTCCACGACCACAGGGATCCACCTCTCCTGTCTGCCCCACTCTGCTGACATCATTTGGCCCCGGCCCTGCTCACAGGGTATGAGAATCTCATTTACCAAGCCTGCTCAGGCTGATCTTGACTGCAGCAATGCAGTTACCAGCCACTCCTGGACAGAAAAACCTGGACTCCTTAGTGGCCCAGCCATGACTCCAAAGCTACTGGAGGATGGCTGCTTCCACAACCTCGGAAGAAGGAGGGCTTTGCAAGATCCAGGAGCTCTGGTGCAGAATGGATTGGAGTAAACGACCTAAAAAGTGACAGAGGCATACACCCAAATCCTCCTGTGTGGTGAGGGAGGAATGGGTCTCCTGTCATTGGCCTCTGCCCTGCCCATCCCCCAACAAGGACACTGTGGGAGGATTAGGGACATCATGGGTCTTACCAAGAATACTGCCACCATCAGCCCCCCCTCAGAGCCCTCCTGCTGTTGGGGGGCAGCTGGTAGCGTGAAACCAGTGATCAAAATCTGGATTAATGCAGGGCCTCCTCACCCGGCTCTCAGGGCCACTAGGGATGCTTCTTTCACTCCTCACCGTCACAACAGACCGCTGCCTGGGGACAGACCCCTGTCCTTCCGATCGACTCACACACCCTAAACTAGCAGGTGCCATGTGCTCAAGAGTATCTATCACCTGAGTTAACAACAACCACCAATAGACCTAAATACAAGATGTGTCCGCCTCCCCAGAAGGATTTCTTATGACCCCTGCAGGAAAGATACCACAACGGGGAATCCTGCTATATCCTCCATCACCACCATTGCTGTCAGTTTGTTCTGTGTATGGGATCCACACTGTGCAATCGAAGGCGAGTGACTGTAGGGCCTCCTGAAGGCAGACGCTGACACAGATACAGAACTCTGAAAGGTTTATTTGGGGGATGCCAGGAGAGACAGAGCACAGGGGACAGGATGGGCAGGGACAACATTCAGGACATTAGGCTGATCTGACAATTTTCTAAATATATACACACACAGCCTGGTTGTAATTGCTCAGGGAGGTCTTCAAATTACAAATGTCCTGTCCTGTAAGGCAAATACATTTGGGTTAGTACAGTGTGACCTTTTGATTTCCTAAATGCATTTGCTTCCTATAATATATCTGAGGCCTTGAATGGACACCTGAGTGTGTGGCTGCCTTCACGAGTCTATATGTAATAGAAAACAATTGTTTTCACATCCCAGGTATAGATCTCTGAATGTACATGCCTTTTTAATGATCTTTCACTTCATTCTTAGCTAGGACCTAAAATTTTTTACAAAATAAAAAGGGGTCTTTGCCTTATTTTTGAAAACAGGATTGACAAACTCTGGGCTGATGTGTTATACTCTCAGTGTAATGGTGTGGACTGAAAAGAACATCTTTTCATGATCATCTGCATGGAGCTATTTTCATAAAAACAGTGAGAAGGAGGAGTGGCCCAGAGGCCAGATATTTTACATATTCTTTTTCTTTTTTTCCGACAGAGAGACAGAGACAGAGAAAGGGCAAATTGTGCAAGAACGGGGAGGGTAGGGGGAGAGAGAAACTCCTAGGTAGGCTCCACACTCAACGCCGAGCATGACTTGGGGCTCGATCTCAGAACGTTGAGATCATGTCCTGAGCAGAAACCAAGAGTCCAATGCTTAACCCACTGAGCCATCCAGGGGCCCCTGCAGATTCTTTATGTACTTCAACTCCTATTCTCCTAATCACCTCAGAAACCAACATGCTCCCCTTTCCCAGATAACAAAGCTGAGGCTCTATAGAGCTGGCCGCACTGAGAGCTGGCATCTGGGCTGAGAAATCAGGAACATGGGTAAATCCACAGGATGCTGTGACGAATTTCAGGGAGATGCAAAGTGCAGGCAGAGTGGTGACTCAGAGGCAGAGGCGTAGTGACTGGGATCCAGCTAGGGTGGTTCCTGGTCAATACTGAATTCCCACGAAGAGTCTGGCTCAGGCCGAATGCCAAGGCAGCCACTCTACTGATCTAGGTCCCATTTTCACTTTTTCTCACTGGGGCCCACAAACTCAGGCAGACAAGAATCCCCAAAGGAACCAAGTTAAATTTCTCAAATCTCCACCACATTCTGTCACCCATTTCAGAACCTTCAGAAATCCAGCGGAAACAACAATCTTTATAGAGTATGAAGGAACAGCTTTATGGCAATAGTGACGTTCTGGTAAAAATAACTGCATTATCCATACTGTGTGATGGACACACGCAGCAACTCGGTGTGGATCTCACGGTGTCCTCGAACTCACTGCTCAGGCTGCTGGCCTGCCAGGAACCGCCCCTGCTCTAACTTAGAGAGGCCCATCCACTCCCCTGAGCACCTCCATCCTTCTCATCAACAGCCTCCTGTTTCTAGAGACTCATGGCTCCCTCTCTTGTCCTTCAGATCCATCGTTGGTGTTTCCCATTTATGGAACACAACATCTATGTCGTTTAACTAATGTGCCCTCCCTGCTCTCAGACACATTAAATTTCTAACCTTCAGAGTAGGCGTCATCCCCGATGGACTCTGAAAAACAAACTGAGGGTTCTAGAGGGGAGGGTGGTGGAGGGATGAGTTAGCTGGTGATGGGTATTAAGGAGGGCACGTTTTCCGTGGAGCACTGGGTATGATGCACAAACAATGAACCATGGAACACTACATCCAAAACTAATGATGTCATCTATGGTGATTAACATAACAATAAAAAATTAAGAAAAAAAAGAGTAGGCGTTATTCCTCCCATAGCACGGACTATCGTCTGTAGAGTGTGCGTGCGCATACCGCTTTGCCCAGCTTTCGGAGAAGAGTGGCTCTCCTTCACAACAAAGGGACCTGCCAAACACCTCAGTATCAGTAAATGACAAAGTACATCAAACGTATCTCCTGAGCAACCTGAAGAATGTTATCATATTCACTCTACCATAACATGAGAGGCCTGCATGCAGGACTGTTATTCCTTATGGAGGATGCCCCAGCGTCTGTATCTAACCCACGTCAGAGAAAAGACAGAAGACCATCCCATTGGAAGTGACTCAGCAACATTCCAACACACCGTCTACACCTGCCTAGAGCATCTGCCACTGTTTGTCATTCTCATCACCCTTACCGGACAAGAGGGTTCCCCACAAGTATTCACTGACTGCCGAGGACAAGGGACAGACCCCTACCCGAATGATTAATCAAGGGACAATAGCCTTGCTTCGGGTGTTTATATAACTAAAGAAATGACAGCTCAAACTCAACACGCTGCAAACAAAGTGAGAGTTTTGTATCATCCCTCCCAAACAACAAATGTGGACTTTGGACGTGCACGATGGTAAGAAATATATGCCTCGATTGTGTAATAAAGACACTTCCTTCCCAAAAACGGCACCTCCCCCACTGCTCAGTGCATGGAAATAGCCAAGCACAACACATGTATGTCCTGAGAAACTTCAGGATGTTAAAACGTGCCCAGCCAGGATTCCCCTTTTAAGGTCAAGGCTTCAGCAAAACTCTGTGTTTCTTCCACTGACACAACCCTAAGGTGATGATCTAGAAACAGAGAAGCCTGTAGGCTCTGAATGAAGACTTAGGATTTTGAAAGGTAAATTACACCACACACAGATCCCAGGACAAACCCAACAGATACAAGGTCAGGAGAGGGTGCTGCCCAGACAGGAACGGGATTCCAGAAATGATTACACCTAAAAACAGCCACAGTATTTACCTGGCCTTTCTGTGGGACCTTCTTGGGCAGGGTGTCGCTGTTGTCCCCTTGAGCGCCACAGGTTTCTGAATATGACTGAAGCCCTAGAAGGCATGGAGGTGGATGCAGACCGGCATTGACTGTGCAGAATTCAAATCAATGCTCCAAACCTGCTGCCATCACATTCCGTTCTCTCCCACTCTCGGGTCCCTTCTCAGACATACAGCATTTCCCACAGGTTCCTGCTGGTGCCTGCATACAAGGGGAAGCCCTGTCCTTCCCCCTCAAAGAAGGGACCACAGCCCTCCATATTGCTTCAGGTGTTTTCATAGCTAAGGATAAAACAGTCTGGGCTAAAGCAGCGAAAAATGAACTGAGCTGGGGTACTGGTTGGATCATTCCGTTAAGTGTCTGCCTTTGACTCAGGTCATGATCCCTGGATCCTGGCATTGAGCCCTGCATCAGGCACCCTGCTCCTCACAGAGCCTGCTTATCCCTCTCCCTCTGCCTGCGGCTCTGAATACCTGTGCTCTCTCTCTATTTCTCTGTCAAATAAATAAACAAAATCTTAAAAAAAATGAACGGAGCAGTGTGCTTCATCCCTCAACAGCCCAAAATGTGGTCCCTAGAAATAGCCTGGCTGATAAAGTTTATGTCTGACTTTCTGTAAAATGTGTTAATCTCTCTACAAGAGACACCTGCTACCCAGATCAAAATGGAAAAATGACACAGCCTCACAAAGTAATAATAGTGTAGACACTGATGAATCTTGGAATGTCTTTAGCCAGGGGAACCCCTGCAATACAAAACCCTAGGGCAGCACTTCTACATCTTCTCCAAAGTCTCCTTGTGGAGAAAGATGGATATGCTTTGCAAGTCAAGACCTACTGTTCAGATCACTTTACCAAATGCAGGAGGTGGAGGTGGTTGGTGAGGTTCATGAGGCCAGCAGGGTGAAGGCTGTGAACGTGGCCCATAATACAGGAACGGTGATAAGGTAGGACCCCTGGGGTAAGGCCCGCAGGGTGGTCCTAGGAAATGACAAAGCCCCTGTGCATCCATACAGACATAAACACACAAAGTAAACTATAGGTTGAGATGAGACAGAAAAGTAACACCACCAACAAAACTGACACCAAAAGAAACAGGTCTCAGCACCTACAAACTTCCCCATCACCACATTCCAGGACAGGAGCATCTGTGCCAGACGTTACCTAACTCCTGCGTCCCACCTATGGCCTGGGGTGAACAGATGCCATGGGGAAAAACTACTGTCACCACATGTTAATATATGTCTGCAACTCTACAGAGGCACGGAATCTGCCCCAATGTCTTGGCAAAGTTAATACCAAATAATAAAAGGGTCTATTAGAGATGGGCTGGCATCAATGTCCAGGACTACACTTCACCCACCGTGACAACTACAGAATCAGCTTCTGTATACTGAGCACAGACAGAATGAGGGGCAATGGGAAGCCCAGTGTCCAAAATGGAAGAAGAGCACATCTAGGGTCCAACTGCTGCCCACCAGCCCCCGCCTGACCCCGCTCCGATTCCCTCGTGACAAAGGAGTTTCTACTCTCCCAGTGTGTCCATGGCCACAGACACCGCTCAGGAGATAGGAATTTCTGCAGTTCTGCAGCGGACCTGGCAAAGTGCTGGGAGGTGCACGATCCCTATGAATTAGTGAGACCCAACTCTGTGGATCTGCGTCACCGACATTCCGATGCTCCTTAGCTCAGGCAGAGAGCAAATGATTCGTCCTTGGTGCCAAGAACCACTGAAGGGCCAATTCTGCATCACCAGAGGCAAACCAATGTGTCTGGATAACAGGTGTGACCCTCCCAGGATGGATCAGGAGAGACGCTATCAGTTGGCACCGCCACAAAACCGCATCAGAACCCGCTCAGAGGAGCACAGCTGAAACATGTGTGAGGTGTGGGCCCTGCAAGGAGTCACTGGGATTCCCTCTTGACAGCTATGCTCCGGGGGGCGTTTTCTACCACACACCTGACACCTGGAGGAGTTCACCTTCATCTCACCTGGGGTGCAACTGGAGGGATTCTGGGTCATGTCTTTACCCACACAGATGGAACGCACATGAGGTTTTAACTCACCTTCTCCACCAACACTCACAGCTGCCCAAAGTACATGGTACGGAATGTGAGGCAGGGCATGGCTTTTCCCATTGCCAGCTGTGAGGATTACCGTAGATATTCTCCCAAGTCAGTCTCCTGACCCGAAAACCAACACCACTACCGCTACAGCAGGAAAGCAAAGTGCAAGGAGTCAGCGGGACTGGCCGACTTCAGTGTGGAGTGAGATGTTGCCCTCCTCCAGGGGTTTACACACACACACACACACACACACACACACACACATACTTGAGTTGAGCATCCTACCATCATTTGCCTCTAAGCATCTACAACTTCGGGAGGAAGCAGGTAAGCTGAGGATCTCTAATGGGGAAGACTGGAGGCTCCTGGGTAAACTGCTTGCATTCTGAAAGGGGAAGGATGCCTCAGATAGATCACAGAACACACCCAATAGCCACAAGGCCAGGACAGGGTGCTGTCCCTACAGGAGTATCTTCCAGAAACAGGCACAACTGAAAACGCCCATAGCATTTACCATAGCCATCTCCGGGACCTTTTTCGGGCTGGTGCTGCTGTTCATCCTGGGAACCGGTCTAGATTCTGGATGGGACAAAGGATGGAGGTTTATTGTGGTTTGCATACGCTCCGTGCCTTCTTCCTCCATCTTACACTCTTTCCCACACTCGGCTCCCTTATCTGAAGAGAGGGTTTCTCCACATGACTCAAGTGACTTCTTCACTAAGAGAGATACCAGTCACCTGACTCTTGCGGGAGACACTCCAGGACCCAGGTTCCAGTTTTTCCATAAGTAATCCATCAACAGTGGACAGATTGGGGTACAACTGGCTGGAAATTAATACCAAAATTGGGGTGCTCAAAACAGATCCAAAAAAATCACTTTTTCTTCATAGATTAAAATCTAAGTGAGAATAGACTTCAGTGGGTGATATCAACATACCCGAAACAGGAACGGCATGCATTCTTTCCTCAGGCCGCCAGTTAATGATGCAATCTTTCAGTCTCTAGATGAGGCCTAGCATGTGTGACTGGCCATTATGTAAATATTGAAGAGAAGAGTTGGAGTAGACTAATTTTACAGTCAGGAGCAAACAAAAAAATAGGGGGATTGAGAAGTAAAGCTGTGGCATTATAGCGATAACATTAGAGGAGTAAAATGCATGAATTTCATTGATGAATATAGTACTCTACATAAGAAATAAAACAAAAATAAAAGAATCTCCATAAGTGGTAAATGCCATTTTACTCAAATAGTCGTTTTTTTTTTTTTTATTCAAAAAGGCTTTACCATTGCGTCATGTTGGGAAGGGAGCTCAGGCTCACAACTGCTCCAGGCTCAGCTCTTCAGTAGGGGAATGGTGGAGGGGGTGGGTGTGCTGGTCTGCAGTCAGGGGAGGGGCATGAGCTCCAACTCTCACAGGGACAGGTGTCCTGCTGCTGGTAGGCACCTGAGGAAAGCACCCTCCCAACACGCCTTCAGACAACCTGCTCTCCTTAGGTAGTGCTTGTGATTCTCTCTAGGACACACAATGATCACCCACAAGAACGGGGAGAACATCAAGTGCTTTCCCAGCAGAAATCAGGCTGCTGCATTTCACAGCATGCTCCCTACCTCTCTGCACACGGTTCCATATCTCGGGTCTTCCCGGCATCGGTTCCTGCCTCATGGATCCCTCAGGCGTCGTCTCTCTCCTCATCATGTGCAGTCTTGAATACAGAAAAAGAATGAACGTCTATAAGATTTACAACACCATGTCTTCTACCAGACAATAAACAACTTAGCCTTGACCCCTCAGGACACCCATAAAAAGGCACGTCGAACTCGCACACCTGTGTTTCATGTAGGCCTTCTCCCTGCTCTGCTGCACTATCTTCCTCTCCCCAAACCGAGGCTTAACCTGGGGGAGAAAAACACATCCACCCTCAGTTGTGCCGGACTGTACCCCAAACGAAGAGGAGGAAAAAGAAAACACTTACCCAATTATCTAGAGCGCTTCTCTCATGAGCTGCGACGTGAAAAATCAATACACCAAGAGCCCAAGTTCAGGGATCTAAGGGTCACTTCCATCACCTGCAGGAGGCACCAAGGGGCCAGTATGTTGGGGCAGAACTCAGGTTAACTTGTGTTTGAAGGTGAGCTCTGCCTTCTGCAGCTGATCTTGCGTTTCTCCAATATCTTGTCTGTGAGGTATAATTGCTTTTGTCAGATAAAGCCCAATATTGGGTGTGATTTTAGTTTTTTTTTAAAGACTTTATTTATTTATTTGACAGAGAGAGACACAGTGAGAGAAGGAACGCAAGCAGAGGGAGTGGGAGAGGGAGAAGCAGGCTTTCCGCAAGAGCAGGAGGCCAATGCGGGGCTTGATCCCAGGACCCTGGGACCATGACCTGAGCCGAAGGCAGACGCTTAATGACAGCCACCCAGACGCCCCTTGGGTGTGATTTTAAATCACCTGCCCATGTGGCCATCCTCCTCTGATCTGTCCCCTCATACGATTTATCCTGACACAGGAAACACTTTCACATGATAATAAATGTACAGTAGGATCAAAGCTATCGTTACATCCTCTCCTTACTCGTTTTTCCACACCTGCAGGGTTCAGAGTTGACATATTTTCCTTACCTGATATCAATCTTTCCCTGATTTATCACATGAGAAGTAGCTTTTACCATGAAGCTCTATTGTCCTTTAACTTCTATGCTCGCCATGGTTCCAAGGGATGCAAAGACCGTGCCATCAGATGGCACTACCTGGTTCATGGGCAGGATTCATCCTACGACAAACTGCTTTCCTCAAGATTAGGACGACTGACACCACCCTTGGGGGTGGAATGGCATGGTGGAAGATTCCACACATTCAGGCCAGCACTGGGGATCAGGATATGTTTAGTAACATAATTTTGTTCTTTCTAAAACTTTTTTTTTGTGTGTCTGTTAATTCTCTCTGGATATGTCATCTGAGTTTTTGTTTATATTACCTGTTAAGTGAGTCTAAACCATATACAAAGATTAAAAATACGAAGTGAACAGGGATTTCACGAGCCGCTAATATTTAGTGTCTGAACTCACTTATACTTGTCTATCTCTTCGGTAACCAGTTTCAAATTTTCCTCAGCAGCTGCCAGTTGACTCTCCTGTGCGTTCAGTTCACAGTGTGTATTTTCCAGCTTTCTAAGATGGGAAAGGTATATACACTGTTGAGTAGCCAAGGTCCTGAATTTCTGCCGTTTTTCCTCCCAACACACCTGATGGCCTAGGTTCAAATGACCTCCATAAATGCACAGATTGACAACACAATGAGGGAAACAAACTGAAGGCCACATTTAGGGTTAAAGAAAAATCAAACTCGAGGCTGCCAAGTCCCCGGCAATCAGATTGTCTTTATACTTCTCTACTTCAAATCATTCATCATCAAGCCACCAAATAATATTGAACTTCGTGCCATCTCAGAGTTGGTCTTTTGTCTGAGACGGTGAGGGCTCCTTTCAGGTCAAAGCGAAAAGCCATGCTTGACCAACTATACCCATTAGGATGAAGCAGGGGACGATCATTAGACTTACAACTCCATGGGGAGCCCTGATCCTCAGACCAAGGCTGTGCCTGACACAGACAAACAACCTCAAAGGAAGCCTTCCAGAATATGGCTTTATAGGCATGGCAACTCACTCCCAGACATTTCTAGGATCTAGAAGTACAACATTGCCAACTCCTTCGAAGATCCTGGGGGAGGAAAAGTCCAATCTTAGTGCCGGGAATATGTCCTGAAATATAAAACACTGTGAACTGTCACATAGTCAGGGTGTTATCTTCACGCAACAGATTTCAGATGGAAAACTATCAACTGCATGGAGTCAACCGACTTTTACAGGCCTGAGTTCAGTGATAGTGAAAGCAGCAAAGGAGGTTGCTTAGAAAGGTTGGTTTGCTGTGCTGCCCTCAGACTATTTTGTTCATGGTGTTGGTTTAACCACTTTCAACAGAACACCGGATTTACTCAAGAACACATGCAAAAAGGCTCTTAGAAACTGAATCAAAAGCTCTAGACAGAGAAAGACACATGCATTTGCTTCTGGTCTCTCAGGAAATCCTTCAGCAAATGCCTTCTGGTGCGGCTGTGATTTAGTGGATCAGGTGAAATGTGTAGAAGACGGAAAGATGGTCAGGACACTGTACCTATGCCCAAAAGAACAGAATCAAGATGCCAATGACACAGAGCAACCCCCACCACCGGTGTGGAATGGAATAACACAAAGCTGAGTCTCTAGGGAAGACCAGGAACAACTTTGCTTTTCCAGGTAAATGAGGGACTCTAAGGTCCTGATCTCCTCCTGAGAAAATAAAGGAAACACTGGACAAAAGAGCCAACTCTTATGAGTAATTGCACCCAATTTCTAAAGAGCACATGAAGAAATATGGGACCCACATGGAGAAGAAGGAAGCTTAGGAGAAAGGCAGCCTGGCAGTGGGAGCCAACTCCCCAGGACACATCAATATATTCTGGAACAGGCAAGTGAACTATAAAGAAGCTGAACAAATTTATGGGCATGGGCTTGGAAAGGAACGAGTGAAGTTCAGGGTCAGACCGCCAAGGTGAGCCCTAGTGAAACCGCAGGCTTTGGCTGGGACCCAAGAAAGTTACACCTAAAAAAATCAGGTGGATGGGAAATAATCTGGCCTTCTTAGGGACTGGGCTACAGTGAGGGATGTCAGTTGTTCACTGGATGAAGGGATCCGGGAATGCTGGAGCCCCAACCCACTTTCCACAAAGAAACTCCCAGTGTTTCTGCAGCAAGACAATTCCATTTTTCTATCCACATTATTGACCCAAGTCTCGTACTGAACCAAAAGTGACTGAATTCAGGGCTGATAAGAACATGTGATGATACTGAAACCAAAAGGACAATGCAGGCAGACCCAGAGGGGATCCAGGTATCAAAGTTTGTAATGATGGTACCTTCCCTCCTCTACTCCAGGTAGTCAAAAAACAAGCACGACAATCGATTAGAACAGAAAGGGAAATGAAGGTTACACACATCAAGGCAGGAAGGGCAGGCACAATTCTACAAAATGCATTTGGCATAATAATCGAGATCTAGTTCTAAAAGAAATACAAGTATCTACACAGGCCATCACATAACTTCATACAACAGTATTTGTGAAAATTCACACAGGAGTAGCTTACTCTTCTGCAGCCACTTGTCTTTGTTTAGAGAAAACCACCACAATATCCACTTTCCTCCTCAGCATTTTCAATTCGGCTTCTTGAGTCATTTTCAAAGAACTCAGGGCATTGTAGTGGTCTTGCAATAACTCCTCACATTCTGGAAAAGGATGTGTATGTATGTGCACATGACCTGAGAACTTGGGTTTGACGGGGAAAGGAGAAGGGCAAGACCTTGAAGGCAGGAAGACATTCTTTCCCTTCCCAATGCAAACTCATTGCCGCCATATGGGGATTTCTTGCCCCAAAATAACATACCCTGCGGTGCTCATTTTTTGGCCCTCAAGGCTCTCTGCTCTCTATCCTCCAATTCATCTTGGCCCTTTAGGAAAGATATGAGAAAAGGCATTCAAGAAATCATGATCACAGGACAATGTGAAGATGCCTAACAGGAGAGGATCATGCAGTGCAACAAAGAAAGCACTTAAGGCATAAGAGAATCAGGAGAAAGTAAGCAAAGTGGAAAATAGTTCAAGTCAAGGAACTCAGAAATGGCTTTCTTAGTGGCTTTTATTCATATATATATATGCACATACATAGATATATACACATCTTCCCCTCTTCACATTGAAAATGCTCTGTTTGGCATTAAGAGGAAGGCACTGTACAATTGGGCCAGCCAGCGCCCTTCATCGCCCAAGTGTCTTGTGGGGATTTTCTACAGATCTTGGAGGGCAGGGCATAATGATGTGTTCATTACCTCGCTGTGAATTCAAACATACTTCCTAATCCTTGAAAGAGCAAACCTCTTCATGATGGTTCTAAGTGGAATCCCAGCTCACTGCTCCATAGGAATCTCAGTGCCCAGATGCACACTCTATTGTGGTAAACAGCAGGCGAGGATGCTGCACTCCCATCACCCAGTGAGCCAAAAGGCTCCTGGAGCCACATAAAGGTAAAACTCAACAACAAACTCCTACCACATCCTGATCCTTGACATTCTTCTCTCTCTCAGCTTGCAAGGGAGCCAGTGCCCAATCAAGGGTGTCATTTAACTTTTCATAAAATGCCTCAACCTTTTTGATGTTCTCCTTCAACAAAACATTTTGAGTGAGAAATAATGATACATTCTTAGGGGCACATGGGTGGCATCTGGGTAGCACTGTGGGTGGAGTGTCTGACTTCTTTCGTTTTGGCTCAAGGCCTGATTTCAGGGTTATGGGATTGACCCCTACATCAGCCTACAAACTCAGCATGGAGTCTGCTTGGGATTCTCTCTGTCCCTCTGACCCCATCACTCATTTTTTCTCTCACTCTCAAATCAATCAGTTAATCTTTAAGAAATCAACAGGAAGTATATTCTCAGACCACAAATGACAAAATTAACATTAAGTGCTGAAAAATAGCTGGAGAATGACAAAAAAATGGAGAGTACACAATACACTTCTAAAGGGCACATGGGTTGCAGGTGGATGGATAGATGAAAGAGATGAAGGGGAAGAAGACTACACTTAACTGTGATGAGCACTGAGAAATGTATAGAATTGCTGAGTCATGTTGTACACCTGAAACACATATTACACTGTTGGCCAATTATGTTTGAACTTTAAAAAAAAAAAGAATGTATGAATCACAGAAGGCACTGCAACACAAATTTAAATGTATTTAAATCTAGGTGATCATAAAAATTGATGTGTTAGAGGGAAATTTATATTACTGAATGGATAGAAAAAGACAAGTGCCTATACTATTTTCTGCTTATTTATGAAGAACAGTATATATAAGCTAATTTAGTATACTCACAGCGAGGATGGTTCTCCAGATATAAATAAGAAACACACAAATTCCGAAGGAGGCAGTGATAACGGGAAATTTCTATAGAATTCCAACCTCATCAGGGCCAAGAGGGAAATGGTCAGGCACAACACGGACAAGCTGAAATAACATGTGAGACGATGAGGAATCTCAAAGATTTACAATGTCTCTGTCCCAAACAATCAACTTTAAAAACCCTCAACCAGCCTCTCCCAGGTAAGCACACCTCTTAACTGCCTCCCCATGGAGGAGAAGGAGCACAGAGGGATTACAAAGGAGCAAGGGCAAACTTTTGGGAGTGATGAGTGTGTTTACTACTTTACTGTGCTGATGGTTTCACTGTGTTTACCTATGTCAAATACCAACAAACTGTATTCTTTTTTTTTAAGTTTTTTTTTATTTATTTGAGAGAGGGAGAGAAAAACAGCATGAGAAGGGAGAGGGTCAGAGGGAGAAGCAGGTTCCCTGCCGATCTGGGACCGCGATGTGGGACTCGATCCCAGGACTCCAGGATCATGACCTGAGCCTAAGGCAGTCGCTTAACCAACTGAGCCACCCAGGAGCCCTCCAACAATCTGTATTCTTGAAAAAGATGTTGTGATCATATATACAATATATCACACCGAAGCTGTAGGAAAAATCTAATAGGCAAATCTTAAGTGGTTTTATTTTGACTACAAACACGTGGCAAATACATTTCTATAGCTAACAGAACTGAAGAATTTATGAGCCAACATAAAATAGACAAGCTAACTAAATGTAAACGTACAGTAGGTAAGAAGTCACTGACTTGTATTGTACATCCACGAAGGACCTGGATAAACTGCTCTGGAACGTTTCCAAAAACATGCCCCACGTTTATGGAAGGATGAGAGAAAGGAAGAATAAAAAATGTCCTAGACATATAAATGAGAATGTTCTATGGACGGAGATGTTTATAGATAAGGATATGAGTGAGAGAGAGACAGGAGGCTTCTATTAGAATAATATGGGATTGAGGCGGAGCAAGATGGCGGAGGAGTAGGAGACGTAGATTTCGTCTGGTCTCAGGAATTCAGCTGAATAGGGATCAAACCATTCTGAACACCTACGAACTCAACAGGAGATCGAACAGGAGAGTAGCAACAACTCTCTGAACAGAGAAGCGACCACTTACTGGAAGGTAGGGCGTGCGGAGAAGTGAATCCAAGGCGATATTCGGGAGGATAGACGGCGGGGGAGGGGTCTCCGCTGGCCGCTTCTGGCAAGTGATAGAGCTGCGGAGCACAAAATCGGACATTTTAGAAGTTGGCTCGGCAGAGGGACGTCGCTGCAGTGGCTAAGCGGGGGGTGGAATCCTCCTGGGACAGTGTGGTCTCAGGACCCTTGCGGTCAAAGAGAGACCGGGGGTGCCTGAGTGCGCCAGAGCTCCCAGGTATCAGAGCGGGGAAGCCGGCTGCAGAGACGGAGCAGAGTCGCGGGCTCTCAGCTCGGGGTTGCCATAAACTGTGATCTGCGGCCCAGTCAGGGCACGGCTCCCCCAGCAGCGACCCAACAAGCAGCAGATCCGGGGAGACTCCCCTTCCTTCCCAGGGAGGAGCGGTGCGGGAACGCACTGCAGGGATCTGCTGGGTTTGGAGACTCCACACGGGGTCGGGTCCCAGAGATAGCAAAGCTCGATCACAGGCCAGGTGAGCACGGAGTGCGGCCGGAGACCGGGGACACGGAAGTGACTGATTTCTCGGGGGGCACACTGAGGAGCGGGGCCCCGAGTTCTCAGCTCCTCCGGGCGGAGATTGGGAGGCCACCATTTCTGCCCTGGTCCTCCAAAGCTGTACCGAGAGCTTGTAGGGAACAAATCTCCTGAGAGCAAACCGGAGCAGCTTCCTTAGCCCGGACCGACAAGGGCGGGGCAATTCCGCCCTCCGCAAAGACATTTGGAAACCACAGGAACAGGCCCCTCCCCCAGAAGATCAGCATAAACAGCCAGCAAGCCAAGACCAAGTTGATCGATCAAGGAGAATGGGAGAAATCCAGCGCTAGGGGAATACTGCACATAGATTCATGGCATTTTTTTTTTTTTTACCATGATTCATTATTTCATCAAAGTTAATTTTTGTTGACTGTTTTTTTTTTATTTTTCTTTTTCCCTTTTTCAACCAACATCTTATCAATCCCTTGAAAAAAAAAACATTTTTATTTTTCATTTTTAGAGTCATATTTTATCCCTTCATAGTAGTTACCCTTATTTTTGGCATATATATATAAGTTGTTCTCTCTTTAAAATTTTGAGGTACAGTTTCTTCTAACAGATCAAAATATACCCTAAATCACTAGTGTATGGCTTTTTTCTAGACTCCTGCCTGATCACATTCTCTCCCTTTTTCCTTTTTTTTTTCTTAAATCTTCTTTCCTTTTTCAAACAACTTATCTTACCAAGTCCTTTTATAAAATCTTTTATAATTTTCATCTTTACAGTCATCTTCCATCCCTTCATTGTATCAACCCTTATTTTGTACATATATGACTTTCTTGGTTTAAAATTTTAGGTGGCACTTTTATCGAACAGACCAAAATACGCCCAAAATCTAGTGTGTGGCACTGATCTATGCACTAGCCTGATCATATTTGAGCATATTCTGCTTTTTTTGTATTGTTTTCTTTTTGTTTTTATCTTTTTTTTCTTTTTCTTTTTCTCTTTCTTTTTTCTTTCTTTCCCTTTCTTTTCCCCTGGTTTCAGGTCTTTTCTGATTGGTATACAGTATATTTGCTGGGGACGTTGTAAACCTGTTAGCATTTTGTTCTCTCATTCATCTATTCTCCTCTGGACAAAATGACAAGACGAAAGAAATCACCTCAGCAAAAAGAACAAGAGGTAGTACCGTCAGCCAGGAACCAACTCAATACAGACATTAGTACGATGTCGGACCTAGAGTTCAGAATCATGACTTTAGAGATACTCGCTGAGCTTGAAAAAAGCGTGGAAGTTATTAGAGAAACCCTTTCTGGAGAAATAAAATAACTAAAATCTAACCAACTCGAAATCAAAAAGGCTATTGATGAGGTGCAATAAAAAATGGGGGCACTAACTGCTAGGATAAATGAGGCAGAAGAGAGAATCAGCGATATAGAAGACCAAATGATGGAAAATAAAGAGGCTGAGAAAAAGAGGGAGAAACAACTACAGGATCACGAGGGCAGAATTCGAGAGATCAGTGATACGATAAGAGGAAACAACATTAGAATAATTGGGATCCCAGAAGAAGAAGAGAGAGAGAGAGGGGCAGAAGGTATATTGGAGCAAATTATAGCAGAGAACTTCCCTAATGTGAGGAAGGAAACAGGCATTAAAATCCAGGAGGCACAGAGAACCCCTCTCAAAATCAATAATAATAGGTCAACACCCCGACATCTAATAGTAAAACTTACGAGTCTCAGAGACAAAGAGAAAATCCTGAAAGCAGCTCGGGAGAAGAGATATGTAACCTACAATGGTAGAAACATTAGATTGGCAACAGACCTATCCACAGAGACCTGGCAGGCCAGAAAGGACTGGCAAGATATCTTCAGAGCACTAAACGAGAAAAATATGCAGCCAAGAATACTATATCCAGCTAGGCTATCATTGAAAATAGAGGGAGAGATAAAAAGCTTCCAGAACAAACAAAAACTAAAGGAATTTGCAAACACGAAACCAGCCCTCCAAGAAATATTGAGAGGGGTCCTCTAAGGAAAGAGAGAACCTAAAAGCAGCAAAGAGCAGAAACGAACACAGACAACAGACAGTTAACAGTCACCTTACAGGTAATACAATGACACTAAATTCATAACTTTCAATAGTTACCCTGAATGTAAATGGGCTCAATGCCCCAATCAAAAGACACAAGCTAACAGATTGGATTGAAAAACAAGACCCATCCATATGCTGTTTGCAGGAGACTCATTTTAGACCCAAAGACACCCCCAGATTGAAAGTGAGGGGGTGGAAAAGCATTTACCATGCTAATGGACACCAAAAAAAGCTGGGGTGGCAATCCTTATATCAGACAAAGTAGATTTAAAACAAAGAATGTAATAAGAGATAAGGAAGGACACTATACCCTACTTAAAGGGTCTATCCAACAAGAAGATCTAACAATTGTAAATATCTATGCCCCGAACATGGGACCAGCCAATTATATAAGGCAATTAATAACAAAAGCAAAGAAACACATTGACAACAATACAATAATAGTGGGGGACTTTAACAACCCCCTGACTGAAATGGACAGATCATCTAAGCAAAAGATCAACAAGGAAATAAAGACTTTAAATGACACACTGGACCAAATGGACTTCAAAGACATATTCAGAACATTCCATCCCAAAGCAAAGGAATACACATTCTTCTCTAGTGCCCATGGAACATTCTCCAGAATTGATCACATCCTAGGTCAAAATCAGGTCTCAATCGGTACCAAAATATTGGGATCATTCCCTGCATATTTTCAGACCACAATGCTTTGAAACTAGAACTCAACCACAAGAGAAAAGTCGCAAAGGACTCAAATACATGGAGGCTAAAGAGCATCCTACTAAAGAATGAATGTGTCAACCAAGAAAGTAAAGAAGAATTAAACAATTCATGGAAACCAATGAAAATGAAAACACAACTGTCCAAAATCTTTGGGATACAGCAAAGGCAGTCCTGAGAGGAAAGTATATAGCAATACAAGCCTTTCTCAAGAAACAAGAAAGGTCTCAATACACAACCTAACCCTACACCTAAAGGAGCTGGAGAAAGAACAGCAAATAAAGCCTAAACCCAGCAGGAGAAGAGAAATCATAAAGATCAGAGCAGAAATCAATGAACTAGAAACCAAAAGAACAGTAGAACAGATCAACGAAACTAGGAGCTGGTTCTTTGAAAGAATTAACAAGATTGATAAACCCCTGGCCAGACTGATCAAAAAGAAAAGAGAAATGACCCAAATCAACAAAATCATGAATGAAAGAGGAGAGATCACAACCAACACCAAAGAAATACAAACAATTACAAGAACATATTATGAGCAACTCTATGCCAGCAAATTAGATAACCTGGAAGAAATGGGTGCATTCCTAGAGATGTATCAACTACCAAAACTGAACCAGGAAGAAATAGAAAACCTGAACAGACCTATAACCACTAATGAAATTGAAGCAGTCATCAAAAATCTCCCAAGAAACAAAAGCCCAGGGCCAGATGGCTCCCCAGGGGAATTCTACCAGACATTTCAAGAAGAATTAATACCTATTCTCCTGAAACTGTTCCAGAAAAGAGAAATGGAAGGAAAACTTCCAAATTCATTTTATGAGGCCACCATTACCTTGATCCCAAAACCAGACAAAGACCCCATCAAAAAGGAGAATTACAGACCAATATCCTTGATGAACATGGAGGCAAAAATTGTCACCAAAATACTAGCCAATAGGATCCAAGAGTACATTAAAAGGATTATTCAACATGACCAAGTGGGATTTATCCCTGGGCTGCAAGGCTGGTTCAACATCCGCAAATCAATCAACGTGATACAATACATTAACAAAAGAAAGGAGGGAGCAAGATGGCGGAGGAGTAGGAGACCTAGATTTCGTCTGGTCTCAGCAATTCAGCTGAATAGGGATCAAACCATTCTGAACACCTACGAACTCAACAGGAGATCAAAGAGGAGAGTAGCAACAACTATCTGAACAGAGAAGCGACCACTTACTGGAAGAGTCATATTTTATCCCTTCATAGAAGTTACCCTTATTTTTGGCATATATATATAAGTTTTTCTCTCTTTAAAATTTTGAGATACAGTTTTTTCTAACAGATAAACATATACCCTAAATCGCTAGTGTATAGTTCTGTTCTAGTCCCCTGCCTGATCACATTATCTCTTTATTTTCTTTTTTAAATCTTCTTTCTTTTTTGAAACAACTTCTTATCTTATCAAATCCTTTTATAAAATCTTTTATAATTTTCATCTTTACAGTCATCTTCTATCCGTTCATTGTATCAACCATTATTTTGTACATATATGTCTTTCTTCCTTTAAAATTTTAGGAGGTACTTTTTTCTAACAGACCAAAATACGCCCAAAATCTAGTGTGTGGCACTGATCTATGCACTAGCCTGATCATATTTGATCACATTCTGCTTTTTTTGTATTGTTCTGTTTTTGTTTTTATCTTTTTTCCTTTTTTCTCTTTTTTTTCCTCTTTCTTTCCCTTTCTTTTCCCCTGGTTTCAGGTCTTTTCTGATTTGTATACAGTATATTTGCTGGGGACGTTGTAGCATATTGTTCTCTCATTCATCTATTCTCCTCTGGACAAAATGAGAAGACGAAAAAAATCACCTCAGCAAAAAGAACAAGAGGTAGTACCGTCAGCCAGGGACGTACTCAATACGGACATTAGTACGATGTCGGACCTAGAGTTCAGAATCATGACTTTAAAGATACTAGCTGGGCTTGAAAAAAGCGTGGAAATTATTAGAGAAACCCTTTCTGGAGAAATAAAAGAACTAAAATCTAACCAAGTCGAAATCAAAAAGGCTATTAATGAGGTGCAATCAAAAATGGGGGCACTAACAGCTAGGATAAATGAGGCAGAAGAGAGAATCAGTGATATAGAAGACCAAATGATGGAAAGTAAAGAAGCTGAGAAAAAGAGGGAGAAACAACTACAGGATCACGAGGGCAGAATTCGAGAGATAAGTGATTCGATAAGACGAAACAACATTAGAATAATTGGGATCCCAGAAGAAGAAGACAGAGAGAGAGGGGCAGAGGGTATATTGGAGCAAATAATAGCAGAGAACTTCCCTAATGCGGGGAAGGAAACAGGCATCAAAATTTAGTAGGCACAGAGAACCCCTCTCAAAATCAATAAAAATAGGTCAACACCCCGACATCTAATAGTAAAACTTACGAGTCTCAGAGACAAAGAGAAAATCCTGAAAGCAGCTCGGGGGAAGAGATATGTAACCTACAATGGTAGAAATATTAGATTGGCAACAGACCTATCCACAGAGACCTGGCAGGCCAGAAATGACTGGCAAGATATCTTCAGAGCACTAAACGAGAAAAATATGCAGCCAAGAATACTATATCCAGCTAGGCTGTCATTGAAAATAGAAGGAGAGATAAAAAGCTTCCAAGACAAACAAAAACTAAAGGAATTTGCAAACACGAAACCAGCCCTCCAAGAAATATTGAGAGGGGTCCTCTAAGCAAAGAGAGAGCTTAAAAGCAGCAAAGATCAGAAAGGAACACAGACAACACACAGTAACAGTCACCTTACAGGCAATACAATGGCACTAAATTCATACCTTTCAATAGTTACCCTGAATGTAAATGGGCTCAATGCCCCAATCAAAAGACACAAGCTAACAGATTGGATTGAAAAACAAGACCCATCCATATGCTGTTTGCAGGAGACTCATTTTAGACCCAAAGACACCCCCAGATTGAAAGTGAGGGGGTGGAAAACCATTTACCATGCTAATGGACACCAAAAGAAAGCTGGGGTGGCAATCCTTATATCTGACAAAATAGATTTTAAAACAAAGACTGTAATAAGAAATGAGGAAGGACACTATATCCTACTTAAAGGGTCTATCCAACAAGAAGATCTAACAATTGTAAATATCTATGCCCCGAACATGGGACCAGCCAATTATATAAGGCAATTAATAACAAAAGCAAAGAAACACATTGACAACAATACAGTAATAGTGGGGGACTTTAACACCCCCTTGACTGAAATGGACAGACTATCTAAGGAAAAGATCAACAAGGAAATAAAGACTTTAAATGACACACTGGACCAAACGGACTTCACAGACATATTCAGAATATTCCATCCCAAAGCAACGGAATACACATTCTTCTCTAGTGCCCATGGAACATTCTCCAGAATTGATCACATCCTAGGTCACAAATCAGGTCTCAACCAGTACCAAAAGATTGGGATCATTCCCTGCATATTTTCAGACCACAATGCTTTGAAACTAGAACTCAACCACAAGAGGAAAGTCGCAAAGGACTCAAATACATGGAGGCTAAAGAGCATCCTACTAAAGAATGAATGTGTCAACCAAGAAAGTAAAGAAGAATTAAACAATTCATGGAAACCAATGAAAATGAAAACACAACTGTCCAAAATCTTTGGGATACAGCAAAGGCAGTCCTGAGAGGAAAGTATATAGCAATACAAGCCTTTCTCAAGAAACAAGAAAGGTTTCAAATACACAATCTAACCCTACACCTAAAGGAGCTGGAGAAAGAACAGCAAATAAAGCCTAAACCCAGCAGGAGAAGAGAAATCATAAAGATCAGAGCAGAAATCAATGAACTAGATACCAAAAGAACAGTAGAACAGATCAACGAAACTAGGAGCTGGTTCTTTGAAAGAATTAACAAGATTGATAAACCCCTGGCCAGACTGATCAAAAAGAAAAGAGAAATGACCCAAATCAACAAAATCATGAATGAAAGAGGAGAGATCACAACCAACACCAAAGAAATACAAACAATTATAAGAACATATTATGAGCAACTCTATGCCAGCAAATTAGATAACCTGGAAGAAATGGGTGCATTCCTAGAGATGTATCAAGTACCAAAACTGAACCAGGAAGAAATAGAAAACCTGAAGAGACCTATAACCTCTAATGAAATTGAAGCAGTCATCAAAAATCTCCCAAGAAACAAAAGCCCAGGGCCAGATGGCTTCCCAGGGGAATTCTATCAGACATTTCAAGAAGAATTAATACCTATTCTCCTGAAACTGTTCCAGAAAAGAGAAATGGAAGGAAAACTTCCAAATTCATTTTATGAGGCCACCATTACCTTGATCCCAAAACCAGACAAAGACCCCATCAAAAAGGAGAATTACAGACCAATATCCTTGATGAACATGGAGGCAAAAATTCTCACCAAAATACTAGCCAATAGGATCCAACAGTACATTAAAACGATTATTCACCACGACCAAATGGGATTTATCCCTGGGCTGCAAGGCTGGTTCAACATCCGCAAATCAATCAACGTGATACAATACATTAACAAAAGAAAGAACAAGAATCATATGATCCTCTCAGTAGATGCAGAAAAAGCATTTGACAAAGTACAGCATTCTTTCTTGATCAAAACTCTTCAGAGTATAGGGATAGAGGGTACACACCTCAATATCATAAAAGCCATCTACGAAAAACCTACAGCGAATATCTTTCTCAATGGGGAAAAGCTCAGCTTTTCCCCTAAGGTCAGGAATGCGGCAGGGATGTCCACTCTCACCACTGCTATTCAACATAGTAATAGAAGTCCTAGCCACAGCAATCAGACAACAAAAAGAAATCAAAGGCATCCAAATCGGCAAAGAGGAAGTCAAACTCTCACTCTTTGCAGATGATAGGATACTGTATGTGGAAAACCCAAAAGACTCCACCCCAAAACTGCTAGAACTCATGCAGGAATTCAGTAATGTAGCAGGCTATAAAATCAACGCACAGAAATCAGTGGCATTCCTATACACCAACAACAAGACAGAAGAGAGACAAATCAAGGAGTGGATCCCATTCACAATTGCACCCAAAACCATAAGATACCTAGGAATAAATTTAACCAAAGAGGCAAAGGATCTGTACTCAGAAAACTATAAAATACTCAGGAAAGAAATTGAAGAAGACACAAAGAAATGGAAAAACATTCCATGCTAATGGATTGGGAGAACCAACATTGTGAAGATGTCAATGCTACCTAGAGCAATCTACACATTCAATGCAATCCCCATCAAAATACCATCCACTTTTTTCAAAGAAATAGAACAAATAATCCTAAAATTTGTATGGAACCAGAAGAGACCCCGAATAGCCAGAGGAATCTTGAAAAAGAAAAGCAAAGCTGGCGGCATCACAATTCCGGACTTCCAGGTCTATTACAAAGCTGTCATCATCAAGACAGTATGGTACTGGCACAAAAACAGACACATAGATCAATGGAACAGAATCGAGAGCCCAGAAATGGACCCTCAACTCTATGGTCAACTTATCTTTGAGAAAGCAGGAAAGAATGTCCAGTGGAAAAAAGACAGTCTCTTCAACAAATGGTGTTGGGAAAATTGGACAGCCACATGCAGAAGAATGAAACTGGACCATTTCCTTACACCACATACAAAAATAGACTCCAAATGGTTGAAAGACCTAAACGTGAGACAGGAGTCTATCCAAACCCTAAAGGAGAACACAGGTAGCAACCTCTTCGACCTCAGCCGCAGCAACTTCTTCCTATAAACATCACCAAAGGCACGGGAAGCCAGGGCAAAAATTAACTATTGGGATTACATCAAGATAAAAAGCTTTTGCACAGCAAAAGAAACAGTCCACAAAACCAAAAGACAACCGACAGAATGGGAGAAAATATTTGCAAATGACATATCAGATAAAGGGCTAGTATCCAAAATCTATAAAGAACTTATCAAACTCAACACCCAAAGAACAAATAATCCAATCAAGAAATGGGCAGAAGACATGAACAGACATTTTTCCAAAGAAGACATCCAAATAGCCAACAGGCACATGAAAAAGTGCTCAACATCGCTCGGCATCAGGGAAATCCAAATCAGAACCTCAATGAGATACCACCTCACACCCGTCAGAATGGCTAAAATTAACAAGTCAGGGAACGACAGATGTTGGCGGGGATGTGGAGAAAGGGGAACCCTCCTACACTGTTGGTGGGAATGCAAGCTGGTGCAACCCCTCTGGAAAACAGTATGGAGGTTCCTCAAACAGTTGAAATTAGAGCTACCATTCGATCCAGCAATTGCACTACTGGGTATTTACCACAAAGATAAAAATGTAGGGCCCCGAAAGGGTACGTGCACCCCAATGTTTATAGCAGCAATGTCCACGATAGCCAAACTGTGGAAAGAGCCAAGATGTCCATCGACAGATGAATGGATAAGAAGATGTGGTATATATACACAATGGAATATTATGCAGCCATCAAAAGGAATGAGATCTTGCCATTTGCAACGACGTGGATGGAACTGGACGGTGTTATGCTGAGTGAAATATGTCAATCAGAGAAAGACATGTATCATATGACCTCACTGATATGAGGAATTCTTAATCTCAGGAACAAAGTGAGGGTTGCTGGAGTGGTCGGGGGTGGGAGGGAAGGGGTGCCTGGGTGATAGACATTGGGGAAGATATGTGCTATGGTGAGCGCTGTGAATTGTCTAAGACTGTTGAATCACAGATCTGAAACAAATAACGCAACATATTTTAAGAAAAAAGAAAAAGAAGAAGATAGCAGGAGAGGAAGAATGAAGGGGAGTAAGTCAGAGGGGGAGACGAAGCAGGAGAGATGATGGACTCTGAAAAACAAACTGAGGTTTCTAGAGGGGAGGAGGGTAGGGGGATGGGTTAGCCTGGTGATGGGTACTAAAGAGGGCACATTCTGCATGGAGCACTGGGTGTTATGAACAAACAATGAATCATGGAACACTACACCAAAACAAATTATGTAATATATGGTGATTAACATAACAATAAAAAATAAAAAAAAGACCTGAATTAAAAAAAAAACAAAAGAAAGAACAAGAATCATATGATCCTCTCAATAGATGCAGAAAATCATTTGACAAAGTAGAGCATCCTTTCTTGATCAAAACTCTTCAGAGTATAGGGATAGAGGGTACATACCTCAATATCATAAAAACCATCTACGAAAAACCTACAGCGAATATCATTCTCAATGGGGAAAAGCTGAGAGCTTTTCCCCTAAGGTCAGGAACGCGGCAGGGATGTCCAATCTCACCACTGCTATTCAACATAGTATGAGAAGTCCTAGCCACAGCAATCAGACAAATAAAATAAATCAAAGGCATCCAAATCAGCAAAGAGGAAGTCAAACTCTCACTCTTTGCAGATGATATGATACTGTATGTGGAAAACCCAAAAGACTCCACCCCAAAACTGCTAGAACTCATATAGGAATTCAGTCATGTAGCAGGCTATAAAATCAATGCACAGAAATCAGTGGCATTCCTATACACCAACAAGAAGACAGAAGAGAGACAAATCAAGGATTCGATCTCATTCAGAATTGCACCCAAAACCATAAGATACCTAAGAATAAATTTAACCAAAGAGGCAAAGGATCTGTACTCAGAAAAGTATAAAATACTCAGGAAGAAATTGAAGAAGACACAAAGAAATGGAAAAACGTTCCATGCTCATGGATTGGGAGAACCAAAATTGTGAAGATGTCAATGCTACCTAGAGCCATCTACACATTCAATGCAATCCCCATCAAAATACCATCCACTTTTTTCAAAGAAATGGAACAAATAATCCTAAAATTTGTATGGAACCAGAAGAGATCCCGAATAGCCAGAGGGATATTGAAAAAGAAAAGCAAAGCTGATGGCATCACAATTCCGGATTTCCAGCTCTATTACAAAGCTGTCATCATCAAGACAGTATGGTACTGGCACAAAAACAGACACATAGATCAATGGAACAGAATCGAGAGCCCAGAAATGGACCCTCAACTCTATGGTCAACATATCTTTGACAAAGCAGGAAAGAATGTCCAATGGAAAAAAGACAGTCTCTTCAACAAATGGTGTTGGGAAAATTGGACAGCCACATGTAGAGGAATGAAACTGGACCATTTTCTTACACCACACACAAAAATAGACTCCAAATGGTTCAAAGACCTAAATGTGGGACAGGAGTCCATCAAAATCCTATAGAGGAACACAGATAGCAACCTCTTCGACCTCAGCCACAGCAACTTCTTCCTAGAAACATCACCAAAGGCACGGGAAGCCAGGGCAAAAATGAACTATTGGGATTTCATCAAGATAAAAAGCTTTTCACAGCAAAAGAAACAGTCCAGAAAACCAAAAGACAACCGACAGAATGGGAGAAAATATTTGCAAACGACATATCAGATAAAGGGCTAGTATGCAAAATCTATAATGAACTTATCAAACTGAACACCCAAATAACAAATAATCCAATCAAGAAATGGGCAGAAGACATGAACAGACATTTTTCCAGAGAAGTCATCCAAACGGCCAACAGGCACATGAAAAAGTGCTCAACATCGCTCGGCATCAGGGAAATTGAACTCAAAACCTCCATGAGATACCACCTCACACCCGTCAGAATGGCTAAAATTAACAAGTCAGGGAACGACAGATATTGGCGGGGATGTGGAGAAAGGGGAACCCTCCTACACTGTTGGTGGGAATGCAAGCTGGTGCAACCCCTCTGGAAAACAGTATGGAGGTTCCTCAAACAGTTGAAATTAGAGCTACCATTCAATCCAGCAATTGCACTCCTGGGTATTTACCCCAAAGATACAAATGTAGGGACCTGAAGGGGTATGTGCACCCCAATGTTTATAGCAGCAATGTCCACCATAGCCAAACTGTGGAAAGAGCAAAGATGTCCATCGACAGAAGAATTGATAAAGAAGATGTGGTATATGTACACAATGGAATATTATGCAGCCATCAAAACGAATGAGATCTTGCCATTTGCAAAGACGTGGATGGAACTGGAGGGTGTTATGCTTAGTGAAATAAGTCAATCAGAGAAAGACATGTATCATATGACCTCACTGATATGAGGAATTCTTAATCTCAGGAAGAAACTGAGTGTTACTGGAGTGTTTGGGGGTGGGAGGAATGGGGTGGCTGGGTGATAGACATAGGGCAGGGTATGTGCTACGGTGAGCACTGTGAATTGTGCAAGACTGTTGAATCACAGATTTGTACTTCTGAAACAAATAACGCAACATAGTTTAAGAAAAAAGGAAAAGAAGGAGATAGCAGGAGAGGAAGAATGAAGGGGAGTAAGTCAGCGGGGGAGACGAACCAGGAGAGATGTTGGACTCTGAAAAACAAACTGAGGTTTCTAGAGGGGAGGAGCGTAGCGGGATGGGTTAGCCTGGTGATGGGTATTAAAGAGGGCACATTCTGCATGGAGCACTGGGTGTTATGAACAAACAATGAATCATGGAACAGTACACCAAAACAAATGATGTAATATATGGTGATTAACATAATAATAAAAAATTAAAAGAAAAAAGACAGATATGAGAAAAGACATTCACGAAATCATGATCACAGAACAATGTGAGGATGCCTAACATGACAGGAGCATGCAGTGTAACAAAGAGAGCCCTTAAGGCATAAGAGAATCAGGAGAAAGTAAGCAAAGTGGAAAATAGTTCAAGTCAAAGAACTCAGAAATGGCTTTCTTAGTGGCTTTCATTCATATATATATGCACATACATACATATATACACATCTTCCCCTCTTCACATTGAAAATGCTCTGTTTGGCATTAAGAGGAAGGGACTGTAAAATTTGGCCAACCATCGCCCTTCCTCACTCAAGTGTCTTGTGGGGATTTTCTACAGATTTTGGAGGGCAGGGCTGAATGATGGGTTCATTACCTCACTGTGAAGTCATCCATACTTCCTAGTCCTTGAAAGACCAATCCTCATCATGATGGTTCTAAGTGAAATCCCAGCTCACTGCTCCATAGGAATTTCAGTGCCCAGATGCCAACTCTCTACTGTGGTAAACAGCAAGTGAAGATGCTGCACTCACGTCACCCAGTGAACCAAAAGCCTCCCGGAGCCACATTAAGGTAAAACTCAAAACCAACTCCTACCACATCCTGATCCTTGACCCTCTTCTCTCTCTCAGCTTGCAAGTGAGCCAGTGCCCAATGAAGTGTATCATTTAACTTTTCATTACCTGCCTCAACCTTTTTGATGTTCTCCTTCAACAAAACATTTTGAGTGAGTAATAATAATGAATTCCTTGGGGCACATGGGTGGTATCTGGGTGGCACCGTCGGTGGAGTGTCTGACTGCTTTCGTTTTGGCTCAAGGCCTGATCTCAGGGTTATGGAATTGACCCCTGCATCAGGCTACAAACTCAGGATGGAGTCTGCTTGGGATTCTCTCTCTCCCTCTGCACCCCACCACTCACTCTTTCTCTCTTTCTCAAATCAATCAATCAATTAATCTTTTAAATGATGATGATGATGATAACTCACTATTACTATTTTTGTTGTTAGGACACAATTCAGGCAAAGAAGCGATTCTTATCTTCAATTTCAGAACGTCCTCAGTGAGAAACTCATCTTTATTCAGAGTTTCTGGAAGATGTTTCTTGCCTTCCCTGATCTATAAAACATATGGAGAAGCAATCAGAATTCAAAAATAGCATCATATAAGACAAAACTATCTACTAATGTGTGACCCCTTTCAAATTAGAGAGGCAGTTCTCTGCATTTGTGAAGCTTCTCTCGAATCAGGACAGTTTCTGAACCACATGAAATAGGTCAATAGGATGAACTACAAGAGGTGGAAGTAACCAAAATGAAATCACAAAAAGTATTTGAAAGGGTCCTGATACCTTCAGCTTCCAAAGGGTTATTTCCTTAGCAAGCTCCCTGTTTCCTTGTCTAAGTCAATGGATCTTCTCATTTATTTCTTGTAAGGTAACTAAAAGGAGAAAAAAGAATCTCTAAGATAATTAGCAAAACCAGTGACATTGAATATCCCAGGGTATGAGCTCCAGAGACACATTCTCTGACACTTGGGTGAAACTAACTTGTTAGAATTCTCGTTGTGCCCGAAGGAAACAAGCTTTACCACCATTTGAAACCTAAGACAACCAATTTCGGGGAGATTCCTACTTAAAATTGTTTTCAAAGGTAGAGAAACGCAATCAAATATCTTCTAAGTTTTCTCCCATCTGTAAGCCCCATTCTTGGAAAATGCAATCACTGCAAATGCTGATGTCATCCCCAGATATGTAACAGAAAAAACAAGCATTCTGTCAACTAACATTTCTCTCCTCCAATGATTAAGGTGCAAAAATATGTCCCTGCAACCACCCAAAATGAACAAAACCATCCTTTGCTCCTGCTCAATGCCACGTCCATTTCCATGTCCTCCTTGGAATTCCACACAAGGAAAGCTCAAAATGGCAATTGAGTGACAACTCCCTGGCCTTCAGTGATATCCTGCTGCTCATAGATTGCCTGTCATGAACACTAGGCGGGGGCTCTGGAAGACAAAATCTTTGAATCAAACACAGTTGGGGACAAACTCCACGTTATACCATCTCGGGAGTGCCTGGAAACCTCACACTCCCTGGAACACAATCTTTTGTCATCCCAACATGAGAAGGTTACCCTCCACCCTAACAGGAAAACAACATTCATTAAGCACACCATCACAGATGGATAACATATTGGAGGTCCAGAACAGAGACTCCTCTAACTGGCCCTTAATTCTCTCATCCTGGGGCACCTGCATGGCTTAGTCGGTTAAGTGTCTGCCTTCAGCTTGGGTCATGATCCCACATCAGATCATGATCCCACCTCGGGCCCTGGGATCCCACATCTGGTTCTTGGCTCAGTGGGGTACACGCTTCTCCCCCTCTGTCTGCCAGCCACTCGGTCTGCTTGGGCTCTCTCTGTCTGTCAAATGACTAAACAGAATCTTTTAAAAAATAATACTTCTCTCATCTTACCTCAAATTGCAAACTTCTCTTCTATTGGCCCAATGTGAGCGCTCCCGTGCCCTGAGATCTCTCTTCTCACCACCCTCATTGCTGCACTCCCAGGGACGAACACCAGTATTTCAGGGTTTGCTAAGTGCCAGGCAGCCACCGTGGCCATCAACAGACAGCACCGCGGAATCACCACAACCTCTCAGGCATGGACACAACACATCACCTGCTCTGGCTCACGTTCCTTTCAACTCATTCTCCCCTGGCAGGAAAGGTTCCCTCCACCTCAGACTCAAAACCATGGTTTCAACCTCTCTTGTGACACACGCTCTGCCTGGCAATATGTGGCTTCTTCTCTAAGTGTGGCCTGCTTGCTAGACTCAAAGAGTGTTTTCTCAATTCGACATTTCACCAAGAGCCAGGTCATGGCAAATTACTCACTCCAGACCTCAGGTTCCTATCATCGCTTGCCTCCTAAACATCTCTCTGAAAAATTACTCTTTCTATTCTCACTCCTCCTATGAGGTGTTCCTCCCCTTGGTCTCAGAAGTTATGGCAACACCCTCCACGTTGTCATTTAGAATCCACATGGGGAAGAGAATGATTTTCAGGAGTGAACAAGTCAATTAGACATCAGAATTCACCATATTTACACCTCGTCTAATTATACCCACATCAAACATCGGTACTGAGAATTTAGGACAAAGAAAATCAAAGCCAAAAAACTTACCGTCATTTTGTCGAGGCTTTATCTAAGAGAGGAAGAAACAAAATTAAGTTTGATGTCAAAACGTATTTCTAGTAAAAATCTCTAGTTCAGGTCAATACCGGAAAAGTCATCCAATAAAATTACAATAATCATTTTGTTTAGAAGAATGACTTCACAGGAGTAAAAAAGAAGACAAAATCGGAATTTCCTGATTAAGTCGTCATAGTTCACAATCCATTTCTGATAAAGAGCACAACGTTATATAACTGATTTTTTACCCCAAAGTCTATTCACATTCTAGGAAATGAATGTTCAGCCTGTTTAATTTTGACAGTGGATCACGCAGACATTTAAAAAATATTCATTAATTCATCATTTCCAGAACTTTACTGCAACCCGATATCCACACTGAAGTTCAGATCCTGGGATTATTATAAAATCCCGAAAGAAAGGAAATGGAAGGAAGGGAGGAAGGAATGTAGGAAAGAAGGCAGGCAGGTGACTAAAACTCTGACAAAGTTATGCCTTTTTCCTTGTCCAGAAAGCTTCTCTGAACTCTCACTAAGCGTTGGCTGTTTGCTGAATTCAAACACAGTTACGGCACATCAGGTGCTATGATTGCCGGTCCATCTGTAATAGACCCTTTCATTAGTTTGGTATTAACCCTGCCAAGCCTTTGGGGCAGATTCCATGCCTCTGTAGAGTTGCAGACATATATTAACATGTGATGACAGTACTCTATCCCCATGGCTTCTGTTCATCCCAGGGCATAGGTGGACGCAGGACATAGGTAACCTCTGGCAGTGATGCTCCTGTCTTGGAACATGGTGGTGGAGGTTTCACGTGGTGAGACCTGTTTCTTTGGGTTTCAGCTTTTGTTGGTAGTGTTACTTTTCTGTCTCATCTCAGCCTATAGTTTATTTTGTGTGTGTACGTCTGTATGGATACACAGCGGCTTCGTTACTTCCCGGGACCACACTGTGGGCCTTACCCCAGGGGTCCTACCTTATCACCGTTCCTGTACTATGGGCCACGTTCACAGCCTGCACCCTGCTGGCCTCAGGAACCTCACCGACTACCTCCACCTCCTGCATTTGGAAAGAGATCTGGACAGTAGGTCTTGACTTGCAAAGCATATCCTTCTTTCTCCACGAGGAGACTTTGGAGAAGATGTAGAAGTGGTGCCCTGGGGCTTTGTATTGCAGGGGTTCCCCTGGCTAAAGACATTCCAAGATTCATCAGTTTCTAAGCTATTACTACATTGTGGGGCTGTGTCATTTTTCCATTTTGATCTGGGTAACAGTTGTCTCTTGTAGAGAGGGAAAGACATTTTACAGAATGTCAGACATAACATTTTGCAGCCAGGCTATCTCCCACATTTTGGGCTGTTGAGGGATGAAGCACACTGCTCAGTTCATTTTATAAAAAAGATTTTATTTATTTATTTGACAGAGAAATAGAGAGAGAGCACGAGTAGGCAGAGCGGCATGCAGAGGGAGAGGGAGAAGCAGGCTCTCTGCAGAGCAGGGCGCCCATTGCAGGGCTCAATCCTATGATCCCGGGATCATGACCTGAGTCAAAGGCAGACACTTAATGGACTGAGCCACCCAGGTCCCCCAGCTCAGTTCATTTTTAGCCGGTTGAGCCCGGACTGTTTTTTCTTTAGCTATGAAAACACCTGAAGGAAGGTGGGGGGCTGTGGTCCCTTCTTTGAAGGGGAAGGACAGGTCTTCCCCTTGTATTCAGGCATCAGCAGAAACATATGGGAAATGCTCTATGTCTGAGAAGGGACCCGAGAGTGGGAGAGAAGGAAATGTGATGGCAGCAGTTTTGGAGCGTTTGTTTGAATTCTGCACAGTCAATGCCGGTCTGAATCCACCTCCGTTGGTTCTAGGTCTTTGGTCTGATGCTGAAGCTGCTGGGGCTCCCATGAGGAACAGGGGCACCAAGCCTCATAGAGGTCCAGGGATGGGCAAGATAACTATTTTGGTCTCTACCAGGTGTTCTGGAAACTTCCCTTACTGAACCACATCCAGTCCTGGCCTTGTGTCTGTTAGGTGGGTCCTGTATTTTGTGGCATCATTTACCTTGCAAAATGCAAGCAATTCACCCAGGGACTGACAGGCTTCTTCATTACAAATCATTACCTTCGGTGGCACCTCCCAACGCCACAGGTACTTAGAGGTGAAGGATGGCGGGGCGCTCACCGTGTGTGTGTGTGTGTGTGTGTGTGTGTGTGTGTGTGTGTCTGCATGAGTGTGTGTCCATCCACCCCTGTCCCCCCACAATGCCCGTGGGGGGAATTAACTTGAGAATGATGACACCTCACTCCAAGGTGAAGTCTCTGGCCGGCCTGACTCCCAGTCAGTAGGTGCGATTGGTGTAGTGTTCATGCTGGGGTTAGATGTTTAACCTGTGATAAGGTCTGTGGTAATCCTCACAACTGGAAACTAGGGGAACCTCTTCTCCATTTTATAGTGTTTGTTTTGCAGTTTCAAATGTTCTTAGATAGGGCAAGTTTCATAAGTTATCCATATTTTACTTCTGCTTGTAAACATGGTGTAGAGAATCCCTCTACTTGTTACCCTTTCTACAACTGTTTCTGAATTTTCAAAGCTGTTGGGTGGACTGGCACACACGTTCTTAAGGGGGGGATGTCAGTGATTACCTGTGTGACCAGTGCCTCACAAGCCCTTCCGTTGGGCTTCTAGGAGCAGGTCGTTTTGGTCCTATTTCACTGTGAGTGCTAGTTTCTTCTTTCATCACACGCTCTGGAGTTGTCCAACCCTTAGCGAGAGTAAATGGTCAATAAATATTAGCTCTCTACCTTTAGGTCTCAAGGGGAAACACACAGAAAACACAGCACTGTAATTGTACAAAATAAAGACACGTTAACCTTGGGGCCTGTGTAGCCCCTCAAACTTTGTTTTTCAACAAACAGCATGATATTTACATTCATTCACAGCCTTTTTCCTCTCAACAAGATACTGTACTCTGTTTAGGTTACAAATAAATATCTGCATCATGTTTTAAGATATATAATACTAAATACCATGAATAAGTCAATCATTTCTCTAATGTTGGACACATTCATAGGTTGCACAGAATCAAACACAAATGAAATAGAATAAAGTCTATCATAATGTATTACAGGCCTGAGTAAATATTATTTTGTTAACCTTTCTTTGTGATGTATCTCTATAGGTATCGGGTTGCAATTTAAATTGCGTTCCTGGAGAGAGGCTAAGGTTGTGGAGGTTTAGGAGACCGTCATTTCGTCTGCTCCCAGGAATTCAGCTAGATGCCTATCAAACCATTGTGAATACCTGTGAACTCAACCAGAATGGAATGGAGGAGAAGCTGCAACTCTACAAATACAAAAATGACTACTTTCTATAAGGAAGAGGTGCGAAAAAGTGAATGCGAGGCCATATGTGGGCAGATAGACTGCAGGAGGAGGGAACCTCCGTAAGCTGGCTACCGGAAAGTGACATAGTAGCAGAATGCCAAGTCAGACTTTTGAGAAGTCAGCTCCAGTGAAGGATGTCCCTGCCTGAAAAGTACCCAGGTGGCAAAACAGGGCAGAATCCTAGGTGGGACCGCATGACCTCAGAATCCCCAGGATAACAGACATAACAGGGGTGCCTTAGTGGGGCAGAGCTCCCAGGTGTGGAAGCAGGAGAAGCCGGCTGGAATCAGCGAGCCCAGGAGTGGGCTCTCAGCTCAGGGATTCCATATACCATGAACCACAACATGCTCAGGTGACTGCTCTCCAAGCAGGGGCCCAGCAAGCAGCAGAACCAGGGAGCCACCCCCCCCCAGTCCTCCTCTGGGGAGCAAAGGCTCAAGGTGTTCACCACAGGACTCTGCAGGGTTTGGAGACTCAAACGAGTTCCCGGCATGAGATACAACTGCTCAGTCACAGGCTGGGTGAACAGAGACAGCGGACGGAGACCAGGGAGACAAAAGGGACTGGCTGCTTTTAACTGAGGGAGCACTCAGGAGTGGGGCCTTGAGCTCTTGGCTCCGGGGTTGGAGTTTGGGAGGCTGCCATTTTCATTCTCATCCTCTAAAGCAGCGGGAAAAGCCTTCAGGGAACAAAAGCCACACAGAGCAAACCAGACCAGGTTACTTAGCCCGGCCCTCTGGCAAGGGCGGTACAATTCCGCGCTGGCAAAGACAGTTGAAAATCAATGCAACAAGCCCCTCCCCACGATCAGCATGAACATCCATCCAAGAACAATTATACCAATCATTGAGAACTGCAAGACTCCAGTGCTAGGGAACATGTAGGATTCATGTTTTTTTCCCAAGGATTCTTGAGTCTTTCTATTTTAATTCCTTTGCTCTTTCATTTTTCCACCAATTTCTTATTTGATCAACTCTTTTCTTTTTTTTTAAAGATTTTATTTATTTATTTAATTGACAGAGAGAGAAAGCGACAGTCAGAGAGGGAACACAAGCAGGGGGAGTGGGAGAGGGAGAAGCAGGCTTCCTCCCGAGCAGGGAGCCCAATGCAGGGCTAGATCCCAGGACCCTGGGATCATGACCTGAGCTGAAGGCAGTCGCTTGACCAACTGAGCCACACAGGTGCCCCATATCCACTCTTTTCTTAAAATCATTTTAAATTTTCATGTGCGGTTACCTTCTAGCCTTCCACTGCATTTAATTTTGTTTTTGGAAATATTTGCATATTTCTTTCCTTACAGTGTTGGGATGCAGTTTCCTCTAACAGACCAAATATACCCAGAGCCTAATGTATGGCTAACGTTCTCTTCATTGTCTGATCATATTCTCTTTTATTGCCCCCTCTTCTTTTGCTTTGTTTCTTTGGGGGGGGGTTGTTTTGTTTTCTTGAATTGGAATATTTTAATCTTTACAGATACATTCAATCTTTTCAATGTATTTAATTTATTATTCAGCCATCAGAAAAGATGAATACCCACCATTTGCATCGACATGGATGGAACTGGAGGGGATTATGTTACGAGAAGTAAGTCAAACAGAGAAAGACAATTCTCATACGGTTTCTCTCATAGGTGGAACATAAGCGGTAGCACAGACGACATAGGGGAAAGGAAGGAAATCCAACGGGAGCAAAATCAGAGAGGGAGATGAACCATAAGAAACTATGGACCCCAAGAAACAATCCGGAGGTTTGAGACGGGAGGACGGTGGGAGGAGGGGTAACAGGGTGATGGGTATTGAGGAGGGCATGTGGTGTGATGAGCACTGGGTGTTATACTTAACTAATGAACCACTGAACACTGCATCAAGGACTAATTATGTACTATACAGTGGCTAACGGAACATAATAGAAAAATTTATTACTGTATATATAAGCTTTTCTTTCTTTACAATTTTGAGATGTAGTTTCCTCTAACAAACTAAACAAAATACACTCAGATTAGAGTTTATGACTCTGTTCTATTCACCTGTGTGTATATTCTTTTATTCTCCTTGTTTTTTGTCACTTAATTTTCGTTTTTATAGTTACGTTCAATTTTAGATTTTACATGGTCTTCATCTTAATTGTTGTACATGTATAAGTTTTTTTTTTTCTTTAAAACTTTGGGATCTTGTTTTCTAAGAAACAGACCAAAATCCACACAGGATCCAGTACACTGTTTACTATATATTTCTCTCGGGTCATTGTTGGCATTTAGTATTTTGTTCTCTCATTCATCAATCCTTTGCCAGACAGAATAACATTGAAAAACTCACCTCAAAAAAAGAGAACAAGACACAGTACTGATTGTCAGGGACCTCATCGGTATGGACAGAAGTAAGATGTTGGAACTTGAGTTCAGATTAATGATTAGAGAGATATCTAGCTGGGCTTGAAATGAGCATAGGTGACACTAGAGAACCCCTTCCTAGAGAAACAAAAGAACTAAAATCTAATCAAGTCAAAATCAAAAAGGCTATTAATGAGATGCAATCAAAAATGGAGGCTCTAAGCCCCAGGATAAATGAGGCAGAACAGAGTATTAGGGATAAAGAAGACAAAATGATGGAGAATAAAGAAGCTGAGGAGAAGAGAGATAAAGAACTACTGGATCATGTGGGGAGAACTCGGGAGATAACTGATACCATAAAGTGAGACAATAATAGAATAATTGGGATCCCAGAAGAAGAGGAGAGAGACAGGGGCAGAAGGCAGGTTGGAGCAAATTGTAGCAGAAAACTTCCCTAATCTGGAAGACAAAACAGGCATCCAATTCCAAGAGGCACAGAAAATCGCCCTGAAAATCAATGAAAATAGGTCAACACCCTAACGGATAATAGTGAAACTTGCAAATCTCAGAGACAAAGAAAAACACTTGAGAGCAGCTCAGGCCAAGAGGTCCTTAACCTACAATGGGAGACACCTAAGACTGGCAGCCATGATTACTTTAGCTAGCTAGGATGTCCATCAAAATACAAGGAGAGATAAACAGCTTCCAGGACAAACAGAAATGAAAAGAACTTCTGATTAAAAAACCAGCCCTACAATAAATACTAAAAGGGATCCATGAAGCAAAGAGAGAGCCCCAAAGTAACACAGACCAGAAAGGAACAGAGACAGTATACAGAAACAGTGACTTTACAGGGAATCCAATGGCACTAAATTCGTATCTTCCAATAGTTACTCTGAATGTAAATGGGCTAAATGCCCCAATCAAAAGACCGAGAGGATCAGATTGAACGAAAAAACAACACCCATCCATATGCCGTCTGAAAGAGACTCATTTCAGACACAAAGACACTTCCAGATTGAAAGTGAGGGGGTGGAAAATCATTTATCATGCTAATGGACATCCAAAGAAAGCTGGGGTGGCAATCCCTATCTTAGATTTAAAATCAAAGACTGTAAGAAGAGATGAGGAGGGACACTGCATCATCATTAAAGGGTCCATCCGACAAGAAGTTCTAACAATTGTAAATATGTATGCCCTGAACTTGGGGGCAGCCAGTTAGTAACAAAATTAAAGAATCACATCGGTAATAATACAAGGATAGTAGGGGATGTTAACACCCCATTCAATGCAATGGACAGATCATCTAAGCAGAAAATCAACAAGGAAACAAGGGTTTTGAATGACACACTGGACCAGATGGACTTCCCAGTTATATTCAAACATTCCACCCTAAAGCAACAGAATACACCTTCTTCGCAAGTGCACATGGAACATTCTCAAGAATTGATCACATACTGGCTCACAAGTCGGTAACAAAAGAGGGGATCAGTCCCTGCGTATTTTTGGACCACAATCCTTTGAAATTGGAATTCAATCAGCAGAGGGAATTTGGAAAGAACTCAAATACATGGAGACTAAAGAGCGTCTTGCTAAAGAATGAATGGGACAACCAGGAAATTAAGGAAGAACTTAACAACTCATGGAAACAAATGAAAAGGAAAACACAACTCCTGACGACCTTTGGGATGCAGCAAAGGCAGACCTAACAGGGAAAGAGATACCACTACAAGCCTTTCTCAATGAACAAGGAAGGTGTCAAAACACAAACCTAACATTACGCCTAACGAAGCTGGAGAAAGAACCTCAATTAAAGCCTGAAACAAGCAGAAGAACAGACATAAGATTAGGGCAGAAATCAAGGAAATAGAAACCAAAGGAACAGTAGAACAGATCAACAAAACTAGGAGCTGGTTCTTTGGAAGAATTAATAAGATGGAGAAATCCCTGCCCAGACTTATCAAAAAGGAAAGAGAAAGGCCCTAAATAAGTAAAATCTTGAATGAAAGAGGAGAGATCAAAACGAACAGCAAAGACACAAACCATTATAAGAACATATTAAGAGAAACTAAATGCCAACAAATTAGGCAATCTGGAAGAAATGGATGCATTCCTAGAGAAGTCTAAACTACCAGAACTGAACTAGGAAGACATAAAGAACCTGAAGAGACCCATAACCAGCAAGGAAACTGAAGCAGTCAGTAATCAAAGATCTCCCAACAAACAAGAGCCCAGGGCCAGACGCCTTCCCAGGGGAATGCTACCAAACATTTAAAGCAGAATTAATGCCCATTCTTCTAAAGTGGCGTCAAAACACAGAAATGGAAGGAACACATCCAAACTCTTTCTATGAGGACAGCATTACCTCAATCCTAAAACCAGACAAAGACCCCCCACCAAAAAGGAGAATTATAGACCAATACACCTGATGAACATGGATGCAAAAATTCTCACCAAATACTAGCCAAAAGGATCGAACAGTCCATTAAAAGGATTATTCACCACGACAAAGTGGACCTTATTCCTCGACTGCAAGGATGGTTCAACCTGTGCAAATCAATCAGTGGGATACACAACATTAATAAAAGAAAGGGTAAGAAACATAGGATCCTGTCAATAGATGCAGACAAAGCACTGGACAAGTACAGCATCCTTTCTTGATTAAAACTCTTCACAGTGTAGGGATAGATGGCACATGCCTCAATATCATAAAAGCCATCTATGAAGAGCCCATTCATTCTCAATCGGGAAACACTGACAGCTTTTCCCCTAAGGACAGGAACATGACAGGGATGTCCACTATCACCACAGCTGTTCAACATTGTCCTAGCCTCAGCAGTCAGATAACAAAAAGAAATAAAAGGCATCTGAATCAGCAAAGAAGAAAGCAAACTTTCACTCTCTGCAGATGACACGAAACTCTATATGGAAAACCCAAAAGACCACACCCCAAAACTGCTAGACACATACAGGAATTCAGCAATGTGGTAGGCTATAAAATCAATGCACAGAAATCAATTGCATTTCTATACACAAACAATGCCAACAATGAAAGAGTAATTAAGGAGTTGATCCCGTATACAACTGAACTTACAATCAGAAGACACCAAGGAATAAAACTAACCAAAGAAACAAAGGACCGGTCCTCTGAAAACTACAGAATACTCATGAAAGAAATTGAGAAAGACACAAAGAAATGGAAAAACGTTCCATGATCATAGACTAGAAGAACAAATAGTAGTAAAATATCTATGCTCCCTAGAGCAAATTCTACCTTCAATGCAATCCCTATCCCAAAATGTAAGAGAAGAAACCAACAAAATCCTAGAGGAGGACACAGGCCATGACATCTACGACCTCGGCCAGAGCAACTTCTTGCTAGATACATCCCCAAAGGCAAAAATGAACTACTGGGACTTCATCAAGACAAGAAGCCCTTGCACAACAAAGGAAACAGTCGACAAAACTAAAAGACAACTGAGAGAATGGGTGAAGATATGGTAAATGACATTACAAATAAAGGGCTAGTATCCAAGATCTGTAAAGATCTTCTCAAACTCAACACCCAAAGAACAAATAATCCAGTCAAGAAATAGGCAGAAGATATGAATAGACATCTCTCCAAAGAAGACATCCAAATGGCCAAACAGACACATTTAAAGATGATCCGCATCACTTGGTATCAGGGAAATACAAATGAAAAGCGCAATGAGATACCACCTCATACCAGTCAGAATGGCTAAAATTACTAAGTCAGGATGTGAGAGATGTTGGCGAGGATGTGAAGAAAGGGGAACCGCTTACACTGTTGGTGGGAATGCAAGCTGCTGCAGCCACCCTGGAAAACAGTATCGAGGTTCCCCATGAAGTTGCAAAGAGAGCTACCCTACTACCCAGAAATTGCACTACTGGGTATTTACCCAAAAGTCGAAAATGTAGTGATCTGAAGGGGCCCCTGCACCCCAATGTTCATAGCAGCAATGTCCACAATAGCCAAACTATGGAAAGAGCCCAGAGACCCATGGAGATATGAATGGATAAGATGTGGTATATATACACAATGGAATATTCCACAGCCATCAAAGAAATGAAATCCTGTCACTTGCAATAATGTGGATGTTTAGACGGTATAATGCTAAACAAAATAAGTTAATCAGAAAAAGATAGGGCGCCCGGGTGGCTCAGTTGGTTAAGCGACTGCCTTCGGCTCTGGTCACGATCCTGGAGTCCCGGGATCGAGTCCTGCATCGGGCTCCCTGCTCAGCCGGGAGTCTGCTTCTCCCTCTGATCCTCTCCCCTCTCATGCTCTCTATCTCATTCTCTCTCATTCTCTCCCTCAAATAAAATAAATAAAATCTTAAAAAAAAGAAAAAGACAATGATTATATGATCTCACTAGTATACGGAATTTAAGAAACCAAACAGAGGATCATAGGGAAAAAGAGGGAAAAATAAACCAAGGCGAAATCAGAGAGGTAGACAAACATAAAGACTCCTTAATCATAGAAAGGAGACTGAGGGCTGCTGAAGGGGAGGAGGGTGGAGGATGGGGTGTCTGGGTGCCGGGCGATAAGGAGGGCACATGATGTATGGAGCACTGTGTGTTCTATAAGACTGATATCACTGACCTCTACCTCTGAAACCAATACTACATTATATGTTGAATAACTGAATTTACATTAATCCAAACCTAAAAAAGAAAAAAGAAAAAAAGAAAATGTATTCCTTACTATGACTAATGGTTTGAAAAATGTGTGGCAGTTGTTGATTTGTTTTTTTGTTTTGTTTTCTTTCTTTGGCCATTGCCTCTCGTGGTTCATCTTCCACTCTCATTCCCCCCTTTCATTTTTTCCTTCCTTCTCCTAATGTCCTCCATGCTATTCCTTATGTTCCACAAATAAGTGAACCCATAAGATAACTGTCTTTCTCTGCTTGACTTGTTTCACTTAGCATAATCCCCTCCAGTTCTATCCACGTCGATACAAATGCATTCATCCTTTCTGATGGCTGAGTAATATTCCACTGTATTTGTGGACCACATCTTCTTTATCCCTTTGTCTGTTGAAGAGCATCTCGGCTCCTTCCACAGTTTGGCTAGTGTGGACATTGCTGCTATGAACATTGGGGTGCATGTGCCCCTTCTTTTCACTACATCTGTGTCTTTGGGGTAAATACCCAGTAGTGTAATTGCTGGGTCATAGGGTAGCTCTAATTGTAACTTTTTGAGGAACCTGCATACTGTTTTCCAAAGCGGCTGCACCAATTTCATTCCCACCACCAGTGTAAGAGGGTTCCCATTTCCCCTCAACTTCTCCAACATCTGTTGTTTCCTGCCTTCTTAATTTATCCCCTTCTAACTGTAAGGTGGTACCTTAATGGGGTTTAGATTTGAATTTCCCTGATGGCTTTTCTTTTTCAAATTTTGAAAGATGACATATAGCCTTCAGGGGCGCCTGGCTGACTTAAGCGTCCGACTCTTGATTTTGGTTCAAGTTGATCTCAGGGTCATGAGATCAAGCCCTGCGTTAGGGTCCATGCTCCATAGAGAATCTTACCTGAGATTCGCTCTCTCCCTCCCACTTTATCCTTCTCCTCTCACTCTCTCCCTCTCAAAAATAAATAAATGTATCTTTTAAAAAAGGAAAGAAAGATTACAAATACACTTTCTGGATATTTCTAGACACTTATCTGATTTTTTTTCTGTAGGTTGATTTGTGAGCCATGGATCCCTTTTCGTTTGCTGACACAGGATAGAGGTTCCCGCTGATTGAATTGTAGCCCCCCAAATCCCTAAGTTGAATGCTTCTTCAGTAGAGAAAAATGCTCACTCCATGGGCTACATAAGCTCCACCCCAGCCACCCTATGACATTTGGGGCAGCAGAGCCCACGGCCCACTGGAGGGGACCAAATGCCATCCCTCTGCCCTCTCTCACCTTCCTGGGGTACTTATGCGGGGCTGTCACTGACTTCAGATGCTGCTGCAGCTCCTCCATGAGCTGGTCCCTGACATGGGAGACGAATTCCACTGTCAGGACAATAAACGCCTTCAACACCTGCAGTGCAGAACAAGAATGGAGCCTCAGGGGCAGTGGCAATCAAATGTGTAGTGTAAATCATGAACAGACATTTGTCCAAAGAAGACATCCAAATGGCCAACAGACACATGAGCAAGGGCTCAACATCGCTTGGCATCAGGGAAATCCAAATCAAACCCTCGATGAGATACCACCTCACACCAGTCAGAGTGGCTAAAATTATCTAGTCAGGAAACAACAGATGTTGGCGGGATTGCGGAGAAAGGGGAACCCTCCTACACTGTTGGTGGGAATGGAAGCTGGTGCAAACCCTCTGGAAAACAGTATGGAGGTTCCTCAAACAGTTGAAAATAGAGCTACCATACGATCCAGCAATTGCACTACTGGGTATTTACCACAAAGATACAGATGTAGGGATCCGAAGGGGTACACGTACCACGATGCTTATAGCAGCAATGTCCACAATAGCCAAACTGTGGAAAGAGCCAAGATGTCCATCGACAGATGAATGGATAAAGAAGAGGTGGTATTATACACACTGGAATATTATGCAGCCATCCAAAGGAATGAGATCTTGCCATTTGCAACGACGTGGATGCAACAGGGGGTGTTATGCTGAGTGACATAAGTCAAACAGAGAAAGACATAGCATATGACCTCACTGATATGAGGAATTCGGAATCTCAGGAAAGAACCTGAGTGTTGCTGGGGTGGTGGGGGTTGGGAGGGATGGGGTGGCTGGGTGATAGGCATTGGGGAGGGTATGTGCTATGGTGATCTCTGTGAATTGTGCAAGACTTTTGAATCACAGATCTGTACTTCTGAAACAAATAATGCAACATATGTTAAGAAAAAAGAAAAAGAAGAAGATAGCAGGAGGGGAAGAATAAAGGGGAGTAAGTCGGAGGGGGAGACAAACCATGAGAGACCATGGACTCTGAAAAACAAACTGAGGGTCCTAGAGGGGAGGGGGCGTGGGGGGATGGGTTAGCCTGGTGATGGGTATTAAAGAGGGCACATTCTGCGTGGAGCACTAGGTGTTATGCACAAACAATGAATCATGGAACACTACACGTAAAACTAATGATGTAATGTATGGTGATTAACATAACAATACAAAATTTAAATAAAAAGATGAAAACAAGGAGGGAGACAAACCCTAAGAGACTCTTAACCATAGGAAACAAACTGAAGGTTGCTGGAGGGGAGGTGGGTGAGGCTCAGGGTTTAACTGGGTGATGGGTATTAAGGAGGGCACATGATGGGATGAGCACTGGGTGTTATATGCAACTGAAGAATCACTGAACTCTACCTCTGAAACTAATGATGGCTAATCCTTAGTTTAACTGATGGCTATTCCTTTGGCTAATTGAATTAAATAAAAAAAATAATTTAAAATAATTTAAAAAAGAATATTCAGAGAAAATGCTTCTTCTCGGTTATTGATGGTAAAACAGATGTAGCCCATCAATGAGGAAATCTTCAATTATAAGAGATGTCATATTAAGAATAACGTCATAAAGGGGCACCCGGGTGTCTCAGTGGGTTAAGCAGCTGCCTTCGGCTCAGGTCATTTCTCAGGGCCCTGGGATCGAGCCCGGCATCGGGCTCCATCTCAGCAGGGACTCATCTTCACACTCGGCCTCGCCCCTTCCATTCATGATCTCTCTTCCTCTCACAAATTATTAAATAGAATTTTGAAAAACAAAGAATTGTGTCATAAGAAATGATACTTCTGTAGATTTTTCTTATCATGGAGAAAAAAATGATAAGTTTAGTTTCTTAAATTAATAAATTATAAGATGATACTGTCATAAGATTGCTCATATCCATATCCTGAATGTTAACTAAGTAGAATTTAAATAAAAAATTGAAAACAAAAAATAATTGTTCATATCCAGATATATGATAATGAAACAACTGTAGCATGTTTGTAAAAGAACAGAAGACAATATTTCTTCCCCCAAAATGATTATGTCAGTTGCATCTTGCTCAGCAAATAGCCTTAATTTAACAGGCAACTCTCTGCATTTATGAGTTCAAATATGCAAAACTTCAAAATTTCATATGTTTTCCACATTCAGTGAACTTATGAGATAGTCTCATGTTTTAGACATAAATATAAAATATCAAATGAAGAAACACAGTAAAATGAAATGAAATCATACTGATACAAGGAGATGACACTTTTCATGTAACTTGTCAAGGTGGGATGATATTTTCAAATGGGCGGGAAAGGTTTCAAAAAACCTAAACAACAAATCTTGAAATTATACAAAGGTGCATGCTCATCAAAAGGTCTGTCTTCTTTCTGACAAAAGACGGAAAGGATCTTTGAAAGTACATGTGAGGAATGTAAAACTAAGGAAGATAGAGGAATATTATATCTGAAATAGAAATCAGCATCTAAGGAAAATAAAAGAAAAAATTTGGTAGTGCATGAACAAGTGGATGTAAGCATCTATTTTAATATCTTAAAAAAAAATACCAACATGCTTTTTCTTCAAACAGTGATTCACAATCTCAGGTGAAAAGAGATATGCTGGGGCGCCTGGATGATTCAGTCACTTAAGCGTCTGTCTCAGGTCTTGATCTCAGGGTCCCAGAGATCGAGTCCCATGCCAGGCTCCCTGCTCAATGTTGAGTCACCTTCTCCCTCTGCCGTCCCCCACCCCACCCCCGTGGTCCTGGCATAAAATCTTAAAAAAAAAAAAAAAGGAAGAAAGAGAAGAAAGAAAGAAAGAAAAGTAGATGAGATAATGAGTACATTGGAAAGGTAATATGGATGAGTTTCCTTCCAAGGAAGACAGGAAAGGATAATTATAACAAATCAAGTTTCAGGTGTAAATTTAACAGTAAAATAATGGAAGTTTTAGGACATCAAGTACCGGTCAAGTTTTCAGTCATTTCCAACTACTGTACCATTGTCGGCAAAAAATAACGATTGAAAATTAATAAAAGCATGTTTAAGTGGAGGACACTCTGTGCTTTTACCTGGGGCTCTGGCTCCGGCAGATCTCAGAAAGTGGGATCTCAGCTCCTCGTTCTAGAATGTTCTGACAGCAGTTCTTGTATTCGTGTCCCAACTGAATGCAGCTCCCATTTCTCTGAATTGGAGTCAGGATTTCTCCCCAGAAACAAGCCTGCATCTATAACAAACCAACCACAGCATCTCTGAAGTGACGTCGCAGGACCCCTCAATCCACGGATTCCTGAGTAAAACAGGTCTTGTTCAAATACCCTCAGGGAAAAGGAGGAATGAACCAGGGGAGCAGGCCCCCAAATGCAAGCGACTGTGCTGCGCACGTACCAGCACATCCTGGGGAAGCCGCCCAGAGCCCCCTCCTCAGCACTCACCCAACAAAGCAGCTTTTCTCAGTCGCACCTCAGGAGACACCAAGTGGCTGCAAAGCCGCCAGGGTCTCCCACAGGGCGGCAGCAGAACCTACTGGAACCGCAGCTCTGGCTCTCTATCCTGGGGCAGCCACAGTGGGGCTGGATCCTTGGGCTGCTACAGAAGTCCTTCCTGCTCTGAGATACCCTGGGTCAGGCCAAGCAAAGACACCTCCCACTCTGGGTTGGAGGTGCGCAGGTGCCCTCTGCTGGCTGCCCTGGGAATCCCTAGAATGCTCAAAACCATGGCCCCTCAGCTGGAGGGACAGAGCATGCTCAGGTCCAGCCAAGCCCTCTCTCTCCATGACAGATCCTGAGGCTTGGCCCCACACCCCAAGCAAAAGGATGTACCCATCTTCCCAAGTGAAATGGCCTCTGCAAAGCTCAGCCCTAGGGAGGTTGGAGCTTTCCTCTCAGGGAAATCTGATCGCCTGCTTTCCCACCTTCTCTGGTCCCAACATTCGGATCGCCTACATCGACTTCCTCCACCCTGGTGTATGGCCCACCCCCAACACCTAGACCAGCAACCTCTTTTCATCCTTGAAATTCCTCTTGGTCTCTGCTTCTCTCTACCGCATCTCTCTCTTTGTTCCTCTCACTTTCTAGGTCTTGCCCAATCCCCCCTCCACTCATTCAGTGTCTCTCTCCCTGACAGTCTCTTTCCCTCTCTCTCCCCAGGCCCTCAGGCCTTCTGCTCTGTGCAGCCCTGTCCACGACCACAGGGAAACACCTCTCCTGTCTGCCCCTCTCTGCTGCCATCATTTGGCCCAGGCCCTGCTCACAGGGTATGACCATCTGATTTACCAAGCCTCCTCAGGCTGAACTTGACTGCAGCAGTGCAGTAACCAGCCACTTCTGCACAGAAACCCTGGACACCTTAGTGGCCCATCCATGACCCCAAGATACTGGAGAATGGCTGCTTCCATAACCTGGGAAGAAGGAGGGCTTTGCAAGATCCAGGAGCTCTGGTGCAGAATGGATTGGAGTAAACAACCTAAAAAGTGACGGAGGCATACACCCAAATCCTCCTGTGTGGTGAGGGAGGAATGGGTCTCCTGTAATTGGCCTCTGCCCTGCCCATCCCCGAACAAGGACACTGGGGAGGATTAGGGGCATCATGGGTCTTACCAAGAAAACTGCCACATTCAACCCCACTCAGAGCCCACCTGCGGTTGGGGGGCAGCTGGTAACGCGAAACCAGTGCACAAAATATGGATTAATGCAGAGCCTCCTCACCAGTCTCTCAGGGCCACTAGGGATGATTCATTCATTCCTCACCATCACAACAGACCACTGCCTGGGGACAGACTCCTGTCCTGCCGATCGACACACACACCCTAAACTAGCAGGTGCCATGTGCTCAAGAGTATCTATCACCTGAGTTAATACAACCACCAACAGACCTAAATACAAGATGTGTCCGCCTCCCCAGAGGATTTCTTGCGCCCTGTGCAGGAAAGATACGACAACGGGGAATCCTGCTACTGTCCTCCATCACCACCATTGCTGCCAGTTTGTTCTGGGTACGGGATTCACACTGTGCACTCGAAGGGAAGTGAGTGTAGGGCCTCCTGAAGGCAGACGCTGATGCAGAGACAGAACTGTGAAAGGTTTATTTGGGGGATACCAGGAGAGACAGAGCACAGGGGACAGGATGGGCAGGGACAGCATTCAGGACATTAGGCTGATCTGACAATTTTCTAAATTTATACACACACAGCCTGGTTGTAATTGCTCAGGGAGGTCTTCAAATTTCAAATGTAGTGTCCTGTAAGGCAAATAGATTTGGGTTAGTACACTGTGACCTTCTGTTTTCCTAAATGCATTTGCTTCCTATACTCTATTTGAAGCCTTGAATGGACACCTGAGTGTGTGGCTGCCTCCACGAGTCTATATGTAATAGAAAACAATTGTCTTCACATCCCAGGTATAGATCTCTGAATGTACAGGATCTTGTAATGATCTTTTACTTCATTCTTAGCTAGGACCTAAAACTTTTTAGAACATAAAAAGGGGTCTTTGCCTTATTTTTGAAATCAGGATTGACAAACTCTGGGCTGAGGTGTTATACTCTCAGTGTAATGGTGTGGATGGAAGTGAACATCTTTTCATACTCATCTGCATGGTGCTATTTTCATTTAAAAAGTGAGAAGGGGGCGTGGCCAACAGCCCAGATGTTTTACATATTCTTTTTCTTTTTTTCCGACAGAGAGACAGAGACAGAGAAAGGGCAACGTTGTGCACGAACGGGGAGGGTGGCGGGAGAGAGAAACTCCTAGGTAGGCTCCACACTCAACGCCGAGCATGACTTGGGGCTCGATCCCAGAACCTTGAGATCATGACCTGAGCAGAAATCAAGAGTCTGATCCTTAACCCACTGAGCCATCCAGGGGCCCCTGCAGATTCTTCATGTACTTCAACTCCTATTCTTCTAATCACCTCAGAAACCAATATACTCCCCTTTCACAGATAACAAAGCTGAGGCTCTAAGTAGACCCCACTGGAAGCTGGCATCTGGGCTGAGAAATCAGGCACACGGGTAAATCCGCAGGATGCTGTGACGACGTTCAGGGAGATGAAAAGTGCAGCCAGAGTGGTGATTCAGAGGCAGAGGTGTAGTGACAGGAATCCAGCTAGGGTGGATCCTGGTCAATCCTGAATTCCCCACGAAGATTCTGGCTCAGGCTGAAGGCCAAGGCAGCCACTCTGCTGATCTCGGTCCCGTCTTCACTTTTTCTCACTGGGGCCCACAAACTCAGGCAGACAAGAATCCCCAAAGGAACCAAGTTAAATTTCCCAAATCTCCACCACATTCTGTCACCCAGTTCAGAACCTTCAGAAATCCAGCGGAAACAACAATCTTTATAGAGTATGAAGGAACAGCTTTACAGCAACAGTGACGTTCTAGTACAAATAACTGCATTATCCACACTGTGTGACGGACACAGGAAGCAACTCGAGGTGGATCTCACGGTGTCCTCACACTCACTGCTCAGGCTCCTAGCCTGCCAGGAACAGCCCACGCTCTACCCGAGAGAGTCCCATCCACTCCCCTGAGCACCTCCATCCTTCTCATCCACAACCTCCTGTTTCTAGTGACTCATGGCTCCCTCTCTTGTCCTTCAGATCCATCGCTGGTGCTTCCCTTTTACGGAACACAACATCTATGTTGTTTAACGAATGTGTCCCTCCCTGTTCTCAGACACGTTAAATTTATAACCTTCAGAGTAGGAGTCATCCCCGACGGACTCTGAGAAACAAACTGAGGGTTCTAGAGGGTAGGGTGGTGGAGGGATGCGTTAGCCTGGTGATGGGTATTAAGCAGGGCACGTCCTGCGTGGAGCACTGGGTATTATGCACAAACAATGAACAATGGAACATTATATCCAAAACTACTGATGTCATGTATGGTGATTAACATAACAATAAAAAATTAAGAAAAAAAAGAGTAGGCGTCATCCTTCCCGGAGCATGGAATATTGTCTCTGTAGAGTGTGCGTGCACATACCCGCTGTGCCCAGCTTTCAGAGAAGAGTGGCTCTCCTTCACCACAACGGGACCTGCCAACCACCTCAGTATGAGTAAAAGACAAAGAGCATCAAATGTATCTCCTGAGCAACCTGAAGAATGTTATCATGTTCACTCTCCCATAACATAAGAGGCCTGCATGCAGGACTGCTATTCCTTATGGAGGATGCCCCAGCATCTGTATCTGACCCGCGTCAGAGAAAAGACAGAAGACCATCCCATTGGAAGTGACTCAGCAACATTCCAACACACCGTCTACACCTGTCTAGAGCATCTGCCACTGTTTGTCATTCTCATCACCCTTTCCGGACAAGAGGGTTTCCCACAAGTATCCACTGACTGGCGAGGACAAGGAACAGACCCCTACCCTAACGATTAATCAAGGGACAATTGCTTCGGGTGTTTATATAACGAATGAAATGACAGCTCAAACTCAACGTGCTGCAAACAAAGTGAGAGGTGTGTCATCCCTCTCAGACAACAAATGTGGACACAGGACGTGCACGATGGTAAGAAATATATGTCTCCATTGGGTAAGAAAGACACTTCCTTTGCAACAACGGCACCTCCCCCACTGCTCAGTGCATGGAAATAGGTACCACAACACATGTATGTCCTGAGAAACTTCAGGATGTTAAAACGTGCCTAGCCAAGATTCCCCTTGTAATGTCAAGGCTTCAGCAAAACTCTGTGTTTCTTCCACCGACACAACCCTAAGGTGATGATCTGGAAACAGAGAAGCCTGTAGGCCCTGAATGAAGACTTAGCATTTTGAAAGGTAAATGACACCACACACAGATCCTAGGACAAACCCAACAGATACAAGTTCAGGACAGGGTGCTGCCCAGACATGAAGAGGATTCCAGAAATGATTACAACTAAAAACAGCCACAGTATTTACTGGTCCTTCTGCGGGACCTTTCTGGGCGGGGTGCCGCTGTTGTCCCCTTGAGTGCCACAGGTTTCTGAATATGACTGAAGCCCTAGAAGGGATGGAGGTGGATTCAGACTGGCCTTGACCATGCAGGATGTAAGCCAACGGTCTACACCTGCCCCACCCTATTCCACTCTCTCCCACTCCCACGTCTCATCCAGATGCAGAGAGTTTCTCACACGTCTCCTCTTACTCCTGTGGACAAAGGAGAAGACCAATCCCTCACCCCTGAGGATTTGACCACTCCACCCAGGGACAGATGGTTTCATAACTATTCAATAACACTGGACAACTGAGGCCTCTACAAAAAGAGTGAAGGGAAGGTTGCACTCCATCCATCCCAGAGCCCAAACCATTGTGTCTGTGCTATGCACCTGGGCAATGCTTTCATGTTTGTCTTTTGCAAAATGTCACTTTTCGTCTCCATGGCAGACACCTGGTGCCCAGTTCTGTAGGATGAAACAAGACAGTCCATGAAATGGACGTCCACAGAAAGCTGAGGAATGTTAGTATGTCCTCACTCAGGTCTATCCTTGCATCCCAAAGCCTTGTGGTACCTCCTCTACATCTTCTCCACTGACAGAAGTACTTAAACTAGGAATATACTTTGTGACTCATGTCAGCCAATTCAGATCATCTTACCACGTGTTGGAGGAACGAGCTGTGGGTGACGCACCCCTGTCCACCCACGTGGAGGAGGCTGAGGTAGCCCATAGCCAGTGAAGCCTGGTAAACTCCACCCCATGTGGTAGGGCATATCAGGGGGCCTTGGAGTACGAGGAAACCCTCTCAATTCCATATCGACCTGCAGAACAGAGGACAAAATATTCGGCTAAGACAGCCAAAAGTTGCAACACCAAGAGATGAAACCCAAAGAGCAAGCTCTCAGCATCTGGCTCCTTCTCCAATACCACGTTCCAGAAGAGCCACATCATGCTAGAAAACTTTATCCCTCTCATTTGGTACCAACTATAATAAGGCAGGGAGCAGAGGTATAGATGTTACAGGAATAACCTACTGTCACCAAACATCACTACCCCTGTCTGCCAACGTTCACTACCAAGAAGTAGTGTCTTAAAAGGTGAAAAGGGATCAGTGGATACGAGTAAAGCAGCATACTCCAGACACGGAGGCATCGAATTCCTGGGTAACACTTGATCGTTCCTCTTCAACCACCATAGTTTTGGGTTTGTTTAGAAGAGACAGAATGTGATGAAACTGAATGCCCTTTCTCCACAAGGAATCCGAGCCACTCGAGCTGAATCCTTTGCCTGCCAAGCCCTTGACTGTCCCCACCTGCCTCACTTCCTGACAAAGCGGTCTTCTACTCTCTGCAGTTTCTGTCCAAGGCCACAAAGACACTGGAGGAATGAGGGGCCTGTGTTCTGACAGGGGGCCTGGAAATGGTTTTCTGAGAGGAACATGATACCAATAGCCCTTATTTATGTGCAGCAGCTGTGTTTATCTTAAAACACACTCTTCAGAAATTTCCACACACTGAGATCCTGAGCAATTTTGTCCAGTGGCAAATTAAGATGGGAAGGCTAAATAAGAGAATTCACAAAAATATATATGCTTTCTGATGGACAACTGCAGAGCGTGTGATGAGACAAGAAACCAGCTCTCACAGTGACATAGGGCCAAAACGACCTGCTCCTAGAAGCCCAACGGAAGGGCTTGTGAACCACTGGTCACACAGCTAATCACTGACATCCCCCCTTCAGAACCTGTGTGCCAGTCCACCCAACAGCTTTGAAAATTCAAAACAGTTTTAGAAAGGGTAACAAGTAGAGGGATTCTGCACAGCATTTTTACCAGCAGAAGTAAAACATGGATGACTTATGAATCTTGCCCTACCTAAGGACATTCCAAACTGCAAAACAAACACTATAAAATGGAGAAGAGGTTCCCCTAGTTTCCAGTTGTGAGGATTACCAGAGACCTTGTCACAGTTTAATCATCTAACACCAACATGAACACTACACCAATCGCATCTACTGACTGGGAGTCAGATTGGCCAGAGACTTCACCTTGAAGTGAGGTGTCATCCTTCTGAAGTTAATTCACCCCACAGGCATTGTGGGCGGGCAGAGGTGGATGGACCCACACACATGCACACACACACACGCACACACAGTGAACGCCCCACCATCCTTCATCTCCTAGCACCTGTGGCTTTGGAAGGTGCCACCGAAGTTGATCATTTGTAATGAAGAATCCTGTCAGCCCCTGGGTGAATCGCTCGCATATTGAAAGGTAAACGACGCCACAGACAAACTACAGGACCCACACTACAGACACAAGGCCAGGACTGGATGTGGTTCACTAAGGGAAGTTTCTGGAACACCTGGTAGAGGCCAAAGTGGTTATCTTGCCCATCCCTGGACCTCTATGAGCCTCGGTGCCCCTGTTCCTCATGGGAGCCCCAGCAGTTTCAGCATCAGACCAAAGCCCTAGAACCGATGGAGGTGGATTCAGGCCGGCATTGACTGTGCAGAATTCAAACAAACGCTCCAAACCTACTGCCATCACATTTCCTTCGCTCCCAATCTCGGGTCCCTTCTCAGACATAGAGCATTTCACACATGTTTCTGCTGACACCTGAATACAAGGGGAAGACCTGTCCTTCCCCCTCAAAAAAGGGACCACAGCCCGCCACCTTCCTTCAGGTGTTTCCATAGCTAAGGAAAAAATAGTCCTGGCTCAAGCAGCTAAAAATGAACTGAGCTGGGGCGCCTGGGTGGCTCAGTCCCTTAAGTGTCTGTCTTTGACTCAGGTCATGATCCCGGGATCCTGATATTGAGCTCTGCATCGGGCGCCCTGCTCCGCGGAGAGCCTGCTTCTCCCTCTCCCTCTGCCTGCCGCTCTGCCTACCTGTGCTCTCTCTCTTTTTCTTTGTCAAATAAATAAATAAAATCTATTTAAGGAAATGAACTCAGCAGTGTGCTTCATCCCTCAACAGCCCAAAATGTGGGAAATTCCCTGGCTGAAAAACGTTATGTCTGACATTCTGTAAAATGTCTTTCTCTCTCTACAAGAGACAACTGTTACTCAGATCAAAATGGAAAAACGACACAGCCCTGCAATGTAGTAATAGCGTAGAAACTGCTGAATCTTGGAATGTCTTTAGCCAGGGGAACCCCTGCAATACAAATCCCTAGGGTACCACTTCTACATCTTCTCCAAAGTCTCCTCGTGGAGAAAGATGGATATGCTTTGCAAGTCAAGACCTACTGTTCGGATCACATTGCCAAATGCAGGAGGTGGAGGTGGTCAGTGAGGTTCATGAGGCCAGCAGGGTGCAGGCTGTGAACGTGGCCCATAGTACAGCAACGGTGATAAGGTAGGACCGCTGGGGTAAGGCCCGCAGGGTGGTCTCGGGAAATGACGAAGCTCCTGTACATCCATACAGATGTACACACACAAAATAAACTATAGGCTGAGATGAGACAGAAAAGTAACACCACCAACAAAAGCTGAAACCCAAAGAAACAAGTCTCAGCACGTGAAACCTCCACCACCACATTCCAAGACAGGAGCATCACTGCCAGAGGTTACCTGTGTCCTGCGTCCCACCTATGGCCTGGGGTGAACAGATGCAATGGGGATAAACTACTGTCACCACATGTTAATATATGTCTGCAACTCTACAGAGGCACGGAATCTGCCCCAAAGGCTTGGCAGAGTTAATACCAAACTAATGAAAGGGTCTATTACAGATGGGTCGGCAAGCATAGCACCTGATGTGCTGTAACTGTGTGTGAATTCAGCAAACAGCCAATCCTTAGTGAGAGTTCAGAGAAGCTTTCTGGACAAGGAAAAAGGCATAATTTTTGTCAGAGTTTTAGTCACCTGCCAGCCTTCCTTCCTACATTCCTTCCTCCCTTCCTTCCATTTCCTTTCTTTCGGGATTTTATAATAATCCCAGGTTCTGAACTTCAGTGTGGATATTGGGTTGCAGTAAAGTTCCGGAAATGATGAATTAATGAATATTTTTTAAATGTCTGCATGATACACTGTCAAAATTAAATAGGCTGAACGTTCATTTCCTAGAATGTGAATAGATTTGGCGTCAAAAATAAGTTATATACCTTTGTGCTCTTTATCAGAAATGGATTGTGAACTATGATGACTTAATCAGGAAATTCCCATTTTGTCTTCTTTTTTACTCCTGTGAAGTCGTTCTTCTAAACAAAATGATTATTGTAATTTTACTGGATGACTTTTCCAGTATTGACCTAAACTAGAGATTTTTACTAGTAATACGTTTTGACATCAAACTTAATTTTGTTTCTTCGTCTCTTAGATACAGCCTCGACAATATGATGGTAAGTGTTTTGGCTTTGGTTTTCTTTGTCCTAAATTCTCAGTACCGGTGTTTGACGTGGGTATAATTAGATGAGGGGTAAATATGGTGACTTCTGATGTCTAATTGACTTGTTCACTCCTGAAAATCATTCTCTTCCCCATGTGGAGTCTAAATGACAACGTGGAGGGTGTTGCCATAACTTCTGAGACCAGGGGGAGGAACACCTCATGGGAAGGGGGAGAATAGAAAGAGTAATTGTTCAGAGAGATGTTTAGGAGGCAAGCAATGATAGGAACCTGAGGTCTGGAGTGAGTACTTTGCCATGACCTGGCTCTTGGTGAAATGTCGAGATGAGAAAACACTCTTTGAGTCTAGCAAGCAGGCCACACTTAGAGAAGAAGCCACATATTGCCAGGCAGAGTGTGTGTAACAAGAGAGGTTGGAACCATGGTTTTGAGTCTGAGGTGGAGGGAGCCTTTCCTGCCAGGGATGAATGAGTAGAAAGGAACGTGTGCCAGTGCGGGTGACATGTTGTGGCCGTGCCTCAGAGGTTGTGGTGATTCCGCGGTGCTGTCTGTTGATGGCCATGGTGGCTGCCTGGCACTTAGCAAACCGTCAAATGCTGGTGTTCGCCCCTGGGAGTGCGGCAGTGGGGGTGGTGAGAAGAGAGATCTCAGGGCACGGGAGTGCTCACATTGGGCCAATAGAAGAGAAGTTTGCACTTTGAGGTAAGATGAGAGAAGTATTATTTTTTAAAAGATTCTGTTTAGTCATTTGACAGAGAGAGAGAGGCCAAGCAGACCAAGTGGCTGGCAGAGGGAGGGGGAGAACCGTGTACCCCCTGAGCCAAGAACCAGATGTGGGATCCCAGGGCCCGAGGTAGGATCATGATCCGATGTGGGATCATGACCCGAGCTGAAGGCAGACACTTAACCGACTGAGCCACGCAGGTGCCCCAGGATGAGAGAATTAAGTGCCAGTTAGAGGAGTCTGTGTACTCGACCTCTGATGTGTTATCCATCTGTGATGGGGTGCTTCATGAGTGTTGTTTTCCTGTCAGGGTGGAGGGTAACCTTCTCATGTTGGGATGGGAAAAGCTTGTGTTCCAGGGAGTGTGAGTTATCCAGGCCCTCCGGAGATGGTGTAACGTGGAGTTTGTCCCCAACTGTGTTTGATTCCAAAGATCTTGTCTTCCAGAGCCCCCACCTAGGATTCATGACAGGCAATCTGTGAACAGCAGGAAGTCACTGAAGGCCATGGAGTTGTCACTCAATTGCCATTTTGAGCTTTCCTTGTGTGGAATTCCAAGGAGGACCTGGAAATGGACGTGGCGCTGAGCAGGAGCAAAGGATGGTTTTGTTCATTTTGGGTGGTTTGCAGGGACCTATTTTTACACCTTAATCATTGGAGGAGAGAAAAGTTAGTTGACAGCACGCTTGTTTTTTCTGTTACATATCTGGGGATGACATCAGCATTTGCAGTGGTTGCATTTTCCAAGAATAGTGCTTACAGATGGGAGAAAACTTAGAAGACATTTGATTGCTTTTCTCTATTTTTGAAAACAATTTTAAGTAGGAATCTCCCCGAAATAGGTTGTCTTAGGTTTCAAATGCTGGTAAAGCTTGATCCCTCGGGTACAATGAGAATGCTAACAAGTTAGTTTCACCCAAGTGTCAGAGAATATGTCTCCTGAGCTCATATCCTGGGATATTCAATGTCACTGGTTTTGCTAATTATCTTAGAGATTCTTTTTTCTCCTTTTAGTTACCTTACAACAAATAAATGAGAAGATCCATCGACTTAGACAAGGAAACAGGGAGCTTGCTAAGGAAACACCCTTTGGAAGCTGAAGGTATCAGGACCCTTTCAAATACTTTTTGTGATTTCGTTTTGGTTACTTCCACCTCTTGTAGTTCTTCCTACTGACCTATTTCATGTGGTCCACAAACAGTCCTGAATCGAGAGAAGCTTCAAAAATGCAGAGCACTCCCTCTCTATTTTGAAAGGAGTCACACATTAGTAGATAGGTTTGTCTTACACGATGCTATTTTTGAATTCTGATTCCTTATTTCATGTTTTATAGATCAGGGAAGGCAAGAAACATCTTGCAGAAACTCTGAATAAACACGAGTTTCTCACTGAGGACGTTCTGAAATTGAAGGTAAGAATCCCTTCTTTGCCTGAACTGTGTCCTAAAAACAGAAATAAAATTAGTGAGTTATCATCATCATCATCATCAACATCTTAAAGATTAATTGATTGATTGCTTTGAGAGAGAGAGAAAGAGTGAGTGGTGGGGGGCAGAGGGAGAGAGAGAATCCCAAACAGAGTCCATGCTGAGTTTTTTGCCTGATGCAGGTGTCAATCCCATAACCGTGAGATTAGGCGTTGAGGCAAAACGAAAGCAGTCAGACACTCCACCGATGGTGCCACCCAGATGCCACCCATGTGCCCCAAGGAATGCATTATTATTACTCACTCAAAAGGTTTTGTTGAAGGAGAACATCAAAAAGGTTGAGGCAGTTAATGAAAATATAAATGAACCCCTTCGTTGGGCACTGGCTCACTTGCAAGCTGAGAGAGAGAAGGTCAAGGATCAGGACGTGGTAGGAGTTGGCTGTTGACTTTTACCTTAATGTGGCTCCAGGAGCCTTTTGGTTCACTGGGTGACGTGAGTGCAGCATCATCACTTGCTGTTTACTACAGTAGAGAGTTGGCATCTGGGCACTGAAAATGCTATGGAACAGTGAGCTGGGATTCACTTAGAACCACCATGATGAGGATTGCTCTTTCAAGGACTAGGAAGTATGGATGATTTCACGGCAAGGTAATGAACCCATCATTCAGCCTTGCCCTCCAAGATCTATAGAAAATCCCAACAAGATACTTGGGAGATGAAGGGCAATGGCTGGCCCAATTGTACAGTGCCTTCCTCTTAAGGCCAAACAGCATTTTCAATGTGAAGAGGGGAAGATGTGTATATATGTATGTACGTGGATATATATATGAAGGAAAGTCACTAAGAAAGCCATTTGTGAGTTCTTTGACTTGAACTATTTTCCACGTTGCTTACTTTCTCCTGATTCTCTTAGGCCTTAAGGGCTTTCTTTGTTGCACTGCATGACCCTGTCCTGTTAGGCATCCTCACATTGTTCTGTGATCATGATTTCTTGAATGTCTTTTCTCATATCTGTCCTAAAGGGCCAAGAAGAATTGGAGGATGGAGAGCAGAGAGCCTTGAGGGCCAAAAAACGAGCACTGCAGGTTATGTTATTTTGGGGGAAGAAATTCCCATACGGTGGCAATGAGTTGGCATTGGGAAGGGAAAGAATGCCTTCCTGCCTTCAAGGTCTTGCCCTTCTCCTTTCCCCATCAAACCCAAGTTCTCAGGTCATGTGCACATACACACACATTCTTTTCCAGAATGGGAAGAATTAATGAATGACCACTACAATGCCCTGAGTTCTTTGAAAACAGCTCAAGAAGCCGAATTGAACATGCTGAGGAGGAAAGTGGATATTGTGGTGGATTTCTCTAAACAAAGACAGGTGGCTGCAGAAGAGTAAGCTATTCCTGTGTGAATTGTCACAAATACTGTTGTATGAAGTTATGTGATGGCCTGTCTAGATACTTGTATTTCTTTTAGAATTAGATCTCGAGTGTTTTTGCCAAATGCATTCTGTAGAATTGTGCCTGGCCGTCCTGCCTTGATGTGTGTAACCTGCATTTCCCTAACTGCTTGTTGCGCTTGTTGTGTGACTCCTTGGAGTAGAAGAGGGAAGGTACCATCATTACCAACTTTGATCCCTGGATCCCCTCTGGGTCTGTCTGCATTGTCCTTTAGGTTTCAGTGTCATCATATGTTCTCATCAGCCCTGAATTCAGTCAATTTTGGTTCAGTACGGGTCCTGGGTCAATAATGTGGATAGAAAAATGGAATTGTCTTGCTGCAGTAACACTGGGGGTTTCTTTGTGGAAAGTGGGTTGGGGCTCCAGCAGTCCCGGATCCCTTCATCCAGTGTACAACTGACATCCCTCACTGTAGCCCAGTCCCTAAGAAGGCCATGGTATTTGCCCTCCACCTGACTTTTTAGGTGTAACTCTCTTGGGTCCCAGCCAAAGCCTGCGGTTTCACTAGGGCACACCTTTGCTGGATGACCCTGAACTTCATTTGTTTCTTTCTAAGCCCATAAAGTTGTTCAGCTTCGTTATATTTCACTTGCGTCTTTCAGAATGTATTGATGTGTCTTGGGGAGATTGGCTCCCACTGCCAGGCTGCCTTTCTCCTAAGCTTCCTTCTTCTCCATGTGGTTCTCATGGTTCTTCATGTGCTCCATAGAAATTTGGTGCATTCACTCATACGAGTTGGCTCTTTTGTCCAGTGTTTCTTTTATTTTCTCAGAAGGAGATCAGGACCTTAGAGTCCCTCATTCACGTGGAAAAGTAAAACTGTCCCTGTCTTCCCTGGAGACTCAGCTTTGTGTTATTCCATCCCACACCGGGGGTGGGGGCTGCTCTGTGTCATTGGCATCTTGGTTCTGTTCATTGGTAAATTCTTTTGGGGGTGGGTACAGTGTCCTGACCACCTTTCTCTCTTCTACACTTTCCACCTGAGGCACTCCATCACAGCCGCTCCAGAAGGCATTTGCTGAAGGATTGCCTGAGAGACCAGAAGCAAATGCAGGTGTCTTTCTCTGTCTAGAGCTTTTGACTCAGTTTCTAAGAGTCTTTTTGCATGTGTTCTTGAGTAAATCCAGTGTCCTGTTGAAAGTGGTTAAACCAACACCATGAACAAAAGAGTCTGAGGGCAGCACAGCAAACCGGCCTTTCTAAGCATCCTCCTTTGCTGCTTTCATTTCAGTGAACTCAGTCTTGTTAAAGTCGGTTGACTCCATGCAGTTCATAGTTTTCCATCTTAAATCTGTTGCATGGAGATAACAGTATGTGACTGTTCACAGCATTTTACACTTCAGGACATATTGCCGGCACTAAGATTGGCCTCTTCAAAGGAGGACTTCCATGTAGTCTTTCAATATTTGTTGTAGTAAGTTCTACTCTTGCTATTTCTCGTTTGGATGTGAAGGCATCTCAAACTATAAAGATCATTAATATTACCAATGTTAAGTAACTAAATAAGCCCATAGGGGAGACCATATTTAATGTTGTGTATGCATCTCGGTAATCAGAATAACATTAAGGCTTTCCGGAATGGCCAAGAAAATGTTGAGGAAAGAATGTTCTGTTGATGCCAACAAACATGATCATGAAGTGAATTTTTGCTCAGGTGCTATTAAGAGTATATTCTGAGAATAAAGGGAATCTGTGAACTAAATTGCCCATGATAGCAAATAGCAGTCCTATTGGTAGAACATATTGAAAATGTGCTACTACAATAATATGTGTCGTGGAGGACAATGTCTAGGGATGAGTTAGCTCATGCAATGCCTGTTAGGGCTCCTATAGTAAATCAGAAAATAAAGCCTAGGGCTCCTAGGATAGCAAGAGATAACTTGGTATTTCCTCCATGAAGGGTGGCAAGTCGGCTGAATACATTGACTCCTGTTGGAATAGTAATAATTATAGTAGCTGATTTAAAGTATGCTCGTGTTTCACCGTCTATCACTACAGGAAACATACGGTGGGCCATATGATAAAGCCAAAGAAACCAATAGATATTATTGCTCAGACTATTCCCACATACCTGAAGGGCTCTTTTTTGCATGAATAGTAGGTGAGATTATCCTGAAACCTTGTAAAATGAGGACACCTACTTCGTGGTGTGCAAAGAATCAGAATAGATGCTGATAAACACTGGGGTCCCCTCCTCTGGCTGCAACAAAGCGTGTAGTATTAAGGTTTCAATCTGTTAATAGTATAGCAATTCCAGGTGCCAATATGGTAGTGATAGGAGCAGCAAAACTGCTGTCATTGGGATGAATCCTGTGAATAAGGGGGTTAGGTATTGGGATTGCAGGGGGGAGTGTTATATTAATAATAGTAGTAATAAAATTAAGAGTGCCTAGAATTGAGGACACACCTGTTAGATGTAGTGAGAAAATTGTTAGATCCACGGGTGATCCTGTGTGAGCTAGACGGCCGGCCAGAAGAGGGTAGACAGTTCATCCGGTTCTGGCACCTGCTTCCACCATAGAAGAGTCAAGTAATAGCAGAAAAGATGGTGGGAGTAAACAGAAGGTTATCTTATTTGATGAATGCTACATCTGGAGCGCCAGTTATTCGAGGGCCTAGTCGATTTCCAAAACCACCAATCAGTAGAACTACAAAGAAAATTATTTCATGTGCATGGGCAGTTAGATTCCATGATAAACTTGGTCGTCTCCTAGTAGAGCATGGGGCTGAAATAATTCAGCACGGATTACGAGACTAAGAGTGGCACCTCCCATGCCAGCCCACACACCAGATAAGACTTAAACAGTGCCAGGGTTATGGTTTGTGGAGAGTAATCAACAATATATGAACATCGATAAAATGGCTAGAAAAGCATTAGACTACAAATCTAAGAACAGAAGTTTAGCCCTCTTCCTGCCAAGCTCTGTGGTGTAATATCACAGTGAATCAAAGCAGCAGCTTCAATTCCACTGGGGCTTCTTCTGTCATTTTTTCCCCTACGATGGGAGAAGTAAATTGAAGCCAGCTGATTAGAGTATTTACCTGTTAACTAAGATTTCACGGGATGGAAGCCCACCGATCTAGTAAGGGCTTAGCTCAATTAAAGTGTTTAATCTGCATTCCACTGATGTAAGATAGATTCTTGCAGTCCTTAAATTTGAGTTCGGGAGTTTGATAATACTTAGCGCTTTGAAGGCCCTTGGTCTTCTTAGCCTAAACCTCTAGTCCAGAATTGATACCAGTAGGGTTATTGGGAGCAATATGGTTGAGATTAAAATCAGTGGCAGTAAGAAGGTTATCTTTTTTCTATTTTCAAATTGTCGTTTTATATTGCTCATTAAAGGGAATATAGTTAGTGCTGTAGTGTAGGATAGTTGAATGTAGAAACAGGTTTAGTGATGCTGTAATAGCTCTTAGTGCTGGGATAATAATTCTATCATTTTTTATTTCTTGAATGATTATTCATTTGGGGATGAAACCTGAAAGTGGGGGAGGCCTTCCAGTGATAGTATTAATATGAAGGTTAGTGAGGTAATACGTGGTAGTTTACTTCATGTGTGGGAAAATGGTAGTGTTGTTGTGGATGCATTTTATATAAATAATATGAATGTAGTGAGTGTTTTTATGATGTCAACTGTCAAGTTAAGGGTCACCATGGGGTTATACACTCTAATGGCTGCTATTCATCCTATGGGCAATTGATGAGTAGGCTAAGATTTTTCATATTTGAGTTTGGTGAAGTCCTCGTCAACCTCCTAGGAGTATAGATGTAATGGCTATTGCTATTAATAGGTTGGAGTTGATGGATGGTGAGATTCACATAGAATGGCTAGTGGTGTGATGTTTTTGTCACGTTAGCAAGATTAGGCCTGAAGATGACAAAATTCCTTGTGTTACTTCCGGAACTCAAGTGGAATGGGGACAATCCGAGTTTTACTGTTAGGGCAATAGTTATTGTGGTTGAATAACAGGGTTAGGAATTTTTGAGAATGTACATTGTCTGGAGAACAATAGGTTAATAATAATTGCTATTAGGAACATAGATGCAGTGGTCTGTGTTAAAAATTTTGTAGATGCTTCAGTGGCTTGTAAATTATTTTATAAGAATAGGGATAATACCTAATATCTTTATTTCAAAACCGATTCAGATTATGAGTCATTGTGAACTTTATATTAGAAGGACAGTTCCTGAGATAACGGTTGCTATAATGGTAATGAGAATAAGTTTTATTAGGTTTTATTATCCTAGGAAGGATAGGCACCAACCTTTTCAAGGTATGGGCCCAATAGCTTATTTAGCTGAATTTACTGTAGAATATGGTGTAAATGGGTAGCACAGATTTTTGACATTTTTTTTCCTTAAGATGAAGTTTGATTCCTATCATTCTAGAAATAAGAGGATTTAAACCTCTCTTATTTATGCTATCCAAGTAAATCTTCTGTCAGACATATTTCTTATGTTTGAGCTGGAATACTTGCTGTAGTGATGGGTAGCGATACATGTCACAGGCATAAGGCTAGTGTGAGGGGTAGAAAATGTTTTCATAGTAGGTGTATTCGTTGATCTTAATCGGAATCATGAGTAGGATACTTGAATTTATAGGAGGGGGATTGTTAGGAGCAGAGTTTTGATGGTGAAATTAATGGTATATAACGGTTCTGGTATATACGGGCTGTGGAATGTTGCAAAGAATATAATTGTTCTGAGAATATTTATGATGATGATGTTGGCATATTCAGCTAGGAAGAATAGGGCAAATGGGCCTGCTCCATATTCAGGGTTGAACCCAGATCCTAGTTTGGATTCTCCTTCTGTTAGGTCACAGGGGGCTTGGTTTGTTTCTTCTAAGGTTGAGATGAATCCTATTATGGACAATGGTCATGCGGGGAAGATATATCATAGGTGTACTTGGCCAATGATTAGTGTTGATAGTGTGAGAGATCCATTTGTTAGTAGGGCTGATAAAAGGATAATTGCTAGTGTTCCTTCACATGAGATTTTCTGAGCTGTGGCTCGAAGAGCTCCAGTTGAGTTACATTTTGAGTTTGAGGCTCATCCCCATCACAGGATGGAGTATACCACGGGGGCATGATACAGCTAATATGAATAGCACACCTCAGTTTATATTCAGTGGGTATGGTGTGGGTAGGGGAATTCATAGAGTTAAAGCAATTGTTAGGGCTAAAATGGGTGCCGTAATAAATATGGATATAGAGGAGTGGTTGTAGCGGTTCTTGAGTGACAACATTTACGGCATCAGCAATGGGTTGTAGAAGGCCACACGGGCCTCCAGTTATTTGGTCTTGTATTGTATATACCTCGTACTTTTTAGTTGTATATACCCTCGTACTTTTCGTTCTACTAGGGTTCAGAAGTCACAGTGAGAAGGCTAGGAATGATTAGCGAGAGAATGCTGATTACACACACATTATGTTAGGGAGATCAATTGAAACTCTGGGAATAAAGGCTTAAGTTTTATGTAATTACCAGGCTCTGTCACCCTAACAAGCCCTTCTCTTGGGCGTGACTTTTTTTTTTAAGATTTTATTCATTTATTTGACAGAGAGAGACAAAGTGAGAGAAGGAACACAAGCAGGGGGAATGGGAGGGGGAGAAGCAGGCTTCCCGCGAAGCAGGGAGCCCGATGACGGGCTCGATCCCAGGACCCTGGGATCCTGGGGTCAGGACCTGAGCCAAAGGCAGATGCTTAACGACTGAGCCACCCACGCGTCTTGGGTGTGATTTAAAATCAACTGGTTAAAGGCAAAAGATGTATACGATCTGACGAGAAACCAGAGTATACAGTCACCTGGTTAGATTAAGATAGTATCATCTAGTAGTCGAAGACGCTTCAATAATTAGTCCTTATTTCTTTTGTCCTTTCGGACTGGGAGAAATTATTTAATAGATAGAAACTGACCTGGATGACTCCAGTCTGAACTCAGATCCCATAGGACTTTAACTGTTGAATTAACGAACCCTTAATATCTGCTGCAGCATTAGGATGTCCTGATCCAATATCAATATGAACTCTCAAATAGGATTGTGCTGTTGTCCCCAGGGTAACTTGTTCCATTGATCAAAATTTTTTGGATCAACAAATAATATTTTGACTGGCGAGTCTAGGTCTATCACTTGGAGTTTATTTTGTTCTCTGAGGTCACCTCAACCTAAACTGCGAACCCATATAGTAGATTATTGTTGCTGGTCAGTTAAATTGAGGAATTTCTTTGGGCTAGTTAATTCAAGCTCCAAAGGGTCTTCTGGTCTATTTTTTTTTTTTTTTTAATCCCTGCCTCTTCACAGGAAGGTCAATTTCACTGAATGGAAGGAAGTGACAGTTAACCCCTCCTGTGGCCAATCATACAAGGCCTGATTTAGAGAACAAATGATTACGCTCTCCTTTGCAGGGTCAGGATCCCATGGCCGTTTAATGAATATCATGAGCAGCAGTGCCTCCAATACTGGAAATGCTGGAGGTGATGTTTTGGGTAAACAGGCAGGGTTTGTGTTTGCCGAGTTCCTTTTTCTTCTTTTAATCTTTCCTTAATTGCATGCCTGTGTTGGATTAACAGTTTGAATAAGTGATTTGTTAGATACATTTTATTTTGTTAACTCTCAGTGGTTATCTCCTCTGAAATAAGCTTATGCAAGGAGAAAGAATTCTTGTTACTCCTGTTAACATTATCGCTTCCACATTAATAGATTAACTGAGTGTTAGATAAGGAGTTAAATATTTTTGGTATTAACTTTATTGAGCTTGAACCCTTTCTTAATGACTGCTTTTAAGCCTATATGGGTGTATTTATTCACTCTAAACAGGGTTGTACCTTTTTCTAAAAAGCTGTAACTTTTAAGATTCTATTTTATTTTTTTAAGATTTTATTTATTTGAGAGAGACACAGTGAGAGAGGGAACACAAGCAGGAGGAGTGGGAGAGGGAGAAGCAGGCTTCCCGCTGAGCAGGGAGCCTGATGTGGGGCTTGATCCCAGGACCCTGGGATCATGACCTGAGCCAAAGGCAGACGCTTAACGACTGAGCCAACCAGGTGCCACTTTTTAGACTATATTTTAAACTTACAGTACAGTTTTTAGGTTTTTTACGTAAAGTTTAAAGTTGAACTGATATTCTATTCTGGGTAACCAGCTATCACCAGGCTCGTTAGGTTTTTCACCTCTATATTCTCACTATTTTGCAACATAGATGAGTTCATCCTGGTGGATTATTCATAGGTAGCTCCTCTGGTTTGGTGGGGGGTAGGGGCTTCGCTTAAATTCTCTTTAAGTTAGTCTAGCTAATTGATTATGCAAAAGGTAAAAGTGTTAATCTTTGCTATTTAGTACTTTTAATTTTTCTTTCATCATTCCCTTATGGTCCTTTCTCTATAGCTCCAATTAAAATTTCTCCTATATTTTTATAACTGTTTGTCTTGTGGTAATTTATAGTTCTTTGGGCTAGCTCTGGTTCCAAGTGGTCACCTTTATTATGAACTCTTCTGGGTATAAGCCAGATGCTGTATTTAAGCTTCACTTGGGTTTACCCAAGCACACTTTCCAGTATGCTAAACTTGTTACGACTTGTCTCCTCTTGTGTTTTAGTGCTTTTAATATGTGATATTTAGATTCAATGACTTGAGAAGGGTGATGGGCTGTGTGTGCGTGCTTCCTGGCCCAATTCAATTAAGCTCTCTATTCTTAATTTACTACTAAATCCTCCTTTGGTTTTTAGTTTCATAAAAACTTTCCTGGGTGTTGTGTTCTTAAGTAGAAAATGTAGCCCATTTCTTCCCACCCCATGGGTTACACCTTGACCTAACTTCTTCCTGTGTAATGTTTGGGGTTAGTTCTTTTCCCTTTTAATGGTTTGCTGAAGATGGCAGTATATAGACTGAATTAGCAAGGGGTGGTGAGGTTTATCAGGGTGTATCAATTATAGAACAGGCTCCTCTAAAGGGGTATAAAGCACCGCCAATTCCATTGAGTTGTCAGCTGTTGCTAGTAGTTCTCTGGCGAATCATTTTGTTGAGTGAATTATTTATGTGTAGGGCTAAGCATAGTGGGGTATCTAATCCCAGTTTGGGTTTTAGTTATTGTGTAGTCAGAAGGATTGAAGTCACTCCCGTAGCTTCTTTTTGTGGTCATTGTAGCTTCTTACGGCTTAGTTAAGTCTTAAATTTTGTATGGAAATATCTTTAACACGTTTTACACCACAGGCCTATTAATTTGGGTTAATCAAATAACTGCGGTGGCTGGCACAAAATTTACCAAACCTATTTTAACAGAGCTTAGTTGAACTTTCATTCATGGCCTATTTTATGACTGCTGTATCCCGTGGGAGTGTGCTTGAGCAAGGCGTTGCGAGCTATTGTATAGTGTTCTTGATCCCTGCTCCTTTTAATCATTTGTGATTTGGAGGGCATTTTCACTGGGAGGCAGAGGCTGGCATGTGTGATCTTATGAAGAATTCATGGCAAGGCCAGGACCGTACCTTTGTGCTTATGGATTCTAATGACTCACATACGCATTTTCAGTGCCTTGCTTTCTGTATTAAGCTACAGTAACAGGTGTCCCTTGTGAAGATCTGTCATGGCTTGTAGTATTATGTTGGGAAATTTAAGCATTGGTCGTTGAGGCCTATCATGGTAAGATTATGCAACAGGGGGGATTTACAGTTAAAGGTTGTCTGTCTATAGAAAGATTCTCAACTAAAATAGTATGCTGGTGTTATGAGTGATTGGGATTATGTAGTCAATCATGTAAAATTTGAGATGTTTAACCTTATATCTGTTGCATATACTTAGTTGTGTTTTTGGGATTTGGCAGGACAACAGTAAATATTTGTGTACCTTTTAAGGTTATGGGGTAGGGGGCTGGTTAAGCTACTTATTTATCTGTTCTATAGGGTTACAAGTACGTATGCATGCTACTCTAAAATTCTATCTTGTGACCACTTATTACAGCTTATGGTTACGTGATGTTGCTAAGTAACGTTCAACTCAAGCCCAGCTACAAATTATTTGACTGTGTGAGACCTTATGGTCCTAGCTGACTGATACCACCTTTCCGCCCTAAAAATTAAAAGATACCAAATGTATGACAGCACAGTTATGTGTGATCATCAGCTGATTATTCATTAGCCCATCAAGATGTCCCTGTAAGTAATTAATTACTCTAAGTAATACAGTAGATCCATCCTAGAACACACAAACTAGAGACGAGGCCAGGAGAGAGCACTGTATAAAGAGATTAAAGTTTCCTGAAATAGTTACAACGTAAAATTGTCACAGCATTTACCTTGGCCCTCTCTGTGTCCATACTAAGGACCGAGGTATTGTTTCCCATGGAAGCTGCACCAGGTCCTGCATTTGATAGCAGCCAGAGAAGGGATGGAGGTTTATTCTGATTTGCATAGACTGGGTGGAAAAAGACAAAAACCCTACATGGCTTTCACCATCTTAACACTGCTTCCTACACTCTGTTCCCTTGCGAGAGACAGAGGGTTTCCCACATGCCTCAGGTGACCCCTTTGGACTACGGAGAGACCGGTTCCCGCAGTCTTAAGGAAGGCTCTAGAAGGCCTTGGTTGGATATTTGATAATCAACTGTGGAGAGGTCAGAGATCAACTAGTTGGAAATCAACAATGAAACAAAGGTTTCCTGATACACAACACAGGAAATGAAAATTTATCAGATTAAAAATTACCCATGCCTCAGGCAGTAAGTCATCAGCACAGACAGCACCTGTTCTTTCTACAAGCTGTGGGTGGGTTATTCAGGTGTTTTACTGTATATTATCTGCTCTATGTATCTGACAGGGGAAGATGTAAGTATTCATGACCAGAAATTACCTCAAAGAATTCATCTTTCCTCATTACTATAGTATTAGTCTCTACGTGGAATTTCTTGCAAAGTTTTAGCACGACACTACCTAATAAAATAACAGTAGAGGACTGAAATTACACAAGGGTTCATTTCCGTATTGGGGAACTGTAGTTGACAATACAAAATTTTTTTTGAAAAGGAAAAGGATCTCCATAAAGAGGAAAGAAATGTCTGCTTTCTTAAAGCAGATTGTCTATGGAATATTTATCCGCAAAGACAAATCAAGAAAGCTTACCAGGACATACAGCCTCTCATCTCTAATTCTATTCATGTTATTTTTCTCAAATCAAAGAAAAACACAGACTTCAACATTGTGTCAAGGTGGAAGGGGCCCTGATCCATGTCTGTTCTCACACCCACTCTCAAGTTAAGTGTAACAGAGAGGTTGCTTGGGGGGGGGGAGGGGGACAGTCAGCAGCGGGGCATGAGCTCCACCACTCACAAGGGACAGACCCAAAGAGCCCTGCTGCCTGGGAACTTCTGAGGAAACAGAGTCCTGTCACCTCTGCGAGACCACCTGTTTCCTCTAGTAACCTCTTGTGATTATTTCCAGGAGACAGAGCGATTGCCCACTGGAACAAGAAGCCAATAGAGGGGATGTTGCAGCAGAAATTAAACTGCTGCATTTCACATCGTGCTCCTTACCTGTCCAGGGAGGAATGTCCTTGTCACATTCTCCTGGCACTGGTTTCTGCCTCCTCGATTCCTCTGGTGGCCTCTGTCTTTGGATTTCTTCCGGTCTTGGAAGATGGAGATGAATCAATTTCACTAAGAATTACCACACCCAGGCTTCCCCTGGACAAGAAACAGCTTCTCCCTAGAAACCTCACAACGCCCTTAACCGAAGTAGGTCAAACTCCTGTACTGGTGTTTCAAGTGGGCAAACTCCCTGCTCTGCTCCACCCCACCATCACCTCATCCAGATCAGGAGCCCCGAGATGTGGGAGAGAAACACACCCACGTTCAGCTGGGGCAGAGTGCGCACAAGAGGAGGAGAGAAAAACATTCTTACCCAGTTGTCCCGAGCCACCTTCTCCTGAAGAGTGATCTGAAAGAGTCAGCACATCAGTCAAAAACCCACGCGCAGAGATTCAGTGGGCCTTTGATCATCTGCATTAGGTGCAGCAGGATTGAGAAAACACTGGGCAGATCTTGTGGGCTCCCTGGTGTCTGAAAGGGGGAGCTCTTGCTGCTGCAGCTGTTCTTACATCTCTTCTTTTGTGTTCCTGCGAGTGTCAAATGCTTTCATCAGGTGGAGCACAATGTGGAGTAGGGCTTTTTAGTCTGCCCAGGTTCCTGTTATTGGAACTGAACTCTCACATATATTTTGCAATCATATAAGACATATTTCACATAATTATCAAAATACGGTAGGCTCGAAGCGGTTGCTAAGTCATTTTGTATTCACTATTTAATGCTTGTGGGGATCTGAGCTGATAAGGTCTCCTTAGCAGTCATGACAGCTCCCTAGTTTATCCTGCAATGAGTATCTTTCATCATAAAGTTTGATTCTCCTTTTCCTCATATCCTTCTCGTGTTTCTCCGGGCTACAACAAGTGGGTCTCTAAAATGGCACGGTCCTTTTTGTTGATGTGATTTGTCCTACACCAAACTGCTTCTTAAGGTTTATAATCATTTATACCACCTCCAGAAGCATGTCTGGGAACCACAGTTCCACATAGTCTGGCCAGCATTGGGGATCAGGAAACCTTTGGTAACTTAACTGTTGCATATTTTCAACTGAACATCTGGAAAATGTTTTTTCACATATAAAATCTCTAAGTGTCTTCTGAACAGTGGTGGTTATTTGTGTGTGAGCTTGGTCTAAACACCATACCCAGTTTCAGAATCATCCATCAGCGTTCACCGCTGGGGTTAGGAGCTGAATTACCTTGTGGTTCCCTATGTTTTCTGCAACTAATTTCAGTTTCTCCCCTGCCCCCTGCTCACATTCTTTCAGTCCCAACTTCCTAAGAGGGAAAGGAAACATCTATACCTGGTAGCCCATGTGGAATTCTGCCATTCTTCCTTCCCAGGAATCTGAAGGCAGGACTCGAATGTCCCCACATACCATCCCCATAAACACAACATCCACAAACCCAATCGCAGGGATGAATTGATGCCCTCGCCCCCCAATAAGGGCCTAAAACCACTCAAACTTCAGCCTGCTGGCAAGTCTTCAGTAGCTCTGAGCTGCTCTTCACAGCTCCCTATTGCTACTCATCAATACATCAAATAAATATAAAAAGCACATATGAGATGCACTATGTGTCCGCCCAGGCCCTGGTGATTGGGATTGCATAAGCGTATTTCATTACAATATAGGAAACCAGGCCTGACCAAATCATCACTAGTAAACGCATAAGGATGAAGCAGGGCTTCCTGACTCGTCTAGGTTCTCTTGAGAGCCCTGAATTTTCAGTTCAAGCCTGGGGCCATGACACTGTCATAGAGACACCTCTCCGGGACATGGTGTCATTAACACTGTGCTATTAACTACTGGACATTTCGTACAGTTCCCAAGGGAACTCGTGCCACCTACCTCAAAGACACTAGTTGAGAAGAATGCAAACCATGCTGAACAACAAAAACAATGATCTGAATTGCTCCACTGTCAGGATATTGTATCCTGGAAAAGGATTTTAGCTGGGAGGTGGGGAGGAAGGAAGGAAAGGGAAAGGGAAGGGAGGGGGAGGGGAAGAGAAGAGAAAAGAAAAGAAGGAAAGGAAGGAAAACTTAGTTCACAGGATTTGCGACTGCTGGCACCCCCCAGTCACCTGCCAGCCATTAACTCCCATCTTGTCTGCAGCAAGATACCATCAGGGTGCACCTCAGTTTTTCTCCAGATATTTTCTACCCAACATCTAGAGTTTAACAATGATAGACATATGGCAGTCATGAGACTATGACATTCTGATCTCTCTCACATTACAACTGAGCATGCACACTTTGAGTGAGGTCACTAAGGATTGCATTAGCGCTCTCAAGTGTGTCCAGGTCATTCTTCAACAGAACATACAGACATCAGGAATAAATACTCATTACTTTTACCTCTGTTTTGAGAGTGTAATCCAGGACAATGAAAGGATTTTTTTTTTTTTTTTTTTTTTTTTTTTTTTTTTACCTTAAGTATATGGGCTCCATAAGAGGGAAGCTTCTTTGGCCACATGGTTTCTTGAGTACATTTCTTTGCTTCATTGATCTACACAAATATATAATAGAGGATTCAGAATTCAAAAAATTAATTATGGTGACAGCAAAACCGATCTCCCGTGGGTAAGTCTTTATGGAAATAAAGGAAGCAACACTTTACATATGTGATGCTTGATTTAAATTCGGCCGGGTATAGAATGGAATGAAATGGGCATTAGGATGAAAGAGAGATGGCAAAATCAGTGACCTGGAAGTGGACATCATTCCACGTGAAACCATAAAAATGAAAAAAAATGGGGGGGTGATTGTACCTTCTGTTCAAAAATGCATATTGTTTCTGCAAGTTCTACATTTTCCTTCATACAATTCTTAATCTTCTCAGAAATTTGATCTGAATTAACCAAAAAGATAAAAAGGTGATCTCTAAGATGAGTACCAAAACCAATAAAATCAAATTACCCACTGCATCAACAGAAAAGGTGTGTGATCCTGCACTATGGGCGCATGTAACATTTGAGCATTACTGTGGTCTTTGAAGAAAGCACGTTTTAGTTAGTAGCATTAAATGTTGGAAACAAATATGAAAATAAGAACCTCATTTCAATGAGGTTAATCTTTAGGGTAAACACAGTAAAAGCTCTTAGACTAATATCCCATCATTAAGCATCACTCATCTTAGAATATATGAACAGTTCAAATTGCTGTCATCACCAGCAGAGAAATGGACAAAAATCAAGTACCCTATTTCCTTATATTCTGTTCCTCCATTCTCAAATAAATAAATCAGTGCAATTAATTTAAAAACAGAGGTTAAAAATCAAAATCCCTATTAAAAATAACCCACCTAAGTTCTTCCAGGTTTTCCCCCACTTTCACCCCCATGCCTTGAAAAACAGAGAGAGAGTAATTATTCTAAATGTCACTTGTTTGGTACTCAGAGACCTCCAATGTCTTTCTGCTGCCCAGGAGAGTCCCCTCCATGAGAACGAGAGTGGGACGCAAAGATGGACATGGTCTTGGAATCAAACACACTTGGGTGCAATGTCTGCTTTTCCACCTAGTGGCTAGAGGCGCCGGTCAATTCCTCATCTTCCTAAATCACAAGATGTTGAAGGTCCAAAATGCAAACGTCACCACCTGCATTACCGGTAAACAACACCCAGGAAACGCACACCTTACAAGTGGATAGCACATGTAAAGCACCCAGAACCGGGCCCAAGACTCCAGAATCTTCTCACATGGATTTAATTCTACTGCTGTACCCCAAACTGCAAACTGATCTTCTTTCTGTACAGTGGGAGAGCTCTGTGGCCCAGAGGTCACCTTTTCTATACCATCAATACTGTACTCACCATAGAAACGCCAGCATTTGAGGGCCTACTATGTGCCAGTTCACTTAATCATCACAGTCCCTGAAGCCCATACACAATTCATTATCCCCATTTTGCATCCTGTCCACTTACCCTCTCTCTCCACTGGCCTTAGTCTCACTCCCCTCAAGACTCATAACACACGCTTTTTAAACTTCTCTTGTGACACACACTCTGTCTGGCAATATTTGGTTCTTCTCTAAGCCTTGAGCTTCCTGACAGGCTCAGAGTCCCTTAATCTGTACATTTCCCCCAATAGCCAAGTCATGTCAACATACACCTGCCATATTTCACACTCACATAGTCACTGGCTTCTTAAACATTTCTAACCAGAGGTAAACTCATCTGCTTCTCCCTAATTGTGTAGTCTGTTCCTCCACCTGGTCACCTGTGTCAATTGGTGGCAACCCAACCTGTGCTGTCACCTGGGCCTCAAACCAGGAAAAGCAACTGTGAAGAGTTAAGGGGCTAACCTGATCAGATACGTCAATGTATTTACTTCTAGCTGGATTAGAAACCACATCAAACAGTTGTATTAAGAAAAGATTACCAGGCGGGGCGCCTGGGTGGCTCAGTCTTTAAGCATCTGCCTTTGGCTCAGGTCATGATCCCAGGGTCCAGGGATCCAGCCTTGCATCGGGCTGCCTGCTCAGCAGGAAGCCTGCTTCTCCCTTTCCCACTCCCCCTGCTTGTGCTTTATCTCTTGCTGTGTCTCTGTCAAATAAATAAATAAAATACTAAAAAAGAAAGAAAGAAAGAAAGAAACCCATGTTGAGCTCCTTCCACAGCAGGGAATCTGCTTCTCCCTCTCCCTCTGCCCCTTCTCCCTCTCCCTCGGCCCCTTCTCCCTGCTCATGCTGTCTATCAAATAAATAAAATCTTTACATAAAAAAAAGATTATCAGGCAAACCACAGAATGGGAGAAGATATTTGCAAATGACACTACAGATAAAGGGCTGATAGCCGAGATCTATAAAGACCTTCCCAAACTCAAATCCAAACAACAAATAATCAAGTCAATAAATGGGCAGAGGACAATGAACAGACACTTCTCCAAAGAAGACATACAAATGGCTAACAGACACATGAAAAAATGTTCATCGTCATTAGCCATCAGGGAAATTGAAATCAAAACCACATTGAGATACCACCTTACACGAGTTAGACTGGCAAACAGTGACCAGGCCATAAACAACAAATGTTGGAGAGGTTGTGGAGCAAGGGGAACCCTCTTACACTGTTGGTGGGAATGCAAGTTGGCATAACCACTCTGGAAAACAGTGTGGAGGTGCCTCAAAATATTAAATATAGAGCTACTCTATGACCCAGCAATTTCACCACTGGGTATTTACCCCCGAGACACAGATGTAGTGAAAAGAAGGGCCATATGCACCCTAATGTTCATAGCAGCAATGTCCGCACTAGCCAAACTGTGGAAAGAGCCGAGATGCCCTTCAACAGAAGAATGGATAAAGAAGATGTGGTCCATAAACACAATGGAATATGACTCAGCCATCAGAAAGGATGAATACCCAACTTTTCCATCAACATGGATGGGACTGGAGGAGATGATGCTAAGTGAAATAAGTCAAGCAGAGAAAGTCAATTATCATATGGTTTCACTTAGTTGTGGAACATAAGGAGTACCATGGAGGACATTAGGAGAAGGAAAGGAAAAATGAAGGGGGAAAATCAGAGGGAGGACAAACCATGAGAGACTATGGACTATGGGAAACAAATTGAGGGTTTCAGAGGGGAGAGGGGTGGGGGGATGGGTTGGCCCAGTGATGGGAATTAAGGAGGTCATGGATTGCATGGAGCACTGGGTGTTATACGAAAACAATGAATTATGGAACACTACATGAAAACCTCATGCTGTATTGTACGGTGACTAACAACATAATAAAATTTAATTAAAAAAAAAAGGGAAAAGACTACCAGGAAAACAGAACACTGAAATCTTACCTTCAAATGCTTGAGTCATTACCTAGAAGAGGGAGAAACAAAATTGCAGTTGATGGAGAAAACATATTTTTTAACAAAATTATACTTTATGACAAAACAATCAAAATGATAATCTAATGGTATAATAATGGTGTAGTTCAGCAGAGTAAATTCTATAAATTAAGAAGACTTCAAAGCATCAACCCCCTAATAGAGGGTTACAAGTATCAGGGCCTCATGATCCCCTGCACCCTTCCATGTAACACCTCTATTATACCTGTCAGAAAACCCAACCACTGAGGACGGGACTTTGTCCAGACCTCTAAGCAATAAATAACACTGTAGACGGTCGCCATCCCCTTTTTCCCAACCCTCCCACCCTGACATCCATTCCAACTGACACCAAAGTCCTCACTGTAATTGACCAATGTGCTGTATTTAGTATTCCAGTTGATAAGGACTGCCACAATCATTTGCTTTGACCTTAGAGAATGGACTGTAATGGCCCACGGTTTCACAGAATGCCTCCTATTTCCAACAAACATTAATGGCTGACTTGGATGATAAAATGTGTGCTGTGGCTCTCCTTTGTTACAATATGTAGGTGATTGGCATCTCTGCTCCCCCCCTCACACCTCTGCACAAGAAGACAGCATTTCCCTGTGAAAACTTTTGGCCTTCAAAGGGACATCCAGTCTCCAAAGAAAAACTCCAGTTGCTCAAACTCAGGTTAGGTATTTAGGACACCTGATCTCAGAACAAGGATGACAGCTGGAAACAGGTAGACCCAAGGCATCCTCAATTTCCAACAACCTTAAGCACCTATGACCAGGTTTTCTTGGACTGTCTGGCTACTGTTAACAATGGATTTCAAACTTATCTCGTAAGGCTCAGCTGCTATACAGTTTACTAAAAAATGACAAACCTAACACAATTATTCAGAAAAAGGGGGATGACATAGATTTTGAAACCTTAAACAAACGTCTAACAACAGACCCTGACCTCCAACTTCCTAATTATCAATTTCCCTTTTTCCTCTCTCTATGTGACAGGGAAGGGAATGCCCTTGGAGTGCTCAACACCAAACTCGGGAACCACCATCACCCCATAGATTATTAGAGTCAACGGGGAGATGCTGTGGCTGGGGGATGTACCCCCTACCTCAGAGCCATTCCCGCCACGGCCCTCTGGGATAAGGCCACTGAAGAATTCATCACAGCCTCCCCTTTAACCACCCCTGGGCCCCATGTAGTAGAAGCCCTTCTGAATTCTCCTCACACTCAATATTTTCCAGTCACCTCACCTCCTATGAAATCCTCCTGCTTACCACTCCTCACATAACTCTTTCTGGTTCCAATAGCCTCAACCCTGGCACTCTTCTCCCCTTCTTCACATATGAAATCCATCGTAGCTGCTTCACACTGACAGATCAACTGTTGACTCCCTGTGATGATTTACAGCAAACTGGTCTAACCGAGGCAGACTTTTCATGCTTTCCTGATGGTTCTTATTTAAAGGAGGACAAGGATAAATATCATGCCAGGTCAGCTACCGCAACTCCTTTTGAAGACACGGAGGCAGCACCTCAAAAGTCTGTCTTTTACCGAAACTACTAACTGAATCCTGATTCTAATCCAAATGCATGGCTTCTGAATTTACAACACAACAGACCATTACTGATAACCCATATAGTTCTAAACAATTCTTTTGAAGTAACAATACTGTTTTGAAATATCCTGTCAGTGTTCCTATTCTTAAAACAAGTTCTCTCTTACTTCATGTTCTTCAGTGTACTCTATGTTCCCAAATGTGCTCAATGATTTCATGCAGTGCATTCCCGCAGTATTTGACTGTTTTGCTCCTAGCCACTGGAGGAGGACACTTCCAGGAGGCATACAGGACTCCTGGTTTGCCTTCAGTCCAAACAAATGCCAATAAATATTTTCAGTTGGCTCCTTTCAGACCTAGGGTCCTAGATTAAAACCAACATATGGTTTGGAATTGTCATCTTGTTTTTGATTCTGTATTTGCTGTCTCTCAGTCCTTTGTAGAAACGCTGTCCCAGTGAGGTGATGCTGGCTCACTGGTCTCAATCTTGAGCAAATACAGACTTCAGTGGGATGTTCATGTGAGTTTCTCCCTTCTAATCCTCCCTGTTCCTCAAGAGTCACTTGAGTAGTTTACAACTGCAATGCACATTCCCTCCAACATGAGACATGCCAATCTGAAAAAGCTTTGCTGGCACTGAAACACAAAACCACGAAATATAAAGACCTTGACTGTTGATCAGAAAGCCTTCCAGGGATACCTGGGCGGCTCAGTCGACTAAGCATCTGCCTGTGGCTCAGGTCATGGTCCCAAGGTTCTGGGACTGAGCCCACATTGGGCTCCTTGCTCAGCAGGGGCCTGTTGCTCCCTCTGCCTCTCTCTCTCTCTCTCTCTCTCACACACACACACACACACACACACATACATACAAATAATTAAAATCCTAAAAAGAAAAAGAAATTCTTCCAAGGAAACATTTTTAAAATTTTTATTTACAATTAGTCCACATACACTATTATATTCATTTCAGGTGTACAATCTAGCGATTCAACACTTCCAGGCAACACCTGGTGCTCATCACAAGTGCATGACCTAATCCCTGTCACCTATTCAACCCATTCCCCCAAAAACCTCTCCTCTGGGAAAAACAGGTTGTTCTCTATACTTGAGGGTGTTTCTCGGTTTAACTCATTATTCTTCTCTTTGCTCATTTGGTTTTTCTTTTTTTTCTTTATAAACTCCACAGATGAGTAAAATCATATAGTATTTGTCTTTCTCTGACTGCTTTATTTTGCTCATCAAAGGAAATCTTGATGAGAAGGAGTAAGGGTGTTACACAAAAACAATGAATCTTGGAGCACTACTTCAAAAACTAACGGACTGTACGGTGACTAACATAAAAAAAATAAAATTTTAAAAAAGGGTAAATTTGAAAACTCATAACAGGAAATGTCACAAAACACAGGCTGGTGGTTTGGGCAGGGGGAGCTCTCACACACTACCACTCCAAATAATTTGGGGACCCAACAGGAAGACATGGTCTTGACCTCGCACATGGATACTCCACTATTCCAGCTAGCAGAACTCTATTCTCATCTCTATACCCCCCGCACCTCCTCCAACAGGACTCATCCATGAGGAGCTACAACACTTTGAACTACCAGATGCCGCCAAAGGAACTTTGGTTCCTTTGGTTGTTGTTTTTTTAAGATTTTATTTATTTGACAGAAAGAGACAGAGCGAGAGAGGCAACACAAGAAGGGGGAGTGGGAGAGGGAGAAGCAGGCCGCCTGCCGAGCAGGGAGCCCGATGTGGTGCTCGATCCCAGGACCCCAAGATCATGACCTGAGCCGAAGTCACACGCTCAATGACGGAGCCACTCAGGTGCCCCTGGACCTTTGGTTCTTAACAGCCTTCCAAATTGCCCCCTTTTCTCCTGAAAACAGCGAGCCTCTCTTATATTTCCCAGTATGCCTAAGGTTTAATCACAGCTTCTCTGTCCTACATTCAAGTCTCCATCCTTCCAAAGAAAGCCGACATTGTCTGATAATTCCCTGAGAGTTTGTACCTTTAAGGTTACAAACTGGACGGCAGTTTGTGTTTTTACCTGGGGCTCTGGTTCCAGCAGAAATCAGAAAGTGGGATCCCAGCTCATTCTTCTAGAAGGTCCTGAGAGTCAGCAGTTAGTGTATTCACCTCCTAACTAAATGCTGCTCCCCTTCCCCTAATTTGAGTCAGGATTTCTCCCCAGAAAGAAACCTGCCTCTACCAAACCAACCACAGCATCTCTGACGTGGCGTCACAGGACCCCTCAATCCACGGATCCCTGAGTAAAATACCTCTTGTTCAAATACCCTCAGGGAAAATAAGGACCAAACCAGGGGATCAGCCCCAAAATGCAAGCGACTGTGCTGCTCACCTACCAGTACGTCCCAGGGAAGCCGCCCAGAGCCCCCTCCTCAGCACTCAGTCAGCAAGGCAGCTTCTCCGTCGCTCCTCAGGAGGCACCAAGATGCTGCAAAGGGCCCAGGTTCTCCCGGGCCGGCTGCAGAACTTCTTGGAAACGCAGGTCTGGCTCTCGGAGGGGCGCTGGGTCCCAAGGTGGCGGCAGAAACCTCTCCTGCCCTGAGGCACCCTGGGTCAGGTAACGCCTTGGCGTCCTCTGACAGCCGGCGGTTGCTGCGCACGCGGGGAAACCGCCCCTCCCGGGTGAGGTGCGCGCGCGCCCTCTGCCGGCTGCCCTGGGAATCCCTACAATGCTTAAGACCCAGGCTGCTCAGGTGCAGGTACTGAGGGTGCTTGGATCCCGCCAAGCCTGTTCTCTACACCGGGACAGGTCCTTGTGACAGTGCCTCGGGCACGAAGACATCTTTTCCTTTACCTTTCTGTGTCACTGAAGAATGAAACCGATTTTGTCAATGTCATTAGGAAACGGCTAGGGCTGTCACCATTCCCCTCCAAAACACAGACTGCAAATGGACATAATGCAAACTCACATGATTGGGTTTACCCACCAAAAGGTTCCTAGTGCATAAAACACTGACGCCCCATACACTATTTTAATTTTGCTTTCATTCTTCTTCCTCTTAAAAAAAGAATAATTTCTGGTCAGGTCAGGATGCTGAAATTCCATTTATACAAGACATCAACTAGCACCACGATCTCAATTGGGACAGCGCATTTTTGACTTTGCCAATCAAGTGTTTGAGGACACATTGGTGACAGGGTCAAAATGCAAACCTATAGGTAGCTACACATGCATTATGAATTACTGCATGTCTCATGTCATAATATTTTCAATGAAAAGTGCTTTAGACATGGCAGATGGATGAAATAGTTTCCATCAGTCTGGTAAGGAACCAATTTTACCTTCAAATACTAATTGCCACCTGGTCACAACTAGAAGCTTAATGAAGTATGACGTTTCACAACTAGAAGCTTGATGAAGTATGACGTAAGAGAATGCTTGGGGTTTCTTTGGGTTTTGTTGGTTTGTTTTAAGATTTTTTTGACACAGAGATAGCAACCCCCTCCCCAACCTGCTGCACATTGCTAGCTCCAGAGGGAGAATACGGACCTTATTCTCGAATACTCTGGGTCGAGATCAGCAATGCATCTGTGCCATTTCCAGGCTGTAGGACCTGGGGCCCGGTTTTGGAACTTGAGCAAGGCCCCACTGGTACAGGAGGGCCTCCCTGGTCCATGGTTCCCCCTCCACACACCTGGACCGCCTCCCCCTTTCCTCCTTGCAATTCCTCTTTGTCCCTTCTCTCTACTCCTCTCTCCCTCTGATTCTTCCTCACCCTCTCTCAGGTTCCTGGTGGTGCCACACTTCCTGGGTGTTGTCCAGGATTCCCTTGAGAGAGAAACTTATGAACTTTATGAATTAAAATTTTCATGGCGATCCCACACAGAGCAAGCACGAGATTCAGCTTGGCGTTTTTCCATTTATGTGCATAATTTAAACCCAACACTGACACCTAATGAGGTGACCGAGTTAAGTGGCATTTCTAGGAATGTTTAACATGTAACAGCTTCTCCGTTATTATGGGATGATTTGAACACCATAAATCTTTCTATCCAAAGGCAAATTCCCAGGACAGAAAGAGGTCTATTTTACTGCCATATATTCAGTATCATGTTCATTCAGTTCACACCGATTTTTCCTTTGAGATTTCCTTCTGTGGTTTTGTTCAATAGGCTATTCATTACCAAAAATATGTGGAAATTCTAGTTATCATTTCTACAATGATCCAGCACATTTGCAATTGTGATCAAAGAACATCCTTTGTGGGTTTCACTCTTCTGAAATATATTGATGCTTGCTTCCTGTCCAATTCATGGTTAAATTTTATAAACATATGATATGTCCTTAAAAATAATGACTCTCTTTTATCTGTTTAGTAAAATAACCTATAGATTTCTGCGTATAAATGTATGTATTAATATATATACATAGTTCTGTATCTGTATATATTCATTGTAAACGAATGTATAGAATATTGTTTCATTTTTAAATTATATTTTATCTAATATCTAAATGTACATTATACCTATATTTTATGTCTTTATTTTGTATCTCCATATCATATGTACTTTATATGATTATGTATCTACTTCTACATTCAGATGTTTTAACTGTCCAAATCTTCTGCATCCTTACTAATTTGGGGGCTGCTGAGAGAGGGCTGTGAAAATTTGCCTCTCGAGGATTTTATTTCTCCTGCAGTTTTTCTTTTTGAGATTTTATTTATTTATTTGAAAGTGAGAGCAGAGAGAGAGAAACAGCATGAGTGGGGGGAGGGACAGAGGGAGAGGGAGAAGCAGACTCCCGCTGAGCAGGGAGCTGGATGTGGGGCTTAATCCCAGGTGCCTGGGATCATGACCTGAGCTGAAGGCAGACGCTTAACTGACTGAGCCACCTAGTCGCCGCAAAAGTTTACACTTGTTGGTCGGTTCGTTGGTTTAGAAAGTTGTGGATTTTTATCTGGATCTTTTTGTCCATTGCATTCAAAGGGAATTTTTCTCTTTGAGTTTACATTTACCATCTCATGATGTGCGTTTTATTTGTCCAGACCTTCCTATTTTTTCTTCTCTTTTTAAAATCTGTTACTATCTGATATTATGCCCTTCACTTTGAACCCGCCTCATGAGCCACATGGAAACAGTCTAGATTCACTGTAGGTAAGTGGTGTTAAGTTCACCGTGGTTCCCACAGTCCATAGCTTGTGCCCTAACATCATTTCACCCAAAGACCATCTACTGATAACTGGTGGCTGAACTGTTATGATGTTTTTATTAAAGGTGATTTCTTCTTTCCACTGTCTACTCCTATCTTTAATTCTGAGCAATCATTGTAAAGATCTTTCCCTTCTGTCAATCTTGATTTTCAAAGCTTTTCTTAAGTAGTTCTCTAGACTCACGGGTTATCATTCAGTATTGGGAAACTATTCCTGCCATGATTCATTTTGATGTGCAGGTTGTCTTGATTTGGACAGTGGTGACCCTTTCAAGCTGGTCCCTGCATCCTTTTCACATGAAGAGGTCCTCATTCTCTGTCCTCAGAATGTCAAGCACGGAAACCCGGAGCCTGAGAAAGGATTCACGTCTGCTTGATACAAAAATCTCTCAGTCTACATCAGAGTCCAGTAAGTTTGGGGAACAACCTGATGGGTCAGATAAAGGCTCTGGTTGATAAATAACCTTATCAGAGGTGGAGTAAGAAGTCACTGGCCTGAGGTCAATGCTGAGTCTTCCCCCAAGACAGGCCCTCTGAATCTATTCTTTCCTGGGTAGGCCTTTTTTTCTGTTTTCTCTTCTCCACACACAATATTTTGAGTTCTATGAGGATTGAAATACCCTTTTGCTCCCTTCACCAGAAAGAATCAAGTGGCATGTGGCTCTATAAAAGCTCATAGAGTCTTGAGTAGAAGGGAAGGTTTTCCATTGGTTGGAATGTCAGCTCCTTCACTCACAAGCTGTCTGCCTTTCTCTGAGCCTCAACATGCTCATCTCCAAAATGGGGATGACAGTGAGATTTTTGTACTGTGGGGCATTGTGGCCTGAGAGAAGAATGATTAGTAAAGATCTTTGAAGCACACCTGATATAAAGCACTCAATAAGCATGACATCCTATTACTTACCTTTCTTTCCTCGCATTTTTTAGCTACTGGCTTTATATCTGGACCAACTTTCAGTGCAAGGCGTAAGCACTGATTGTGTCTCCCAACCACCACCCTCCCCAAAATATGCTGGTGCTCTTTCCAGTGCCTGGCAAAAGCCTGGGGTTCAATGTATTTGTGTTGAATTCAATTACTTCTTTGCTATAATATAGGATTTATCTTAACATAAACTATGTAAAATAGATCATTCTTTGATTTCTACATTGTTGTGTATTACTCAATTTTTGTAATATAAATGATATTATTTAAATGAAACAATAGAACAGGATATGTGTCAATTACTAGTAAGTAATGGTAGAACTAATTATGCAACATTATGTGTTAACAAAGAAAACATAATGATGACTAATAAACTTTTCACCCTATAACAGGTTTAGATTTATCAACAAAATCTATTAGGGAAGACAGTATTGAGACTTCCATATGCATAACACAGTTGGCCAACGATTTTTCTTTTATTTTAATTCCACTACAGTCAACATACAGTGTTCTATTAGTTTCTGGTATACAGTAGAGTGATTCCACACTTCCATGCATTATCCAGGGCTCATCAGGACAAGTGCACTCCTTAATCCCCATCACCTATCTCACCCATGCTCCCAACCATCTCCCTTCTGGTAACCATCACTTTGTTCTCTAGAGTTAAGAGTCTGGATGAAAGACCTGCAATGGAAACAGAAATCTATCAAAATCCTAGAGGAGAACAGAGGCAGCAACCTCTTCAACCTCAGCCATAGTAACTCCTTCCCAGACACATCTCCAAAGGCAAGGGAAAGAAAAGCAAAAATGAACTACTGGGACTTCATCAAGACCAAAGGCTTCTGTACAACAAAGCAAACAGTCAACAAAACTAAAAGGCAACCTACAGAATGGGAAAAGGTATTTGCAAATGACATATCAGATAAAGGGCTAGTATGGTAAATGAAATAAGTCCAGCAGAGAAAGACAATTATCACATGGTTTCACTCATATGTGGGACATAAGGAATAGCACGGAGGACTACAGGGGACGGGAGTGAAAACCGAAGGGGAAGAAATTAGAGAAGGAGACAAACCATGTCAGGTTTCCGGACTCAGGACTCCAGGAACCAAACCGAGGGCTACAGAAATGAGGGGTTTGGAGGAATGGGTTAGCCAGATGATGGGTATTAAGGAGGGTACGTGTTGTGATGAGCATTTGGTTGTTATATGCAACTAATGAATCATTGAACAATACACCAAAAACTAATGATATACTCTATGTTGGCTAACTGAACATAATATTTTTTTTTTAAAGGGCCAGTATTGGGACACCTGGGTGGCTCAGTTGTTAAGTGTCTGTCTTCAGCTCAGGTCATGATCCTGCTCAGGGGTAAGCCTGCTTCTCCCTCTCCCACTCCCCCTGTTGGTGTTCCCTCTCTCGCTGTCTCTGTCAAATAAATGAATAGAATCTTTAAAAGAAAGGCCTACTATCCAACATGTATAAAGAACTTTTCAAACTCAACACCCAAAAAACAGAAAATCCAATCAAGAAATGGGCAGAAGATATGAACAGACTTTTCTCCCAAGAAGACACCTATATGGTCAACAGACACATGAAAAAATTCTCCATATCACTTCGCATCAGGGACTTACAAATTAAAACCACAATGAGATACCACTTCACACCAGTCAGAATGGCTACAATTAACAAGGCAGGAAACAGCAGATATTGGCGACGATGTGGAGAAAGGGGAACCTTCCCACACTGCTGGTGGGAATGTAAACCAGTGCAGGAACTCTGGAAAATGGTATGTTCCTCAAAAAATTAAAACTTCAGCTACCCTATGACCCAGCAATTACATTAATAGGTATTGACCCAAAGATGCAAATGTAGTGATCTGAACAGGCACCTGCACCCCAATGTTCATAGAAGCAATGTCCACAATAGCCAAACCGTGGAAAGAGCCCAGATATCCATATAACAGATGAATGGATAAAGAAGAGGTGGTATACATATACAGTGGAATATTAGTCAGCCATCAGAAAGGATGAATACTTACCATTTGCATTGACATGGATGTTACTGGAGGGTATTATGCTAACAGAAATAGGTCAATCAGAGAAAGACAATTATCATATAGTTTCCACCATATGTGGAATATAAGAAACAGGGCACAGGACCATAGGGGAAGGGAGTGAAAACAGAATGGAAAGTCATCAGAGAGGGAGAAAATCTATCAGAGACTCTTAATCATTGGAAACAAACTTAGGGAATGTATGGGGATTAACATAACAATAGAAAAAGAAAATAAAAAGAAACAAACTGAGGGTTGCTGGAGGGGAGAAGGGTTGGGGGGATGAGTTAATTGGGTGATGAGCATTAAGGAGGGCACATGATGTGATGAGCACTGGGTCTTACACACAACTGATCATTTTTGAACATTATATCTGAAACTAATGATGTACCTATAAGTTGGTTAGTTGAATTTATATTTAAAAAAAAAAAGAAAAAAGAGAGCCTGTTTCTTGGTTTGTCTCTCTCTATTTTTTCACTTTAACAGCCACATGATGGAATCCATCCAAGTGTCCACTCACAGATGAATGGATAAAAAGAATGTGGCATACAAATACAATGGAATATTACTCAACCAGAAAACGGAATGAAATCTTGCCATTTGCAAGAACGTGGACAGACCTAGAGAATAGAATGCTAAGCAAAAGAAGTCAGAGAAAGACAAACACCAGATGATTTCACTCACATGAATTTAACAAACAAATGAGCAGTCTGCCAAATATATCACCTCAGTTGGTATATCCTCACAAGTACTATTCAAAATAGGTAATTATTAACTAAAGGCTATAGTTTTACTCAGATTTGGTTAGGTCTTAACCCTTTCTGTTCCAGGCTCATCCCAGCTGGCACATCACCCTCAGTCACTCCCCTTGGCCATGACAGTTCTCAGACTTTCCATATTTTTCATCATCTGGAAATTTTCGAGGAGCACAGTTCTTGTACTTTGTAGAAAGATCGTCAGTTGGTTTATGTCTAACGTTTTTCTCAAAGGACTAGACGGGAGTTATGTGTTTGGGGGCAGGAGATCACAGAGACAAAATATCCTTATCACTTCACATCAAGAATGTTTCCTCTCAAGATGGCTTATCACTGTTGATGTTTAACTTTGATCACCTTGCTGGGGGTGTGTTGGCCAAGTTTCTTCTCTGTCCATAAGGTATATTTCCTCTGGTGAAGTCACTATAGGCACATCTCAAAGAGTGGCAAGTTATGTATCACCTCTTGAAGACCTAGGTATCTACATAATGCAAGTATTTTATGCATAGAAAATATTCCTTCATTTATGGACTCCTTTCTTTGGTAAGTCTAAGCCTATTTTCAATGAAAAGTTTATTAGTGATAAATGTTTTATTTTTTCTAACACATGTGATTGCATAATTAGTTCTAGTAGGACTACTAATAACAGACCACTATTCTTATTTTTCTTCTAATTGTTTTATTTAAATAACAACATGCATGTCAAACAAAACTGAATACAGCAAAATATAAATTCACAAATATCTGTACCTCATATTTTATATTAAGATAATAACATATCTATAACATGCCATTTTATAGTATGTAAATAAATAGTTTTGTGCTCTTGAAGGAGTGTCATTGATTAGTTGAGCATAAAGCAGGTCATCCTAGATCACGGGCAATATTTGGATTTTAGAGGATATGATATTTCACACCATGGCTGAACCTGTTCAAAAAATGTACAAATGGCCAAGTGATTCATTGTGGCTGCCTAGGTTGTTCTCAGGAATCCTCGTTTTTATCTTCTCCCCCTTCATCCTCCTCAGCAGTAGTAGAACAATCAGGTATTTCAAATTTAAACAGACATTCAAAGACTGAAAGAATGTAGAGTGATTTCAATGAGTTTCAGGCTGAAGGAAAAAGATGTGACCATGAGGTGGCAGTAACATGAAACAACCTTTCTTGGGGAACTGATAAGTTTGCAAGAGGGGAGATCCATCACAGTATTAACCCTTCCAATACTGGGGACATTGAAGAAGGTGCTTATGTGCCTAAGTGATGTCTTTCTGCACCTTGGCTTGGGGGGGGGTGGTTCTGGATCAGAGACTTAAAAGGCCAACAGCAGTTCAGGGTCTTTTAGAGCTGAACGGTTGATCTTGATTGATTGACTCACTGATCTTATTTATGATTAGGAAATGTTGGACACAGTTTCACGGGATATGGAAATCACGCAGGCAGTCAGTGCCTAAAAACCTGCTCTTCAGGGTTATGTTTTTAAAAGACTGATGTGTCAAAACCAATTCTGAGTTTGGCACCAGCAGCAGGTGTTTGAGCTAGTGGGTAGCAGCCTGCCAATAAACAGTGAGTCACCTCTGGCTCACTGATATTGCAGGAGGGAAAAAGAATCAGTTACAATGAACATATCATGTTTCATCGTGATGGATTTTTTTAAACAAAGGGTTCAAAAATTATGCAAACTCATAATTTATTCTGTTGTGCTCTGCAGCAAGTGAAAAAATATTTAAAAGTGAAAGAATATTTTGGGAGTGATTTTGATGTCACGTTTTGTGCAATAAACAATTTACATCTTAGGGGATCACTGGAAAATACTGAAAGCCCAAACACTAGAAAGATTCTGAATTTAGGGACGCCTGGGTGGCTCTGTCAGTTAAGAGTCTGCCTTCAGCTCAGGTCATGATCCCAGGGGCCTGGGATCAAGTCCACACGAGGCTCCTTGCTCAGCAGGGAGCCTGCTTCTCCCTCTACCTGCCGCTGCCCCCTGCTTGTGTTCTCTCTCTGGCAAATAAATAAAATCTTATGAAAAAAAAGAAAGATTCTGAGTTTTGAGTATTGTAGATTATTATAATTTCTATATGCCTAACTATAAAGGTATTGATAGATAAGATCTTGTCTTATTTGTGTAATATAATTCAAAAAGAGTTTGTAATGCCTCTACAAAATTATTTTAGACCTAAAACACTATTAAGAATATTCAGAGAGGGGAAGCAGAGCAAGATGGCGGAGGAGTAGGAGACGTGGTTTTCGTCTGGGCTCAGGAATTCAGCTGAATAGGGATCAAACCATTCTGAACACCTAGGAACTCAACAGGAGATCAAAGACAGTAGCAAGAACTCTCTGAACAGAGAAGGGACCACTTACTGGAAGGTAGGACGTGCAGAGAAGTGAATCCAAGGCGATATTCGGGAGGATAGATGGCGGGCGAAGGGGCCTCCGCCGCTTCTGGCAAGTGATAGAGCCGCGTAGCACAAAATCGGAACTTTTAGAAGTCGGCTCCGCTGAGGGACTGTCGCTCCAGTGGCTAAGCCGGGGGGTGGAACACTCGTGGGACAGTGTGGTCTCAGGACCCTCGGGGTCACAGAAATACTGGGGGTGCCTGAGTGCAGCAGACCTCCCACGTATTGGAGTGGGGAAGCCGGCTGCAGGGACGGACCCAGGGAGTGGGCTCTCAGCTCGGGGTTGCCATAAACTGTGATCCGCGGCACAGTCGGGCCACTGCTCCTCCAGCAGGGTCTCAACAAGCAGCAGAGCTGGGAAGACTCTCCTTCCTCCCCGGGGAGAGTGGCACGGGAGCGCACCACAGAGATCTGCTGGGTTTGGAGACTCCACACGTGGTCGGGTGCCAGAGATAGAATCGCTCGTTTACAGGCCGGGTGAGCACGGAGTGCGGCCAGAGCCTGGGGAGACGGGAGTGACTGCTTTTCTCTGGGGGCGCACTGAGGAGCGGGGCCCCGAGATCTCAGCTCCTCCAGGTGGAGATTGGGAGGCCAACATTTTCACCCTGGTCCTCCAAAGCTGTCCCGAGAGCTTGCAGGGAACAAAAACTCCTGAGAGCAAACCCGAACAGCTTTCTTAGGCTGGACCTACAAGGGCGGGGCAATTCCACCTCCGGCAAAGACATATGGGAACCACAGCAACAGGCCTCTCCCCCAGAAGATCAGCACGAACAGCCAGCCAGCCAAGACCAAGTTTGCTGATCAAGGAGAATGGGAGAACTCCAGCGCTAGGGGAATACTGCACATAGAATTCATGGCTTTTTTTTTTTACCATGATTCATTCGTTTTTCAAAGTTAATTTCTTAACTATTTTTTTTAATTTTTCTTTTTCCCTTTTTCAACCAACATCTTCTAAACCCTTTTTAAAAAAATTTTATTTTTCTTTTTTAGACTCATATTTTATCCCTTCATAGTAGTTACCCTTATTTTTGGCGTGTGTGTGTGTGTGTGTGTGTGTGTGTGTGTGCGTGTGTATAATTGTTCTCTCTTTAAAATGTTGAGATAAAGTTTCTTCTAACAGATCAAAATATACCCTAAATCACTAGTGTATGGCTTTGTTCTACTCTCCTACCTGATCACATTCTCTCCCCTTTTTTTCTCTCTCTCTTTTTTTAACCTTCTTCTTTCTTTTTTCAAACAACTTCTTATGTTATCAATTCCTATTATAAAATCTTTTATAATTTTCATCTTTACAGTCATCTTCTATCCCTTCATTGTATCAACCCTTATTTTGTACATATATGTCTTTCTTCCTTCAAAATTTTAGGAGGCACTTTCTTCTAACAGACCAAAATACGCCCAAAATCTAGTGTTTGGCGCTCATCTATAAACTAGGCTGATCATATTTGATCATATTCTGCATTTTTTGTATTGTTCTGTTTTTTGTTTTTATCTTTTTGTTTTGTTTTGTTTTTTTCTCTCTCTCTTTTTTATTTCTTTCCCTTTTGTTTCCCCTGGTTTCAGGTCTTTTCTGATTTCTACAGAGTATATTTCCTGGGGACGTTGTTAACCTGGTAGCATTTTGTTCTTACATTCATCTATTCTCCTCTGGACAAAATGACAAGACGAAAAAATCGCCTCAGCAACACGAACGAGAGGTAGTACGGTCAGCCAGGGACCTACTTAATATGGACATTAATATGATTTCAGACCTAGAGTTCAGAATCATGACTTTAAAGATACTAGCTGGGCTTGAAAAAAGCGTGGAAGTTATTAGAGAAACCCTTTCTGGAGAAATAAAAGAACAAAAATCTAACCAAGTCAAAATCAAAAAGGCTATTGATGAGGTGCAATCAAAAATGGGGGCACTAACTGCTAGGATAAATGAGACAGAAGAGAGAATCAGTGATATAGAAGACCATATGATGGAAAATAAAGAGGCTGAGAAAAAGAGAGAGAAACAAATACAGGATCACGAGGGCAGAATTCGAGAGCTAAGCGATACGATAAAATGAAACAATATTAGAATAATTGGCATCCCGAGAAGAAGAAGAGAGAGAGAGGGGGGCAGAAGGTATATTGGAGCAAATAATAGCAGAGAACTTCCCTAATGAGAGAAGGAAACAGGCATCAAAATCCAGGAGGCACAGAGAACCCCTCTCAAAATCCATAAAAATAGGTCAACACCCCGACATCTAAGAATAAAACTTCGGAGCCTCAGAGACAAAGAGAAAATCCTGAAAGCAGCTCTAGAGAAGAGATATGTAACCTAGAATGGTAGAAATATTAGATTGGCAACAGACCTATCCACAGAGACCTGGCAGGCCAGAAATGACTGGCATGATATCTTCAGAGCACTAAACGAGAAAAATATGCAGCCAAGAATACTATATCCAGCTAGGCTGTCATGGAAAATAGAAGGAGAGATAAAACCTTCCAGGACAAACAAAAACTAAAGGAATTTGCGAACACAATACCAGCCCTACAAGAAATATTGAAAGGGGTCCTCTAAGAAAAGAGAGAGCCTAAAAGCAGCATAAATCAGAAAGGAACACAGACAATATACAGTCACAGTCACCTTACAGGCAATACAATGGCACTAAATTCCTATCTTTCAATAGTGACCCTGAATGTAAATGGGCTAAATGTCCCAATCAAAAGACACAGGCTATCAGATTGGATTAAAAAAAAAGACCCATCGATATGCTGTCTGCAAGAGACTCATTTTAGACCCAAAGACACCCCCAGATTGTAAGTGAGGGGGTGGAAAACCGTTTACCATGCTACTAGACACCAAAAGAAAGCTGAGATGGCAAGCCTTATATCAGACAAATTAGATTTTAAAACAAAGACTGTAATAAGAGATGAAGAAGAACACTATATCCTACTTAAAGGGTCTGTCCAACAAGAAGATCTAACGATTGTAAATATCTATGCCCCTAACATGGGAGCAGTCAATTATATAAGGCAATTATTAACAAAAGCAAAGAAACACATTGATAACAATACAATAATAGTGGGGGACATTAACACCCCCCTGACTGAAATGGACAGACCATCTCAGGAAAAGATCAACAAGGAAGTAAAGACTTTAAATCACACACTGGACCAAATGGACTTCACAGACATATTCAGAACATTCCATCCCAAAGCAAGGGAATACACATTCTTCTCTAGTGCCCATGGAACATTCTCCAGAATTGGTCACATCCTAGGTCACAAATCAGGACTCAACTGGTACCAAAAGGTTGGGATCATTCCCTGCATATTTTCAGACCACAGTGCTTTGAAACTAGAACACAATCACAAGAAGAAAGTCAGAAAGAACTCAAATACATGGAGGCTAAAGAGCATCCTACTAAAGAATGAATGGGTCAACCAGGAAATTAAAGAAGAATTAAACAAATTCATGGAAACCAATGAAATTGAAAACACAACTGTTCAACATCTTTGGGATGCAGCAAAGGCAGTCCTAAGAGGAAAATATATAGAAAAAGAAGCCTTTCTCAAGAAACAAGACATGTCTCAAATACACAATCTAACCCTATACCTAAAGGAGCTAGACAAAAAACAGCAAATAAAGCCTAAACCCAGCAGGAGAAAGGAAATAATAAAGATCAGAGCAGAAATCAATGAACTAGAAACCAAAAGAACAGTAGAACAGATCAACGAAAGTAGGAGCTGGTTCTTTGAAAGAATTAACAAGATTGATAAACCCCTGGGCAGACTTATCAAGAAGAAAAGAGAAATGACCCAAATCAACAAAATCATGAATGAAAGAGGAGAGATCACAACCAACACCCAAGAAATACAAACAATTTTAAGAACATATTATGAGGAACTCTATGCCAGCAAATTAGATAACCTGGAAGAAATGGGTGCATTCCTAGAGACGTATCAACTACCAAAATTGAACCAGGAAAAAATAGAAAACCTGAACAGACATATAACCACTAAGGAAATTGAAGCAGTCATCAAAAATCTCCCAACAAACAAAAGCTCAGGGCCAGATGGCTTCCCAGGGGAATTCTATCAGACATTTAAAGAAGAATTAATAACTATTCTACTGAAACTGCTCCAAAAAATAGAAATGGAAGGAAAACTTCCAAACTCATTGTATGAGGCCACCATTAACTTGACCCCAAAACCAGACAAAGACCCATCAAAAAGGAGAATTACAGACCAATATCCTTGATGAATATGGATGCAAAAATTCTCACCAAAATACTAGCCAACAGGATCCAAAAGTACATTAAAAGGATTATTCAACATGACCAAGTGGGATTTATCCCTGGGCTGCAAGGTTGGTTCAACATGCACAAATCATTCAACATGATACCATACATTAAAAAAGAAAGAACAAGAATCATATGATCCTCTCAATAGATGCAGAAAAAGCATTTGAAAAGTACAGCATTGTTTCTTGATCAAAACTCGTCAAGTATGGGATAGAGGGTACATACCTCAATATCATAAAAGCCATCTATGAAAAACCTACAGCGATTATCATTCTCAATGGGGAAAAGCTGAGAACTTTTCCCCTAAGTTCAGGAACGCGGCAGGGATGCCCACTATCACCACTGCTATTCAACATAGTATAAGTCCTAGCCACAGCAATCAGACAACAAAAAGAAATCAAAGGCATCCAAATCAGCAAAGAGGAAGTCAAACTCTCACTCTTTGCAGATGATAGGATACTGTATGTGGAAAACCCAAAAGACTCCACCCCAAAACTGCTAGAACTCATACAGGAATTCAGTAAAGTAGAAGGATATAAAATCAATGCACAGAAATCAGTGGCATTCCTATACACCAACAACAAGACAGAAGAGAGACTAATCAAGGAGTCGATCCCATTTACAATTGCACCCAAAACCATAAAATACCTAGGAATATATCTAACCAAAGAGGCAAAGCATCTGTACTCAGAAAACTAGAAAATACTCATGAAAGAAATTGAAGAAGACACAAAGAAATGGAAAAACTTTCCATGTCCATGGATTGGAAGAACCAACATTGTGAAGATGTCACTGCTACCTAGAGCAATCTACACATTCAGTGCAATCCCCATCAAAATACCATCCACTTTTTTCAAAGAAATGGAACAAATAATCCTAAAATTTGTATGGAACCAGAAGAGACCCCGAATAGCCAGAGGAATCTTGAAAAAGAAAAGCAAAGCTGGCGGCATCACAATTCCGGACTCCCAGCTCTATTACAAAGCTGTCATCATCAAGACAATATCGTAGTGGCACAAAAACAGACACATAGATCAATGGAACAGAACCGAGAGCCCAGAAATGGACCCTCAACTCTATGGTCAACTCATCTTTGATAAAGCAGGAAAGAATATCCAATGGAAAAAAGACAGTCTCTTCAACTAACTGTGTTGGGAATATTGGACAGCCACATGCAGAAGAATGAAACTGGACCATTTCCTTACACCACACACAAAAATAGACTCCAGATGGTTGAAAGACCTAAACATGAGACAGGAGTCCATCAAAATCCTAAAGGAAAACACAGGTAGCAACCTCTTGGACCTCGGCCTCAGCAACTTCTTTCTGGAAACATCGCCAAAGGCAAGGGAAGCAAGGGGAAAAATGAACTATTGGGATTTGATAAAGATAAAAGGCTTTTGCACAGCAAAAGAAACCATCCACAAAACCAAAAGACAACCAACAGAACGGGAGAAAGTATTTGCCAATAACATATCAGATAAAGGGCTAGTATCCGAAATCTATAAAGAACTTATCAAACTCAACACCGAAAGAACAAATAATCCAATCAAGAAATGGGCAGAAGACATGAACAGACATTTTTTCCAAAGAAGACATCCAAATGGCCAACAGACACAAAAGAAAGTGCTCAACATCGCTCGGCATCAGGGAAATCCAACTCAAAACCTCAATGTGATGCAACCTCACACCAGTCAGAATGGCTAAAATTAACAAGTCAGGAAACAACAGAAGTTGGCGGCGGATGCGGAGAAAGGGGAACCCTCCTACACTGTTGGTGGGAATGCAAGGTGGTGCAACCCCTCCGGAAAACAGTATGGAGCTTCCTCAAACAGTTGAAAATAGAGCTACCATACGACCCAGCAGTTGCACTACTGGGTATTTACCACGAAGATACAAATGTAGGGATCTGAAGGGGTACGTGCACCCCGACGTTTATAGCAGCAATGTCCACAATAGCCAAACTGTGGAAAGAGCCAAGATGTCCATCGACAGATGAATGGATAAAGAAGAGGTGGTATATATACACAATGGAATATTATGCAGCCATCCAAAGGAATGAGATCTTGCCATTTTCATCGACGTGGATGGAACTGGAGGGTGTTATGCTGAGTGATATCAGTCAATCAGAGAAAGACATGTATCATATGACCTCACTGATATGAGGAATTCTTAATCTCGGGAATGAAACTGAGTGTTGCTGGAGTGGTGGGGGTGGGAGGGCTGGGGTGGCTGGGTGATAGGCATTGGGGAGGGTATGTGCTATGGTGAGCACTGTGAATTGTGCAAGACTGTTGAATCACAGATCTGTACTTCTGAAACAATTAATGCAACATATGTTAAGAAAAATGGAAAAGAAGAAGATAGCAGGAGGGGAAGAATGAAGGGGAGAAAGTCGGAGGGGGAGACGAGCCATGAGACGATGGACTCTGAAAAACAAACTGAGGGTTCTAGAGGGGAGGGGGTCGGGGGATGGGTTAGCCTGGTGATGGGTATTAAAGAGGGCACATTCTGTGTGGAACACTGGGTGTTATGCACAAACAGTGAATCATGGAACAATACATGTAAAATTAGTGATGTAATGTATGGTGATTAACATAAGAATATAAAATTTTTTAAAAAAGATGAAAACAAAGAGGGAGACAAACCATAAGAGACTCTTAACTATAGGAAACAAACTGAAGGTTGCTGGAGGGGAGGTGGGTGAGGCGGATGGGGTAACTGGGTGATGGGTATTAAGGAAGGCGCATGACGGGATGAGCACTGGGTGTTATATGCAACTGAAGAATCACTGAAATCTACCTCTGAAACTAATGACGGCTAATGCTTAGTGTAATTGATAGCTATTCCTTTGGCTAATTGAATTAAAATAAAAAAAATATTTAAAATAATTTAAAAACAGAATATTCAGAGAAAATGCTTCTTCTTGGTTATTGATGGTAAAACAGATGTAGCCCATCAATGAGGAAAACCTTCGATTACAAGAGATATCATATTAAGAATAACGTCATAAAGGGGCACCCGGGTGTCTCAGTGGATTAAGCAGCTGCCTTCGGCTCAGGTCATTTTTCAGGGTCCTGGGATCGAGCCTGGCATCGGGCTCCCTGCTCAGCAGGGACTAATCTTCACACTCTGCCTCGCCCCTTCCAATCATGATTTCTCTTCCTCTCACAATTTATTAAATAGAATCTTAAAAACAAGGAATTGTGTCATAAGAAATGATACTTCTGTAGATTTTTCTTATCATGGAGAAAAAAATGATATGTTTAGTTTCTTAAATTAATAAATTATAAAAAGATACTGTCATAAGATTGCTCATATCCATACCGTGAATGTTAACTAAGTAGAATTTAAATAAAAAATTGAAAAGAAAAAATAATTGCTCATATCCAGATATATGAAAATGAAACAACTGTAGTATGTTTGTAAAAGAATAGAAGACATTATTTCTTCCCCCAAAATGATTATGTCACTTGCATCTTGCTCAGCAAATAGCTTTATTTTAACAGGCAACTCTCTGCATTTATGAGTTCAAATATGGAAACCTTCAAAATTTCATATGTTTTCCACATTCAGTGAACGTATGAGATATTCTCAACTTTTAGACATAAATATAAAATATCAAATGAAGAAACACAGTATAATGAAATGAAATCATACAGATACAAGGAGATTACACTTTTTATGTTACTTGTCAAGGTGGGATGATATTTTCAAATGGCCGGGAAAGTTTCTAAAAACCTAAACAACAAATCTTGAAATTATACCAAGGGGCATGCTCATCAAAAGGTCTGTCTTCTTTCTGACAAATGACGGAAAGGATCCTTGAAAGTACACGTGAGGAATGTAAAACTCAGGAGGATACAGGAATATAATATCTGAAATAGAAAAAAGCAACAAAGGAAAATAAAAGAAAAAAGTTGGAAGTGTAAGAACCAGTGGATGTAAAAATCTATTTTAATATCTTAAAAAAAATACCATCATGCTTTTTCTTCAAAGAGTGATTCACAAATTTTGCTTAGTTAGTATAATCTTCCATATATTTAGAAGTGGTCTTGACACTTTGAACAGAAGAAGCCACAGTGGGATCCTGTGAATGAGCTTTAGTAAACTGCAACCAATTTAAAACTATTGAAAATTGTTACGGGTTCCTGAGAAATTAGAAAACATGGCAAATCTCAGTTGAAAAGAGATAAGCTGTGGCGCCTGGGTGATTGATTCACCTAAGGGTCTCTCTCAGTTCTTGATCTCAGGGTCCCTGAGATCGAGGCCCATGCGGGGCTCCCTGCTCAGTGTTGAGTCACCTTCTCCCTCTGACGTCCCCCACCCCACCCCCGTGGTGCTGGCAATAAATCTTAAAAAAAAAAAGGAAGAAGAAGAAGAAGAAAGAAAGAAAAGGAGATGAGATAATGAGTACATTTGAAAGGTATTATGGATGAGTTTCCTTCCAAGGAAGACAGGAAAGGATAATTATAACAAATCAGGTTTCAGGTGTAAATTTAACAGTAAACTAGTGGAAGTTTTAGGACATCAATTACCGGTCAAGTTTTCAGTCATTTCCAACTACTGTAACATTGTCGGGAAAAAATACGATTGAAAATTAATAAAAGCGTGTTTAAGTGGAGGACACTCTGTGCTTTTACCTAGGGCACTGGCTCCAGCAGAACTCAGAAAGTGGGATCTCAGCTCCTCCTTCTAGAAGGTTCTGACAGCAGTTCCCGTATTCACGTCCCAACTGAATGCAGCTCCCATTTCTCTGAATTGGAGTCAGCATTTCTCCCCAGAAACAAGCCCGCATCTGTAACAAACCAACCACAGCATCTCTGATGTGACGTCGCAGGACCCCTCAATCCACGGATCCCTGAGTAAAACAGATCTTGTTCAAATACCCTCAGGGAAAAGGAGGAATGAACCAGGGGAACAGCCCCCCAAATGCAAGCGACTGTGCTGCTCACCTACCAGCATGTCCTGGGGAAGCCGCCCAGAGCCCCCTCCTCAGCACTCACCCAACAAAGCAGCTTTTCTCAATCGCACCTCAGGAGGCACCAAGTGGCTGCAAAGCCCCAGGGTCTCCCACAGGGCGGCAGCAGAACCTACTGGAACCACAGCTCTGACTCTCTATCATGGGGCAGCCACAGTGGGGCTGGATCCTTGGGCTGCTACAGAAGTCCTTCCTGCTCTGAGATACCCTGGGTCAGCACAAGCAAAGACACCTCCCCCTCCGGGTTGGAGGTGCGCAGGTGCCCTCTGCTGGCTGCCCTGGGAATCCCTAGAATGCTCAAAACCATGGCCCCTCAGCTGGAGGGACAGAGCATGCTCAGGTCCAGCCAAGCCCTCTCTCTCCATGACAGATCCTGAGGCTTGGCCCCACACCCCAAGCAAAAGGATGTGCCCATCTTCCCAAGTGAAATGTCCTCTACAAAGCTCAGCCCTAGGGAGGTTGGAGCTTTGCTCTCAGGGAAATCTGATCGCCTGCTTTCCCACCTTCTCTGGCCCCAATATTCAGATCGCCTACATCGACTTCCTCCACCCTGGTGTATGGCCCACCTTCAACACCTAGACCAGCAACCTCTTTTCATCCTTGAAATTCCTCTTGGTCTCTGCTTCTCTCTACCGCATCTCTCTCTTTGTTCCTCTCACTTCCTAGGTCTTGCCCAATCCCCCCACCACTCATTCAGTGTCTCTCTCCCTGACAGTCTCTTTCCCTATCTCTCCCCAGGCCCTCAGGCCTTCTGCTCTGTGCAGCCCTGTCCACGACCACAGGGAAACACCTCTCCTGTCTGCCCCTCTCTGCTGCCATCATTTGGCCCAGGCCCTGCTCACAGGGTATGACCATCTGATTTACCAAGCCTCCTCAGGCTGAACTTGACTGCAGCAGTGCAGTAACCAGCCACTTCTGCACAGAAACCCTGGACACCTTAGTGGCCCAGCCATGACCCCAAAGATACTGGAGAATGGCTGCTTCCACAACCTGGGAAGAAGGAGGGCTTTGCAAGATCCAGGAGCTCTGGTGCAGAATGGATTGGAGTAAACAACCTAAAAAGTGACAGAGGCATACACCCAAATCCTCCTGTGTGGTGAGGGACGAATTGGTCTCCTGTAATTGGCCTCTGCCCTGCCCATCCCCGAACAAGGACACTGGGGAGGATTAGGGGCATCATGGGTCTTACCAAGAAAACTGTCTCATTCAGCCCCCACTCAGAGCCCACCTGCGGTTGGGGGGCAGCTGGTAACATGAAACCAGTGCAGAAAATATGGATTAATGCAGAGCCTCCTCACCAGTCTCTCAGGGCCACTAGGGATGATTCATTCATTCCTCACCATCACAACAGACCGCTGCCTGGGGACAGACTCCTGTCCTGCCGATCGACACACACACCCTAAACTAGCAGGTGCCATGTGCTCAAGAGTATCTATCACCTGAGTTAATACAACCACCAACAGACCTAAACACAAGATGTGTCCACCTCCCCAGAGGATTTCTTACGCCCCGTGCAGGAAGGATACGACAACGGGGAATCCTGCTACTGTCCTCCATCACCACCATTGCTGCCAGTGTGTTCTGGGTACGGGATTCACACTGTGCACTCGAAGGGAAGTGAGTGTAGGGCCTCCTGAAGGCAGACGCTGATGCAGAGACAGAACTGTGAAAGGTTTATTTGGGGGATACCAGGAGAGACAGAGCACAGGGGACAGGATGGGCAGGGACAGCATTCAGGACATTAGGCTGATCTGACAATTTTCTAAATTTATACACACACAGCCTGGTTGTAATTGCTCAGGGAGGTCTTCAAATTTCAAATGTAGTGTCCTGTAAGGCAAATAGATTTGGGTTAGTACACTGTGACCTTCTGTTTTCCTAAATGCATTTGCTTCCTATACTCTATTTGAGGCCTTGAATGGACACCTGAGTGTGTGGCTGCCTCCACGAGTCTATATGTAATAGAAAACAATTGTCTTCACATCCCAGGTATAGATCTCTGAATGTACAAGTTCTTGTAATGATCTTTTACTTCATTCTTAGCTAGGACCTAAAACTTTTTAGAAAATAAAAAGGGCTCTTTGCCTTATTTTTGAAATCAGGATTGAGAAACTCTGGGCTGAGGTGTTATACTCTCAGTGTAATGGTGTGGACTGAAGTGAACATCTTTTCATACTCATCTGCATGGTGCTATTTTCATTTAAACAGTGAGAAGGGGGCGTGGCCAACAGCCCAGATGTTTTACATATTCTTTTTCTTTTTTTCCGACAGAGAGACAGAGACAGAGAAAGGGCAACGTTGTGCACGAACGGGGAGGGTGGCGGGAGAGAGAAACTCCTAGGTAGGCTCCACACTCAACGCCGAGCATGACTTGGGGCTCGATCTCAGAACCTTGAGATCATGACCTGAGCAGAAATCAAGAGTCTGATCCTTAACCCACTGAGCCATCCAGGGGCCCCTGCAGATTCTTCATGTACTTCAACTCCTATTCTTCTAATCACCTCAGAAACCAATATACTCCCCTTTCACAGATAACAAAGCTGAGGCTCTAAGTAGACCCCACTGGAAGCTGGCATCTGGGCTGAGAAATCAGGCACACGGGTAAATCCGCAGGATGCTGTGACGACGTTCAGGGAGATGAAAAGTGTAGCCAGATTGGTGACTCAGAGGCAGAGGCGTAGTGACAGGAATCCAGCTAGGGTGGATCCTGGTCAATCCTGAATTCCCCACGAAGATTCTGGCTCAGGCTGAAGGCCAAGGCAGCCACTCTGCTGATCTCGGTCCCGTCTTCACTTTTTCTCACTGGGGCCCACAAACTCAGGCAGACAAGAATCCCCAAAGGAACCAAGTTAAATTTCCCAAATCTCCACCACATTCTGTCACCCAGTTCAGAACCTTCAGAAATCCAGCGGAAACAACAATCTTTATAGAGTATGAAGGAACAGCTTTACGGCAACAGTGACGTTCTAGTACAAATAACTGCATTATCCACACTGTGTGACAGACACAGGAAGCAACTCGAGGTGGATCTCACGGTGTCCTCACACTCACTGCTCAGGCTCCTAGCCTGCCAGGAACAGCCCACACTCTACCCGAGAGAGTCCCATCCACTCCCCTGAGCACCTCCATCCTTCTCATCCACAACCTCCTGTTTCTAGTGACTCATGGCTCCCTCTCTTGTCCTTCAGATCCATCGCTGGTGCTTCCCTTTTACAGAACACAACATCTATGTTGTTTAACGAATGTGTCCCTCCCTGTTCTCAGACACGTTAAATTTATAACCTTCAGAGTAGGAGTCATCCCCGACGGACTCTTGAGAAACAAACTGAGGGTTCTAGAGGGGAGGGTGGTGGAGGGATGCGTTAGCCTGGTGATGGGTATTAAGCAGGGCACGTCCCGCGTGGAGCACTGGGTATTATGCACAAACAATGAACAATGGAACATTATATCCAAAACTACTGATGTCATGTATGGTGATTAACATAACAATAAAAAATTAAGAAAAAAAAGGGTAGGCGTCATCCTTCCCGGAGCATGGAATATTGTCTCTGTAGAGTGTGTGTGCACATACCCGCTGTGCCCAGCTTTCAGAGAAGAGTGGCTCTCCTTCACCACAACGGGAAGATAGCAGGAGGGGAAGAATGAAGGGGAGTAAGTCGGAGGGGGAGACCAACCATGAGAGACGATGGACTCTGAAAAACAAACTGAGGGTTCTAGAGGGGAGAGGGTCGGGGGATGTGTTAGCCTGGTGATGGGTATTAAAGAGGGCACATTCTGCGTGTCGCACTGGGTGTTATGCACAAACAATGAATCATGGAACACTACATGTAAAACTAATAATGTAATGTTTGGTGATTAACATAACAATAAAAATTTTTTTTAAAAAAGATGAAAACAAAGAGGGAGACAAACCGTAAGAGACCCTTAAGTATAGGAAACAAATTGAAGGTTGCTGGAGGGGAGGTGGGTGAGGGGGATGGGGTAACAGGGTGATGGGTATTAAGGAAGGCACATGATGGGATGAGCACTGGGTGTTATATGCAACTGAAGAATCACTGAACTCTAACTCTGAAACTAATGATGGCTAATCCTTAGTTTAGTTGATAGCTATTCCTTTGGCTAATTGAATTAAAATAAAAAAATAATATAAAATAATTTTAAAAAAGAATATTCAGAGAAAATGCTTCTTCTTGGTTATTGATGGTAAAACAGATGTAGCACATCAATGAGGAAAAGCTTCAATTATAAGAGATGTCATATATAAGAATAACGTCATAAAGGGGCACCCGGGTTTCTCAGTGGGTTAAGCAGCTGCCTTTGGCTCAGGTCATTTCTCAGGGCCCTGGGATCCAGCCCGGCATCAGGCTCCCTGCTCAGCAGGGACTCATCTTCACACACTGCCTCGCCCCTTGCATTCATGATCTCTCTTCCTCTCACAATTTATTAAATAGAATCTTAAAAACAAAGAATTTTGTCATAAGAAATGATGATACTTCTGTAGATTTTTCTTATCATGGAGAAAAAAATGATATGTTTAGTTTCTTAAATTAATAAATTATAAAAAGATAGTGTCATAAGATTGCTCATATCCATATCCTGAATGTTAACTAAGTAGAATTTAAATAAAAAATTGAAAAGAAAAAAATAATTGCTCATATCCAGATATATGATAATGAAACAACTGTCACATGTTTGTAAAAGAATAGAAGACATTATTTCGTCCCCCAAAATGATTATGTCACTTGCATCTTGTTCAGCAAATAGCCTTAATTTAACAGGCAACTCTCTGCATTTATGAGTTCAAATATTCAAATGTTCAAAATTTCATACTTTTTGGACATTCAGTGAACTTATGAGATATTCTCAAGTTTTAGACATAAATATAAAATATCAAATGAAGAAACACAGTATAATTAAATGAAATCATACTGATACAAGGAGATTACACTTTTTATGTAACTTGTCAAGGTGGAATGATATTTTCAAATGGGCGGGAAAAGTTTCTAAAAACCTAAACAACAAATCTTGAAATTATACAAAGCTGCATGCTCATCAAAAGGTCTGTCTTCCTTCTGACAAATGATGGAAAGGATCCTTGAAAGTACACGTGAGAAATGTAAATCTCAGGAAGATACAGGAATATAATATCTGAAATAGAAATAAGCAACAAAGGAAAATAAAAGAAAAAATTTGGAAGTGCATGAATCAGTGGATGTAAACATCTATTTTAATATCTTAAAAAAAATACCATCATGCTTTTTCTTCAAACAGTGATTCACAAATTTTGCTTAGTTAGTATAATCTTCCATATATTTAGAAGTGGTCCTGACACTTTGAACAGAAGACGTCACAGTGGGAATCTGTGAATGAGCTTTAGTAAACTGCAACCAATTTAAAACTATTGAAGATTGTTACGGGTTCATGAGAAATTAGAAAACATGGCAAATCTCAGTTGAAAAGAGATAAGCTGGGAGGCCTGGGTGATTCAGTCACTTAAGTGTCTGTCTCATGTCTTGATCTCAGGGTCCCAGAGATCGAGTCCCATGCCGGGCTCCCTGCTCAGTGTTGAGTCACCTTCTCCCTCTGACGTCCCCCACCTCACCCCCGTGGTGCTGGCATAAAATCTTAAAAAAAAAAAAAAGGAAGAAGAAGAAAGAAAGAAAAGGAGATGAGATAATGAGTACATTTGAAAGGTATTATGAATGAGTTTCCTTCCAAGGAAGACAGGAAAGGATAATTATAACAAATCATGTTTCAGGTGTAAATTTAACAGTAAACTAATGGAAGTTTTAGGACATCAAGTACCGGTCAAGTTTTCAGTCATTTCCAACTACTATAACATTGTCGGCAAAAAATAACGATTGAAAATTAATAAAAGCATGTTTAAGTGGAGGACACTCTGTGCTTTTACCTGGGGCTCTGGCTCCAGCAGAACTCAGAAAGTGGGATCTCAGCTCCTCCTTCTAGAAGGTTCTGACAGCAGTTCCTGTATTCGTGTCCCAACTGAATGCAGCTCCCATTTCTCTGAATTGGAGTCAGCATTTCTCCCCAGAAACAAGCCCGCATCTGTAACAAACCAACCACAGCATCTCCGATGTGACGTCGCAGGACCCATCAATCCACGGATCCCTGAGTAAAACAGGTCTTGTTCAAATACCCTCAGGGAAAAGGAGGAATGAACCAGGGGAACAGCCCCCCAAATGCAAACGACTGTGCTGCTCACCTACCAGCACATCCTGGGGAAGCCGCCCAGAGCCCCCTCCTCAGCACTCACCCAACAAAGCACCTTTTCTCAGGCGCACCTCAGGCGGCACCAAGTGCCTGCAAAGCCCCCAGGGTCTCCCACAGGGGGGCAGCAGAACCTACTGGAACCGCAGCTCTGGCTTTCTATCCTGGGGCAACCACAGTGGGGCTGAATCCTTGGGCTACTACAGAAGTCCTTCCTGCTCTGAGATACCGTGGGTCAGCACAGGCAGAGACACCTCCCCCTCCGGCTTTAGGTGCACAGGTGCCCTCTGCTAGCCGCCCTGGGAATCCCTAGAATGCTCAAAGCCATGGCCCCTCAGCTGGAGGGACAGAGCATGCTCAGGTCCAGCCAAGCCCTCTCTCTCCATGACAGATCCTGAGGCTTGGCCCCACCATCCCAAGCAAAAGGATGTGCCCATCTTCCCAAGTGAAATGGCCTCTACAAAGCTCAGCCCTAGGAAGGTTGGAGCTTTGGTCTCAGGGAAATCTGATCGCCTGCTTTCCCACCTTCTCTGGTCCCAACCTTCGGATCACCTACAGCGACCTGTTGAGAGCCATTGGCTGTTGAGTAAGAGTCCCTGAGAGCAGGATGCTGACCAGAGCTGCACGTACTGGACAATGAGAGGCAAGAGAAAGAAGAGCATTGAGCAACAGCTGGGAAGGTCTTTAGGGTTTATGGTCTCCATCTCGTGTCCCTACAGAAAATTTGTGCTTAGATCCTTCTAGAAATAGGGAGTTCACACTAAGATGCCCCATTCCTGTCTTAGCCCTGGCTTGAAGTCTGCCTTTATCAAACGTCCAGACCTGGATTCTGGCGTGCATTCAGGAGTCATCCCAGTGGTGGTCCCTCTTCCTTCAGGTCTTTTAAGGTGTGAACTCGGCGGTCACGCCCCTTTTGAGTGTTGGGCCCCCCCCAAGGTCCCGTGGTCCTGTTTCCTCCAAACTCTCCTCACGTGGTATTACCTTCACTTTCTACTTTCCTGATTCTCTTCCTCTGGGCACACTCTAATTAAGTTCCTTCCTAAAATGTGGTGCCCAGATTTAAACATGATGCTCCAAATACATTCCACACACTGAGGAATAGAGGGAGACAGATGTTTCCTTTATTCCGAATCCTTTGTTTCTGTTCCCACAGCCGAGTTTGCAGGGGAGTTTGGCACCCAGGTTTCCCAGTTCACTCCTGTTAATGTTAAATATGCAGCTGCCCCAAAAGTCCTGTTTGTGTATAGCAAGTTCTTTTATTCATCTAGATCTCCTTCATTTTGGGATTCGGAGTCAATTCTTTAAAACTTAAAATGTGCAAATTAAGTCTCTTTTATTAAATTACATTCTTAATTCACCAGCAAACAAATCAACAAGAGAATTTGAGCAAGATACGGAGTAAGCACAATGTGATTCACAGGCATGAGGAGCATTTGTGCGGAATATGGAAGGAAAAATACGTTTACCAATTTTTAGCAGTCTGTTACATAAAATCCATATAAAATGTGACGAGTTTTTTGATGTTTATTTTCTCCAGTTTCTTTAAGGGCTCTTTTGCTTCCTTTCCTCTAACATACATAAAATTAAAGTTCTGTCCTTGAAGGGCACCGCTGGTGGCCTCTCCCTTTCTTCACTACTCTTCTCCAAACAGTGACAGAGCTTAGGAGGCCGCCTTCTGGCTGCACCACTTACTACTTTGTGGCTACGGTGAATCTGACATTGTCTTTTAACCTGAGTTTTCTTACCTGTAAACTGGGTACAATAATATTATGTTTCTTGGAAGGATGCTGGGACAATTGCCCAAGATACCTTATATGAAGTGTTTGACAAACGGCCACAGAGAGAAAGGCCTTGGTAAATATGAGCTATTTTTATTAGACTACCACTGAATCTGGAATTTTTTTTTTTTATATTTCAGCACTTACATCAAAGCACATTTCAAGCATTTTCCAAATATGCGTTCACATTTTGCTTCTTCTAAAATCTATTATGTCCAAAAGAAACTGTTGCCTCCTCAGCTTTGTATCCCTAAGATCTGTCATGGTTCTTGGTACCCAGTGGGTCCTCAAAAAATGCTCCTGAAATTCATGTAATACATGGATTAATAAATGAAGATGTGAGGTGCTCTATGAGCTTGTGCGTCGACTTGACTACGGCTTGGTGATGGCGCTTATCAGGATATAATGCTCCTGAGAACCTGTGACCTGTTCTTTACCTGTTAATGACTATGTTACTCTCATTGCTAAGAGCTTATTAGCATGTGCCAGAAACCGTTTATGGGCACTTTCTCCTTAATGCTCACTACCAAACTCTGACATAGGTTTGATCACTAGCCTCTTCTTCCAGAAGAGGAACAGAGGAACAGGGGCTCACTCAGCTGGGGAGGAATGGCGACAGAACCAGAACCCACACCCTGTCTGCCTCCAGAGCCAGATAACTCATCACTGCCCTCTGTTGCCCCACACCCTGCTGATTTGCTCAAGCCCTGGGTTTCTACTGATACTAAGGATTTAAACAAAAAAGACTTTGCCCAAGATTTAGGTCAATTTGTACATTTATTTGTTTCTTTCCTGACTGCTTTCGGAAGCTACAGCTGATGGGCCATGGCACTTCCTTCTTCCCTCTGTTTGCCAAGCTCAGCGAGTTGTACACGTGAGATAAACAAGGTCAACTGTCACTTTAGGACAGTTTTACTGTGTCAGTGTTACTAAGATATCACCATTGAGCTGTTCTAGGCCAGGTGCATCATAGCCAACCTGCACAGTCACTTTCTGTAACTCACCTGAAATAGATTCAGCCTCCCTAAACCATGGTTCCCTTGTCTTTCAAATGATGGACGTGCTTTCTCACATTGTTACAGTGAGGGAGATAACATGTTAGAGCATCTAACATGTTGTTTAGCTTAGAGTAAAACTTGTTTTTCTCACCCAAATGACATGATAACCCAATGGGAAGCATAGGAATTCACATCGATAACCCTAGTTTGATGTAGTCTCTGAGACGTAGTGTACACGGCGTATGCAGAATACAGAGATTTCAGGGAGGAAAGATCCCGTCCCACTCCAAAAAGGAGGAAGGTTCATAAAAAATTGGGATTTCTGCCTGGTCCTTGAAGGAAATTTTTGGCTTCGAAAAGCATGGCTAATTTAATAGTGATCTGTTCCCCTCGACTGTATGGGTGCAGAAACGGGACTGTTTTCCCAACACGCCCATCCCTACTGCCCAGCAGCCAAGCCTTACACACAATAGGAATTCAATAAATATCTGTTGGATGAATTAGTAAACGATAGGGAATGTCACAACCAAAGGGCTATACTGTGTTGTATAACTTATAACACAGTAAGAGGTATTTTTTTTAAATTATTTTATTGTTATGTTAACCACCATATATTACATCATTTGTTTTGGTGTAGTGTTCCATGATTCATTGTTTGTTCATAACACCCAGTGCTCCATGCAGAATGTGCCCTCTTTAATACCCATCACCAGGCTAACCCACCCCCTACCCTCCTCCCCTCTAGAAACCTCAGTTTGTTTTTCAGAGTCCATCATCTCTCATGGTTCGTCTCCCCCTCTGACTTACTCCCCTTCATTCTTCCTCTCCTGCTATCTTCTTTTCTTTTTTCTTAAAATATGTTGCGTTATTTGTTTCAGAAGTACAGATCTGTGATTCAACAGTTTTACACAATTCACAGCGCTCACCGTAGCACATATCTTCCCCAATGTCTATCACCCAGCCACCCCATCCCTCCCACCCCCGACCACTCCAGCAACCCTCAGTTTGTTCCTGAGATTAAGAATTCCCAGTAAGAGGTATTTTTAACTCCATTTTACTGCTGAACAAGTTAGAGAGGTTGTAATTTGTCTACATAGTTCATCTAGTCAGGAATAGTGAACTGAACATAGAATTTTTGTAAAATCTGTGACTATTTTTTTTAAGGGTCTTGTTCTCCTAATTTGGAAAGAAATGCTAGAAAAAAGATCGTGTTCAAACTGCTTTGGAATCCAGCGATGATTTCTTTCTTTCTTTCTTTCTTTCTTTCTTTCTTTCTTTCTTTCTTTCTTTCTTTCTTTCTTTCTTTCTTTCTTTCTTTCTTTCTTTCTTTCTTTCTTTCTTTCTTTTTCTTTACATATTTTATTTATTTATTTGACAGAGAGAGCGAGACAGCAAGAGAGGGAACACAAGCAGGGGGAGTGAGAGAAGGAGAAGCAGGCTTCCTGCTGAGTGGGGAGCCTGATGCGGGGCTTGATCCCAGGACCCTGAGATCATGATCTGAGCCTAAGGCAGACGCTTAAGGACTGAGCCACCCGGGTGCCCCACCAGTGGTGATTTCTAATGGTTCTGATTTTCCTACCTGATTTAGAAGTCCATTGAATCTTTTGAGAGCTCCCTTAATAAGGAGTTGCCACGAGGATTTGCAAACCATTAGAAGAATGTATGTCATGACATACAAAATTGGGGCTCTGTAACACACGTAGGCACATGAAGAAAAACGCACACGTTCAGACTGACTCAGAATTCCTGCTTCCGCAATGAGCCTTCTTCAGTGTATTGGAAATGTCAAGAGAAGTGATAGAATTAAGTGGCTGCTCTTCTCTCATTCATTAGGGGGTAAATATTCTAGCTTGGTATCTGTAGCATAGTAGACACTCAATTAATGGTTGATGAATAGAAGCATAACAGGCTGACTTAATTAAGCAATTAATTTAATAATGAACGCTTAAAAATACTTGAAATTGATCGTTTAAGGGGGAAAAACTGTCTTTAGCAGGATTGAAAGCATAAAATGACCTTTACAACCTTGTTGATCTTAAACTCATACAAAATAGTGATATTTATTGTCATTTTTAAATTATAAAGAAACCAACTTAAAACACAAACATGCAAACATGTTTTTATTGAACAAAGGAGAACATTTTTTGTAGGATAATTTTTTGTTTTGTTCATTTTAGAAAATTTGTGCAGAAATGGAGATAGATGATTAGAACAAGAAGAAAATATCAATCCCCTGAGATTATTTTATAAGACTTATTTTGTTGACCCCATGGCAAAGTAATCACAAGATTATTCTATTAATAACTTCAAAGTATAAACATATAATAGCTTTAAACAAAAATAGCAGTCTCTATTCAACATTATTATTATTATTATTATTTTTTTTTTTTTTTTAGAGAGGGTGTGGGGAAGGGCAGAGAGAGAGAGAGAATCTGAAGCAGACTCCCTGCTGAGTGCAGAGCCTGACTCAGGACTTGATCTCATGACCCTGAGATCACGACCTGAGCCAAAACCAAGAGTTAGACACTCAACCGACTGAGCCACCCAGGCACCCCTCAACATTTTTTACCTAGCTTATTCCATGAGTATTCTCTATAATCCTGAACTGTGATTTATCATATGTTGTAAGATAGCTTCACATATTCTAGCTCTGTCTTTGTTTTCTGTTAAGAAAATTGAAAATAATCCATCAAGGTGGAATATGACCAAACTGGAGTATGTCAAAGATCTGAATAAAATACATATCACAAGTCAATAGCTTTTGTAGACACATAGTCAATATACTGTTTACCTTAATTAAGAACTAGTACTTTCACTTTATTCTTTGATGAAATTGAGCTCTTTAAAAGTAAGTATGGTGAATTATTTATCCTAAATTACTTGTGCTTAGTAAAGTACATTCTAGATACTCATTTAATGTTCATTAAATAAAGCAAATATAAGTTGTAAGAATCCTTTTTTTAATGTAACAGGTAATAAAGATCTATCCTGAAATTTTCCGTTCCATAAAATCTAAACATTGATTTTTAACTGGAAACAATCATAAATGGTAGAGAGTTTGCATACAATTTTTAAATGCTGCATTTTTAAAAGTGTGTTCCATAGAGCACTGCTTTCAAGGGTTGCTAACAGGTGTTTCACTTACATAGGACGCGAGCTTTTCAGAGCTTTTATTTTAATGGGCTAGTATGCAATACCATGACCCAAGAAGAGATCTAATTACTGTATTTCCTACCATCATTTCACTGCAGAGTTTCTTTTTTTGTTCAATATATTTTAGGAAAGACCACTGTGAATGATGTTGCAGATTTCAGATTGGTTAACTTATCCTTTGCTGATATTTTTCCTACTTTGTGAATAAGAGATTTTTTTTCACATAACATTTCATATAACTCCCCAAATACCTCACTGAACTTATATTTCAGGTTGAATATGTATGTACATATATATATCTTACATATATATATATATAATAGGTAGATATGATGGCTTCCAATCTATTTGATAGCCATTAAGTGTTATATATTCATTGTGATTGTAATTTATAGACCTAAAATCTATTTATATGTTCAATTGCAAAACATTTTAAAAATAAAAATTCAAATGCTTATCATACACTAATAAAAACTTCATATTAAAATATAAACTCAAACCAGTCTAGAAATTTGGGATTTGGAAACATCCAAAAAGTAAAGTTAAAAGTTGTATTAGTTTTGTGATTTCGTTAGATTTTTTTGAGCTTTAATCACTAACCATACAAATCTAAACTGTGAGATAAACTATTGCATCTATTAAAAGTACATTTTATCTCTTTTTTAAATAGTTATTTATTTATTTGAGAGAGAGAGAATGAGTGGGGAGGGGCAGAGGGAGAGAGAATCTCAAGCAGATTCCCCGCTGAGCTCAGAGCCCAAGGCAGGGCTCAATCTCATGACCCTGAGATCATGACTTGAGATGAAACCAAAGGTTGGATATTCAATGGACTGCGCCACCCAGGTGTCCCTATAAGTACATTTTCTTTATTTAAAAAAAATTAAAAATTTATTTGACAGCGAGAGAGGGAACACAAGCAGGGGGAGTGGGAGAGGGAGAAGCAGACTTCCCGCTGAGCAGGGAGCCTGATGTGGGCCTCGATCCCAGGACCCTGGGACCATGACCTGAGCTGAAGACAGATGCTTAACAACTGAGCCACCCAGGCATCCCTATAAGTACATTTTCACATGAAATTATTTTATGCCCCTTTGGAAAAAAAAAAAAGAAAAAGTGCAGGTCAAGTGATTTTATGTAAGGTGTTAAATGCAGATTCCCTTCTTCCTCAGAAGGAAGAAGCGAAATGACTGCAAGGACCTTGAAAGTCAAGGAAAATTTAGGCCAAAACCAAGAATGCAACAAAAGAAGAATTAACAGAAGCAAAGAAGACACAATGAAAAGGAAATTCTTTGAAAAGGGAAGGAAAAAAAATGATAGTTTAGGTCATTGGAGATTTAATTGACTCCTCAAAGTCAGAAGAACAAAGCAGTCTGAAGACCTTTTACAACAGTCTTATTGAGATTTTACCCCAGGCATTAACATATCTCCCTAATTACGCTAGGCAACTTTCAGACAGGCTACTGTTAAACCCTGCACTTTTTGAGAAAAATAATTGGATAATGGCTTGAAAACAATTAGGAGGATCATTGGATAAGAGATTCTGTATTATTTACCTGTGAGACCATGGTAAGTCTATTTCAGAAGTTAAAGCCCAGTTATAAATAATTATGAAAAATAACTTTCCTGAAGATGTAGCACTCTTCTTGATTGGTGAACTAGAATTACGATTCTATGTATCTCTGGATAATTTACTATGCATGAATAATGTTAAATAACTCTTTGACCTTTAAAACTTTAGGTGTACAACAGCTGCATATACAGTCGACCTCGGCCCTTATCAACACTTAAAATGCAAGACTGAATGGGTCATGAGACCTCACGTGATCACCCCTGAGTTTCAGGTAGCTCCCAACAACAGAAATAATCAAGAGAATGTCTTGGATAAACCTAGCTTCTGTTGAAGATTATCAAAATTATAGGACAAAATAGATTTTGAAGTTAAGATTTCTAATTTGGAGCATCTACACCGATGAAAAAAATTTTTGATGAAATTTTTAAAGTAGTGACCACAGCCCACTACATTTTAGGCTCAGGAGCAGGACATAGTTGTATCCACATGCAGGCATTGATCTAAGGGGGACTGACTGGTTTAATTAGGTTAATGGAGCAGTTCTTCAAATAAGCACTCTATTTCTGAATTCTGAAGAATTTCTGTATCTCCCAGTCAGTTATGCTTGTTTCTCAATTTTATTGGTAGTGTGAATTTTAAGACTTGACCCTCCTACTTCCAAAAAAGATTAGATTTCATTTTTTTCTACGTGTTTATTAGGTGTTAAAGATAGAGGAGAACTTATCAGAGGATAGTTCAAAATGTCCAACCTGTTCTGTTTTGTTTTTATTTTTTAATTGTTATGTTAATCACCATACATTACATCATTAGTTTTTGATGTAGTGTTCCATGATTCATTGTTTGTGCATAACACCCAGTGCTCCACGCAGAATGTGCCCTCTTTAATACCCATCACCAGGCTAATCCATCCCCCCACCCCCCTCCACTCTAGAAACCTCAGTTAGTTTTTCAGAGTCCATCCTCTCTCATGGTTCGTCTCCCCCTCTGACGTACTCCCCTTCATTCTTCCCCTCCTGCTATTTCTTCTTTTTTTTTCTTAACATATATTGCATTATTTGTTTCAGAAGTACAGATCTGTGATTCAGCAGTCTTGTACAATTCACAGCGCTCACCATAGCACATACCCTCCCCAGTATCTATCACCCAGGCCCCCCATCCCTCCCACCCCCACCACTCCAGCAATCCTCAGTTTCTTTCCTGAGGTTAAAAATTCCTTATATCAGTGAGGTCATATGATACATGTCTTTCTCTGATTGACTTATTTCACTCAGCATAACACCCTCCAGTTCCATCCATGTCATTGCAAATGGCAAGATCTCATTCCTTTTTATGGTTGCATAATATTCCATTGGGTATATATACCACTTCTTCTTTATCCATTCATCTGTCGATGGACATCTTGGCTCTTTCCACAGTTTGGCTATTGTGGACATTGCTGCTATACACATCGGGGTGCATGTACCCCTTCGGATTCCTACATTTGTATCTTTGTGGTAAATATCCAGTAGTGCAATCGCTGGATCGTATGGTAGCTCTATTTTCAACTGTTTGAGGAACCTCCATACTGTTTTCCAGAGGGGTTACACAAGCTTGCCTTCCCACCAACAGTGTAGGAGGGTTCCCCTTTCTCCACATCCCCGCCAACATCTGCCATTTCCTGACTTGTTAATTTTAGCCATTCTGACGGGTGTGAGGTGGTATCTCATTGAGGTTTTGATTTGGATTTCCCTCATACCGAACAATGTGGAACACTTTTTCATGTGTCTGTTGGCCATTTGGATGTCTTCTTTGGAAAAATGTCTGTTCATGTCTTCTGCCCATTTCTTGATTGGATTATTTGTTTTTTGGGTGTTGAGTTTGATCAGTTCTTTTTTTTTTTTTTAAAGATTTTATTTATTTATTTGACATAGAGAGAGAGAGAGACAGAGTGAGCACAAGCAGGGCGAGTGGCAGGCAGAGGCAGAGGGAGAAGCAGGCTCCCCACAGAGAAGGGGAAGCCCGATGTGAGACTTGATCCCAGGACGCCGGGATCATGACCTGAGCCGAAGGCAGTCGCTTAACCAACTGAGCCACCCAGGCGCCCGAGTTTGATCAGTTCTTTATAGCTTTTGGATACTAGCCCTTTATCTGATATGTCATTTGCAAATATTTTCTCCCATTCTGTCGGTTGTCTTTTGGTTTTGTGGACTGTTTCTTTTGCTGTGCAAAAGCTTTTTATCTTGATGAAATCCCAATAGTTCATTTTTGCCCTTGCTTCCCTTGCCTTTGGTGATGTTTCTAGGAAGAAATTGCTGCAGCTGAGGTCGAAGAGGTTGCTGTCTGTGTTCTCCTTTGGGATTTTGATGGACTCCTGTCTCACGTTTAGGTCTTTCAACCATTTGGAGTCTATTTTTGTGTGTGGTGTAAGGAAATGGTCCAGTTTCATTCTTTTGCATGTCGCTGACAAATTTTCCCAATACCATTTGTTGAAGAGACTGTCTTTATTCCATTGGACATTCTTTCCTGTTTTGTCAAAGATGAGTTGACCATAGAGTTGAGGGTCCATTTCTGGGCTCTCTATTCTGTTCCATTAATCTATGTGTCTGTTTTTGTGCCAGTACCATACCATCTTGATGATGACAGCTTTGTAATAGTGCTGGAAGTCCGGAATTGTGATGCCGCCAGCTTTGCTTTTCTTTTTCAATGTTCCCCTGGCTATTCAGGGTCTCTTCTGGTTCCATACAAATTTTAGGATTATTTGTTCCATTTCTTTGAAAAAAGTGGATGGTATTTTGATGGGGATTGCATTGAATGTGTAGATTGCTCTAGGTAGCATTGACATCTTCACAATATTGGTTCTCCCAATCTATGAGCATGGAACGTTTTTCCATTTCTTTGTGTCTTCTTCAATTTATTTCATGAGTATAGTTTTCTGAGTACAGATCCTTTGCCTCTTTGGTTAAATTTATTCCTAGGTATCTTATGGTTTTGGGTGCCATTGTAAATGGGATCGACTCCTTGATTTGTCTCTCTTCTGTCTTGTTGTTTGTGTATAGGAATGCCACTGATTTCTGTGCATTGATTTTATATCCTGCCACTTGACTGAATTCCTGTATGAGTTCTAGCAGTTTTGGGGTGGAGTCTTTTGGGTTTTCCACATAAAGTATCATATCATCTGCAAAGAGTGAGAGTTTGACTTCTTCTTGCTGATTTGGATGTCTTTGATTTCTTTTTGTTGTCTGATTGCTGTGGCTAGGACTTCTAATACTATGTTGAATAGCAGTGGTGATAGTGGACATCCCTGCCACGTTAATGACCTTAGGGGGAAAGCACTCAGCTTCCCCATTGAGGATGATATTCGCTGTAGGGTTTTCATAGATGGCTTTTATGATATTGAGGTAGGTACACTCTATCCCTATACTCTGAAGAGTTTTGATCGAGAAAGAATGCTGTACTTTGTCAAATGCTTTTTCTGCATCTATTGAGAGGATCATATGATTCTTGTTCTTCTTTTGTTAATGTATTGTATCACGTTGAATGATTTGCGGATGTTGAACCAACCTTGCAGCCCAGGGATAAATCCCACTTGGTCATGGTGAATAATCCTTTTAATGTACTGTTGGATCCTATTGGCTAGTATTTTGGTGAGAATTTTTGCATCCATGTTCATCAAGGGTATTGGTCTGTAATTCTCCTTTTTGATGGGGTCTTTGCCTGGATTTGGGGTCAAGGTAATGGTGGCCTCATACAATGAGTTTGGAAGTTTTCCTTCCATTTCTATTTTTTGGAACATTTTCAGGAGAATAGGTATTAATTCTTCTTTAAATGTCTGATAGAATTCCCCTGGGAAGCCATCTGGCCCTGGGCATTTGTTTCTTGGGAGATTTTTGATGACTGCTTCAATTTCCTTAGTGGTTATAGGTCTGTTCAGGTTTTCTATTTTTTCCTGGTTCAATTCTGGTAGTTGATACGTCTCTAGGAATGCACCCATTTCTTCCAGGTTATCTAATTTGCTGGCATAGAGTTGCTCATAATATGTTCTTATAATTGTTTGTATTTCTTTGGTGTTGGTTGTGATCTCTCTTCTTTCATTCATGATTTTGTTGATTTGGGTCATTTCTCTTTTCTTCTTGATAAGTCTGGCCAGGGGTTTTTCAATCTTGTGAATTCTTTCAAAGAACCAGCTCCTAGTTTCGTTGTTCTGTTCTACTGTTCTTTTGGTTTCTATTTCATTGATTTCTGCTCTGATCTTTATGATTTCTCTTCTCCTGCTGGGTTTAGGCTTTCTTTGCTATACTTTCTCTAGCTCCTTTAGGTGTAGAGTTAAGTTGTGTATTTGAGACCTTTCTTGTTTCTTGAGAAAGGCTTGTATTGCTATATACTTTCCTCTCAGGACTGCCTTTGCTGTATCCCAAAGATTTTGAACAGTTGTGTTTTCATTTTCATTGGTTTCCATGAATTTGTTTAATTCTTCTTTAATTTCCTGGTTGACCCATTCATTCTTTCGTAGGATGCTCTTTAGCCTCCATGTATTTGAGTTCTTTCCGACTTTCCTCTTGTGATTGAGTTCTAGTTTCAAAGCATTGTGGTCTGAAAATATGCAGGGAATAATCCCAATCTCTTGGTATCAGTGGAGACCTGATTTGTGACCTAGGATATGATCAATTCTGGAGAATGTTCCATGGGTACTAGAGAAGAAAGTGTATTTTTGTTTTGGGATGGAATGTTCTGAATATGTCTGTGAATTCCATTTCGTCCAGTGTTTCATTTAAAGTCTTTATTTCCTTGTTGATCTTTTGCTGAGATGATCTGTCCATTTCAGTCATAGGGTCTTAAAGTCCCCCACTATTATTGTATTGTTGTCAATGTGTTTCTTTGCTTTTGTTATTAATTGCCTTATATAATTGACTGCTCCCATGTTTGGGGCATAGATATTTACAATTGTTAGATCTTCTTGTTGGATAGACCCTTTAAGTAAGATATAGTGTCCTTCTTCATCTCTTATTACAGTCTTTGTTTTAAAATCTAATTTGTCTGATATAAGGCTTGCCACCCCAGCTTTCTTTTGGTGTCCATTAGCACGGTAAATGGTTTTCCACCCCCTCACTTTCAATGTGGGGGTGTCTTTGCGTCTAAAATGAGTCTCTTGCAGACATCATATTGATGGTTCTTGTTTTTTAATCCAATCTGATAGCCTGTGTCTTTTGACTGGGGCATTTAGCCCATTTATATTCAGGTTAACTATTGAAAGATACGAATTCAGTGCCATTGTATTGCCTGTAAGGTGACTGTTACTGTATATTGTCTGTGTTCCTTTCTGATCTATGCTGCTTTTAGGCTCTCTCTTTGCTTAGAGGACCCCTTTCAATATTTCTTGTAGGGCTGCTTTTGTGTTTGCAAATTCCTTTAGTTTTTGTTTGTCCTGGAAGCTTTTTCTCTCTCCTTCTATTTTCAATGACAGCCTAGCTGGATATTGTATTCTTGGCTGCATATTTTTCTCGTTTAGTGCTCTCAAGATATCATGCCAGTCCTTTCTGGCCTGCCAGGTCTCTGTGGATAGGTCTGTTGCCAATCTAATGTTTCTACCCTTGTAGGTTACATATCTCTTCTCCCGAGCTGCTTTCAGGATTTTCTCTTTGTCTCTGAGACTTGTAAGTTTTACTATTAGATGTCGGGGTGTTCACCTATTTTTATTGATTTTGAGAGGCGTTCTCTGTGCGTCCTGGATTTTGATGCCTCTTTCCTTCCCCACATTAGGGAAGTTCTCTGCTATAATTTGCTCCAATATACCTTCTGCCCCTCTCTCTCTTTCTTCTTCTTCTGGCATCCCAATTATTCTAATGTTGTTTCATCTTATTGTATCGCTTGTCTCTCGAATTCTGCCCTCGTGATCCTGTAGTTGTTTCTCTCTTTTTCTCAGCCTCTTTATTTTCCATCATTTGGTCTTCTATATCGCTGATTCTCTCTTTTGCCTCATTTAGCCTAGCAGTTAGTGCCCCCATTTGATTGCACCTCATTAATAGCCTTTTTGATTTCGACTTAGTTAGATTTTAGTTCTTTTATTTCTCCAGAAAGGGTTTCTCTTCCACGCTTTTTTCAAGCCCAGCTAGTATCTTTAAAGTCATGATTCTGAACTCTAGGTCCGACATTGTACTAATGTCCGTATTTAGTAGGTCCCTGGCAGACGGTACTACCTCTTGTTCTTTTTGCTGAGGTGACTTTTTTTGTCTTGTCATTTTGTCCTTCCAGTAAGTGGTCGCTTCTCTGTTCAGAGAGTTGTTGCTACTCTCTTCTTCTATCTTCTCTTGAGTTCGTAGGTGTTCACAATGGTTTGATCCCTATTCAGCTGAATTCCTGAGACCAGACGATATCCAGGTCTCCTACTCCTCCGCCATCTTGCTCCGCCCCCAACCATGTTCTTAATAAATGTTTTCTGGAGATCTCTCTTAGTAGAAAGAAATACGTCTCAGTGGTTCTGTTCGTATCCTAAGTGTTTTTGAAACTACTGTATAGTATTATTGTTTTCCTTCACGTTAGGGTATTTTCACAGGATATCCCTATCCCTGCAAAGGAGTTCTGGTTATAGATGCGTATGTTTATTTTCACTTTACAGGAGAAAAGCCAAGAATCAGTAGTCAATTAACTTTTGACTAGTGTGCAGTATTTAGCTCAGGACCATAATTTTAGAAATAAACCATGATCCATGTTTTGAGGCTCACGATAGGCCAGATACTGTTCAAAGCACTGTAGACGTAATGTCTAATTTTATTCTGGAATGAATCCTAGAAGGCAGTTTCATGGACTTCATTTCCAGTTATGGAAACTGAGGTTTAAACAGTGCAATGACTTGTTCAGGGACCTGGGACTCAAGTGATGAGCTGAGATTTTCATTCAGGTCAGTTTTACTCCCTGTTTCTCCTGCTGTCTGTAGGTCCCTAGGAGTATTTGCTGGAATGACCTCCTAGTAACAATTGCTGGGAATCCTTGTTTTCTCCATGTCTCTTTCTTTATAAAGGTCTCCCCATTGTTTAAATGGATCTCTTCTTACATAGAAACATGGAAAGAGAAAAACACTCTGTAAAGATTTAGTCTTATGGTATATTCTACAGCAGGGTGAGATAACAAATAAACAGAAAAAATGTCTATTATAAATGGCGTTATTGGGGATGTGTGTGTGTATATATATATATATATATATATATATATATATATATATGCTGGCCGTCAGACAACTGGGGGGCTAGGGCTTCCAATCCCCGATGTAGTTGAAAATCTGCATATTAATTTGCCTCCTATTAACTTAACTACTAAGAGCCTACTGTTGACCAGGAGCCTTACTGATAACACGAACAGTTGATTAACACATATTTTGTATGTTATATGCATTATATAGTGTATTCTTACAGTAAACTAAGATAGGGAGAAAAGTGTTATTGAGAAAATCATAAGGAAGGGAAAATACTTTTACAGTGCTGTACTGTTAAAAAATCCGCATTTAAGTGGACCCCGTGGTGTTCAACGGTCAACTGTACACACACATGTATATAGCGGCATCCATATAACTCTTACACTATTACATGAAAGCGTGTGATTATTCCTACATTCTCCCTAACTTTAAGGTATAAATGTGATTGTGAGTTTCTTCTCAGAAGGAATGCCCTTCTCCCCTAACTGATACATAGATATGTGACCATAGATTATTCTGATGTGGATCACCAAACTAAATCTTATAAACCATTGTAGAGAAATTTAGGGTGCTAGAATAGCATTTAATAACCAGTTATTGCCACAGGACACTAACACAGGGCTAGAATCTGCCTCTGCTGCCTAAGCACACTTGGACATAGCGCAGGGACAGGGAATCCCGGCCTTTGAATTCATTCATCTCACCTTGGAGACAAGTAACAGGAAGCCCCGAACCATTTATGCACCTAGTCACAAAGCACGGTGTAAATCTAACTTATGAAAAACTACCTTGGAGGGTTATGTGGTGTGCATTTCCATGTTGTAAATTTTTTCCCTGTTTTTGTGCGCATGTGACATTTATTTTATTTCTATGTGAGAGAAGCGCACCGGGCGTACTTCTGCATCATTTTCTGTACCTGAGTCTCTCTTTATGGTTGCCCCTCTCCTGTTGCATTTTCCCTCTGACTCTATTACACTTTTTCCCCCACCACCCCAATTTCTAATTCTTTCTGTTGTTAGTTTTCTGCTTCCTTTAGCCATAATATAAAATGAAATTGTAAAGGTAACTCTGAGTTGCTTTTGAGCTCTTCCTGTGATATGACAGCAAAAACTAATTTGCTTTTATTTCTGTAGCTTTTCGTTGATTCTTTTTATGGACCAGATGCCCATTAAAACATAGAATGGGGCAGAAGTCCACATCTTGTGCCTTTCTGTGACTGTTTTGAACTGAATCCATGAAATCAATGTATGACAATCAGCAGTTTAGAAGTTGGATTCCATCAGTTTATTCTAATGGAGTTTGTCTTGTGTTTTAAATTGAATCAGAGCTCTTTGTTGCTCTAACACGAAGTAGCAGTATGTTCATAATAGGAGATTTTTCTTATGTCTTATGTATACCAATATAAATCTTCTCATAGGCTGGTCACAATTCTTAAATATTCTGTTTGACCCATAATCCATCTGCTTAAGTCTCATACATACCATTAACCCACCAATATTTGAGACAATGAATTGATTGCAGATTTCAGGATGTATTCCTCCTGTCACTGTTAATGCTAATAGATCTGCATTTCGACCTGTCTTGTAGCACCATTTCACTGGAAAGAAAATTAATTTTTAGTGACCTAATCCTTCATTTTCTTTATGTCTGATTTTCACTTGATTTAGAAAAGATAATGTTTGGGTGAGCACATTGTTATCTACAACTTAGTCTTTTTCAAAGCAGCATTTCTAACCCATCTGCTAAGCCATTGTTTGCATTAGTTTGGTGTCGACTCTGAGAAGTGTCTATTTTATTTCCTTGATTTCTAGGGATAATACAGACTCATCTTACCAACACTGCCCTCAGTGACACTGACCAAGGTTCTCAGGTGGTCATTAGCCACAGTCCCCTCCCAGTAGAAAGGGTGGGACTGCAAAAAAGCTCATCCTAGCTACATCTTTATGTGCAATTACATCTCCTGCACTTTGTAACTGAAGATGAAAGATAATCATCATACGTAACTACTGATGGCCTCTGATGGAGCTATTATGGATGATTGTTCTCTTCTTTATTTTTTTTTTTATTTTTACAGTGAACAAAGAAAAAGATGCAGCTAATATATAGCTATTTTTAAAAAGAGGCTAATGTGACGTAGATAAAGAGGAATTTAAAACAGCTAGTTGATGAGACTCTAAAGGATGTGATTTGTCATAGACATAATATGTTCCTCAAATATTTATAAAGGCTTAATAATAGGTGTGCTCTACATATTTCATTCCCTTCAACCCCCCAAAATCTAGGTAATATTCATTAGTTTAAATAGTTAATAATTTAGTAGGCTTAAATAAACTAAGATGATATTTCAGGACTATTCAGTGAGACCAGGTTTTATAAATGATGCAAGCAAAGCATCTATTTTCATTTATTATGAATATAAACATAGGAATTCTATTTACCGAATGGTCTCGTGAGAGACCATTCAATTTCATTTTCAAATCTGTCCTCATTTTTAAGCCTATTCTCATTTTAAAATCTGTCCTTAAATAGTGTAACCATTTGTATGTGTATATATAGGCAGAAACATACACATTTATATACATACACACATAATTGGAACTAAATAGGTAAATATTATGTAAGTAGGTTTGTAAGCTTCTGTGCTAAGCTCTAGGAACTAATCAAGATAAGATGGCACTTTACTATGCCATTACTTACATAACAAAGCTACCCTGTTCCATGTATATCAAGCAGATAATCACCTTGGAATTTTGCTGTTCGGTAAATAAATATTTTAGGGAGAAATTTAGAAACCCTGTTGGACTGTATTTATTCAGCACACATTCTAATGATACCCAGCATTTTGAAAATGGGGATTTATGGCTTGTGGAACATTTGTGGTGCAGTGAAAATCCATAAATTGCGATTAACACAACAAAGCTGGAATATGCAGGAAGTTGTGATTTCACTATCCTTCTGCTGAGCGGCTTACAAGTGTGGTGGTGGGGTGTCTGGTATTCTAGTCCTAGCTGCATATTTTATTTCCATGCAGTGGTTACGTCTCATTCAGTGAAGTGACAGATACATCTGCTAGACATCTCTTTCAGTGGGTGAGGAACATTGCTTGCTTTAGAGAGCACTTACTAAGGACAGTAATTTGCACTGACTTGAAAAGCAGGGGTTAGATGTCTTCCGTGTATAAGCTATTCCCAAGTTGTGAGATAAATCACTTTATAATCTGTACTGGTTCTTCCAGTCCAATGGCTGGGAAATTACTAATCAAATATAGCTGTTCAAAGAGCTTGACTTGATATCATATAGTTGACCTTAGCACAGAGAATGTTTTGCTGGAAAAATTGTAAACTCCACTGAAATATGTCCCAGTCTTTCCCTGGGTGTTTTGCACTATTTCCACTGATTTTACTGATCTTGGTCATCTTATGAGTATTTTTGGAATGGAAGAGACTTCTCAGTATGAGGTGTTAGGCTTTACATGTTTGACAACACAGAATGGCTCATTTTGACATAATCATGGTAATTTCTGGGTGCTGGTTTTAAAAAGTCAGACGTACTTGGTTTTCCCTTTTTTGATTTTTCTTATATTACTGTAACTTAGATGAGACAGTCCCTTCATTTGAGTACTTTATCACATATTGATGTCAAAGTCTCTGTCTCTCTTTCTGGCTCTTTCCATGCATAGATATAATAAAGGCACAGATACACAGACAGAGATGTTTACAGATATTGTGAGGGGCGTATGTGTGCATATACACATACAATAAAGCTTGACCTAATGGTGTTGCAATATCTACCTGTTCCCTCTCCTAATATGCTCATAATATTTCCACCGTGGCTAAAGAAGGGGGAACAGGAAACAAAGAGGTCACCACAATGGGGGCACTTGCTGTCTGGAAAGCATTCCCGGAGGGCATAGAACAGAAGGGTTCAAAGACCAAACCAAGAAGATGGGATTGCCGAGACGATCACATCAATGTAAACGTGCAGTGCGAAGTAGGAGGAAGAAAGTGGTAGGTAACATACTTAGGATGGGGTGCCAGAGGAGGGGGGCAGCTTGTGATCAAGTAAGGTAGACCTGTTGGCCTTTGGTGGGAAACTCGTCCAGGTGGCCAGACACCTGCTAGTCTGGTATTTATATAATTCAGTGTACTATCAGTGTTTTAATGCAGTGATACAAAATAGTAGGGAATGTACTAGTAGAATATGTGTATTATATTTCTGCATATAACTACAAGTACACAAGTCAATGAGAGAAACCATTCTATATATTTTCTAGGAATACCTATTTGCTGCTTTTCTTATTAATGTTGTGTGTTTCAGACATGCAGAAATAGGCCCCAGAGCCTTAAGAAATAGTTTTGAAGGAAACTTAAAATAGAAACAATCACAACTACTATTCTTCTCCCCAGTGAACCAGGAAGGCCTGCCATTTTTTTTTCTTAATTTCAGGATGGAAAACTTTGTATAGGATCCCAGATGTTCTGAAAGTAGATAATTAGAGAACCAGTGATTTAGTCTGAAGAAAATAATAATAGGACAACTAAATAACTATTTTAAGGCTATAAGTGGACATTATATGGAAGATGGAATCTAGTGATACTTAATTTACTGGAGTTGCTATTTTTACCCCTCGAGGTCTGACTGGTGACTAATTCTTGGGGGAGGAGGAGGAAGAGGTTTAAGAGCACTTTAACTGGATATTTCTTATTTGTATAGATAATTGATTTTCTCATTTTTATCATTCTCTTGTATTATGTTTAGGACATCTACAAAATATATAAAATGGTTTCAAATGATTTGTTGGATGCCAGAAAATGATTAATTCATTTTTCTTTGTTTAGGATAAAATTTGACACCTATTAATTAAAAAATTATCAAAACAGATGTGCTTCTTGTTATTCTTTGCAGCATCCTCTGAGCCTCTCTGGAGGTTAGAAATTCTATGATGATTTCACTTGCCTCAGTTCTCTCTCTCAAAACCTCATAATCAATCCGTTCTCATAGCCACACAGATAAAATCCAATTCCCTAAGAAACTATATGACTTTCTTTTTTATTATTTTATTTTTAATTGTGGTAAAAAAAAAACCCACATAACCTAAAATTTACCTTCCTAGCCATTTTAAGTGTACAGTTCTGTATTGACTAGGATTTTCACACTGTTCTGTAACTGATCTCTAAAACTTCTTCAAAAGTCCCTTACAAAACTGCAACCCCAAAGCAGGTAGACAACTTCCCGTTTCCTCTTTCCCCAGCCCCTGACAGCCACCACTCTGTGAGACTTTCTTCCTCTGACTCCTGTCTCTGCTTTTTGGATTTTCTCTAACTCATCTCAAAACCTGCCGTTCAGGCACACAAAACTTCCCATTCCCCATTCAGGCTCCAGTTTTAAGACCTTCATCCGCATTCTTTCCCCAGCCATTGTATGGTTAACTTCTGACTCAACTTTCAGATACAGACTTACAAGACTCTCCCAGAATGGGAGATGTACACCTACTATGTGCTCCTATATGCACCCTTCATTTCCAGCTATCACAACAATTAGCTTAAAACTTTTTTTTTTTATAGAATGTGAGTGCTTCAAGAGTCAAACCAATAGCTACATAAAGAAGAACATTTAGTCCAGCCTATCATTTTATTCTTGGCACCATAGCACACACTAAATAAATAATTGTTGACTGGATAAGTGGGTCAGTGTTCAAAATACCTTTGAGTATTTGAATATTCTTTTGTCACCTACTGGCTGTGTGCCCTTGGATACATAAAGATGATGATGTTGATGATATTAATTACAACATTAATGACAGCAAGCAGCCCTGGCTGTCACTGACACAACACTTCCTATGTATGAGGCACTTTTTAAACCTTTACATGCATTAACTCATTTACTCTTCCTAATAACCCTATTCATGAGGTACTATGATTAAGCCTGTTGACAGATAAGTAGAGAGGACAGGAATGCAGAGTGATTTGTTCAAGGTTACTTAGCTCCAAAGAACAGAATTGTTCCTGGAATCAGACCCTTTGAATCTGAACTCATGTTCAGAAATATCACTGCTTTCTGGGGTGGACCTCTGTTTCTTTATTTATAATAAGGGTTATTGTAACTATTTCAAAATTGGGTGATGAGCATTAAGTGTTCTAATCTATGCGAGCGGCTTAGCACAGGGCCTGATTTGTAATGAAAGTTTAAGAAATAACAGCATTTATTGTTGTAATATATGTCAAGTGCCTTGTTTGGTGCTTATAAGCCTGTAGGCTTTCAATAAACGCGAGCTGCCTCTTCTCTCTTTCTCCTTAATTAGAGCAAGTCAGAGGCAACTACTGGTGCCGAGGGGTTAGGTCAGGAGCATACTGCAGTGGCCACCAAGATGAAGGGTAATAACTTGTACAAGCTGGGGAAGAAGAGCACAAGTTTCAGAAAACAGCCTCCTGTAACTATGCGCTCATGCTTTGCTGGGATTGTGATAAAAACATCTGCCACTTGAATAATATTTCTAATTTTGAAAGCATGTTCAATTTCTCATGTCATTTTTATCTCATGGTTGGCCTTGGGAGAAAAGACATAATATCCCAATTCCCATGTTACAAAGAATCCTCAGTGACTTACCAAAGATAAGAGTAGTTTGGGTACAAAGAAGAACTAGAAATTGTTGTTAATGTCAAAAGGTAATTCATCCTCAAACCGGGATGTTTTTGAGAGTGGAAGAGGAAAGGTAACGGTTAAGTTAGGAGAACAGACATAAACTGGGTCTGTCCAGGGTCCGGGAGGACGTATGGGACCCCTTTCTTCTGCTCAGCAGATTCTCCCTTCTCTTTTTCACCTTTTCTCTTGCCCCACAAGCATCACACTGACTTAAAATATTCTTCTTCCTTGATCCAGAGAATGAGTTCTCCTTCTCAGGGTGTCCATAGTTCCATTTGCTATATACACAACGTTCCACATTGTGAAAATCAAACATTATCTATTTGAAAAGAATGAGAAATTGACCCTGATGCAATGACTACACACACACCTATGTGTGTACGTGTGTGCATGCGTGTGGGTGTGTTTGAGATAAAGGATGAGAGGCTAGCATACTTGGCTTGGTTTGCTTCTACGATGGAACTTCCCTTTTGCTCTATTGAACCTCCTTTTTTATCAGTTACGTTGAATCATGTATTAATTTCCTTATAATGCCATAACAAAGTGCCATAAACTAGATGTCTTAAAAGAACAGACATATATTGTCTTACAATGCTGAAAGCTAGAAGTCCAAAATCAAGTTGTTTGTGGGGGTTGGTATTTTCACAGGCTTTTGAGGGAGAAACTCCTCAATCTCTGTCCTAGCCTCTGGTGACACCCATGCTTACCTTGCCTTGCAGATAAGACACATCACTTCAGTCTTCCCTGTCTTCACATGTCATCTCCTGTGTGTCTGTGTCTTTACAATGGTCATCTACAGTCATATTGAATTAGGGACCCATCCTGCTCCAGTATTGTCCTCATCTTGATCTTATGTTTGCAATGGTCCTACTTCCAAATCAGGTCACAATCTGAAGGACTAGGGGTTAGAAATTCAACTTTTTTTTTTTTTTGTGGCAGGGGGCCATTATAACAATTAGTAAGAACAACCAAAACCAATCATATATGGAAGAATTTGCCAGTGTTGCAGCCTGTATCAGTCTCTCTTTTGCGATAATCTGTGTCTTAGGAAAGCAAGAAAATATAAGAACTAGTTGTGTCTGCTGAAGATATAACCTCATAGTGACCGTCCCTGTTCATTACCTGGTGACAGGATACAATTTTATAGACAAGAATGATAAACAGAGTTACTACAAAATTAGTGTTTTGCCTAAATTATTTTCTTCACCTGTTGTGTTTAAAAGATATGAAAATTATTTTCCTTTTAAAATTAACAAAATTATATTAGTGCTCTATTGATAAATGTATTTATTTACATAATGTCTTAGTCGTGAATAGTTGTTGATTGAAATGGGAAATAGTTTGGTATTTTAATAGAATTATAGATTATTACAAGATAGATCGTTTACACTCCCGAATGTTGAGAATGACAAAGAAGTTATTACTCTAACCTGCTCTGGCTTTACATAAACTACAGAACATGGTGGTATCTGGATAGCTTCCACATTCCCTGCAGGACACAGCTGGGGGAAAGAGGCAATAGGGCCGAGCAAAAGGCACTCTGGGAAGAGTGACAGATCCTCTGGGAAGAGATCAGCAATCCCAAGCAATGAAGTCTCAAAGAGAGGGGCAAAAGTTAAAGCCACTGAAGGTAGCTCATTGAGGCACCAAACAAAGAGGATGGATGGAGGTGCTGAGCAGGCAGGACGGAGAAAGCACAGGTAGAGTGTTGGCTGATGGCTTCTGTGAATGTGGAAGGGCTGGGATTAGCACCTAGTGTGGCAGGCAGTCCCCAGGACTAGTTGGAGTGTATGGGTCTGGACTCACGAGAACCAGGTTCATGTGCAAGACCTCAGAAGCACGCATTGCCCCCTTTCCTCTACCCACTTCTACCAAGATAAAGGGGCATCCTTAAAAGACCATTGCAAATAAGTGTCCTGACCTTGCAGCTTGCTATATCTTCTGAACCCACTGACTCTTTGGCATCCGACGGAGTCTCTTACAAAACCCACAAGCATCCTTCGTGCCTCTGCTTGGAGACTTCCATGGTTCCCCACCAGGCAACTGACATTGTTCCTCTCTGATAAAATTCAGTTTTTCAGAGTTCAGCCTGCATCTTTACAGATCTCCTACTCTCCTTACTGTTCAAATAGACTTTCACTAGTACCTGTGGAGGGAATGAAATCCAGAATGTGAAGCTGTCCATATGTTGCTCCTCGTCTCCTCCGAATTGCTCTTTCTCCCCAATGAAGGCTCTGTATGATGGTGATGTTCCTTCTGTCCACCAGCCTCTGACCCTTTCTCTCACGGCGACAACCTCCACGGAATGTCTTCCTTCCCTATAGCTGATACAGACGCGCTCGTACATTCTTACATGGGCTTGCTGCTTTCCTATCTTCCTGAGTTTATCTGGAGGGGCTGCACCCTTGCTCATGGTGCCTCATCACAACCCTGCTCCTGGTTCAAAGCACAGACTGCATCCGGTGTCTCCTCAAAGCCTGTGTAGGGCAAAGCTTTTGTGTGAAGGTAAGTCTTCAGTCCAGAGTCACGTTTGCATCTGATGTTTTCCTCTACAGAGTAATTTTGAGTGAATATTTATCCTGAGGGACAACTGGAAGTGAACACACATGTCAGTTTGTAGCCTTTCATATGAAACTTATGCTAACAAGGCAACAAAGAATTCATGAGACTCATTGTGAAGATTTGTGTGACCAGCATATCGGATATCATTACAACAAAATCAGGTCCGTACACCTTTGATGGGGACCAAACGATTCATTTTGCTGTGCGCCCAGGCTTCTGTCCTTGTTTACTGTGCGCAAAGAGGAAGTGCAGATCTTCTCTCTGAGGTTAATTGTTGCTTTCACAGCTCACTCACCCTCTTCCCTTGCACCCTGTAGGATTGTCTCTGACCTAAGACGTTCTTGTGAAAATCGATATCCATGGCTTATGAGAGACAGGAATAATTCAAATGATGACGGATCCTTGGAGGTGGGCAGTATGGTTAAGCATGTGTGTTTTAAGATGACAGTTGTGAAGATAGAAAAGCTCTGTCTGGCCTTCCTGGGCTCCCAGTTACTTTACATTAAAATGTGGTGTGTCCATCATGATTTATCTACTTCTTTCTGTTTTACATGCATTTTTGTTTTTATGCTTTTTACACAGTGACATTAAACAAATTTAATATTTTGTTATGATCGATTCAAGTGCAAGTCCACACTCTGCATCTTTGCTCCTCAAAGTACAGTCTCGACCAGCAACGTTGCATCACCAGAGAAGCTTTGAAAACCTGCAGATTTCAGATCAGGAGACCAAGAGAAGGGACTTCAGAGGCCTATTTACCTCAATCATGGAGTCTTCCTGAAAGGGGCTGCTCACTGAAGTTAACTCAGTTCTGGAACCTCCAAGATGATCTAGCTGGAAGCAGCCCTGAGAGCTCTAAGGAGTTCCTTCAAGAGCCACTGGAAGAGGGGAGACAGTTCAGTGTGCCCTAGAACCATTAGCTCTGTCTGCACGCCAGGATCCTGAAAATGAAAGAAAACAAAACTTTTTTTATCAAGCTTTGTCAGTGGAAAAGAACAGTTAACCATTCCCCCAGCTCCCCAGTCAACCACTCATCCAGTACCTCTAAGTACTGGCCAACCAGAAGATATGTCTGAGACATCAGAATTGTACATGTTTGTTGATGTCACCTACAATGCTGGTGTTCTCCAGGTGGAGAAAAGCGCCATGCACAGAAAGATCAGTTAATATGGATGGCCATGAAATGCGTTGAGGACAACTTAATGAACTTATTACTATTACTACTATTATTATTACTCTCACAATATTACTAAATTTAGAATAAAAAGGAAACACTCAAAGGATGAAACAAAATCTGACCAGAGCCCAAACTGACCCCATGGGTTTAAGAGAGAAAACAAGAGAAGACCTGACCCTTGAGCAGATCAGAAGCAGTACGGTGAGCAATCCAGGTCCCTTTCCTCAGCTTTTTTTTGCCAAGAGACCAAGTTTCAAGCAAAACAAGGTATCTGGCGGGAGACATTTCCACCACCAAGACCCAGGTGGAGATGAAGAGACCAGCCTATGAACTAAAGATTGTGGCTGATCAGAATGAGAAACCTCTGAAAATTGAAATAGAAGTTAAATCACCTGGTAGTAATTCAGTATGTCTCTGTGACCTTAGTGTTTCTGAAGATGATTTATTGATCGAGGTCTCTGAGAAGTACAGATTACATCTGAATCTTCCAGAATCTGTGCATACTGAAATGACTACAGCAAAATTATCAAAGAGAAAGCTACATTAATCATCACAGTGCCACTGGTGGAAGTCAAGAGCATCATCTGCTTTGGGTTTTCAGTGCTAACGGCAGATGAATTACAGGACCTTCATGATGGGTGAAGAGGCAGTGGTTTATCTTAAATACCAGTTTTGTATTTTGTAAGAGTTCTTTTTTACCCAATGATGTTTTCTCATCAACTGTTTATCTTTTTTTTTTTTAAACTCACTCTTTCTCCTTCTCAAACTTGATGTGAAGCAGAATCTACTAAAAACAGTATCGCCATGATACACTTTTTTTTGAAGGTCTTCCTAACGGTCTTAAAGTAACAAATATGATTTGGGAAATTCTGTTTGTTTTCAGGTAACATGGGAGGATTCTTGGCTTACTGGTTGAAAAAAAATTTTTTTTTGTCTAGGAAATTTTTACATCAGGAAATAAAAATAAAGATTTTTATTTTTATTTTTTAAAAATTATATTTACTGTATTTATTTAAAATAAATAAAATATTTTAAATAATTTATTTATTTCGTTTATTTAAAAAGAAGAAAGCAGAGTTCAGGTGCAGCCCTGAAGTACTACATCAAAGTTGTAATTCATAAGAAGCTTTTTCTTGATGTTTTCTATGCACATTAAAGTTTGAGCACTGTTCTGCATCTCTATGAAATATACTCTTCTTAGATGTGAATTAGTGTTTGGTTTTAAACATTGCCATTGTTTTTGGGAACGTAGAGCCCCCAGAAAAATAATTTAACATTTTACACACACAAAAATGTCTTCTAGCTTCCACCTGGCAGATAGAGATTTTACTTTGGGGTCACACAGATGAAATATTACAAAGAAACATTAGACGTGATGTCTTTGGTTACCTGAAAAGCAAGATTTCATTAGACACTCTGTGTTTAATAGAACTAAATATTATTGAAAGTAGTTTTTTTTCCTCAGTAGTCACCCATTTTTCCTTACTTGTAACATCTATATTTTATGTAGAAATCTATAATATTGTCATAGAATTGTATATAAATAAAAATTGTGTCCAGGTGAATTTACGGGGTCTGATTTTTATTGCTCCTTAAGTAACAGGGCTCCTAGTTGTCCCGCACACGATTTTATATTCTGACGAATGCTACCAACTGCAACTTTGGGTTAGTCCTAAGTCTGTAGTAGACTGTAACTTTTCTCCTACATGTTTATACATGTGTGCAAACACACCTGCACTCAAGCATATTTGAAATTAATTTTGAGCAGCTCTAATAGTTTTGTCTATAATGAACTAACCTAAGTTCATTACAGGAGCTGTGGCATTTACAGAGATAAGTAGAGGACAGTTCCTGCTTTCTGGACATTTATAAATTAGTATGCAAAAATAAATTGAACAGAAATCACTTTGGTATGAAATGCAACAAAAGAGCCCCTGATTACTTTTGGACAGGGTAATCAAAAATACATTCTTTGATAAACTGGTATTTAATTGAACTTTGAAAGATACATGATAGTCTAACAGGTAGAAAAAAGGAAGAGCATTTTAACTGGGAAGCAACAGTAGGAACAAAGACAAGAAAACCAAAAATGATGAGCCATGGAGAGAAAAGGACAAATTCCCAGAAAAGTAAAGTGAAAGATGTTTTAAAAAATACCAAAAATTGAAGACCGAAGGCTCTACTTGCCACTATTCCATAGGTTGCACATCTTCTAGCCTTTCTAAGAGCTTAGTATATGAAGGCATCATTCTCATCAATACTGGCAGATGAAAATACTGCAGTGAATTTAGAAGACAAATGTGCAAAGACATTTCTTAAAATAGTTAACTACAAAATCACGTGGTCTCAGAACGAAAACATCATTGAGAGACCTCTTCCCCCACTTTCATACAAAGGACAGAAATCCTTTCTGGTCTCCTTTATGGTTTCCATTCCCGTTTTGCTTAAATTCATTTCATGACAGGTTTCTTCACTGAAATTTGGAAGATAACTTTTGGAAAGCTGTTTGTTTTCTTGAGTTGATTGGAAATCAGAGGAAAACCATTCAGGGATCTACTTGTCTGTCCATCCCCGAGTCCCAAATTAAGAAATTGGGAACACATTCTTTTCTTCTCCTTAGACCTGAAATGTATGTGTGTTGTATACTCTGTGTATAAATCAGTATAATAATTCTGAATACTCTGGTATCCCTTTTTTGAACTAGTTCCCAGACTTTTGAATCTAATGGACCAGTAAATTCAAATCATGTGATTGCATTTAAAAAAATCACTATTGTGGATCTAATTTCACTTCCGTTGCATAAATAAAAATATAAATTTCACTTAAAAAGTGGGAAGACAATCATCTCAGAATGAAACAGCCCATATTTGACCACAAATTAATCTTATCATATGTTGTAAAAATATGCACACTATAGTTCTTATGTTTCTCACATTTTTCCATGGATTAGAGAAAATTTCTTTTATCATCGGCAGACCGACATTTTGAAAGCACTCTTCTGTGTGACCTCTATTTTGTAAATATCTCTGGTTAAAATGTCCTGTCAGAGCTGAACACCTGGGGCACCTGGGTGGCTCTGTCAGGTAAGCAGCTGACTCTTGATTTCGGCTCAGGGCACGCGATCTTAGGGTCCTGGGATCGAGCCCCATGTAGGGCTCCGTGCTCAGCGGGGAGTCTGTTTGTGGGTTCTCTCTCTCTCTCCGCCCCTGCCCCAACTCCTGCATGCTCTCTCTTCCTCTCTCTCTCTCACAAATAAATAAATAAATCTTAAAAAAAAAGAACACTGTATTCTCCAGCATAGTCTTCTCCTTTTTGGACCTGCCCTTGAGCAGCCACAGACCCTCTTCTTGGCATTGTCAATCTGTTTGCTCACCTCGCACTCACACTCTCAGAGCCACCACTCACATCTTTATCTGTGCAGTGAAGTTTTTGAACCTAAAGGCAACACTTTGTATTTATTTTCATTCACCTGTATCCTGTTCATCTGCCGCAGTGTTGCGTTCTGTCGAACACTCTAAAAATAATGGTGATGGATCTCTATAAATTTTATTTACAATGTCTTCAGGCTGTCAAAAAAATTTGAGCAGAAAAATTATGTAGAACTCCTCATAGAACATATTCCATGGATCAATAGTATGTCATTTTCTCTTTTGCTTGACATAAATAAAAATTGAATCAGTTTTATGTACTTTAAAAAAATTCTGCCAGTTTGGAGTTTTGGCAAATGCAGCTTTCTATTTCTTCATCACCTGTTCAACGTTTTTTCTTTTTTTTTCTTTTATGAGGAGGTTTTTAAAAATAAAAATTCTATATATTTAAGGTGTACAACCGTGATGATTTGATATAAATACACATAGTGAAATGATTACTAGCATTAAGGTAACCAACATCTTTTCACAGTCAGCATATTTTGGTGTGTGATGAGTGTACAGTATTATTAAGTATACTCTTGTCCGTATTTTGATATCTTATTTATCCTACACCACTGCAAATTTGCACCCTTTGACCAACATCTCCCCATTTCTCCCCCAACCCCAGCCCCTTGTAATCACCATTCTACTCTCTGCTTCTATGGGTTGGACTTTTTTTTTTAATTGCTCATATAAGTGAGATCATTCAGCATTTGTCTTTCTCTGACTTATTTCACTTAGCATCATGTCTTCCAAGTTCATCCATGTTGTCACAAATGGCAAGATTTACTTCTTTCTGAGGAATGAATAAATATTCCACTGTGTGTGTATATCTTCTTTATCCATTCATCTTTCTTTTTTTTTTAAGATTTTATTTATTTATTTGAGAGATAGAGAGCATGAGAGGGAAGAGGGTCAGAGGGAGAAGCAGACTCCCTGCCGAGCAGGGAGTCCGATGTGGGACTCGATCTCGGGACTCCAGGATCATGACCTGAGCCGAAGGCAGTCGCTTAACCAACTGAGCCACCCAGGCGCCCCTCCATTCATCTTTCGATGGACATTTAGGTTGTTTCCATATCCTGATTATTATCCTTATTATGAATAATGCTGCAATGAATATGGGAGTGCAGATATTTCTTTGAGATACTAATTTTGTTTCCTTTGGATGTATACCCAGAAGTGGAAATTTTGGATCATATGGTAGTTCTATTTTTAAGTTTTTGAGGAATCTCCATAAGGTTTTCCATGATGGCTGTACCAACTTGCATTCCCACCAAGAGTGCACCAGGGTTCCCTTTTCTTCACATCCTCTCCAACATTTGTTATCTTTTGTCCTTTTCATAATACCTAAGAATATGAGATGATATCTCATTGTGGTTTTGACTTGTATTTTTCTGATAATCATTGATGTTGAGCACCTTTTCCTGTATCTAATGGCCATTTATATGTCTTCTCTTGAGAAATGTCTATTCAGATCTTTTGACCATTTTTTTAATCAGGTTATTTGTTTTCTTACTATTGATTTTTTTGAACTCCTTACGTATTTTGGATATTAACCACTTATCAGATGTATGATTTACAAATATTTTCTCCCATTTTTTAGATTTCCTCTTTATTCTGTTTCCTTTATTGTGCAGAAGGTTTTCAGTTTGATGTAATAACACTTGTCTGTTTTTGTTTTGTTGACTGTAGTTTTGAGATCACATCCAAAAAGTCATTGCCTTGGCCAACTGTCAAGAAGCTTTCCCCCTATATTTTCTTCTAAAGGTTTTATGGTTTCAGGTCTTACATTTAAGACTTTAATCCATTGTGAGTTGATCTGCGTGAGTTAAGGGTCCAATTTCATTCCTCTGCATTTGGGAAATTTGTTTTCCCAGCACCACTTAGTGAAGAGACTGCCCTTTCCCCCTTGTGTGTTCTTGGCACTTTTGTTGAAGTTCAGCTGACCATAAATGCATGAATTTTTCAAGTTTTGGCAAACATAGCTTTGTATTTCTTCATCATCTGTTCAACATTTTCAAGAAATGTCTCCATTGTTTTTGTCACGATCAAACACATTTAAATTAAAACAATAACAAGAAAGATTTATTACTTTGCTGCCAAGAAACTCAACAACTAATTTGGGGTCAGGAAGAATCAGGGGCTAAAGTTCATTGGTAACCTGTAGCAGAAGCCAGTTAAAAATAGGAAAAATGGCTATAAACACTTAGAAAAGTAATGACTTCAAGAAGTTAGAAATGTGTCAGGATCCTAGAAAAGGTCTTAGATAGGAAGACAAACATCCAAAGGGCAGATGGCCACAGAGAGACTCAGGGCTAGAAGGAGTATTTCAGAAGAATGCAGTTTTGTCCTTGTGTGGACCATTTATCTAAAAGATGATAAGTTGACTATGAACAAATTGTTAAGAGTCTAAAATCTCTTTGGAAAGATTTAGAGCATAAACGAATTGACTTTAAAAAGCAACCAAGACTCTCATAAAATCTGCTTTCATCTTATTAAACCGTGGTGCTTATGTTACAGCCAAAGTCTAAATGTAGGCTAGTAACAACGGTGAAAGATAATTAAGAGATTAATAGATTGACACTCTAATGTAGAAGAAGAGAAAGTGTTGTATAATTTGTGTAATGAATATAACATCAGATACATAGTTAAGACATCTGACATGCCATTAATTATTAAATTTAAGTCATTTAATATTTTTGTTTCATTGTGAATCATGCAGCAATGATTAAGTCTTTCTTACATATAATACCGTTTTTCAAAAATTGACACTGATAAAGTAATAAAAATGAATATATTTTGCAAAATTTAAAATTTATATTTTTGTTATATATGCAAAAGTTCTGTGCGTCTTGATTACATGAATTTCATTTGAGGGTAATTTAAATTATAAATGTAAGTGTGTATAAATATGTATAATATGTTTATAGTCAAAAATAAAGCATTGAGTTAGTTTGAGTTTCTTTTAAGTTATTTTGTGGTGGGCAACCACTTCACACTGTATATCTATGAAATTCTGCCGTATATTTCTCATCACGATTTAGCATTAGCGACATAACTATTTGACAAGGTAGTGCCTTAACAGGACTTGCCTTTGTGCATATTCAGTACCAGTGAGCAGGCAATATATACAGTAGAAAGTTCTATTAAAATTAAGTAGGTCTGTTTTAAAGAACAATTAATATTTATTATTTATTCAAGAAACTGTGCATGCATGAGATAACCTGATCTAATCTCATAATTGATAAATAAATAGATGTTTTTAAAATAAAATGGTCAAGCCAGTTAGTTCTTTGTGGTTAATCCAAAGACCAGTTATTTGGCACCATATAGCTGTTACCTTTTTAATTAAATAATGTTCTCCAACTCTTTACAAAGCAGCTATTCTTCAAGGTCACTTTTTCATTATCTTTAACCTGAAAGAAGGCTTCCATAAGAATGCAAATATGACTTCTCTTTTACCTCTACCTTGGGCAGAGCAATGTGAAATATTATTGGAACATAACTCTGCTGTTTTGCTATGAGTCTTACAATAATTTGCCCACTCCGGAAAGGTTAAGTCATGTCATCCCGCTAAAACCTCCTAAGCCTACAAAATAGATTATTTTACGGTAAAGCAGCTTTCCTTTCCAAGTGTGCTTTGCCCTGGAGGAAATGAAGTTGCCACTTTAGAATGCTCAATAACACCTTCCACTCAGCATTGTAACTCGGAGATTAATCAGTTTCTGCTGTTTCATCACTCAGTCAAGCGGCTTCCAAAATATAGTTGCCAACCCTCAGACTTGCACCTATGCACTCTAGGATCCAGCCTTTAAATAAAGTAGGCTTTCTCCGTTGCTTTTTTTTTTTTTTTTTTGGTCCTTTGTTTATAGAACAGATTTTAAAATCAGTTATTTCAAATCTAACACTTTTTTTAAAAGATTTTATTTATTTATTTGACAGAGAGAGACACAGTGAGAGAGGGAACACAAGCAGGGGGAGTGGGAGAGGGAGAAGCAGGCTTCCCGCTGAGCAGGGAGCCCGATGCGGGGCTCGATCCCAGGACCCCAAGATCATGACCTGAGCTGAAGGCAGACGCTTAACAACTGAGCCACCCAGGTGCCTCTCAAATTTAACACTTTTTATCCTTCTAAAGAAAATAAATATTCCTTATAGAAGTTTATTTTCTAATTTTAAATATTTTATTTTATGACATTTTAGTGTAAAGGACTTCCATGTTAACATTTAAAAAAATACCACTTGGAGCTACGATTCTCTACTAGAATTATCCAATTAAGTAATACAGTATAATTATTATTTTAGTGGAAAACTAATATCTACTTAAAAGTATTGTTACTTATCACTGTAACATCACTGTGAATTTTTGTTTGCTTATTGCTTTTCTTTGTTTTGTTTTGTTTTTGATGTTAAGGAAATCTGCAATATTGTGGTTCAGGATTTGTCCCAAAGACTAACTTTTATTTCCTTTTCTCTGCCTTTTTTAAACATAAAAGTAAGAATTCATATTATCCATTTCATTCTAAAACACATCCAGATATCAAAAGTTTAAATGGATGATAGTTTATGAGGAGACTTTTAAAAAATGTGATCCAGTTCATTTTAGTATCAGTTAAACACGAGTTAAGTAATGTTGTCTCCCTTCCTTGAGAAATTCCATTCCCATGGTTACTTTGTGTAGGACCCAGACAGACCTTCTTGTGGGACAGCTTGAAGTTCTTGCAGCATATTCTGGTCTCAGTGGATGATCTCCTTGCTGTGAGCTCACTCTGTTTCCCTGAAGATGATACACCCTAGACCCCTAGACCCATGCTCTCAGCATGTGGCAGCCATTGGCCACATGTGGCTATTGAGCCCTGGAAATGGTGTTAACTATGACTGGGGGCATGCAGTTTTACAATTTTTATTTCATTTTGATCAATTTAAATTAAATTACTGATTTAAATTAGGTATGCAGTGTAAAATAAATTTACATTAAGCATACCTTTCTTGTTTTGCTAGGACTGTATTTGACCGTTGACATTTTAGCCTATGATTAAGATATGCTGCAAATGTAAAATACAAGATTTCAAAGATAAGGTATAAAATGAGAAAGTGGACCATCTCAGGGAAAATTTTTATTTTGATTACATGCTGAATGATAAAATCTTGGATATATTATGTGAAATAAAATATACTATTAAAGTTAATTTCACCTGTTCCTTTTTCACTTTTTTAATGTGACGACCAGAATAGTTAAAATTACCTATGTGCTTTGCATTGTATTTCTATTATGTGTACAGCTCTGGTGGTTCAGATGGTGGAGACTCTGGTAGTTCTCTACACACAGGTGAACTTGGCAGTGAATTGACACGCAACTTAAAATTTCCTCTCTCGTTACAGATTCTTTCCTTTTTTAACTTAAGAGAAAATCCCTTATAATGCAGATTTCCCAAAATATGTTTTTGGCAATGTTAATAAAGCTTCTCAGGGTTTTAATATGCCACATGCCATACATATCTAAACATTATACCCTGAGGCTGCTCCCCAGTTGATTTCCAGGGAGAATCACCACATACAGCATTCTGTGGATCAGATGATCAGGGGCACCTGGGTGGCTCAGTCAGTTAAGCAGCTGACTCTTGATTTCCACTGAGGTCATGATCTCAGGATCATGAGATTGAGTCCCCTGTCAGGCTCCCCACTCAGCAGGGAGTCTGCTTAAGAGTCTCTCCCTCTTCCTCTGCTCCTTCCCCCCTCAAATAAATAAATAAATCTTTAGAAAACAGACAAAAAGATGATCAGATATTGGGGAGTGTAATAATGGTGATACTATTCATTTTGTTGCTTCTCGTCTATTCTAATGTCATTTGTGATATTATATAATGTCCCCATGGATGTGACATGTATATTTTATATTGATACTTTCCCCTGCAGCTAAATGGCCTTTTTCAGCTGGTTGACTTTAGATTCCTCACTTTCCTTCTCTCATTCTTTCCTTCATCCTCAGACTCATCCTTGGCAGGTAAAAGAACAAATAACATGAGTAAATCAAAGAATGTGTGTGAGATTCCCTACCCCAGGATTTAGCACATAGATTTTCATATGCTAAACATTTCTAATTCTTATTAGAAGCTTCAATTAAATATTCAAGACATTAAGTTAAATACCAGCAGGCATTCAATGCTTCTGATTTAAAAATTATTCCTGACTAATGAGTATTAATTAATTCTCAGGTCAGTTAAGAAATATTTGTTGAGTTTACATTGTTCAAGGAACTGTGTTGTCAACACTAGCGATTCGGCAGAAATAGAAACACATGAAATTTAATAATCTGAACTCACAGAGAATAATTGTATCAGTGAATGAATGCAGTATATTTAGCAAAAATAGCCAATGCTGGTAAAGCATACAGACTTGTTCATTTATTATTTTGAGATTTCTATTCTGTTTCTTATGTTAAACAGGATATCTTATGTGCAACTGCAAAACAACCTTTTGTACATAATACAAGTAATAGAACGCTGAGTTTGTGTCTTATGAACTGCAAACTACAATTGAAAGATTTTTACATACTTCAAATTAGTAAAGAATATAAAATTACCTACTGAGAAACTAGATGGACTAGTACTTGATAGAATTTACATACTTTTCATTTTCTTGTACCTTTTACTCTTTTCAGAGTGATTTAACACATAATATCCCATTTGCTACCTGATAAAAAATGGGAAATCTGGGAATGTTTTTCACCATGCCACGGAAGAGAGTGGTTAAATTACTGGATAGCTCAGTCAGTTGGGCGTCCGACTCTTGGTGCAGGTCGTGGTATCAGGGTTGTGGTATTGAGCCCCATGTCAGGCTCTGCACTCAAGTCGGCTTGGGACTCCCTCTTCTTCTCCCTTTCTCCCCTCCCCCCCAACACTCTCTCTCTCTCTCTCTCTCTAAAATACAAAATAAATCTTTAAAAGTACCATAGTTGAGATTCAACTTTGTCCTTTTGTTAGAATTGAAAGCATCACTTACAGAAATAGCCTGAGCTCTTTCAATTGATAACTGGTTCACTTAAATTGCTTCTGATTAGTAATCAGAACAGGGACAGTATTTGGTGAGACAAAATCCTTCTATGAAATGTGCTGCTGATCGTATGCAGGAAACAAATAAAAAATAATTAAATTTAGGATTAAGTATTTTACCTTTAAGTTTTCTTAACTTTAACTTTTTACAGTCTCAGTAGAGAGTCATATATACATTTTAACAGTGAGGTATTAGATTTAAAAAATGTCCAGAACTCTCCTTGAAGAAACACTACTCTTTCCTTGAGAGTTATCTTCCAGAAGACTGTTACATGACATAATTTTAGTTATCAGTGTCGAACAAAAGCGGAAGACACGGGTGAGTTTGGATTATAGAATATGGGCATATGAGACTCTTCAATCCCTTCCATATATTAGATTTACACCAGGTTTGGCCATCTTGCAAAAGTTTGGGCCTGTTGAAAAAATACTTACTGAGCGAGGTATTTGGGGAAATGGAGAAATAAGTAAAATACTCTTTGCACTCAGAATTCATAGAGTAGAATAAGGCAGAGTGAGGTAAAACAAATGTATAATTAACAAAACCAAAGGATGGATGTTCATTTCCTAACAGCTGGAAGAGAACCTTGTTTCAGTAGATTAGGAGAAAGGTCCCATCTGGTAAAAGCCTTGATCTTCACAAAATAAGCATTAAAAATTAGCTACACAGGATGGCAGGTATTTACAGGTAGAGAAGGAACAGAATGTCTTACAAACAGAAAAGACCATGTGGACCTAAGGAAGAAAATGTAAATCATGATCAGCGTACAGCAAATAATGCTTTGATTATAGCATAAAGTAAGTGTAAGCATCGGGGCTCAAGATGGAAATTGAAGTCAAGTTGTAAAGGTTTTGACTATCGTGACACCTATTTTATTCAATGGACAATGAAAAAATAAAATTAGTGATGGAACTGTAGGAACATTTATCTGTCAGTAGAATGGATTAGAGTGGATAGAATTTGGAGAAGTATTGGTTTGGATGTAGACAAGTTTTGTGAGCACTGAAGCCAGCTTTCTTTGAGATCAAAGTCCTGGTGAGATTCATGCAGTTCGGGGAACTAGGCTGCGTGGAAATATTTCCATCAATAACTTTTAAAAACATTCACAAGTAAAAGGTTTATTTAGATTTTATTTAGATTTTTAAATTAAAAAGATTATTTAATCATTTGATTCAAAATGTAAATGGCCTTGGAAAGTTTGAGTGGGGATTCCTTCACACTCAAGTACAAATCAGTTTAATCAATTTTCTTCTTCCCATCTGAGTGCACTGTAATTCCCCAGAGAGATATAATAATTTAGAATTGGGTACAATTAATAAAAAAAGCCTAAAGTAGTGACAGAGCAAACCTGGTAGAACTGTAGAACTTTGCTGTCATAATGGGAGATTTCAATATATGTCTCTCAATTACTGATAGGTCAAGAAAATGAAAAAGAAGCAAAAATAAAGAAGGTTTGAGTAACAAATGTGATTTATTAAAAACTGCATAAAATTAGTGTTTATATATAAACTTTTTTTAAAACAAGATTTATTAATTTGAGAAGGAGAGAGAGTGGGAGGAACAGAGGGAGAATGGGAGGAAAAGACAGAATCTCAAGCACACTCCCTGCTGAGCCCTGACTTGGGGCTCCATCTCACAACCGGGGATCATGACCTGAGCTGAAAGCATGAGTTGGACACTTAGTTGACTTTGCCACCCAGGTGTCCTTACATATAAACACTTTTTAGTTATATATTATGCATTTACTTTTTAAAACCAACTATTAAGCTGTGCATAAAGCAGATCTCAACAAATCTAAGTAAATTTCGAAGAATTCATATTACACAATGACACGGTGGGGTAGCAGGGTTTAGTGGACGAGTATGGGCCCCTAAGTCCCACTGCCCAGTCTCAAACCCTGTGTTCTTCACTTACTGAAGACTTTGGGAAGATGAATATTCTTTTCTACCTATTTTCCCAACTGCAAATAGAGATCATAATAGTACCGATTTTATAGAGTTACTGGGAGTGTTCCATAAATTAACATATGGGATGTACTTGGTACAGTGCCTGGAACATGGTAAAATGATCTAAGAATTTGCTATTACCAAAAAGCATAGTTTTGTGCAGTACGGGCGCAATAGGGAAGGGAGTAGTCTTTTTTGAGCATGGCAAGACCTTGTCTGGATAGAGAGCCAGAATGGGAGTAGGGGTGGAAGGGAACGTGTAAGATAAAGGGCAGAAGGGCACACAGTAACTGGGAAATGGAGAGAGGGATCAGGAAAATGGGGATGGGAAAAAAAAAGGCAAAATCCTCTCTGGTGTTGAGTGGGTTGGGTGACAGCGATGACATTGGACACAGGCTACACCATGTTGCTGTCCCTGGCTCTGTCCCTGGCAGCTCTGGAGATGTCTTTACAAATCCCAGTAGTGGCACCTTGGGGGATAATGACACAAGTGTGTCAGTGGTCCCCCTCCTTATCATCATAGGCCCCTCCCAGGCTGTGAGCCATGGCTTGACTCTGTGGGTTTAGATGTTCTCGTGGACCTGGAACAGAGTACCAGTGAAGGAGCTTTTGTGCTTCGTAGGCTACTGAGCACAACCTTGTGTTGTATGTTTTTAGGCAATTTTATAATATCACGGCCAATTTTCTGCGAAGGCCAAATATTGTGCCTTTGAGTTTGGATTGTGGTATACATGTTCACAAATGTTCAGATAGAAAGTAGAAGCCGTGGTAGTCTTTTGGGCACGTTTATTACAGTAGGAACCTGTTCTATCTCAGAATGGAGCCACCTGCATGAAGACCAGAACCTTTACTCTTCATTCAGTCTGATTTGGGAGAAATATGTGAACACTTGCTTGAAAGGCCCTGTTTAAAGAGTTATTACATTGTGTCCCTTTCCAATAGAATCTTGAGATGAAGCTTCAAAATTTGAGTGTATCTCCAGCAAAGATGTAGAAAATAACTGTAAGAACACAGGCTTTCTGACAGCAACGTCCCAAGGTAAATAAGAGAGTAAACCCTAAGTGCCGTTGTGGATGAATTAAAGAACAATTGATCTCAAAAGTCTATGCTAAAACAAAGTGCTAAACAGTGAAAAATTGAGTGCTGTAATGGATTGTTTTTGTGTCATGTCTTCAGAGGAAACTTGACTTTTTTCTCCCCAAACAGAATATCTATTTCCTTTAGACACAGATTGAGTCATCAATATTTATTAAACACCTTGAGGTGAGCCCAGGATCTGAGTTATTGCCTGCCTCACTGGCTACAATAAATAATAAATATTGGCCCGATGTTTGAGAACAGGAATACCCTCATTTGAGGTTTTTTTTTTTTTAATCAGAAAAAAAATAACATCAGTCATGATATTTTATAATGTTTTAGTTTTTTTTTTCTCTCTGAATCCCATTATGAAATAAAAAGGAGTGAGAAATCAGGTCGGGACAGTAGGAGCTGCAGGGAGGATGTTAGAACTTTAAGAGGCTTCCATAATCTCCTGCAACAGTCTCATGAGCGTTTATGGAAACTGAGTGCTGGCAAGCTTCTGCCGTTTGTCTCGCCGGCTCCGCTGAGACTGACGTGCCAGCCGACTTCTCTCCTTGCTGCTTCTTCCCACTGTGTCGGGAGACTCCCTGCCTTTAGTCTTGCTCTGCCTCACTTTCTCTAGGTAGAAAGAAAATCTTGCCTCAGTAGTTATAAGAAAATAATAAAACCATGGATTATCTTGTTTCTCTGTTATGTGTGTTCTAGTGGCAGTGAAGAGCTACCTTTGACTCTTTGGGCTGTGGAACTTCCCACGAAAGATTGGAATACCCATAGTGTCATGTTCGTTAGAGATTTCTCCTGATGTTCATAATGGTTCCAACCTACTCATGGCCAATGAGATGGTTATGAATATTAATGAAGGAGAATGAAAAAGCTGTACAGTTGAATCATTGATTTAGGAGTGTTGAGGGCTTCCGTGTGCCACCCACTGTGAGAGAGATGAAATGTACTAACAGATCCTTTCTGCTAAGTTCTTCTCGGCCTAGAGTGCAATCTTAAGGTTAGTACCCTTAGAAACTTGAATTTGTCTTGGTATGGAGAGTATAATCATGCTAAACCTTGTTGTAGGAGAATATGCATGAATTTCCAATGGGAATTTATCGAACTTCAATAAAAATACCGCTTTCACAGAAAACAGATTTCTCAGGTTGGCATAACCAGCATTTTGTGTTCCTGTAGGCAGACCAAGGCGTGAAACCGAAGTATAATCTCAAGGTTGTTTCAAGATCATGGAAGCAGAGGAAGAAGCGTGAATTGCATGATTCACGTAGACCAGTGTGCTGAACTGGGCTATGGGCATGCGCCTGCCTTTTGCTGTGCTTTCTTTAATCACTAGTTCCAGGCTGATAAACGACACCTTTCTTCTGATTGGTAAATTCTTTATTTTGAGGTGTTAATGGCTTCGGCTAAGTTTTGGCCTTGGGGATATCATTTTTTTAAGACTTTGAATACTTCTTTATGCTTTCACAACAGTGACAGTAACTATCCTCAATTAATCACGTGCTTAATGTTCTCCAGGCCCCATTCTGGACTTTAAATGCATTATCTGTTTGAAGCCTCACAAGCCTATGGGGTATGTCTTCTTTCCTTTCTTGAAAATGAAAATGTTCATATATCAGAGGATTTAAAGAGCCTGCGAGATCTCACGTTGGATTAAACTCAAGTCTGTCTGAGTCAAAGCCTTCTCTGTCTGCTTACTTTCTGTGCTTCCTTCTCATAGTCATGCCCTTGCCTAACTGCCAACCAGGCTCCTTCTAATACATACACCTCTGTCTTTTCTTTCCCAGGCTCTCTGTTGCAGTCTTAACTCTGGGTGTCATTATTTGCTACCTAGACTCTTGGGCTAGCCTTCTACAAGGATTTCACAGCTCACTTTCCCGGTGCTAATCTACTTTACACAGTTGAAAGATCAATTTTCCTAAGGCACATGCAGGTCGTGTCACTTACCTTTTAAAAGAAATCATTAAGGCTTCCTGTCCCCTCCATAAAATAATCACAGTTCTTGGTCAGATATACAATATGCTCTGTGTCTACTGTCAGAGTCCCCTTTCTAACCATCTTCCTCCTAACCCCCTTTGCACAGCCCGTGGCCAGACAAACAGAAACATTCACTGTGTTCTCCATACAAATCTGCCCTATGGCCCCCATATATTTCTCATCCCTTTTACTTGGTTAGGAATATCCTCAACTTCTTCATGTCTATATCCCATCCATCACTCATGACTTAACCCTATGAGGTTTAACCTATAGTAATGGACTTGGGGTATCATCTGTGGTTCCTTTCTTCTTTAAATACCCTCTCATCTCAGTTGATGCTTCAGGTCCTGTCCCTCCCATGACCTTCCCTATCACTGGATCTGCACTTCCATCACGGCCTCTATTACTGTTAGTATTATACCAGAGTGGTTTAAGTGTGCCTTTTCCTACCAGAATATAAGCACCTTGTCCCAGAAGTTAAGACCAAAACAAGGATTTGAGTACAAGCAATTTATTTTGGAGTTGATTCCCTTGTGGGGGCATGGGAGGTGTGAAGAGGGGAGGGAAGGGTGTGTGTTAAGGAGCAGGTTGATGCTCTAAGAAACTGAGATTCAGTCCTCTGGTAATCTGTGAGACTTTTTGCGTGTTCCTGCCAGGGAGGAAGAAGCTGGGTTCTTTACATGCTAAGTTCCCTTTGGCACTGGTTGAGGGCAATGCCCAGGTATACTTAACTCCCTGGTCCTCCCCACCTGGCCTGTGCAGTCTGAGCCAGGAAAGCCAGAGGAAGCTGTCAGAGACAGAACCACACGGTGTGCCTGGGAAATGTGCGTGCCGGGAAATGTGCGTGCCAGGAAATGTGCGTGCCTGGGGAATGTGTGTGGGTAGGACTGACAGTGTCTGCCTCTTGCCTCCAGGGCAAAATTCTGTGGATTTATTTCTATATTCCCAGTGGTGTCCCTTATTCTTCACATGATGCCGTTCACTCATTTGCTCCTTCATTTAAAAATGAATCACAGATCTGTACTTCTGAAACAAATAACGCAACATATTTTAAGAAAAAAGAAAAAGAAGAAGATAACAGGAGAGGAAGAAAAGGGGAGTATGTCGGAGGGGGAGACGAACCATGAGAGATGATGGACCCTGAAAAACAAACTGAGGGTTCTAGAGGGGAGGGGGGTAGGGGGATGGGTTAGCCTGGTGATGGGTATTGAGGAGGGCACGTTCTGCATGGAGCACTGGGTGTTATGAACAAACAATGAATCATGGAACAATGCACCAAAAACTAATGATGTAATATATGGTGATTAACATAACAATAAAAAATTAAAAAAAATGATCTATCTGGTGTCTATTAGATGCCAGGCCCTGTGCTCTGGGGAATGTGGCTATATCCACGAACAAGATGGATATCAGTGCTGCTCATGTGAAGTTCACACACCGTGAGAAAGGGTCAGGAAAGAAGGAAGGAAATAAACAAACGGATGCTTCTGCACACACTAAGTAAGGGACACCTGTAAGCAAAATTTTGTGTATCTGTGCTATGTTAAAGAAGCAAAAACTACATCAAGAGAATTTTTTTTAAATCCAGTTAGTATGTCTTCAGGATTGAGATGCATGCCAGTCAGCATGATTTTAAATGGCTGTCTTTTCACACTTAAATAAAAATACCTACCTTATTTACTTAAAGCATTTTTTTTCAATTATTATATAGTGGTTTTAGGTATAGGAATTCAATAAGATTGCCTTTCAGGAAGACTGTATAAAAGTAGTTAAGCAGGTGCTCAATAGCTGTTTCTTATTAATGATGAAAGCACTTAACCTTTTTCATAACTTTATCCACAAAACAATAATTAAATTAAAAATAAATTGATTCTGTCCTTGATCAATTTATGCTTTTGCAAATATTTCTCCTAGGAGAGGTTAAATTATTTTCCAATGTAGAATTACTATTTAGTAAGTTTTCCCTGTGAAATGGTAGGAAATATTCTCACCCCATTTGCCATTTGGGATACCAACACTCAGAAAAAGTCATTAAGAGTTGATGGAATTCAACATCCAGTTAGCACCATAACCTGATGTAAAGAATAGGTGTGGGAATTGTATGTCACATATGCCATTGATGAGTCTATACATATTGCCATGAATGAATTATCTTAATACTGATTTGATTTTGTTGTTTTATAACTAATAAAATGCTACTCAAGGGAATGAATGTTATGCCTAGCATATAGTAGGAACACATTAACGTACACTGAATGAATGAATGAATGAATGAATGAATATGATGGTCACTGCCACTCTGGCTCTTAAATTTAATGATATCTGGAGTTGTTTTCTACTACTACCTTCATGTGCACCCACCCCCACTTCACCCTTTAACCCACACAAATAGTTTACCTTCTTTTGTTTACATTTTAAAGCATATATGTTACCCCTCGCTCATTCATACATATGCTGTAATCTTATTTTTCTGATTCCCCAAGAAAACTGGCAGGAACTAACAGACTATTCCAGCCAGGTGGCAAAGCATTCTTGGTCTAGTGATGCATGCCAAAATGTTGCCTCTTTATAAAATGATCATGTGGACAAAGTGAGTACATTCACTAATATCTGATAGTCATCTAGGTTACTAATCATTTGACTTATGGTAAAGTAGGTGAAGCTGATATGCAAACATTTTTAGCTTTATAATTACAAGTATTAATTTTATTATACTAATGAATCTGAAAGATGAATAGTGATTAATAATACAATGACAGAGGCTATGTAATTTCAAGAAATTCAGGGTAAATGACATTTCACTGATTTTTAAGTATTTCTTCACTAATTCCCCCCAAAACCAAAAGTAGTAATTCAAAATCTCCATTCTTTAATCTCCAGAGATAAAGAGAGTAGATACAATGTTATCAACAGATACCTCACAGGTTGTGTCTATCCTGATTCTATTCTATGGCTTTGTTTCTATTCCTAAAGGGGTATTCTCATCCTGCATCTATCATTTCCAATGGGAAAATGCATAGTTTTCTATATTCATACATTCATTCATTCATGTGTTATCTGAGATGGTATAAGAACATTATTTTTGGAATAGAATTTCTGCAAAGCATATATAAAGTCATACTGATTTGAATACACGGTGGAGTTCAGTTCCCCTAGGCCCTAATAAATAACACAGTTTACCTTGTACAATCAGTTTGGCATTAGTCCAGTAATACATTAGATATGGGTTTGTCATCATATGTTCCTGATGATTCAGTGAGGTCAGTACCAGCAGGTGAGAGTTTGTCCAATGTATGACCAGAAAAACTCTGCAGTCAGATTTTTGAGCAAACGTGATCTTTGATGATAAAATTTAAACTTCACTTTTCTTTTTGCAAATTATACACAGCCCTTTTGAAAAGGTATTGACTCCATTTCCAACTGCCTTTTTATTTACCCATTTTAAAGTTGTAGGGGAAAGCTCTTACTAATCTGTTGTTATTGAGCAGACTGGTATTGTCATTTTGTCCTTGTGTATTCCCAAGTTACTGATTATTTGACCCAAGTTGAGTGTTAGGAGGATGAGAAAGGGTTTAGGGACAGGGAATGAGGAGAAGCAGGGGGATTGGGCAAAGTGCAGACTCATGTAAGACTCATACAGTTGCCATGCCTTTGGTCCAATGGAGGCTCTCCATCAAGGTCATTTTATACAGAAAATATAAAAGCTCATCAGAACAGAAAATGGTGACCTTTTATCCCAAGCAGACTTCTCATATGTAGAAATAAATATTAATTGAAAACATTTTTTCCTAAAGATTTTATTTATTTATTTGACAGAGAGAGAGTGTGCGTAAACACGAGCAGGGGGAGAGGCAGAGGGAGAGAGAAAGGGAGAAGCCGACCCTATGCAGGGCTTGATCCTAGGCCCCTGGGATCATGACCTGAGCTGAAGGCAGATGTTCAGCTGACTGAGCCATCTAGGCGTCCCTAAGTGGAAACATTTTAGAAAGCATTACGGTATCCTTTCCTTTTGTGGCTGGACATAAATAAAATGTATATGCTATTAATTTTTTTAAGATTTTATTTATTTAGAGAAAGAGCATGAGCAGGGGGGTTCAAAGGGAGAGGGAGCGAGAGAATCGCAAGCAGACTCCAATGTTGAGCATGGAGCCTGATGTGGGGCTCAGTCTCAGGACCCTGAGATCATGAACCAAGCCGAAATCAAGAGTCAGATGCTTAACCAACTGAGCCACCCAGGCACCCCACTATTAACAATGTTAATGAGAATTCTTAGTCAGAAAAATTTCTCAAAAATATCATCAAGTTTCTCCTAGAAACAACACTTGAATGAGACCTATGATAAGTAGGTGATGCTGATTTACATTTCTCATTTTGTTGACTTTACACAGTAAAATAGGGCTGAATGCAGAGATTTATATTTTTAAATGTTTTAATGTTGCACCTTAGTATCAAACTGACTGAACTAGTACCATTTTCCCTGCTTCTTCTGTGCTCGTATTTATGATTCTGCAGAAATTTTGTACTGTCCAAGTGACTTAATCTGTCTCCTCCCAAATCATACATGAATGCATTTTGTGTTCTTCAGAAAGAATATTCTGACCTCTACATTAAAAGAAGAAGGAAATTGTTTCCGCCAGGCACACAAATGGTACGATGGATCACTTGCAATACTTTAGAGATAACTGATACCTTCTACAAAAATGTGAAAAGAAATCTACAAGTAATTAGGAAATGTGTCTCTACTCTGGTACTTTTAGTTCCTCTGAAAGTTATTTATTAAAGAGTATACAGTGAAACTAAATAAAATTTAGTGTTTTATTTTACTACTTTTTCAAGAAACCAGCAAATCTTTTAGGATTAAGAAAAAAAATGAATATAATATAGGAAATGTAACTGGTTAACAAACATGGAAATTGGTCACATATCATTATCAAGTTATACAGATTGTATTAATAGCGATCTTCCAGTTTGTCCGCTAGCTTGGAAATCAATTAGTTTTAAAAATGAGCATATCAGATGCAGTTTAGGATCCAGTGAATGGGAATTCTGCTTTGCACTGGAATGTGGATAAAACCTATTTCAAAAATCATTTGGCTCAGTAAGCTTATAAATATTCATCACTTTTGACCCAGGAATTTCATTTATTGTTAGTTACATAATAGAAGCAAGAGCAGATTGTTGAGAAATGATCTCATGAAATCATTAATAATAATCACAAAAACAGGAAACTACATAATGCCTAATAAGGAGGTTCCTGGTGCGTCTTATGATCTACTGTCCTGCAGTTACTAACAGTGCTGTTCACAAGGACTTAATAATAATACTTTAATTTTTTTAAAAAGATTTTACTTATTTACTTGACAGAGATAGACACAGCGAGAGAGGGAACACAAGCAGGGGGAGTGGGAGAGGGAGAAGCAGGCTTCCCGCAGAGCAGGGAGCCCGATGTGAGTTCAATCCCAGGACCCTGAGATCATGACTGGAGCCGAAGGCAGACGCTTAATGACTGAGCCACCTAGGCGCCCCTACTTTAATGTTTAGAACAAAGAAAGGTCATGGAAAGGTTGATGTGGTCCTCAGCTGGCTACTAAACTGGTTGACCAGGCAAACCATGAAATTACAGTTCATGGAATTATATGTAATGAGAAATGCAGACCTGTTCCAGGGGTTGGGACAGGCCTTTGAGGTCTCTGGGTCTCACTTGCCAAGTCAGTATAGAAAACATGAGCTTAATATGGTGGGGTGGCATTCATTTTGTTTTCTCTCTTAAATTTTGGAGAAGGGTCTTGCCTGCCTCTACATGGGCACTTCTTTGTTAGCCTTTATGTTGCTCCTCGATCAGTGCCTCTTAAAACTCACAATTAGCCCATGAGTCTTTGATTCCCTCTGGCTTTTTTCATAACGTGTTAACTAAAAGCACTAACATAAATGACCAGAATTTGTAAGCAGCAGGATTGAGCTGAAAAAAAGGACCATCTAAAACCCTTCCCATTTGAACGGTGATCTAACACCCAAATTGAACAGTGGGAATGTAACATGTCACTTGGGGCCACGCTCCATACTTGCAGGTTGTTTAGAGAACTAACAGTAGGAACATTTTGAAGAGAGTCATAACTAAGCACAAAGGAATGAGTAGGTTTGCTCCTTATTTGTGCGGATTTACTCCTGCCTGTGAGTTGCAGCATCTTATTTTCAGGGAAACCTACTGACAGCAGCAATAGAAAGGGTGTAATCAACCTGTGGGAACAATCCAACGAGCAAACTCCAGCAGGGGAACATTGTAAAGCCTGCGACTTGCGGCTCCCATTACTTCCACCATGCTCTCATGAGGGCGCCTAACTTTCTCACACGCAAGGGCACAACTGTTGGGTACAGCTTATTAGGGGTGTGTGTGTGTGTGTGTGTGTGTGTGTATGCAATTGTCAAAGGAGCCATAAAACAACATCTTCATTCTCCAACTTCCCATTGGGCTATAAATCACATGGATATTGTCAATATGCTGGGACTGTCCCTACCCTCAGGGTCTTTGTAGTCTACGAGGGAACGTGAAATTAACACAAAAATACCTTCAATACGGTAAAATGAGAAAATGCCCAGACAGAAGCCTAGGAGTCAGAATAGAGAAAAATTGCCAACAAAAGCTTAGGAGTTCAAGAGCGCATGACTGTTATTCTCAGGTAAGACTGTGATCAATAACTCAGCTGTGATCAATAACTCATCATTTAGCTGTGTTGATGCACCTTCCAGATTCCAGGGCTTGTTGCGCATCCCTGTTATCCTCACGCCATGAACAGTTTGTGGGCAAGGGGATGTTGAAAGACAAGCCTGTCTTCTTTTGACAATAATCTGTCAGTGATGTGACGGATTCTACTGTTTTTACTAACATGGTAAGATATTTTAGTAAAAATAGGACTTTGTGACCATGGCTTTAAAGGGGTCTGTTTGAGGCAGTGCAGGGAATCCTTTCATTCTTCCTCTTTTGTCATTTACCCTTCTCCCAGCTCCATCGAAGAGTAGAGAAAAATGAAACATATGTGCATTCAGATGGGGAATTTGGAGAGGCGAGCTTCTGTGGTTTCATAGTATCTTCCTGAATAAAGTGGGCTAGTCAGCATTCTAAAGACAGGAGAACGAGGCAAGCTGCCAGAACTCAAATATTGGCTGAAAACATTTGGCCACTCTCTGGAAATTAATTATTTCATTCATCCAGCCATGTTATATTCCTGATCACTTGGAATCTCGGGATGCCCGTTACTTATGCTGCCACAAAGGCGTGTTGGCGTCCGTGTGCCCTTACTGCATAGATGAGCTACAACTTGGTGAAAACCCGACGGTGTTATGAACATCCTTTGTCTCTGGGACACTGATGAGAATGGGTGGTGTGGTCTAGGTTACTGCTCCCACCAAGGGTCCAGCAACTGGGTGAGGTCTTGATCAGTGCTTCTGAGTGATCCGTGTTCCTTGACCAGGTTTGCGGGTGGAAAATCAATTTTGTGATGGGCATGCAGGCGCTCTCGTTCGCACCTGTCGTTTCTGCTCCCAGGCCTTTGACCCCGTGGACACCCAGGTGGCACTTGCCTTCCCAGTCAGCTACTGTCTTACTTCCCCTTCTAGAGGGGGATGTACAGCAGTGTCTGCAGTTTGTCCTAAAATGGTGTCTGGAGTGTCCTGCGTGAGCGGAAGCAGAAATAAACCATCATTTGGAGGGTCTAATGTAATATTATTTATACAGATCGCTAGGATACAGTGAGAGGACTGGAGTGCCAGTGGTAGTCATCATCATTATTAGTAATGTGAGTACATTCCATGCCTTTTTAATTTCATCCTAATAGTGTTTTTTAAGATAAGCATTGTTATCCATATTATATGTCTGAGAAAACTAGGCTCAAAGAAATCAGCGTCTTATTCAAGTCACCCACCTATTGGCAGGAAGAGCTAAACTGCATCTTTCTGGATCCAAAACTTACAATTTTTTTTTAAGACCATTGGTATTGCAGCAGAAAAGTAAATGTATTTTCATGATTCTGCAGCTAGCTCTTGGCTCTTTAAGTTCATTGTGATACTGTTTAAGGCATGAAAAAAATCCTAGGGTTTTCTCTTGCCTCACAATGCAACCCCGTAGATTCTCCCTAGTGATGACCATCCCCGATGTTCAGTTGTAGGAGTCATCCGTGGCTGATGTTATTATATGTGCAAGCATGATTAAGTGACGTGGTAGCAAGGCCAAGTTCTTCATATGTCTTCTGTCATTTTGCCTCCTTATTTTGGGAAGTAGATATGAATTATATCCTAGGGACAACTTTAATGTTGCATGATATCTCAAGGTAACTATGTAACTTAAGCTTTAATGATGACCATGGTGGCTTTTAATGGCATAATTTCTCTACCAGGTTTAAAAAAAAATGTCATGGACTTATCTTCATTATGAAGATTAGTAACAAGTAAACTCCTTTCCTTAGTTTTAAGGGAATACAAATATATCCCTATGGTAGATGAATACTAATATATGCCTTTGCTTTTTAAAAAAGTAATAGGTTTAAGATGTATTAATATTTATGTAATTTTGCTTTTTAAAGGCATATCAAGATAAACTAGAATGCATATAATTGCAAGCTGTTGAAATCTCCCACATGACCAAAATTCTGTCACTGCATGAAGAAATTCAACAAGAAGACAAAATACCTAAGATATAAGCCACTCTGAATAAACAGAAGCCTTCAACATAGTTATAGTATGATTTTCCTCTCTTGAGCATAGCGATCCAGGAATATCTGCAGTAAACCATGGGGATATTCTGGAAGGTGGTGATGGGAAAGTGGTTCTCAAGGTGCTGCTTGAACTTCTGCAGCCCATGGGGCACCTGGGTGGCTCAAATGGTTAAGCGTTGTCTGCCTTCAGCTCAGGTCATGATCCTGGGATCCTGGGATCAAGCCCCAAGTCAGGCTCCCTGCTCAGCAGAGACTCTGCTTCTGCCTCTGCTTCTCCCGCCACTCGTTCCCTCTCTGTCAAATAAATAAATAAAATCTTAAAAAAAAAAAGAAACTGCCATAAGGAATGAGTGACTAATGTATTAGTGCTCCAGGCATTTTTTTAATCCTAATAAAAGAATTTATTAACCCAAAGAAATGCCCACTATTTCTAGAGGATTTGAATGAAAGTGCTTTTGATCCAGGAGTTCCTTCTGTTCTCCAGGGGGCTGTGTTTATTTAATTCACAAATTTTTATATTAATCCATTGAATCAACAGGTTTTTTTTTCAAGCGGTTGTGCCCTCACTCTGGCTCCTTACCTTTCTCTGAACTCTAAAAATAACTCAGAGAAAACCACGTTTCTACCAAACAGATGAGCCAGATCCAAATTTGCATGCACATATCTCTATGGAAGAAGGAGGAGGCTTGGAGGAAAGATTGATTGGTTAAGACCTGTCATGTATGTTATTCTGTGTGTTTACATGTCCTGTGTAATCGATTTATATTGCTTTGCATATTTATTTATCATGATGCCAAAAGCAGTCAGATGAGACAAAACCTCAGATCTTGCTATTAATAAAAGTAGGTTAGCTAGCAAGCTGTCCCTGGAGGGGCAGCTCAATGGTCAGCAAGTGACCTTCCCCCAAACCACTTGAATAGGACATCTGGGAAGGAAGAAAGAATGGGAAGGATCAAGTCTTTTCTCCCAAAGGATGCAGTTATGGTGCACCAAGACTCTGATGCCCCAGGGGACATAACTCTGTCCTGGGGAAGATGAGCTTTCTTCAGTGGTGCTGCTAGGGGTCTCTCCACTGTCTGACACCTGACAGGGGAGATGCTTTCTTGTATGGCTCCTTCCAACCCCAGGCCCCCATGTTGTTGGGGTCCCTTTGCTTATGGAGGGCTCGGCGAGGCTCCTGTGTCCATTCGTGGTAAACACACATCTTTGCCAAATGGTGGAGGGCAGGCTGCCCCTTCTCTCTGCCTGTCATCCCTCCAACATTTGCTCAAATGGAGGGCCTGTTCAGGAAGGTCATCATCCAAACTGCAGCAAGTGCAGAGGAGAGAGCAGAAAAACCAAAATGAAGGACAAAAATTATCCAATCATTCCCAACCAAAAAGTGGGAACAACTCAAAAGTCCCACCAGCTAATGAATGGGTAAATAAAATGTGGTCTATCCATATAATGAATAGTATTCTTTTGTAAAAAAACAACGAAATATCAGTACATGAACAATGTGGTGAATCTTGAAAACATGCCAAGTAAAGAAGTCAGACACAAAGACCACGTATTGCACAGTCCCACTTACATAAAATGTCCAGAATAGGGGCGCCTGGGTGGCTCAGTTGGTTAAGCGACTGCCTTTGGCTCAGGCCATGATCCTGGAGTCCCGGGATCAAGTCCCACGTCGGGTTCCCTGCTCAGCAGGGATTCTGCTTCTCCCTCTGACCCTCTTCCCTCTCGTGCTCTCTATCTCTCATTCTCTCTCTCTCAAATAAATAAATAAAATCTTTAAAAAAAATGTCCAGAATAAGTAAATCTATCAAAACAGAGAGCAGATGAGTGGTTGCCTAGGGCTGAGAGAAATGGAGGAGCTCGAGAGGGGGGATGGCTAAAAGGCACAGGGTTTCTTTTTCAGAGCAATGAAAGTATTCCAACATTGTGCTGGTGGCTGCACAACTATGTGAATATACTAAAAGACATTGAGTTGTACACTTTATTTTTATTTTTTTAAAGATATTTTTTTATTTATTTGAGAGAAAGAGAGAGAGAGGTAGCACAAGGGAGAGGGAGAAGCAGACCCCCCACTGAGCTGGGAGCCCGATGTGGGGCTCGATCCCAGAACTCCAGGACCATGACCTGAGCCAAAGGCAGCTGCTTAACCAACTGAGCCTCCCAGGCGCCCTGAGTTGTACACTTTAAATGGATGAATTGTATGGTATGTGAATTATATCTCAATAAATCTGGGATTATTTATATATTTTTTAAAGAAAAGTACATTAGAATAAATAAATCCCAGGAGGCATGGATTCTCCTCTCTCCTCCAGTCATCTGTAATCCTTAAGAGAAGCCACCAGCACATTTATAGAGGATATGTCCCAGACACAGTGGGTAACATTAGGTAGCTAATGCATCTTTCCAAGTGCCCGCAGTGTTCAAAGCACCCCCGCAAATGAATGATTCACTATGTGTACTGTGCACAATACAGACGTTCTATCAAACGAATCGATACCGGTGCAGATCATCTTTGTGTTTGTATACATATGGCATATGTATACTATTATAAATATATGCCATGTATATATGTTACCTATAGGTATATATTCATATTTATAGGATATGTAGTATGGTATATATTGTACAGTGTTCAAAATCAAGTGAAAACAATCCAGAAATTCTTCGTGAAGAAGGATGAAGTACGTTGCTCTTCAGGGAGATCGGCAAGAGCCAAGAACTGCTAGAAATGAGGGGGATAATATGTGAGGAGTTAACCTGTGAGAAATAAGTCAGTTTTCACGTGTCTGGTTTTCCTTACCATACAGATTCCTACAGTTTCAACTCTAGATAGCTTGATGGAGAATTCCCTAGGACACAGGAAGCAGGAGTGGAAGGTTTTTCAGAATTTTTAAATTTACTATAGCATAAATTAATATGTGTATCCTCAACTCTTACCCCCAGGGCATAACATTTTGTTGAGAATTTCCGTATAATATAAAGACTATTACAAACGGAGCCATGGCATTGTTGTTAAGGATTAAAATTTCCTTACAGTACACAGGGATATAATTTAAATCGTTTCCTTGTGAAGACACAGGAGGCCTTTTACACCTTGTGCAAGGATTCCTCCCACAGTTTGCTTTCTGGAAAGCTAGTCAGCATACTAACTTTCTAAGCAAGGCCACAGCAAAATCATCACATAATGAGGGGGCGCCTGGGTGGCTCAGTCAGTTAAGTGCCCGACTCTTGATTTCAGCTCAGGTCATGATCTCAGGGTCGTGGGATCGAGCCCTGCATCAGACTCCATGCTCAGTGCAGAGTCTGTTTGAGATTTTCTATCTCCCTCTCCCCCTGTCCCTCCCCTTACTCGGGTGCTCTCTCCCTCCTTCTAAAATAAATAAATAAAATCTTTCTTTTTCTCTAATTCTCTAATAACACAGATTCCTGTACTTTGTACTGTAGGAATAGGTCTTACACTCTTCCGACATTTTTGGCATGCTATCCCACGCTCTCTCTTCATTAGCATACAGGTGGTATGTGGTGCTGAGCACTTCATCACTGGTCTGAGGCTGAAAACCCGGAGGTAATTTGCAGGGTTTGTATGTTAGGTGCCCGTAATTGTGCCCAGAGTTTAAAACCAAGCATTTCAATGCACATTAGCCTACAGGGAAGAATGTTGCTTGGTTCCCGCAATATCACTAGCACCTATTTTAGATTATATTACTTACTTACTGACTTATAATAAAAGTTAAATGCATGCTGACAAGTCGTTGCAAGATGTTTACTTGATTTTATACAATAATAACAGATACTCCAAAACATTAAAGAAATATGACATTTTTACTGAAAAACACATTGAGTATGATTTCTCTATGAGATTTAAATTTTTTTTATTAACATATAATGCATTATTTGTTCCAGGGGTACAGGTCTGTGATTCATCAGTCTTACACAATTCACAGCGCTCACCATAGCACATACACTCCCCAGTGCCCATTGCCCAGCCACCCCATCCCTCCCACCCCCCCCACCACTCCAGCAACCCTCAGTTTGTTTGCTGAGATTAAGAGTCTCTCATGGCTTGTCTCTCTCCCTCTCTGGTTTCATCTTGTTTTATTTTTCCCTCCCTTCTCCTGTGATCCTCTGTCTTATTTCTCAAATTCCTCATATCAGTGAGATCATATGATACTTGTCTTTCTCTGACTGACTTATTTCGCTTAGCATAATACCCTCTAGTCCCATCCATGTCGTTGCAAATGGCAAGATTTCATTTCTTTTTTGATGGCTGCATGACATTTTAAAAATTGTTTCTGGGATATCATAGATTAATACAAAGTAATACTGAATGTCTTTTAAGGAAAGTAACTGAAAGTCTTTTAGGATTGGAACACTAGGAATTATTAGAGACTCATTTCTAACTCCAACCAATGAGCTAAATCAATGAACACAGCAAAACTGGGAAATATTAAATCAAACTGAAGTCCCAAGTTGAATTTATGTCATGGCTAAAAGTTAAAAAACAAAAAACAAAAAACAAAAAAACACCAAAACCAAAAACCAAATGCAACCCACCAACCCACCAAACAAACCAACAAAAAATAACTCAGCAGCTACTGTCACTCAAAACAAAAACAAAAATTCAGGAACCATGGTCTGTTTAATTTTCATGTTATAAAGAATGTGGCTCAGTTCTTAGATAGGAGAGTGTTGATTTAGCCAGAATCCCACTGTGATAAGCAAACTGTGAAAAGCATTCATGTATCAGCAATATTTTAATAACTTATTTGTGCTAACTTCCATGAAGGGAAGTCACTTTACTTAAAACAAAATAATAATAATATATAATAATAATGAGAGGAAGATTCTTGGCAGTAAGTCTATTATGTACAAGTCTACATTATGAACGTGCTCTATCTTTTTTTCTGGAACAGACAGGTCTTTGATCTTTCCTGTAGCAACTTTAGTAGCAGACTCAGAACACATATGCCATAGAGATTATGTTATTGATAATCAGCAAGAATGGCTTTTGTTAAACTGACCAAGAATTTTACAGATTTAGGAAATGGAATGTATTTTGACTATGTTGCCTAGAGTAGAGAGTAAATGCTTGAGGTGTCCCCCAAAACCCATCTGGTGTATAATTATACATGGCCAAGGGGAGCTGCACAGTTCCAGTTAGTTGGATTTATTTTAAAGCAGTTTGCAAAATTAAAAATACGTTAATACCTAACATCTTAAGAGTATCATTATATATTAGATTCCGTATTTATGTTTTCTCAAGAGCAATGCAGCATATCACAAATAGCATCTCATGAGGATGAGGCAGAAAAATAATTTATGATCAGCCAAATAAGGGCTTAGGTCAGGGATGGGCACTTTTCTGTAAAGGGCAAGACAGTAAATGTTTCAGGCTTTAGGCTTTGCAGTCTCCGTCACATATTCTTCTTTGTGTTATTTTTGAAACAACCATTTAAAAATGTAAAAGTATTCTTAGATCATTGCAATACAAAACAGGTGCATTTGGATCTGGGTCTGTAATTTGCCAGCTCAACCAAATTCAGTGTATAGTCAGTGGCCCAAAGAATAAGTGCGTTCTTTTCAAGGGCTACTTGGTACATCCCCTAAGGGGAGGCATTTCAATTGGCATTCTCTGCCATGATGGAAAAATATATCATACATAGACCATTTATTAATGTCAAGAAGTTAATCAGAGTATCTTCCAACTACTACATGCCCTAAGTTTTCTCTTCTTGTAGCCTATCCTATAATGGATGTCTTTTGGCCTGTTGGCTCTAAACCTTTCCCTTGCCCTTGGACCTGACATTGCTGCTATGCCTGCTTCTGAAGGAGACTGGTTTCATACTCTCTTCCCAGTTTGTGCATTTCAAGGACTAACAGCGCAGCTGGATTCTTCTCCCTCTCCAGATTCAGAATCTGAATAAATTACAGGAACGGGTGCCAGTAGCAGGGACTCTACTAGATGCCCCCTGTTGGACTCATGGAAACTTATTACCTTTCCCTGTTGTCCTCAGGGATACCCCTGAGACCACGGAGTACTGGGGTGTGATGGCATGCAGGTCTTAAGGGAAGGATAGCACTTCTAAGTTCTGAAAATCTCAGCCTGTGTAACTCTCATGAGAAGTGCCACAAGACCCCGAATATTCTTCATGGAGCATTTTTGGAACAACCCATAGGAAGTCAAATAGAGATAAGGAAGTAATGCATCTACCTATTTAAATCTTTTCAGATGAATTTTTTACAAGATTATTTTAGTTTGTTTCTTTATGGATGTTGTCACCTTCTCCCCACCATGGCAAGCTGTGCTTCTGTCCTTCCTTTGAGCAGAAGACACACTGTTCTCAAGTCTGTGCCTCTTTGTCATCATTCAGTCTCTTATATCATTTAAACATCTTTTTTTTTTTTTTAATTTTTGGTCAATTTTCTGCTCTGCCATGTTGAAATCTTAGGGTCGTATAGTTTATACCATAAAGGGAGCATGAATCCCAAACTTGGAAAAACAAAAATGAAGAACTGGTAAAAGCATGAACTGCCAAATGTTGAAAATAACATCTCTTAGAAAAGAAAACCAACTGAGGCAGAACTCTTTGGAAATTGGGGGTGCAAAATAGTCTTGAGTTTCTCCTTAAAAATATACGTGAAACAAACCTCATATTCTCATCTTTAATTTTCTGTGTTTTCTTTGTAAGCAGTAGTGTATCTTTGCAAATTAATTTGCAACCATCTGTTCCCCATGAAAAAAGAATCCCTTATTTTTCAACTTCAGTTATTCAGCTTAAAATTTAACTGTGAATCTATCTTTATAAATATCAAATTCCAACAGATTGGTAAGGAATTTTGATAAATAAAACAATACATAAGAGCATTTTGACTCTTTAGATAGTTTTTCATATTAAAGTTAGATAAATAGTAAAAGTGGTGACTAGGAAACATGTATCAAAGGTGGAATATAAAAAAGGCTTCAGAAAGAAGTCCAATAAAAATGGGAGTGTGCTGGGGGAAACAATGGAAAAATCACAACCCAGGTGTAGGTCCACTTTATTTTTTTAAATTTAATTTAATTTTATTATGTTATGTTAGTCACCACACATTACATCTTTAGTTTTTGATGCAGTGATCCATGATTCATTGTTTGTGTATAACACCCAGTGCTCCATACAGAACGTGCCCTCCTTAATACCCATCACCAGGCTAACCCATCCCCCCTCCCCCCTCCCCTCTATAACCCTCAGTTTGTTTCTCAGAGCCCATAGTCTCTCATGGTTCATCTCTCCCTCCAATCCCCCCCTCATTTTTCCCTTCCTTCTGATGTCCTCCAAGCTATTCCTATGTTTCACAAATAAATAAAACCATATGATAATTGACTTTCTCTGCTTGACTTATTTCACTTCCTCCAGTCCCATCCATGCTGATGTAAAAGTTGGGTATCCATCCTTTCTGATGGCTGAGTCATATCCCATTGTATATATGGACCACATCTTCTTTATCCATTCATCTGTTGAAGGGCATCTCAGGTCTTTCCACAGTTTGGCTATTGAGGACATTGCTGCTATGGACATTGGGGTGCATATGGTCCTTCTTTTCACTACATCTGTGTCTTTGGGGTAAATACCCAGAAGTGCAATTGCTGGGTCATAGGGTAGCTCTATTTTTAAATTTTTGAGGAACCTCCACACTGTTTTCCAAAGTGGCTGTACCAACTTGCATTCCCACTTTATTTTAATGCACCTTCTGTGAAGCCCAGTTGGACATTTAGAATTGTTTTATGGGTAACTCAGTAAGTCAAGCCACTGAACTAATGCTTGCCTGATTGCTTTAGATAGAATTTTTAACTCTGAATTACATGATTGGCATTTTTTCGTTTTCACCCACATTCTTTACCCAGCCTTGTACTTATGTTGGCCCAATCTTTTCCTTCCTTCTCTGCAAGTCCATTCTGTTTGCATGTGAGCTACAAGGGGCCATTTTATTTTAAAAATTACTGGGGAGCCTGTGTGTCTCAGTCGGTTAAGGTCTGCCTTCAGCTCAGGTCATGATCCCAGGTCCTGGGATTGAGCCCCGTGTCGGGCTCCCTGCTCAGCAGGATTCTGCTTCTCCCTCTCTCCTTGGTCCATTCCCCTGCTTGTGCTCTCTAGCTCACTCACTCACTCTCTCAAATAACTAAAATCTTAAAAACAATTACTGGACTGTATTGATTTCGAATTTACCCTCTCTGCATTTGTGGGTAATGTATAATAAAAACATGCAGTTCTGGGAGGTAGTGAGACTGAACTTTCAGACAATCCATAAGAAATTAGCAAGAAAATGTATTATATTACATGTACTTTTATGGTAAATATTAATACTGCTTTTATATAGTATATACTTATATATAGTATAGTATGTATTCATACAGTATATTATTTAATATATATAAACTATAGCCATGTATCATATAGTATATATCATATATTTATATATTATTTTATACATCCAGTATATATAATACATATTTAACTGTCGTAAGTTAAATTAAAATAACTTGTTAGGTACTGATTATTTAATTTAAATTTTAAAAATATGCACTTAACTCTAGGGGTCCAGTGTGTCTCTGCAGTCTTCAAAGTTGATGAATGCAAAACTCACTTTGCAAAGCTTCCCTAGATTTACCAAAGAGAATCCTATAAAGTAGCCATTGTATATCTTTGCTGCCATCCTTTTCTTGCCTGTCCACTGTCTCATCCAAATATTTTTATTTTTTATTGTTAACTAGGCGTTATTCTCCGAAAGCTAGCTGGGTAGGGTTAACTCTAGAGTGTTTATACACCACTGGAGAACTTTTGACACCCATGCCAATTAAACAGATGGTAGTAAGACTGTAGCAGTTCTGGACAGACGGACCTGTCCGGTTCTCCAACATGTTAGGGATTGATGTAGTTGTTGACTCCACCTTAGATACGTGTCCTCACAGTCACAGATAAGAGGACATCAAGGTAATGTGTTTTAGTCTTATCTGTAGAGAAAGTAAGACTCCAATTAATTGAACTCAGTTAGCGTCATATGTCCTAAATAACAAAGAAACTTGTTAATATAAGTCAATTTTACGGAGGAGAGTTTAATTTGACATAAATGCAAACTGCGATTTCATTAAAAATGAATCTATGTATAACAGCATGTATGCCATTCTGTTTTCTATAGTTCAGTCATGCCAAATCAGACCTTGTTTAATAAAAGTAAACCAGTTAAAAAATATATATATATATATTCACACAGGATGCTGGTAGCATGTAGCTATGGGAATTGAATCAATGTATTAAGTGTAAGTTAACTACATCTTGACTACGTACATACTGGTCTGGCCAGCATTAGGAGAGAGATTTTGCTCCTTTTGAATGCCTAATATCAAAATTTAATACACGTATGTTAAAAATTTTGAATGAACTGCTTCTTTCTCTAATGACCAAGAAACAGAAATGTATCAGACATATATTGGGATTACACAATTTAAAATGAATTTTTGGGATGTGGGGATAGGTACAGTTGGAAGAGAGATGCGATGTAACTTTAGCATCGTTGCTGATCTCTTTCTTTATTTAATAAACAATCTGTAATGCTGACTGTTATACATAATCCCTATTTATATAGTATAAATTCTAGACTTTTCCATTTGGAAAACATCAAAAGTGCACTTTTTGTTTCCATTGTTCATTCAGTAACTCAAGGAAATGCATTTCCTGCCTTAGAGGTTTGCATGTGTGGTCTGCTTCTTATCAGGCAGTTAAGACCCAGCAGGCTGGAAGGTTGACCAACCTGCTCTAACTTGTACTCTCATAATTATCTTGTGCAACGCCTTATTGTTATCACAGAATTTATGTGTGTGTTCATGTGTGTATACACGCGTATATATATGTATGTATGTACACATAATTCAATGAGGACAGAGAGTGTGTCTCTTCTACCTGTTACATGTTAGGCATTCAAACATTGGCTGAATGAATGAACGCACATGATATTTAAAGAGTGTTTAAAACCAAGTCTTAGAGGGGCGCCTGACTGGCTCAGTCGTTAAGTGTCTGCCTTTGGCTCAGGTCATGATCCCGGGGTCCTGGGATTGAGCCCCGCATCGGGCTCCCTGCTCCGCAGGAAGCCTGCTTCTCCCTCTCCCACTCCCCGTGCTTGTGTCCTCTCTCTTGCTGTGTCTCTCTCTGTCAAATAAATAAAAAAAAATCTTAAAAAAAAGCAAAAACCAAGTCTTAGAATTTGCCAAACTGAACTTGGTGGCTAAAGAGGAAGGAAAAGAAAGCGAGAAGGAAACTCATTAAGAGAACGCAGGGTTAAGGCATAGTATATGATGAACAAGTAGTAGAAGTGGCTAAGGGTAATAAAGGATATGATACTGGAATAGTTTAATCTTAAAAAGTTTCTCTTAACATTTATCTTGCTTCCAGTCATATGTTACTTGTTCTGATTTATCCATGTTTTACATTTAGAAAGGTTTTGAAGCAGGTCATCGGATATTAGTTATGTAAGCAGAGAGGATGTTTTGTTGCCTGTGTTCCCCCCCAGCTGCCAGTAAAATGCCTTGTGCACAGGAGATATACAGGGTCTCTCTCTCTCTTTTTTAAGATTTTATTTATCTACTTGAGAGAGAGCATGAACGGGTGAAAGGCAGAGGGAGATCAGACACGCCGCTGAGCAGGGAGACCGATGCAGGGCTCAATCCCTGGACTCGATCCCAGGACCCTGGGATCATGACCTGAGCCGAAGGCAGACACTTCACTGACTGGGCCACCCAGGGGCCCCATACAGGGTCTCTTAATTTTACTGTTTCAGTCTTTGAGAATTTCTCAGCTGCATTCATTTTAGCTTTGTCCAAAAAATTTACTTTTTAGCATATGTTAAGGGATTGCCAAAATGGATTTTTTGAACTGGTGCAGTAGACTGTGTGTTTCCAGTTGCTGGGGGAGACCTACTCGTGTTTAGATGGGAAGGTGCAGGACAAAAGATACAGAGAATTACCGGGGACCACAAAAGCAATCAGGCATTCTGGTACAGAGGCATCCATAAAGGTACACCCTAGGAATCACATGCCCGATTTCACATTTATCATCTTCCTGGGTACCCAGCATACTGACTCAATATTATAAATGAATGCAATAATTAATGAGAATTTATTGCACAAGGATTGTAGCTTTGGGTATAAATTTTAACTAGATGGCTTGTAGGGTTTTCTTAAATATTGAAAATCTATGGCAAATACATGCATAGAAAATCCTAAATTGTGTGATCATTATAACTACCCTTTGGGGTCCCTCCAGTGCCAACGTGTATTGTAGTGCCGTTTCATCACGACCCAGGTGTGGGTCCACTGACATCCATCCCGCATTGTACTGATCTGACCTACTCGGGCTGAATGCTTTAAATGCAGTATTTGATATCATTACCGTGACCCTGGAAGTGGCATTTTACTGCATCCCTATTACAGATGAAAATAAAAGGTTAGGGTTAGGGTTTGGGTCATTTAGTGACCTGCCTGGTGCTAGATATACCAGGTTTGATCTCAAGTCGGCCTGGACGAGAAGCCTTTCTCCCACACTGAGCTGCTAGAGCTATCACAGACATTTGAAGGAGGGAAATATTGGTGTTGTAAGGGGACTGCAGGAAGGCTCCACAGAAAACACTCCATTGAGGAACAGATGCACGGCTTCACGCCTGAGTCAGATGGTGTTACTTCTGTCCCCTTGGTTCTGGAATAAGAAAGTGAAGGCAGCCAGAGCAGGAAAGGATGTGGCTGAGCTTCCTCTCAAATTCCTGTTACATGAGCCATCAAATCATTCAGTTTCATAGACTGTTTCTCCTTGTTTCCTTTGGTTTGGGTTCTCTGAATAGAAAAAGGATATGGACAACCCATTTTTCTTTGTGATAGGATCACATGATCAGTTCCTAAATGTTCTCTCCCTTCCTCTGTCTGTCTCTGTTGAGGTCATGGTCTACATATGACTCCACTGGAATGTCTCCATTTCTTAACCAGCTAAATGCTTCCTTTTGCATTTATAATGGCCTTAAATCTCAAAGGTTGAATAAAACCCTCAATGATGATTTCTTTAACTTGTCATTAGCCAGAATGTGTGGATAAACAGAGCATGCCAAAAGCCTGGTGAATGCATAGGTCGTTGAAGAAAGTTTAAAAATAATCATGAAAGGACAGTAGGAATGTACCTGAGCGATTCACAGTCACCAGAATGCCTCTCTGCACACTGTAGAGAGGAGCGAGGATGTTACATATTCTGCTTGCCACAGCTAGGCAGTCAGATCAGTGTAATAAGAAGCTGAAATGTAGATCGAGGCTATCCCAGGCATCCATCACTCCCCGGGAGTCAGGTGTTTGGATTCTGCCAAAGAAGCAGTCTGGGGACATAGTGGGCAGAGCCCAGAAGCGGGAAATCCCTTCTCAGGATGGATGAGCCTGCCTGCAATTTCCTGCAGCACAGGGCCATGCACGGACCAGGCTGGGGCTTTTCCCATCCATATGGAGAGAGAGAGAGAGAGAGAGAGTCAAATTTGCACCACACTAGAAAGAGCTCTATTCTGCATATTTTTTTCAGGAACACATAAAACTTGAAATATTAAACCTGCTGTATTTAAAATGCAGTCTGGCATTGAAAATGAGGACGTCTCTATGGACTCAGGCTGCTTGCATTGTTTCCTCCTGGAGATGTGAGCAGTTTGTTTTTGCTGTGCTCCTGCAGGCCTGCCAGGGCTCTGGCCTAGACTGGGGTGGACTGTATTTTCCTGGTACTTAGTCCTGGGTGCTGGTGGAAGATGATGAGGGACCGGCTCACTTGTGGGGAGGACAAGCAGAAACAAGTAGTAATGCAGCAAACTTCCTTGTATACAGTATCCCCTAAGAAGCTACATCATTTTCATGTATTAACTTTATTTCGTATGATTTGGTGGGTGTTATCCAGAACACTTACAATCCTGCCGTTGGTATCTATTCCAGAAATGAAAGTTACGATTACTTTGTTATATGTTCCTTTATATGTGTTGAGATCCAGTGTCAAACTAGTCTTAAACTAACCTGCTTCAGAGTAAATAATGCAATTCTCACATCCCAAGGTGACATTCACATGATGCGCATGATGAAGTGCCCACAGCAGCACTAACATTCATGGGGATACAAATGGATTTAGAAAACAGTGTCTTCCGTTATCTCAGGGTTCAGTTCAGATCTGACGGCACAAATGAATTTGTGTTGGGTTATTCTCCCAGGATGGAAAGCAAAAGCATGTATGCAACCTTTGGTGTAGACAGATGTGTTTCAACCTGTGTTTACCCAGAAGGTGGGAGGGATCACTAGCCTCAGCCCAGCAGGGTTTTGCTCCAAAGTGATCAGTCATTAAAAGGACGTGGATTAGAACTGCAGTGCAGACAGAAGGGTAACGCTTGGGAAATAACAAACTCTGTCTGTGTCTCCAGCCAAGTTCATTCTATCATTTGATTTGGCTAATTTGCTGCTGCAATCTTTTAGGTGGTCAAATGCAGAACTTAAAAATTCAGTTCAACAGGCATTAACTGAACTCAGTACTCAGGTATGCTATTTGGATCTGTGGCTGCTATGAAATTGAACAGAGCATATGGTTGTCTTCGAGGATGTAATAATGCGCAGGAGCCATGTACAGATCTAATGAGGGGCACGCTAATAGGGTGGAGGGCACCACAGTGCCAGGGGATAAAAATTTTGTCTAGTTGGATGGGAACAGGAGAGGCTCCATGGAGGTGGTGACAAATGACAAATGTGGGATGATGTGGGGGTGGGGGCATAGTAGTTGGGGATGGGGAGGGCACTCCAAAAAAAAGAGAGAGACATGGGCAAAGGGAGAGAGTAGAGAATGATCATTGGAGGGAAGGGAGAGCAACATGATGCCACCGTTTTTAGAGAAATCAGTCATGCGGCCACATCTGCAATGAATATGGATGTGGGAAGCCCAGGAACATGCCCATGAAGAGCCATTTTATTGGAGTCTGGGTTAGAGGTGAGGAAGGGCTGGGGGTGCGGTCAGAAGCACATGAGTATATGTGGGGAAAGGAGGAAAAATAGTATACTATGACAATGGGCTTTCTTTTCTTTTTTTAATATTAATTAATTTATTTGGGGGGGTGGGGCAAAGGGAGAGGGAGAGAGAATCTCAAGCAGACTCACCTCTGAGCTCAGAGCCCGACATGGGGCTCAGTCGCCATGACCCTGAGATTATGACCTTAGCCAAAACCAAGAGTTGGACACTTAACCGACTGAGCCACCCCCCAGGTGCCCCAACAGTGGACTTTCAAAGCTGGATCCCTGCAAGCATTCCATTACCAGTGGCACACTGTCTGAAAGAGAGAATGTAGTTGGAGGTAAGAGGAGAAGATCAGGGACTGGGTCAGAATTATGTGAGTTTGTGTTGCTGGAGCATCTAGAACAGGTGTCTAGTGGGCAGGTAGAAATGTGGATCTGGAGCTGAGATGGGATAAATAGACTTTGGAAATTTCTTTCAAAAGGCATGGCCCATGTGATATTACCATGATCATATTACCAAAATAGAGGGTGATTGTAGAGGAAGAAAGATTCATGCTTGTACTCAGGGAGAAGGAAGAAAGAGATCCAGATGTGTCCAGGAGTAGTCATGGGAGCTATGGGCAGACAGGCAGGCCCTGTTGGAATATTTCACAGAGATGCAAGGACTCAACACAATTAAACAATACAGACTTCGAAGAACTGTGTGTGTGAACTTGCAAACCAAGAGGTTATTGGTAAGATCTGGAGACAGTCGTCAGATTTTAGGTATTTGCAGAGCTTAGGTATGAGAAAATAGGAATAGATAGCTCTTTAAAAATGTTTGTGATCTGTAAAAACAACAACAACAAACTTGATAACCTGAAAAGTGATTATGATAATACCCTTCTTCCCTAGTGTCTGCTAGAGGCCAGGCACTATGTGTAACTCACCTCAGTTAATTTGAAGGCACAGTCATGACTAAGGATTCGGGTGGATGGAAAGAGATGAAGGCACGGAGGGTCTCACGTCACCCTCTTCTGCCTTCAGCAGTCTGAAAGATGATAAAAGCAGAAGGTAGAACCTTGTTTCATTTCTAAAAATGGGCCCTTTACCTTCTGGATGCAGCCCCGCCCCTCCTTGACCCTTCCTGGTTATGACTGCAGTGCCCTGCGGACTGGACCTCGCTTCTTACTCAGCATCCCCCAGCTGCCCCGTGAACAAAGTCCCTCCCAGTGCTGTCACTCATGGTTTCCCAGTTTTCCTCTCCTTCCCTTCAAGAATTTTCCAGCCCAGGTGTTCTCACACCCTGGGGTGCATCAGGGTCCTTCAGAGGGGTTGTCAAACCAGTGCTTCTGACTCAGTAGAGTTATGATGAGACCCGAGCTTCTGCATTTCTAGTAAGTTCCAAGGTGATGCTTATACTGCCGGTCAGGGGAGTTAGTTTTGCAGTTTAGGAATATTGGATGGACCTCGGGGAGGATGTCGAGGGCTTCAGGATCTATGTGGTTGTCAGTCAGAAGAGGGATTTTGTTGATGTTTGGTCGAAGCGGATGGACAAGAACCCAAGTGCAGAGCATACAGGAAAAAAAGAACTGAACTCAAAGGGAGGGTGAGTGGACATGGACCACGGTGGACGACGTGCGGGAGCCGGGAGGACACTACCAGGTGCTGCCGAAGACTCCAGCGTGGAGCAGGGCATCTTCCAGCTGCCTCTGGACTCTGACATGCAGTGATTTTGATTCTCTCGTCATGTTCAACATTTTTATCGAGTGGCCCGGACCCCCTTACCTTCCCCCAAACACCCCCCACAATATTAAAACAATCAACAAGGTGTGAAAATGAGTTCCTCTTCACAAAACCAGCCTCCCTCTCACCACCGATGGTCATAGAGCTGCTGTTGAACTCCTTCTACCAAACAGTGCTCTGACCCGGCGCGTGGCCCAGGGAGCCAGCCATTCCAGAAATGTCTTCTGAAAGAAATAAGTCTATGTGGAAATAAACCCGCATCTCCTTCTCCAGCTAAGCTGCTGCTGCATTATCCGCTCTTGGGAAAGAGGTATTTTCAGCATGAGGTCCAGTAAAGATTTCAAAATGTGCTGCCATCCTATGCAGGAAGTGAAGAGAACGTGGGTTGCCGAGACATCTTGTCTGTACCAAGTGCAGAGTCTCTCTCCCTCATCAAGCCATGCCCCTGGGTGGACTGAGAGCGAGAGCAGGAGGGAAGCCTAATCAAGCTGTCCCCTCCTGCCCTTCCCACTGAGTGCTGATAAGGCCTTGGCACTGAGGAGAGAGGAGGGTGTGCAGTGAGATGTAACACACTCTTTCCCTGATGGGTCTCACATCTGGCTGAAATCATGGAGCAAATGTTCTGGAGGGACTGAGGTTCTCTTTTCCAAAAGCACAGACTCTGATCAATCTTGAACCTTTCAGCACTCTCTTATGGTAATAACTCCTGCTAAGGAGTGCAAATGAGTCTGATGCCTTTGACAAATCTTGAATTGTCTTGATGGAAGCATTGATAAGGGCGAGCCAGGATATTAATTTTGCCTTGAAGGGTGACATGCATGGGTTTGAATTACCGTCTGAGATGGACACCCTCATCTTTACAGGTAGCATCCGTCTTTTAACTTCCCCAAATTAACTGTGTTCCATTGCATTGATTAGCAAACTTTGATCAAGCAAAGTCAGAAAAAATGGATAGCATGCTATATCCTTTACACGCATTTATTTCCTTTTCTTTGGAGAGATCCTTATAATTACAGGAAGTAATTTTGTCCTTTTGCACGAAGCCCTGCATCCCAATCTTTTGAGGTTTTGTTTTCATTTAAAAACATCAAATGTCACTGCTAATCCGGCCAACTGTGGCCAACCATAGTGGCAAAGCATGTAGAGGCCTCCGTGGCAGACGTGTGTGCGTTACCGTGCTTTGCAAACTCTCTCTGCTCACTTTTCCCCTTGCATCTCAACCCGTGCTGGTCTCCTGCATGTGAGCATACAGAGCTCATGCCACAGGCAGCTCATCACTGAGTCCCCAAACTCTCCAGGTATGCGGTACGCTGTTCGATAAGGTGACTCCACTGACCATGCACAGGAATGCCATGCATTATCAAGTTGTTATCAAACAGTTCCCAAACACCCTCACTTTCTGCCATTGTGTTGCTATGGATGATAACTTACTGCCAGTGGCCACACTTGGAATAGAATGTTCTTTATTGAAGAAGCTAGTTAATTTTTGAGACATTTCATAATGTGAAACTATTTCAGGCACAAAAATTTTAGGTGAAGAATGTTGCCATGGACCTCATCCCTGGATTCTTGGAATTTAAAGTAGGAAATATATTGCTACAGACACATCTATATCAAACTCGTAGGAGGTAAGCTTGGAATATCAAAGAAGAACACAAATACACAAGAGAGATAAATGTTCTGTTCAGATTAAGGAGCTGCTCAACTGTGTGTGGAGGAAGTGACTTAGGGCAGGTTCAGGGTGTCCGCCCTGGTGGTGGGAAGAAGCTGGGCAAAGGAGCCAGCCAGAAAGCACTGAAGGACAGCTTTGGACCTTGCTGACTCGAAGCTTTTCGCAGTGGACTCATTATCCTATCTCATGATCAGTGATAGATGGAATGTTGGCCACGAAATGGATTCTTTACGTAAAAATCTGTAATCATAGAATTAAAACCTGCAAGAGGCTTTGATGATGATCTATACATTATATTGTGAGGTCAACTTAAGTCTGTAGTGAAGGGTGCGCTGATAGTAAAAGCTAAAGTCAGGTCCTTACCCAGAGCTTCTGCTCGATATATGAGTTCTACCCTGTGTCCTCTTCTGTCTTTCTCTCCATCTTGATTTTTATTCTTTTCTCTTAATTGTTTAAAAACACTTCTCTCCTTGGGCACCTGGGTGGCTCAGTCATTAAGCGTCTGCCTTCAGCTCAGGTCTTGGGATCCCAGCCCCACATCAGGTTCCCTGCGCAGTGGGAAGCCTGCTTCTCCCTCTCCCACTCCCCCTCCCACTCCTCCTGCTTGTGTTCCCCTTTTCACCATCTCTCTCTGTCTGTCAAATAAATAAATAAAATCTTAAAAAAAAAACAAAAGACCACTTCTTTACTCTCTGCAGAGTACTGCCCATTATGCAATCTTTTTTTTTTTTTCAGTATCAACGATCTTTTTCTCTGATGAGGCAGGGAGGGCTGCCATTCACCCTGTCTTTAAAAACACAGACACAGAAAAATGTCTGATAAGTGTCTAATAATACATGTACTGTACTTGCTGGTGAGCTCGAACTCTCCATTTTATCAAACTCTTGCCTCCTTGCTGTCTGTTAACTAAATGATCAGGGGTCCAGCTGACCGATGGAGGTAAGGTTGTGATAGTGCAGTGAAGAACCCCAGCTTACACAACCTGCTCTTAAATCTGGGGGTGGGGCCTCAGATGGCACATTTAATCTCTGTAATCCTCGGTTGCCTCATCTGTAGAATGTAGATGACAAGCATCCACCCTACAGCCCCACGTGAGGATGATCTGGGGTCATTCACTGAGGCACGTGGCGTAATGCCTGCCTTGCAACACACAGGCAATAAACAGCCCCCTTGCCCTTGTAAGTTTATATTCATAAATTCTACAGAGAAAACAAAATCAAACGGACAGCACAACTTTCCAGGCCCTGCTCGGACGGAAGCACAAGGCAGGGGCTTGCATCTTGGAGCCAGGTTACCAGGCTGGACACGGTCTGGCCACGTGGGAATGAAGCCTGGGTGGACCTTGAGACTCAGGGCCTGTTTGGTTTGTGGGTTAACGAGTCAGTTTCCGCCTTTGATAGCATACAAGAGAAAGTCTTTTGAATTTAAGGAATCAAACCACTGCAGCTGTTATGAGGCTACAGTTTGAAAAGCTTTTGTAGACTGTCTGCTGAAAGACAGCTCTGTACCTTTTCATACAACCTTTCACACTGCGTGACATATTCAGTACTCGCATTTTTTTTTAATTCTTCTAGCACATGCCACAGTAAAATTACAAGTATAGCAGTCCACCATCTGGCGAGACTCATTCTCCCCGAAACGAAGGTGGGGCTGTGGAGGATGCTCTGCATTTTACGTTTCTGCTCTCCCACATCTGCCTCGCTCTGTGTTGTCTCTTCTCCTGCTTAATCAAATCTTGAAAAAGGACCTGCAAAATTAATTTCTGGGGCTCCCTAGGCCTCGGCTTCATTCGGGCTCTCAGAACTTTGTTTATGTTTATGGCTCACATGTCACATGTTTTAGGTGGGGTATTGCCCCTGTCCTTTACTTATTGCTGTTATTATCCTCTGTTTGTTTGTTTAGAGTTCCTTCTCGTTCTTGCATCCTGTTTGGGAATGTCCCTGCTGATTAATATCTCTTCCAGGGGGAGAGCAGAAAAAGATGGAACACAGGCATTGAACGTTCTCCAAATCCAAATGTTAGCATCTAATTTTAATGGAGTCACTGGTCCACTTGGACAATTTTTATTTAGATCCTTATTATCAAATCAAGGTACACTTTATAGCTTGTGTGCTTATTATAGGATTAAAAGATAACTTAATTGTAGTAGGTATGCATTAATGTAATTTAATTAAGGTAAAAATTCAAAGGGCTTATTTTTTGGTATGGAAGAGATTGATGTAATTAAGGCCTTATTTATGTATTGTGGCTGGGGACTTTTGGTGTGTGATTTTAGGTAATCCATATAAAAACCTGTTTCTCTTCTCTGAAAATAAATGAAAATACATTTTTTCATACAAATACAAATACAAATATCAATACATTTTTATTTCAAGCAGCAGACCTAAAGTATTGTTTTCGTTAGCAATATTCTACTATTGCTAAATACATGTTTCCTATCAACTGGAAATAAAAAACAAGATTAATAGTTACAGCAAAATTGTGCTTTCTTAGCCCATCTCCCAGTCTGTTTCTTTAGGAGGTAGTATTTAGAAGTACTCCTGAGAATGCTGTTTGAAATTCTAGTTGAACACCCTGAGGTTGTCATAGATTAATAAGATATTTCTTCTTCTCTTTACAAAAGCCGCCATACAAACCCTCATGGAAGGTAGATATCCCCAAGACGACAAAGAAAGCATGTGATATCATATTCATGGATACTTTCCCTGCTACTTACATAACTGATTGCTTTTTCCTTTGTAAATGCATATACTTCACACCAGGTTGTAGAGGGAGCACTATAGAAGAAGGATTATGAGTGTGATATAGTCTCACACTACAACACTCTTCAATTCCATAGACATTTCTGGTATATCTACAAAGAAAGGGCACTCATTTAGTCCATGTGGATAACACTATGATGTGCAAGATACAGCCTCTTCTTGCAAGTTGCTTACCATCGTCAGGAAATAAGGTCAATGTACAACTTCTCAAACAGACGTCTGTGAGTGGTCACTTACTGAGCATTTCAGAAAAAGGAAGAGTCACATTATTTGGAGGATAAAGAAAGTACAGAATAAACAATTATCATTTGAGCTGGTTTTCATAAAATTATTACTAACACCTAGCTTCAGTCATTCCCAAGCAAATAAGACCCACAGAGATATAAAACCTCAGGAAAGTTTGCTGTTCCACATAAGGTAGATGCCAGAAGGAAGTATCCATGTTGATTTTATAGAATCATATTAAGGCCATGAAGTTTAACTTTCTATCAGAAACATCAAGCATAGGCTTTTCTACAAATATCTTGGGATTATGGATCCTCCCTATCTCCTTAACATTGGAATGCCTGTGCTCGTAAATTTGACCAACTTATCAAGTTCCAGTGACGCTATCATCACAGGAACAGACATCAATTTAATAATGAAGATTTCATATGCATTTATAAATGTCCCTCTGTTTTTTTATGTATAAAACCAAATAGAATTAATTAACGGGAAACCTCACTCTTTCTTCCTTTTCTGATGGTAACATTTTAATTGTTTTATCATGAAAAGAAAATTTATAAAATAACCGTATTGTTTATATCCTAAATAGCAAATGTTGAAAGTGTGGAAAATAATAAAAGAGAAATATTTTGTGACCCTCTCTATAATTACTTCCTTAGCATTGTCCACGAAACCTGCATTGTCCCTTACAGCAGCCACTGGCCAGGTTTGGCTACTTCAATTTCAATTTCAATTCATTAGAATTAAATTAAATTAAAAATTCATTGTCTCACTCACACTAGCCATGTTTCAGGTGCTCAAATGCCACATGTGGGGAGTGGCTTCTGTATGGACAGTGCAGATACAGAGCATTTCCATTTTTGTTAGAAAGTTCTGTGGGACGGCGGGTGCACTGAAGTTCCTTTGAGCGTTAGCCATCATTTCCCCCTGCTTAGGAAATTAAACAAATATATCTATTTTAATAATGCATTGAAAGGTAGCACTAATCTAGAACTTTTGATTCCCTGGGGTTTCTTTTTGGGCTTTTAAAATTCCTGTCTTTGGTTCAGTATAAACAGTAAGTTGTGATGACTCTGGGTGTTGATGGTGGTGATGTTGAGGGTGATGGACCGATAATGATGATGAGGCTCTTAGTGATGATAATAAAATGAGAATGAAGAGTGAGCCAACCTGGGGGGGGGGTGCTTGAATTTTTGTTATGTAATGAGTGACTGTTGCCAGCTCTTCCAGTGGGGAAGTTTGTTTCGGGCCCATTTATGTACACGGAGACGTTTTCATCAGATCTGAGGGCTGGTGAAAACTTGCATTAGAAATGTTATTTATATATTTGGGGCCAAGTGCTGTGGAATAGACCTAGAATGTGTGTATGGCCCTGTGCCATGGTCTACCCCCGATGCCTGGTTGGGATTGTCATATGCTGCAGTTATTTCAAATGGTTGTAGAGAAGGCATTGTTGAATGTTTAGTCCGAGCTTCTTAAAATGTTAAATGGTTTAGAAGAGTTTCTGTGATCCATCTCAGGGCTAAGGCGTTTGACTCAATTCCAGTTACCGACTAATGAAAACCCGCTTCACAAGGGACTGATGGATAAACCAAGGTTTTCCCAAGGATTTTACTTTAGAGGAGATGTCTTCTCTGAGATTATAGGGATACGTTTGCAATTTAGATTATCTCCGTTCCAGAGTAAGTTACCCCATGAAGCACACTTGTAGTCAGACAGCTACCTGGTTAACATGCAGTCAGAGTTGAAGCCTTTCAGACTCATTTGATCTAGAGGCCTGCGAGAATGTGATGAATTATGCCCATTCTCACTGCAGAGCACACCTCACATGGTAACCAGAGATTCTGCCCAGCTCCTGGGACAGTGCTGGCTACACATGAATGAATCCCCATCTCTCATTTTTCCTACCATATAAACATCACTCACACCCACCTGTTTTATATTGTAATATACTTAAGTATATGTCTTGATGGCGTTTTGTTGACATCCTTATCCAACGATAAGTGAAGCTGAGTCTCTGGAAGTGATATTTATAGACTCTGCATTACTTTATTTTTAATATTCCATAATACATATGAAAGACTTGTCTTTTAGTAAAGCTGAAACAGATCATGTCAAGTGTGATCATGTCAGAGCTTTTTGAGCTTAGATTTAGCCATTTTCCTTTTAAAATGTCATTGATGGTATCATCATATTGTTTTCTGGTTTCTGTACACAGTTTATTTTTATGTTGCCGCCAAAGCTCTGCTTGTTATGTACTTCTGATAGATATAAATGTGTTAGTTATTAATACATATATTTTATTTTTAAAATGAAAACTTCTAAAACACGGAAGGAGAGAAAGTGTTATAAAATAATTGGTCGGTAGTGAAGTTGTTGGGTTATGTTTGTGGTTGAAGTTGTACCCACAATATCAAATTTTAAATGGATTATTTGTCTAGAATCATATCCTTCATGATTCCTTCCGTGAGTCCCCAAAAGAGCGAGGACTTCTTCTGTCATTAAACCACAATGATATTTGGCATATATCTCTCTTAAGATAATGAAAGCTTGTTTTTTAATTACTATTATTTAATACTAATCTTACCCTTAAGGTTATACTGTAAGATTCTTGAGGATGAAGAGTTTGACTTAGGTGTCTTTCCCTCTCTTCCACAACTTATATGCTGTCTGCTTAGCCAGTGCCCTTCTCTGACAGCATGTATGTTAGGGGTGAGACTGTTTCAGGAGAGCGGGTAAATATAACTGAGGGAGTATCCACAAAATATACTTTTAGCCAAAAAGAAAGACAGCAATGTTAAGGAGTAGTTGTATAGTTGTAGTCGCAAATAAAAATCTTTTTCCACAGCAAGATTACCCTGATTCCTGATGTAAGGGAAAAAAAATGAAAGCAATATATTTTTTTTCTTTTTTTAAAAATTTTTTAGAAAGCAATATATTTTTACCCAAGGGTAGACTATTCCCTGGAAGCAAATTTTATCATGGCTTTCCAAGGTCCCATCATTATCTTGATATAAAAAATTTATACGAGCATTTTCTAGATGGCTGCAAATTGACTTCATGCATCCTTTCTTTGCCACCACCCAGAAAACACACCTATCCATGCAAACAAATTGAGGGAGATTATAATTATTGTATTAGAATAACATGCATTTCCAAATCAGGGATTATTGTATATCTTCTTGATCTAGATAGAAGTCCCAAAGCTGAAAAATTAGAGCAAAGAGAAAACATAGAATATCAGTCAGAGTTCCTATTTACAAGCAATAGACATTGGCCAATTGGGTGACTAATTTAAGCATAAAAGTAAATTGCATTTAAGGCTATTAGGTAGCTAATGGAAACTCTAGGAAAGCCAGCTAACCCAGCCTGAAAACTACGCAGCTCGGGACCATGCAATTTGTCCTCTATATACCTAGTCAGATGAGGACGTCACCATAACCATCTGTGGGACAGTGGACACTTCTGCCACTGTAAACCCTCCCAGACCCTGTTTTGTGCAATTCCTTCCTGCTTTGCATCATTAGCTTCCCACTCAAAGTAGGGAAAGTGAGTGCTGCTGGGTTGGCAGAGCTCAAGTCCCATGACCTGCCACCCATGGTGCTGGTGGGGAAAGGGAGCATCTGAAATTTTCAGTTTGCTTGTGAAAATTGGATTCTGCCAAATGAGGTAGGGGATTAAATGTTGGAAGGGGATTCTGAAATGAAGCAACTGCAAATAATGAAAAAGCCTATTCTGCCTAAAATCTGGTTAAATCTCTTTATCACTGACATCAGATGCATCATTTTTATGACTCAAGAAAGCAAGGAAATTACATTTTGCCAGATCATTAGATTTGGTTTGGCCTACCTGAATAGCCAAGTGAAACAATATTCGTATGAATGCACTTGTTTTAACAAAGCTGGGGGGCAAAATTCTCTCTCCATGTACGTTAAACAACTAAGCAGTTGCATTAAACTACTAATGAGATTAGAACTATTAAGAAAGAAACATTTTCCTGTTGATATTTTGGGTTGGAAGATAGGAAGTTTAAGGCCAAAGAAGTGGAGACCTTCAGTGTATCCAATCATTGAAACAGCCTGAGGACAAACACTCATTCTACTCCTTCCAATACAGCCTGCCCCGTGTGAGTGGGAGCTGGGATAATAGTCGATTTTAAAAAACCCATTCTTTTGTTTCTTTGGATGACACTATTTTGCTCAGGCGTACTCCTGCTTTCAGGTTACCAGATGAAATAGATTACGTTAAATGCTAAATTTAAATTTGCATTGAGAAAAGATCTTGTGGGGAGGGGAAAATAGGCAGGTATAAATGAAATCTCCTCAGGATAAAACTCATTTACTTAAAGGAGTGTGTGTGAGAAATCTCAATATAACATGAATCCTTATCAGGTTTAATGAAGTAACTGCCAATATGATCTGTCTTGCAAAGCTGCTTGTCCTTACCCTCCACACATCACGTATCCCTAGCAAAAAGAGTTACAGGATGAAAGAAGACATTCATAATGTCTGGAAGGGAGTAGAGTTCTGGCTACATTTCTGATTAATAATTTGACTTTCCCTCCTGCATAGAGTCAGGTGTTTTATTGCCACTAGAGATGGAATCTGAATGTTTCGGAATACTGCAGACATCCAGCTTTCTCTTTCTCTGCAGATTAGCAGGATGCTGGGAATGTGTCCTTAAACTGAGTAACTTGTCATTATTCCAGATGCCTATGTTATGTAGTCAGTGGTGTTGCTGGAGTTAAACCTCAGGCTTCCCTGTCAAGTTCAGCTTTCCGTGGTTCCTTCAGAGTTATAACCACTGCAGCCCTGAGCAGTACCCCGTTCCGTACCCGCAGGATGTATCAGCGGGAAGCGTCACTAGCCAAACCCTTGTTCACTGCTGCAAATCTATTCCCAAATAAGTTCTCAGTGGAAAAAATAGCAATAAAAGCAAGCCTCCCAAGTTTTATGTTTTCTGCTTATGTTTTCTCTATGTATCTGTTTATGTTTTCTTATGCTGAAAGGTATCATTGTTTTCATTTGTCCTCAGCAGATGGTGGTAACTAATTCAAGCTTTTTTTTTATGTTAGAACCTTGACTGGAATAAATTTAAGGAAAATTATATTACTTATTATGATCAATGTCAAATTCTGTGTTGTTTTATACTTATGTGTCACTGGGCAAACATGCCCCAATTTGGATTATGACTATAAATATGTATATATATATATACATATACACACACACACACACACACACACACACACACACACATTACCCATATACTTTATCTATACACACACACACACACACACACACACACACACACACACAATAGTATGAACTTTCAAGCTGGATGAAACTTGGTTTGGGTCTTGTCACCATCATTTTATAGAGTCTTGACCTTGGGAATACCTCTTTCCTTGTCTATAAAAGAGATTAATATGTGCATCTCTTTCATATGGCTGATATAAAGTTGAAATGAGAGAATGTCCTTAAAGCTAGGCATGTCATGTATGCAGGAAAGTCAGAACATGGAAGAACCAACTTTCATGAGTTCTATAGGCCAGGTGTGAGACTGATCATAGGAAGACTGGTTCAAAGTCCATCTGCACATTAATTAGACACATGGGTAGGGTCCTAGACATCTGGAGAGCATTCTTCCGTTTCTTCACCTCCCTCCCTGCCCCCCGACCCCAGCTTGTTCTCTGGAGTAAGTGAGTCAGAGAAATTGATACTTAGGGAACCTCAATTCTAGACTAAAGTTTAGAATTAAAAACACAATGAGTGCATTACATTCTACATACTGAAAGGTGGAGTTCTCTGTCCTCACATCCTTTTACCTGAAAATGCCTGTGGCCATACATATATTCATCATAACGAGATTTTAAATAGTTTCTTCTGATAAATGAGTAACCCAAACCAAAACTCTGGTGACATGAAAATTTGGGGTTTGGGAACCCCCAACAAATACAGCTGGAAAAACACTGCTGCATTATGGGATAAGAAGAGGATAGCGTGTAAATAATTGTCAGAGAACTGAGAAGAACTCTTGTAAACTAGGAATTTATATTCACTGAAAAAAATTAAAGAACTCTTATCTAAAGGTGAGGGAATTTCCCAAAAAGTACAATGAAAAGGAAAGAGACAATAACACAGAAGAGATTAGTAGATGAGATAAAAACAATCCAGGAAGTCTTAGCTCTAACTATTTGGATTTTCAGCAAGGGGAAATAAAGGAAAATGAACGGAATAATATCAAAGAAAGAAATAATTCAATAATCTAGAATTGTAAAATACAAGTCTTCAGATTAAAAAGACCCCAGCATCCAGAACAGTGGGTGGGGGGTGGGGTAGGAAACTCTCTGTCAGGTACACAACCATGCAATTTAAAACAGCCAAACGTAATATTGAGAGCCAACAGTGTCTAAAAAAGAAAAGTTTCATGCCCATGCATCAGATTTATTTAAATGTTTTAAGAGCAACACTGGAAACTAGAAGACAGAGAACAATGTTTTTCCATTTATTTTGTACTGGAATTACACAGACAGCCAGTTATCACTAAGAGTGAGAGAAAAAATAAAAACAGTTCTGAACACTTAAAATTCTGAAAAAAAATTTTTAACTCCCTTTCAATATTTATCATGAAGCTGCAGAGGCTGTCCTTCACCAAAAACAATGGAGTAAATCATGAAAGAAAAAGCACAAGTTCCAAGAAACAAGCTATTTAATGGTGAAGAGAGGAAAGAGGGCTTCCCTATGAGGCAGGTCTGGAAAAGTTCCAGGGTGAAGGACTCCAGAAAAAATACAAAGAAAGTGAAATGTATGGGTTATCAGGTGCATTTGAAAATACGTGGATTGGATTGGTAGGGTTTTTACAAGGATCTTGGGGAAATTTTTACAATGGATATGTTAAGAACAGTTAAGCAAACAAAGAGAAAACATCATTTGTTAACCTTAAGAAAGCATTTGTGCAAAGAATAAGTACCTAATAGCTTGGGTCCAGCAGGGAAAAATATTTAAATAGTCATAGAATATACAAGCTAATTACTAATTTAACTAAGATATTGCTCGAGAGGACACAATATCCATCCACCATAATGGAAAATAAGTAGAACATTTCTAAAATGTAGAATTCAAGAATTAATTTTAAAGAGTCCCTTTTTAAAGAAATATAACTTTAAATGCTAAAAGAAACAGCTAAAATGAGTAATAATGATTGCTTCTGAGAAGCCAGGCTAGTGAGTCAGAAGGGTGGAGAGGAGACACTTGTCATAATAAGCTTTGTAATAGAAATGGATATTTTAAACTTTCTGTTGCCTGTATTAATTATAGTAGTTGCTACTTACATCATTACTTTTACAGAATGGAACTGAAAGTCAAGAAAATTTAGTAAGTTTGCTAATGTCATTCAGATGGTAAGTGAAAGAAGTATAATTGAAATCAAATCTTTCTGACTTCAAAATTCCATACTTCCAACAGTAAAGCGGTGTTATCAATGATTCCATATACGTATGAATGCCTGTTCTCTCTGCTTCAGTAAATAGTGCAGTGTGCTTTGCTTTCAAAGAAACATTGGGCCAGTTGAGTTGGTCAGTGTGTAACTTTATTATAGTTCACGGCCAGTTATGATTTCCTTGCCTATGGTGTCTACAAAGCTGGAGTTATGGTATAAAAAGTGTTCTAACCTTACTTACACATCCAGATTCATGGTGACTCTTTCTTGCCACCGCTTACAGAACATACTTATTTTTCTCTGACTTATTGGCCTGTGGGAGTTGCTTTTGTATTTTTATTTCCCTTCATTCTAAAGGTAGATATTATTGGTCCTGTGTCAGATGTGACAACACAGGCTTGGAGGGTAAAGGGCTTCCTTAAGTTCAAGTTAGTTGGGGAGCTGTAATCTATAACCAGAACCAACTCTAGAATAATGTCACAGAAGCAGAGAATTTGCAGAGGAGAAAAAATAACTATTTTTAAAAGAAAATTTAATTATATAGCTTTTGTTTTGTTTTTGCTGAAGAAATCAGGAATAGTTTGATGTAGTTAGAATCTGAGTAAGAAAATTGCAACAATTAATAAAATGTGTCACAAACAAATAAATCATTAGTCATTTGCTGTGGTACCTGAGTGGCTTGTTGGCGGGTCTCAGTCTTTGTTACATGCAGATCTCCTGGCCCCTCAAAGAAAATCCGGAGAATCCTCAGGAATGCATTCCCATGCAAACTCGTGGCTTCACAGTTGATTTGGAGTTTTCAGTGAGATAGATGATAGATGGAGAAAGAGATGGAGAGGGGGAGAGAGACTAGAAGCAAATGCAGTCTGCCTTTCCCTAACTTATCAAATTATCAAATTAAAAATGAACTGGAGAGCCAGAAAAAAAGTGAATTCATAAAGTCCATGGGAGAGTCAGGAGCGTTGGAGGAAGTATACCTGAAGCATAGTTGACAACCAATTTTATTTTATTTTATTTTTTAAAGATTTTATTTATTTATTTGACAGAGAGATAGAGAGCACAAGTAGGCAGAGTGGCAGGCAGAGGGAGAGGGAGAAGCAGGCTCTCTGCTGAGCAGGGAGCCGGACATGGGGCTCGATCCCAGGACCCTGGGATCATGACCTGAGCCGAAGGCAGCCGCTTAACCGACTGAGCCACCCAGGCACCCCAGTTGACAACCAATTTTAAAATCAGGATTGAGGCTGAGAAGTTTAATTCCTGAGTATGTAGGATTTGAGGCGGGATCTCCAGCCTGTCCCAGCCCTTCCTTGCCTCAGCATCTGTTTTGAAAACCCCCTGTCCTTGTCTGTAACAAGCTCCTGGCCACACATTATAGCAGAGTTACTCTATCTGTAGCACAAGCCTTTTTCCATCTAGTTTTGTCTTTTCACGGTGAAGCACAGAGAAGCCAGATGGTGTGATAAAGTGGTTTGCAGTATCACCTCTCCTTCCATGACCTTGTGTGTGGGATTGGATCATTCTCCATCTCAGTTTCCTCATCTGTAAATGAGGGTGACCATGTTTACCACATGAGGTCTTGCGAGGACCCATGAAGTAAGTGTGTGAAACAGCTAGTCCAGACCTTAGAAAAGCCTGTGGCTCTTGAGTCTGAGAGTCACATGTTAGCATGTCCAATATCGAATTATTTTATATTCACTGTGTACATGTATGACATCTTTTTTTCCTGGGAAACATATTCTATCCCCTCCCTTCATATGGTCAGAGTTAGTGGCACTTAAGAATGGCGATATGGCAGGAAGTCCTGAGGAATCAATCATTATTTAGCTGAGGAACCGGGTGCAGCCAGTTCTCCCTTTACCCCCACTATAAAGAAAAGGAAGAAAAATGAGTTTCTAAAAGAGATTTGACTTCCATATAAAATAATGGTGATTCCCATGCAACTCTCACTGAAAAATGTTTCTCTTATTTCTTCTAGATATGTGCTGTTTTTTTTCTTATACACCCAGAAATTTTATTAATGTTCATATAAAGACTGCTGTTGTTTTTCAGTCATTTGTATACATAGCGAATTGGTAGATTTCTAGCCAGGCATCTATATGAAGTGGACCTCGTTAGTTTGGCATAGCCATAAATATATGTCAGATTAAAAAGATTATTTTCAAATATGTCATCTGCACGGTTTTTTGTTGAGGTTTGTGAGAAAGTTTTTACTCATAATGAGTAAAAGTGTGGCTTTAGACTTATCACATTTTTATTTGATTTTGATTGAGATCCCAGAAGAAACAACTAAGAATCACAGAGTCTGGGTTTCTTTAGCAGCAAGTATAACACTTTAAATCCATAAATAGCCAGAATTAAAGTAATTTCTAGATTACTTCAAACTGGGCCTGATTTGCATAATATAAAAACAATTTAGATTTGATTTCTCAAGAAAATTGAGATTTTAAATGAAAAAAAGTTTGTGTTTGGCTACATTTCATGTTTGTATCAAAATGGAGTACGCAGTACATTACCAAATTGGTTTTTACAAAATACCAGTATTTGGAAAAAATTATTATATTTATACATAGTAAGTTAGGAATCCCATATGCTTGTGGATCATAGGGAGGTACCAGGAAATTGGCATTGATGACAACACTTTCTCACCGCAATCTTATTCAGGGAGGGACGGATTAAAGTTTTTATCTATTTGTGCCCTTCTCATAGGTCAGAATCATCAGGTGAATGATTTTAAGTATCTGTGGGTCTCAATACATTTCTACTCATCTCTTTTTTATATAAACAATTATGGTTAAAATCGTGGTATGCTCATGTGTCCGTAAGGCTTTATTTTGCTTCATTTATTCCATTACCTTTCTACCTGCTGCAAAAATCCAACTCCAGTGTGATTTTTTGTTTACTGGGATCCTAAAACAAAGAATGTGTTTCCCAGGAAAAAAGATGCCATACATGTACACAGTGAATATAAAGTAATTTGATTTTGGACATGCCAACATGTGACTGTCTCATGACATGACAGACACTTAGGAAACATGTACAGTGTGCTGCGAACTGTTGCTACAGGTGAAGGTAAAACTGATAGCTATGCCATCAGCTTGTTCTCATTCTACCCACATGGTAATGGAGGGTTTGAAGTAATGTTTTTTACCAGATCTTGTTCAGGCCCTGCCTATGTGTGTTTTATTCATATAGCTTTTTTGTTATTTTCACATTTGTGGAATAGATCACAAACCATCCAACAAAGCATAACATTCATATGTTATATGTGAGAATATATTGTATGGTATAAATGGATTTCAGATGCTTGCCTTTTTTAATATTCAATTATTAATTTGGTTCTGAATATATTTTAGTTTGAAAAGATTGTATTATTTGTTTAAGACTTTTTTTTAAATTATTTATTTATTTTAGAGAGAGAATGTGTTAGCAGGGGGAGAGGCAGAGAGAGAGGGAGAGAGAGAATCTCAAGCAGACTCCCTGCTGAGTGTGGAGCTTCACTCGGGGCTCGATCTCACGACCCTATGATCATGACCTGAGCTGAAATCAAGAGTTGGTTGCTTAACCAACTGAGTGAATAATAGAAGATTGTATTACTAAGAAAAACAAAACTCTGATTCATGTGAGACAAACGGTGAGCTTTTTGTTTACTTTGACTCTAACATAGACTGTAAAGTGTGTGTGGATGACACTTTCATGATCCCATGCAGTCTGTATAGAAAACCAGATGAGGAACACATCCTTGGGCACTTTATCGGCCTTGCTAGGGTGGCTGTAGTTAAAGTACTATAGACCTCACATAACAGAAACAGTCTGGAGCTTAGGAGTCCAAGATCAAGATGTCGATTCCTTCTGAGGGCGGGTGAGGGAGAAGAAGTTCCTAGACTCTCCCTCAGCTTCTAGTGCTTGCTGGCAATCTTTGGCATTCCTTCGCTTCCCCAGCATCACCCTAATTTCTGCTTTCATCGTCCTGTGGCATTCTCCCTGTGTGTGTCTCTGTCCAAATTTTCCCTTTTTATAATAAGGATGGCAGTCACATTGGATTAGGGGCCCACCCTAATGATCTCATCTTAATTTGATTAATTGCATTTATAAGGATCCTTTTTCCTATCTAGGGGTACATTCTAAGGTTTTTGGGTTTAGGACCTCAGTATACGAATTCTGGGGGAATATAATTCAACCCATAACAGATCATGAATTCTTGGCTCAGATTTACATAAAACTAAATGGATTTTCCCAATTTCTGCAAGAATGCATGAGTGACCTATATTCTTACCATCCTCTTGTTTTGTTATTTACCTTCCTCATGACTGTTAGAAAATCCCCACATGTGTTTATAGTTGAATAATTACATTTCTACCTGTCATTGTTTCTTCATCCTCTCAACCATAGCATTTGACCCCTTGGTTAAGATGCCATCCATCACCCATCCTCCACTGTGCCTTCAAAGTGTTTGTTCTGACCAGATTTGGTGAACTAGACCAGAAGGTGTTTTCCCAACTACTACTTTCATCTGAGGCACTCCCATTGCCTACCATCTAGTTTTTATTTCCTAGATTTTAAGATGAGCACTCTCAACATAAACAGTTGATCTGTTCCACTTAATCAAAATATCTTTAATTTTGAATGCTTTCTTTAGTTCAAATCACTCACTAATTCCCCAGGAGACAATGCAAAAACCACTTTAGCTTCTCAGAATGAATACACCTAAAAGCTGTCATTCTGAATGTCCTACATTGATTCTCCCAGGAGAAGTCAAGCCCTGGAAATTTTAGATGCTGTTGAACCTGTGAACTGCATATTAAGAATTTGCTATTCCCTAATTTATATCCTTTCCCCCTTGGTGAAGCACTGTGTGGCTTCTTCTTGCACTGGGAGCAGTCTCATTGGAAGCTTTGATTGCATTAATCCTCAAAGAGTAATAAAATGCACCAAGCAAGGACTTGGGAGCACAGCAGAACCGAATTGGATTCTCAGTTTCTTCTTACCTCTGGAGCAATTCCATCAATGCCCCTATGCTCCTGTGCTTCATCTGTAAAATCCAGACAGGAAGATTAACTTCTGAGGTTTGCTATGAGTACTAATTATCTAACACTTAAAGACACAATGTTTAGTTCCTTTCCTGAACTTACCTTTCTGTATTTTTTTCACATACTTTTACATACTCAAATGCTATATTAAATAATAATTGCTTCAAGAAGATTGCAAGTTAAGATTTAGTTATATCTACAGGGAGCTATATTGTTTAATCATTTAAAGGGTGATATATATGCCACTCAAGATGTGACCTTTGACAGTGTCTTCAATTTGAGAGAGGGAATGGAAGCAAATAAATCAAAAAAGACAGGAATGGAATGTTTTCACACTTACCATAACTTTCTTAACACATTTAAAGAATCTGAAGACTTTCTAGAACAAAAGAAATGTCTCTTTCCATTGCTATTGCATTCCCAGATTTGCATGGAGAATTTAAGAATCCCCTAATTAAAGCCATTAAAAAAAAAAAAATCTGTCTTGACTCTTTGGAGTCTGATTTTTTTTTTGCGTTTAATTTTGTAATTTTTATTTTTATTTATTTATTTTTAATTTTATTGCTATGTTAATCACCATACATTACATCATTAGTTTTTGATGTAGTGTTCCATGATTCATTGTTTGTGCATAACACCCAGTGCTCCACGCAGAACGTGCCCTCTTTAATACCCATCACCAGGCTAACCCATCCCCCCACCGCCTTCCCCTCTAGAACCCTCAGTTTGTTTTTCAGAGTCCATCGTCTCTCATAGTTCGTCTCCCCCTCCGACTTACTCCCTTTCATTCTTCCCCTCCTGGTACCTTCTTTTTTTTTTTCTTAACATACATTGCATTATTTGTTTCAGAAGTACAGATCTGTGATTCAACAGTCTTGCACAATTCACAGCGTTCACCATAGCACATACCCTCCCCAGTGTCTATCACCCAGCCACCCCATCCCTCCCACCCCCCACCACGCCAGCAACCCTCATGTATCATATGACCTCAATGATATGAGGAATTCTTAATCTCTGGAGTCTGATTTTTTTTAATGAAATCTTTCAGTATTACTATTGTTAGAGTTCCAGTTTAGGCTTAAATGACCATCCCTTGAAATTCCTTTTTGCACGGCTCCATAGGACTGAGGTATGTAGATTCCTTTTAGTTGCCAAACTATCACCAGGATAGTTTTAATTTCACGTATCAGAAAGCTGCTACAAAAATCCAACTCCAGTGTGATTCTTTGTTTACTGGGATCCTAAAACAAAGAAGAGCCATAGATTATGAGTTACATCAGTTATAAAAATTGTCATAAAAATTAAGCAGTAGGACCTGGTAAGAGAAAAAAGAAAGGCGAAAGGGAAGGCCAGACGGCCGGCTGGGGGAGGGCAGGCCAAGGGTAAGAAGGTGAGACAGCTTTGGCTGGGACAGAGGAGGGGGAATTAAAAATTCTGACCCCTGGAGGGCGCTTGCAGATGTCCCCCGTCGCCCGGATTGTTGGCAGGGTGACTTCTCTCTGGATGATTCAAGGGGACTAAAGAGGCAGTATCCCCAGGGAAGCAAGCTGTCTGATCAACCTTCCTGCCCAGTCCAATGACAGAACACCATTCTGGGCTTTTCGGGCTGGGTCTTTTTGTTCTGTGACATTTTGTCCTTCCACTCCATTTAAAAGTGCTTTCCTGCTCCTCCTCATTACCATCACCCTCACCAGCGACCTCTATGAGGAGATGCTTGTCTGCCCGGCTTTGGTGACATTTTTATCAGGTAATGCAGTTATGCCACCGGACGTCCTGCTAGTCTCTGCCTTTGACCTCTCAATTCCCTGAGCAAATTCCTGCCGTTCTTAGGCTGTGGGTCCTTGGCCTTGGGGCCAGAGTTGGCTGCAGAGGAGCTATAGGATGACACTGGGAAACATTGCCTTTGACACCGCACCTGGGTTTTCTCCCCGAAAAATCTTCCTTATGCAGAAAAAAGAGGTCTGGTTGTATTTTATTTGAACAGGCACCTCAGAACTGTCATCCTTTATCATTTTTCCCTCTTTAAGTTCCAAAAACAATTGCTTTGCCATGCGTATCTAAGGCACTTTATATTGTTCAAGACATAGTTAATGTATTTTCCCATTGTTGGTCTCTTTGTGATGGTCTTCCACTCACCCAAGCGAACAGAGATGGCACATAACTGAAATTTACTAATGTTGAGCTCGTCACTGCTTGAGGCAAAATCCTCCCTTACCCTCACCTGAAAGGTTTTCAAATTCTCGGCAGTGTCAGGTGGGAGGAATGATTGTAGAACATGTGTGTGGCCGGTTCTGTGTGGTGCCCCTGCTTCACGTGGCAACAGCCTCGAGGAGGTGAATGAGTGGCCCCCAGCCTTGGTCTCCGTGGCCCTCAGATCACTGTTACTGTAAGATAGCCTGTAGCATCAGATTGGAATGACAGTGACTTGAGAATGTGGTTACGATGTTTAGCATCGAATTGGCCACGTACAAAACAATCCAGAATTGTCAGCCATTATTATAGTGTTGAGAAGTATCACATTAGTAGATTATATTTAATTTCGAAGTATAAAATGCTACATGAGAGGTCTTTAGAGGAAGATTGTTATTTTTAGAATTATACTTATTTCTTGCTTAAAGTTTGGTTTGGGGATTTCAGGTGTTCTTCCCAGTGCTGTCCAGTAGTCCTGTCTATTATGAGGGAGCTGGCCCAGGTCTGCAGAACCAGGTGCTCTGTGTGGCTGTCCAGCACTTGACATATGGCTAGTGCAATTGACTATCTGAATTTCTAATTTTATTTAATTTTAGTAGTTTTATTGTAATATCCTAGGGTGGCCAGATTTGCAAATAAAACATACAGGATATCTAATTCAACTTTAAATTTAGACAAACAGCAAATACCTTCTTAGTATAAGTATCCTAACAATTGCATGGGACATACTTTTACTAAGTATTTTATCTGCAAATATAAAATAGCTACATGTCACTAGTGTTTACAGTATTGGGCAGTGTGGCTCTAGGCAACTCATTTTTTTTTTACAGGAATTGAAATTGCCATACTCATTTAATGAGAACATGTAAGATGTATCTCTATAATTAATCTCCCCCACCTCATTTTGTGATTTATTCTCTAAGACCAAAACGCCACAGTTTGGTGATATTCTGGGCAGAGTCAGAGATTTAAATAATGTTAAACTGAAACCATTTGTAATTTCTTCCAAAAGAGAAGCCACATAAGTGAAATGGTGGTTAACTTCAGGAAAGGACTTGTGTTCTTTGAGTCAAGTAGGATAATGTACAGGTGTTAGGTGGGGTATAGGTAACGTTGAACAACAGAGTGGGATGAGGCACTGGGCCATAGGTATAGACAGAATGAGCAGGGGTGACAGATTTCAATAAAATAATGTTCATTCCTTAATAACCCACACGTGTAAGTCCCAAGCATAAGGAATCTGAAATACCAGCCATCATTTGCTCTCAAGAGAGGTAGCAGGAGTGAATGAGGTAGTTTTTGATCCCTCGTCTCTGTAGAGTATCTTTTGAATTTCTCTTAAAGAGAAACTATTGAATGCTCATCATTATCATCGAATGTATTTCATATTCTGAGACCTCAAAATTGGTTAGATACTGTTTCTTATTAAATTATTAAAACTACTAAGATAAGGAAGTTTCCATAATCATGGGACAAAACCGTAGGGGACGACAGACAAAGGCGAGTAACAAGAGTTCCCTAGTGGGATGATCATGGGGGCGGCACTAAAGGAGTGAATGTATTTTATAGACGTTCAGACCTCACACAGTTGTAAGATGTATTTATGATATGTAGTCTGCGTACCTGTGATCCTGTGCATACCTCTCGTTTCCTTGTCCCTCATGCAGAGTCAAGTGGCCATTGGTCTCAAATCTTCTTGTCTTCTTTCTGCCTGCAGTCCTGTCTCAGTCTTCACTGTAACCCACTGGACTTCTGCAAGGCCACCGTGTTTGCCCTGCTTTCATTGTTACGATATTATGTACAACAATCCCAGCACACTCTGTAAACACATCCCTACTTACATCCACTCCTACGGCCTCATCATGGTTAAAATAAAATCCTCACCTGGCCCCCGGGGAGGGCACGTGCAGTCCTCCCACCCCATCCCACCCCATCTGCCACTCTGCTCCACTCTCCCCACACTATACCCCTTCCCACTGGCCCTCGTGCTGTCTCTCCCACATAGCAGGCTTGCTCTTACCCTGCAACCCCAGGACAGAATGTTCTGGAATGTCCTACCCCCAGACATTCCCAAGGCCTTACATCAAGTTCTTAGATCAAACACCACTCCTTCAAAGAGGCCATCCCTTACCACCCACCACTTCATGCCCAGCTTCATCATCCTTGCCCCGTTGGTTGTGGTTTTTCTTTTATTTCTCTCTCTCTCTCTCTCTCTCTTTTTTTTTTTTTTTTGAGAGAGAGAGGCAGCAGGGAGCTGCCTCCATGCCCAGCACAGAGCCTGATGCAGGGCTTGATCTCACAACCCTGAAATCATGACCTGAGCCGAAATCAAGAATCGGACACTTAACCGACTGAGTTACCCAGGCGCCCCTGCCCCATTGTGTTTTTACACATCCGTCTGTTGCATGGTCTTCACTGCACCTCTGGTAATAATATTTGTGGTTTATATGTTTGTTAACTACTCCCCGCAAATAGAATGCAAGTTCTTGAGAGAGGAACCCTTTCTAACGGTCACTGTTGAACACCAGTAGATCAGAACAGAGCTGGCAGAGACCAGGTGCTCCAATTAGACTGGTTACATGAATCAACAGGATGATGTCATCACTTGCATTTCTGTACTTTGCATTCATGTATCATCCCTTTTCCCTCTGTGCTGTTGTCTTTTATTTGGTTTGAATATAGTATGTGTAGAGAAATCCACTGACCCATGAATGATTTAGAGGGATGTTGCTGAAATAAATTTAGCTTCAGTTAAGTTTTGTCATAAAAGAATAGAGACTGGGTTAGAGTAATTTATACAATTTTTCATTAATCCCCACTTACAGTATAAATGTGCTTTTGGAAAATAATATAGTGTCATGTCTTTTCCTCCTTTCTGTACCTAAACTTTGCATCTATACACATCCATCAAAAATCCAAGCTAATATGCAAACTCGTTCTTTTTCAAAAAAAAAAATTAGACCATTCTTTACTTCAAGCTGTTGTCATTCTGTGCTTGAATTTTTAACATTTGTTTTTCTATGTAACCAATTTGCATACATTTAAAAAGTACTTTAATATTCAATGTACTCATCATGGTCCTTCCTGTCTTTAGTAATATTGAGGAAATAAAAATGATAAAGTTTGAGTTTGTGTTTCTAAGGAGGTTTTTGTTTTGTTTTGTTTTGTTTTTGTTTTTACCAGGACAGAAGATGCAGTGTGCACACAAATACCTGTAGGAGAAGGCACGATGTACCCCAGACTCCCATGAGCCTGGACAGCGAAGGACTGCTTGGCAATGGGGAAGAAAGAGCTCAGTGAGGCAGCAAAGGACTCCATGGGCCTTTAGAGACCTTTGGGATTAAGGTCCACTAACACTAGCTAGTCCAAAAGAGGCAGAGATGTTACTTTATTTAGAAACTTTGCACCAGATTGGAGATATCTGCCCACATTTATGCTTTTTGATTGAGTATCCTGAAATCTCTCATCCTTAATAGCTGAAGAATCCAGGAGAGACAACTGAGCTGAAATGCATGTGGGAAGACTCAGTGCGAAGTTAATTTTGGAGTTTGGAATAGCATGTGTAATTATAGATTCTAACTACAGAATTGAGATTATTTTGCAATGTAAAATGATCTTGGCCCTGTCTCTTGACCATGCATGAACATACATGGCACAGAGACTCTGCCAGAGGTTTTAGTGGTGGCAAGGAAAGATTACTCCACCAAGTGTATTTTAAAGGGTTGGTGGAAAGTCAGAATCATGCATTCTTACATCATGGGTTATGTTTCTTTAACTTATTTTTACACATTGCATCAATTTCAAACATTTGAATTAAAAAAAAAGAGTAACTGTTACTAAAATTAATCCTAAACATAATTTACTTTTAGACTTATATGAAAATAATTAGACTTTTGAAATAGGTTGAGGCCATCTACACGCCAGTGGTGGATTGGAAAGCATGCTAGACTTGTGTTAAGATGATCTTGACAAGTCTCAGACTGTCTCATCCGTGTGCTGATGTGGCACTTTCAGTGGGACTTCTACTAAACAGATGTGCAGAATGGACAAGGTAGACAGGGTCTGGCCCTTGCAGAGTTTATAGTCCAGTGTGAGTGACAGATATTAAATAAGTGAATACATCTTTACTAAAATGATTGCACATTTGGAAAAACTGTTGAGAAAGCAGATCATGGGAAGCCCCTAGAAAGCATGATCATGCAGCTGGGTTTTGGCTAGGAGACCCTGGGGCTTCCCAGGGCAGTAATATTTGAGCTGAGCTCCCAGAGGGTGTAGACAGATGGGCGGTGGGTTGGAGAAAGCTCAGTCCCTGCAAAGGAACAGCATGTGTGTTGTGGTGCTGAGGCTGGAGGGAAAGATGGTGGCCTGGCTGAGGAACTGGAAGGGCAGCAGGGTTAGGACAGGGCCCTGCGACCCCAGATGGGCAGGAGGCAGGTGGGAGATCCCATCCTGATGCTGATGTCAAAATCACATTTGCTTTTATTTGGTGGCGGCTTCTTCTTCTTCTTCTTCTTCTTCTTCCTCTTCCTCTTCCTCTTCCTCTTCCTCTTCTTCCTCCTTCTTCTTCTTCCTCTTTATTTATCTAAGCAATCTCTGCGTGCAACACAAGGCTCAAACCAACAACTCCAAGATCAAGAGTCTCCTGCTCTACCGCCTGAACCAGCCAGGTGTCCCGTGCTGTTGTTTGCCTTCTTACAACACATTTTATATTTTCTTTTTCCTTTTATCTTCAAAATGGAGACAATGATACATCGTCCTTACCACAGAATTGTTAGGGTTTAGAAGAATAAATACCATGTAGAGGGATTTACACAAGGCGAGGACAAGACAGAGCTCATTCGATGTTAGTTGAATCTGAGTGTATATGGAGTTTATGAGAGATGGGGATGGGCATTTAGAAACTGCATAACTTATCCTGGAACTGTCTCTTTCGATGTTTCAGGTGCACTATCCACTATCTAGCCATGTCTGTCAATGAAATGACCGGGGGTCGTTTGGATGCTCTGTGATTTCGGGTTCCAGTGGGAGTCCAGGGTGCACATGGTCCGGGACAGACTATGAGCAGTGGCCTCAGGATGCTCTCAGTGGTTCTGGAGAGGAGTGAGTCAATTAGGCCACTGCATTATTTCCACTCCTCTCCTTTGCTGCTTCCTGGCCTTCTGCATCTATAAATAGGCAATGCTTCTGGGACAAGCATCGTCAAGGCTGATGACAGGAGACCTGGGGTGGGGGGGTGCTCCAGAGCACTTTGGGCTCCCTAAAGAGGATAGGCTCCCATTGGTGCCATGTGGTCAGGATAGTGTGGGATCCAGGTGGCAACATTAAGTGTCACAAGATGGAGCAGCCTGTGGGATATGGACAATATGTTCCTGTGTATCCTCTGGCCTGGCCTACCCTGCTCACCCCAGGGGCTGTCCTGGCTCTCGCTCATGTCTACGGGATCTGATTTGATAATCAGGTTTCAAGATGAACAGGACATTGAGATTGTATCAAATGGTCATGTTTTCCCCAAACTTTTCTCTTTGGAACCACGGGTTCCTGAACGTACCCTGGGGCTTTTTAGGGAGTGAAGGGTTAGATCCAGCAGTCTGCCCCCCAAGCCTAAGCTTAACCAAATCAGCATCTGTTTGATTTCAATCACATTAATTAGAGATTGCCCACATATCTCATTTGAAGTTGGTATGGACAGTTTTATACATACACGCATACATGAATAAACAGAATGAATGAATGAGTGAATGAATGAACAAACGAATTAATGAGTAAGTAAGGAGAAAAAGAAAGAAAGAAAGAGAAAAAGAAAGAAAGAATAAGAAAGAAAGAAAAAGAAAGAAAGAAAAGAAAGAAAGAAAAAGAAAGAAAGAAAATAAAGGAAGAAAAGAAAAGCAAAGAAAAGAAAGAACGTTTTGGTCCCCTGACCTAGTCAACTTCTTTATTTTACTGGTAGAGAAACACAGTGCCTGCATCAGAGAGGTTGATCTCTTGAATACTGTGTGTATCCTTCCAGGTATGTTGCTAAGGAACATAGGGTCATGTGCCGATATTATGGAAAAGATCATTTAAGGGCAATAATATCATTGATAGTGATTGTTTAAAAACTCAATTCTTTAAACATTTACTCATCTGCAACTAAATTGAAAATACGTACTTCCAAAAAAACCTGAAAAAAACTGAAAAATTGACCAACACATGCACGCACATGCACAGGGCTTTGGTGTCTGAGGAGGAGCTCTGCAGCACCCCCCCCCCCCGCCCCCAGAAGCCCAGAAGTTGCTGTCCTGTGCACTCCAGTGCCGAAACTTCCTTGGCTGCTTGCCACCACAGTCATCATAGGCTTTTGTACAGAGAGAAGTTTTGCTCTCTGTGAAAGTAGAACAACACATTTTAGGAAGAGCTTGGCTTGGCAGCAGTGGCTCCTCTTGGCCTTGCTGCTGAGCCTGGAGTGGGAGGAGCTGAGGCTGCAGAGCTTCTGGGAGCCCCAGTCCCCTCGCAAGGACCTCCTGCCATCACCATCCCCCATAGCCACTGGGGAACCGCTTTCAGAGGTACTATGTCCATCCAAGTGGGGGAATCGCTAGACTCAAATATGCCCCAGCGCAGAGCCTGGAGGCTTTGCTTAAGAACTCGAATTCTTAGTTAAACTCAGGTGCCCTGTGAAGTCCACTAACAGTGAGCTTCGTGCAGCTTCACTGTGAACGTCTTTGAGAGGTAGATTGGTCAGTGCTATAAAAACCCACAGAGGCCAGGTGACAGAAACCAGGTAAAAGCAGGACAGCTGAAGGCACAGAAGCATGTGATGATGGGGCTCTGGTGTGGGCAGGGGGGGATCTGCCAGAGGCTCTACAGAGGCCCTGCAGAGGCCCTGAGGCTGGGGCATGCATCCGTCAGGGCGTGGGGCCCTGCGTGGCGCTCTCCCCCTCTGCTCAGACAGGTTCTTGGCTGCCAGGGGATGCAGTCTGTGGTGATTACCATCATTCTAATCAGGCTTCACCTGCACAATAGGTGAGGTAAGCGTGAAATCACCTGCACAGTGAGTACCCCCTTCTCACCCACTCCCAGGTTCTGCTGTCGTTTAGCAGAGCACAGATAGTCTTTCCTTCATCAAATATTCTGTGAGCAATCATTGTATGCTAAGCACTAGGTATACCGAAGGGGTGATTAATAGAGAAGAAAACACCCTGAGTGCTATGCTTGCATCATTTGTAGCTAATGATAACTACAGTTACTAAATAAAACAATCTGAAACAGGGATCTTTTTTTGCTGTAAATTTATGTGAAAAGAATGACAAGCTTGTGAAAAATGAATTATTAAATTCTTGATCTAATAAAATATCACTTTGAAATAAAAAAAAAATCTCTAGGAAGCTAAGCGATTCCAGAATATATAAAATGTGCAGGCCAGAGATGAAAGTCAGATAAATCATCATTTAAGCTGCCTTAAGTTCTTCCCTGAAAGGAGAACAAAATACGTATCAAACTCCCAATGCTTTGCCAAATGCTTTTGGCTTGCCTTGTGAGGTACAACAGATGAAACGGACGTTCAGAGGGTTTGGTGACCTGCTTGAAGTCACCGAGTGAGACTTGGTGTTGCCCCCACGACCAGGTAGGAAATCTCCCTGCCTACATTCAGGAGCTGTGGGAACATTTATTTATTTATTTTTAAAGATTGTATTTATTTATTTGACAGAGAGAGAGAGGTAACAGCACAAGTAGGTGAAACAGCAGAGGCAGAGGGAGAAGCAGACTCCCCGCTAAGCAGGGAGCCCCACGTGGGACTGGATCCCAGGACCCTGAGATCAGGACCTGAGCTGAAGGCAGACGCTTAACTGACTGAGCCACCCGGGCATCCTGCTGTGGGAACATTTAGACAAAGTGAATGGGGCATTCTAGAATGTTTTTTGCAGTTGAGACCTGGAGATTGGCTGCCCATATGCCCCATCTGTCCCCCGCATTCCGCACCTCCCCACCTTCCCAGCAGCGACATGCTGGCGCACAATTAATCCCCCGCGTCAGAAACGTCCTCCAGTGTATCAGGTTCCTTGGGGGAGGAGAAAGCTGTTTAAAGCACAAGCTGAATGTGTTAAGCCCTACAGCTCTGTAAGTGCTTCAAAGGTCACCGGCTTCAAAAATAGTCTAGCCAGGATTATTTTTCATTTTGACACACACACACAAAATGGACTTTGTGGTTTCTGTAATTGTTCATGGCCTGGTTAGTAAGAAATTCAAAAAGTTATGATTCCACTGAGAAAGTAGGCCACGGCTGTGTATGGGCATTTTTCACAATTTACTGTGGCAGAAACACACATGAAAGGTCACGAAATAAGAGTTCACTCTGAACCCACACACGGGAAGTGTTCTAGAAAGTTCAGTTCAAACTTTCTTAAGGCATCTGGAGCAAACGTATTTTGTTTTGTTTGCTTGATGGTTTCTGCTTTCATTATCTTAGATTTCACATTTTAATCCTTTACCCTGTAATCACAGACTTGGGGTGACTGAACATGATTAACAGGAGTAGGTGAGGGGCTCCTGGGTGGCTCAGTGGGTGAAGCATCTGCCTTCAGCTCAGGTCATGATCCTGGGGTCTGGGATTGAGTCCCGCATGGGGGGGGGGCGGTCCCTGCTCAGCAGGGAGCCTGCTTCTCCTTCTGCCTGCCGCTTCCCCTGCTTGCGCTCTCTCTCTCTCTCTTACAAATAAATAAATAAATCTTTAAAAAAAAACAGTAGGTGAGTCACATGATTAAAAAGACTTTTAAGCAATATTTTGATAATTTCATATTGTTTTTTATTTTTTCACTTGACAGTTTATGGTTAGATCCTCACATATTGTAAGAAATAATTTTAATGTCTATATAATATTCTGTGATGTGATTTTGCCATGAAGTATTTTACTCGTCCCCTGTTGTGGAACATTAAGTTTACTTTTGGTTTTTAAATACTATAAATAATACTGTTGTTAACATAGTTGATGACACAGCTTTGACCCAAGTCCAGTTAACGGCCTGTGATAAATTTTAGGAAGGGGACTATAAAATAGAATGCTTGGCCTTTTAAAGAATCTTGATAAATATTGCTGTATTTTCCTCTGTTAGGTTTATAGCAATTTATATAGCTCACAAGTCCAATTTATTCTTTCTATAGTAAATCTAGAGTAAACTGCCCAAATTACAGGCAGTGTCTCATCATCTGGAGGGTGTTCGAACAGGTAGATAGTTCATATTCTATAGGGATTTTTTTTATCATTTTTGTATTTTATTATCCCCCTTTTTGCTTTATTAAAGTAGTTTACATGATTTTAAAAGTGAGATCATTTTGTTTTTTTTTTTTAAAGATTTTATGTATTTATTTGAGAGAGAGAGAATGAGAGATAGAGAGCATGAGAGGGAAGAGGGTCAGAGGGAGAAGCAGACTCCCTGCTGAGCAGGGAGCCTGATGCGGGACTCGATCCCGGGACTCCAGGATCATGACCTGAGCTGAAGGCAGTCGCTTAACCAACTGAGCCACCCAGGCGCCCAAAAGTGAGATCATTTTGTAGTCTTACAACCGAAAATAAACATAAGCATGATTTTATATGTTTTTAAAAATTTGATGTGTATATATGTGTTCATTTGAGTGTGAGATATATACACATATGTGTGTATAGACATGTGCATGCTCGACACATACATTAGAATGGTATATCTATTTATATATCTATTTATATTATTTATGTATTCTGTACACATTATTCTGTATACATTATTATGTATAAATATAATATTATTTATATTATTTATGTATGTATTCTGAATATAGATCTTCTTCCCTACAATCCTTCCTCTAAAGTGTAGCTAGAATTATATTTCTAAAAGATAAATATCATATAAATCTGCTCATTTAAAAATGCTGTCATAACAATGTCTTGCTGACATGACAGAGGGCAGAGTGGCCCTCTGAGTGAGTCTCAGCCCATCTGGCCAGCCTTGAATCCTTTCGTTTTCCCAAATAACCCACATATTTTTGTATTGTCCACTAGGCCCAAAGTGAGTGTGCCTTGGATTTTTCAAGATTTTATTTATTTCAGAGAGCAAGAGAGAGCACAAGTGATATGAAAGGCAGAGGGAGAAGCAGACTCCCCGCTGAGCAGGGAGCCCGATGCGGGACTCAATCCCAGGACCGTGGGACCACGACCTGAGCCAAAGGCAGACGCTTAACCAACAAAGCCATCCAGCCTTCCCCAAAAAGTAGTATTTTTAATGCAGGTGCGCTGGCAAGGCTGTGAGGTCTGGAATGGTCATTTGATCTTCATGTGAATTGGTTTAGTTCGATTACACACTCTCAAGGCAGGAAAGGAACAAGTCACGCTGTCCCCTCTGATCAGGCCTGGTGTTCTTCCATGAAAGGAAGTGACAGTCCCTGAAGGTGCTTAGCAACTTTGGGAAAGGTAGGGTCACAGGATGGGGGCAGTGCACTTGTCCCTCCACAGGCTCTGAAATTCTCCCTGATGCTGGCAGTTTCTAATTAGCCCTTCTAGAAATCCGAGAGTGGGTGGTTCCTCATCCTTGGAAGGAAAATCCTGATAGTCCCGCATGCCAGACCCCCTGCAGTTAGTGGCAAGGACAGGGTGGAGGAAGAGAATCCATTGTGTATGTGTGTGTGTACATGTGTGTGTTTAAAGCCCTGTATGTGACTGACATTCCTGGCCTCACCTGGATTTGCTCCATAGTACTGACCTTTGGTCTTACTTGCTTCCTTGTAATAATAACACAAAACCGTGCAAAGACAAGGGTTTGCATGAGCTACAGCACGCATCTGAGGGCAGCGTTGGCAACAGCTCGAAGTCCTTTGTCCTGACCACATCACCTTATGTATTCACCAGATCTGAGTCTTTTGACAATAAATGTATAGCAAAACCTTCCAGGATAGATTCAGCACAATTAACTAATTCTTGACAATCAAAGACAAGGGCTGCGTATTCTTATTTGTATGTGATCGGATGCGTGAGGGGGTGGCAGACAGAAATTTACAACCCGATTTGAAATGGAAGTCCACAGAAGGGGCCCTGGCATTTCCAGTGGGGCCAGGAAGGGCGTTCCTGGGGGGAGCACCTGGGTTGGATTCTGTGGGGTGGGCGTGAAGGCCGACTGTGCACATGCCCAGCCCAGAGGCGGGTGCTGTCCTGGCTCCCTGTATTATTGTGTGACCTTGGAAAACCACTTGAATCTGCAAACCTCATTTTCTTTGTAAGAAGGGAATGGAACCTACTTCTTTGTATTGGTGAGGATGAAATGAGAGCATGATGGCATTTGCGGCAAAACCAAGGGCTCAGAGGCTGTGCGGTGCATCATTCTGTTAATCAATAGGAGCCATTGGTGTGGGGAGTAAGATGCACAGGCACATCGGGTGGGGAAGACAGTTCCTGCAGGAATCTCCACCTCCTGAAGCATGGAGCAGGCCCCCAGGGAGGGGGGCAGGGGACGGGTGAGAGGGGACACCAGGCTGGACAGGCAGGGCCCACAGGGATGTAAATTTGGAGAGGGCAAGGTACACAGGACATTAGAAGCCATGCACGTAGATGGGAGATGGTCCAGGGGGTGGGGGTTGGGAGAGGAAGAACGGCGGGAAGTGGAGCTAGGCTCTGGGGAAGCCTGGGAAAATGCACATATTTAAAAGGTTGGTGTGGGAAATGAAAGGGCAGCAGCCAAGAAGATGGAAAAACCAGACAAAGGGCAGTAAAAACATTCCTTTGCTGACACACTACACGCAGCATATCTCATGCCCCCCTGATAGCAGATAAACTGTTTAATGAGACAAAAATGTTAATTAAGGAATGTTTGTGTTGTTCAGAGGAAGGCAGACAAGGGTTCAGTTAAACAGTTAATGCCTGAAGAATAACAGTCCATGTGCTTTATGTTTTTCAAATCTGTTTATTCCAGAGTGAGAGGAGCATTTCCTTGCTACATGTGCTTTCATTCATGAACCTTTCCTAATATGAAATTGAACATTATGCTACTTTACCTTCCAAACGACAGGGGGGTTTTGCCTAGAAAGATTTACACCAAAAACAGTAGGTTGATGGAGAAGACACCTTCTGTGTACTTGGCAGTGAGTGGTTATATTCTCACGAACAAAATTCTGATTTTTAGGGGCACCTAGGTGGCTCAGTCAGTGAAGCATCTGCCTTCGGCTCAGGTCATGATCCCAGGGTCCTAGGATCGAGCCCCACATCAGGCTCCCTGCTCCGTGGGGAGTCTGCTTCTCCCTCTGCCTGCCGCTCCCCTTGCTCATGCTCTCTGTGTGTCTCTCACAAATAGATAAAATCTTTAAAAAATTAAAAAAAAAGAATTCTGGTATTGGACAAAGAGCCAACTGGAATCCTCCTGACAAGTGGATTTATGGATTTATAAACACACGTGCAGACGAGAGGCCCCAGAGCCCGGTGCTCCACCCCTGTGCTCGCTTCCAGAAAGGAGGCCGTCGGGGTGTCTGGCCTCCCTCCTGGCAGCTGTCAGGGTCATTTTCCAGGTCACAGGCCTTGCTTGCTGTCCGGGATTTGTTGTTCCAGTGGTCTCTGGCTTATGTAACCGGTAAGGACAGGGGTCTGCCGCACCTGTGCATGATCTCCCAGTGGCCACGTAGCTGTCTCCAGCCTGTACGTGCTCCATTTGTTCAGGACAGAGAACCTTAAAAATATTACACTCTAGACAGATTGTTTGGGTTAGACCACAGGTCATCGAAGGTTAGCTTTTAGGGAGAAGGAAGGTAAGGATTCTCTGTGTACACATATAATGTGATTACTAACATTGTTGGAGCCTTTCTTCAGCTTGAGAAATTTCCCCTTAGTATTACTTTAACTTTGAAAATCCTTCTTGGCTTGGGCAGAATGCTGTGGTCAACACTTATTTTAGGACTTCGATATGATTAATGATGCATTTTCACATTTCTAGAGATTCCCGAAGAAGAAACAAAGGATAAAGTAGTTACAGTGCAATATGATGAAGACACTTTTAGCATTTTTAGCAGATACATAAAGACATATCCCCCCTCTCCCCAACAAGCCATTAGAACAACGCTGATCACATTTTTTCAGCAGGCGTCTGCTGTCTGGGGGTGGGCTGTGGGGACACAGGGGCCTCTACCCCAGTACGGAGAGCTCACACCAGTCTACTGATGCCGGGCCGGACCAACCGCGGGAACATCACAGCAGACAGAAGCTCATTGCCATGGAAATGGTGCGCAGATTGCCATTTTTCTTCTGGAAGGGAAAGTTTAATATGAGAGGTGATATTTGGATTGGACCTTTACAAAAAAATTGTAGCAGTATCTCTCGGTCCCAGCTGCCCTAGCCCCTGGCGGCGCCCTTTTCCACACGCCACAGAGGACACTGTGCACTTGGTGACCAACCCCGTCGCACCTCCTGGTTCCCTGTCACCTGCCTCCTTCTCCACTGGTAAAAACTAGTCCTCATGGACGAGCTCCAAGCCTCCACCAGAAACTTGCTTCCAAGTAGCTGGAGCGGGAGAGGCAGCAGCAAGATAAAACAACGTTGACAGCATTTTCGCCACTGCTTGGTTCTCCATTCCTGCCACCCTCAACTTGCCCGTGGTCTCTGAATCAGGAAAGCCTCTCTATTTGTGAACATCTTGTTTTATAGTCGTATGTTTTTTGGAGTCAGTTTTTGGTTAGCCTCCGCGTTCTTCGTGCCTGCATGCATCCTAGCACAGGTTGTGGGGTTGCGATGGTTCTCCCCGGGAGTCCCCCCGAGGGTGGGCCCAGGGTCCGCCACGTTGTGGGATGTGCAGAATGGACCATGTAAAGGCTACTTGAAAAACAAACAAACAACGCATGGATAAATGCTGACAGTTCCAATAGAGGTAAAGTGGAAAGAGGGGCATACAGTTCAGAGGGCACAGTGTGAACGGGAGCTTCTAGTTAGGAAAGCACACCATCAAGAAGCAGCTGTGCCCAGGCATGAGAAGGAAAACGAAGGTGGGATGTTTGCGTCCGTGAAGATGGTGGGTAGCACGCTCGTGTTGCTGAGAACAGGATTTGCTATAATGCAGGTTTTAGAAAAGGAAAGTGACACTCCCTCTTATCTTTGTGGGTCACGTTCAGATTGCAGTGCAGGGTAGTGGATGAGAATGGTAGAGAATGGAGGCAAGGACTCTTTTCAGGCTCTTGGTTTTTGTTCTGTGTGCTTGAATTTTCCCACTGGGCACGCTAGGTCTAAGGAGCAGGCAACGCCAGGAAACCAGATTAGATATCGAGCTCTGTGCTGAAACTGGAAGTGAAAATAAGGGGGCAGATTGGTGCTGCCTCCCATCTCTGTGTCACTCATCATGAGGACAGTAGATGCTCTTTAGATGACAGCAGTTACTAGCCTCTGCTCAGAGCATGAGGTGCTGGACCCAACACGGGGAGAACACATACTGTCTCCTTGTCTCCGCCACCCCACGTGGCTCAGTCCCAGCAGGTGCACCCGAGTGACCACAGCTGTGTCCCGCCTCATGCTTTCCTTCAGTACTGTTGTTTATTTAGTTGACAAACCCTACGATCTTTTGCTCACAGGTCCCTTTCCCCAGCATGGCCAAAGGACTGTAAGTCTCGATCCTGAGAGAACAGGAGAAGCACAGCGTGGTTAGGAGTGGCAGAATCACCACATTTCTCCTGTGGAGTCTGCCCCCATCACCTGCCAGAGAATGGAACAGGCCTGAGTCCCGGGGACAAGCCACACTGCTGGCTACAAGAAGGGGGAGTGATGTGGGCTATTTGTATATATTTTCCCCCAAATTTGTTTAAACATTTGCCCCGAGAACTATAATCCTCTAAACTAACAAATGAGAAGCAGGAGAGGAAAAGAGGAGGAACAGAGAGGGAGGGAAGCCTCAGAGTGACGCTTGGATGTCTCTAGCAGATGGGACGACCTGAACAGACAGCAGCGCTGACACGAAAATGGGAAGGCAGTGCACGGGACATTTTGGGGTTGGGGCTTTAGGCGTCTCTGAGGTCACACACGGCTGTGTGGCTGCCATCAGCATTGCGGGGCTAAACTTTGTGGGATGAATGCCTGTCCGCGGGAACCAATAAGAGCCAGTGGAGGAGAAGGGACAGGAAGGGGGCCGATGAGAGGCAAAAAGTGTTGGGATGACGGTCTGTGATGAGCAGGTCAGTGGTGACCTTCAGAAAGGTTTTCTTGGAGAAGGTTACGTTCGCCTCCCAGACTTCAGTGAGTGAGTTTGTGGAGAAGGAGGGAACCTATTGATGGAGCTAGTTTCACTGATTTCACTGGCAGTGGACATAAGAAGGTAGAGCTTTTTGAAGTAATGAGACAAAGAATAATGTCAGAGAACCATAGATTTAAAAAAGGCAATAATTTCCATTTCACTTAAGGGTTCCATGAAATATAAGTGAGTGTCCCAGCAGGTATCCTCTCTGGCCCTCTGTTTCCTTTTCTACAAAACTGTAATAAGAATCACACCGACCTAAATGTAGTCAAATGAGAACCATGTTTTCATGCTCTGTGTCAGTACTGAGCATCTACGCTCCATGCCCTGTCCTATGCTGGACACTGTGGGTAAGACCCGAACCAGAGCTTACCTTCTGGGGTAATGCGTGTCATGTTATTTCTGAAGGGTAAAGGGCTGGACAGATATGTGAAAGGTATTATTAGATTGAAAGTATAATAGCTATGTTAATAAGTCTTGTGTTTTAGCAAGGTATTTGGGAAAGTCTCGTGACTCTGAACATATGGAGAAAGGATTGGATGTTGTATTTAATAATGACTCACAGCTGGTTCGCAGATACAAGCATGTTCATTGATAAATGTGAGGCCAGGGAGACTGGAGTCTTAGGAATGAGAAGCAGGAGAGCTTACATTGTCCGAATGTCCACTCTGCTGGGCACTGTGGGGCTTCACAGGCTTGATTTTCATTCTTTCACAGACTTAGAAGGTCAACATTTTCAATGTAGTTTTACCCTAAAAGCAGAGTAGGGCATTTTTTTCCTTTTATTATAAAAATCATTTATATCTTTTGAAAAATAAAAGCTCAAGAAAGGATAGGATAAAACCAAAACATTTCCCAGCACACAGTAAAGGACACTATTAACATTTTGGTGCATGTCCTTCTAGACATATGACCATCTCCTGGACGGGAACTATTATAGCCTCCTAACTTCTATTATTTGATTACTGAAGAGTTTCTGCCCATTTTTAGTGGAATTATTGGCCACTGGTTGTTTGACATTTGTGGAATTTTCTTTGTAAATCTAAGACCATCTGAAGATAATTAGCTGGTCTGCCTAAAGGTTAATTCATTATATAGAAGGACTGAGACAGGCAACCATATTGTCACAGATGGCAAGATCTCATTCTTTTTTATGGCTGAGTAATATTCCATTCTTTTTTATCCATTCATCTGTTGATGGACACTTAAGTTGCTTCCAAATCTTGGCTATTGTAAATAATGTTTCAATAAATATAGGGGTACGTGTATCTTTTTGTGTTAGTGTTTTCATTATATTTGGTAAATACACTTTTCTATTTTTAATTTTTTGAAGAATCTCCATACTGTTTTCCATGATGGCTGTACCTGTTTCCATTCCTACCAACAGGGCATGAGGGTTCCACTTTCTCCACATCCCTGCCAACCCTTGTTGTCTTCTTGATCCTAGCCATTCTGATTGGCATGAGGTGATCTCTCACTGTGATTCTGATTTGCATTTCCCTGATGATCAGTGATGTTGACTATCTTTTCACATACCTGCTGGCCATCGGTATGTCTTCTTTTAAAAATGCCTATTTGGGTCCTCTATCCATTTTAATTGGATTATTTGTGCTTTTTGGTGTTGAGTTGTAGAAATTCTTCATACATTTTGGATTTTAACCCCTTATTAGATACATCATTTGCAGATATCTTCTCCCGTTCAGTAGGTTGTCTTTTCATTTCATTAATGGTTTCTTTCACTGTGCAAAAGCTTTTTATTTTGGTGTAGTCCCAATAGTTTATTTTTGCTTTTATTTCCCTCACCGGAGGAGATGTGTCCAGAAAAATGTTTCTGTGGCTGATGTCAAAGAGATTGTTCTCTGTGTTTTTCTCTAGTGTTTCAGAATTTTATTTAAATTCACCTTGCTAATGCCTGTCTCAGTCCATCCCTCTATATAATGGATTCACTTGTATGCAAACGAGCTAATTATCTTCAGATGGTCTCAGATTTTCCAAACTTTATAAGCAATTTTCATAAGTGAGTCTAAACTGGAGGCATACACTTATCAATGTGCGCCAACATCTGGTGAAGTTCAAAGGATTAATTTCCTTAAAGAAGGTTTAACAGCAGCTATTTTACGTTTTCCGTGAATCATTAAAAATCATAGGGTGAGACCAAATAATTCCAAACATCATTTAAGTCGAGTCAAGCTTTCATCACTGAGAATTTGTAGCATTATTATCTGCACAATTTCCCGACCTGGAGAGAATAATAAAACTGGCGCTGCTAGCAAGTGGGAGGGTGGATGCGGAAATGGGACTTCTGAATGGTCCTCGTGTTTGTTCTGACTTGTATTATATCCCCAAGCACTTTCACTTTTCCTCACTAGCTTCTCTCCCAAAAAAAAGAACCAGCAATTGCCTCCTTAGTGTTTGGTTCCTACACTGAGCTCAGGAACACGAACAGAAAACACTGTTGAAATGAGGGAGACGAATACGCTGCTATGTGGCTCCTCTCTGAAAAACGCGGTTGTGTTGGTAAACCTTTGTGACGAGCTCACATGAGCTCCACTTGTAAACCTGCTGTAAATAACAGGTGTTCAATTGTTCATGCAGCAGCTATGTGTTCCTTCAGGGAATCCAATCCTTCCAGCAGGCCCCAGCCACTCATTTCTGTGGTGTTGCATTGGTTTGCTCCATGAATGCCCTGGGTTTGCATCACATGTTTCCTGTTTATTTGGAATCAGGTTGGGACTTGCGTAAATATGTACAAAGCAGGTTTAAAGTAACATTCAAAGTTTGACATTTCATAATTTTCAAGCCTTTTCTGTGATATACCCTTTTCTGCAAAACCTTTAAAACAGTGACTGTTATTACTGGTTGTTACACGAGGAAGTAATAAGTAAATGCAAATAAAAATGCAAAAATCAGGCATAAGAAAAGAGATCTCTAGCATGTCCCATTTACACTGAGTATCTCCCGAATACTAGAGTTAGATCACTCCCCTTTTTCCTGGATCTCAGGCCGAGCACTGTGCTAACTTATAGAGGGGTCTCACAAAGTGTTTATAGATCGTATAAATGAATATGCAATTACAAACATAAGAAATAAATACAAAGTTAACATCAATGCTGCATAATTAAGTTTTCCAGAAAGTATTTGTAGAGTATAAACATGAAAAGGAAAGTATGAAAGTAAGGGTTTTAGAGTATGGTTAGTGACTTTTGATTTTGAAGCTATTAGAGCTTTTTATTTTTTTTTTTAAATGTGTTATCTGAAAGTGAAAACTCAGGAGATCATTCCAATATTTAGTGCTCTGTTTAAGGGCTGTGTGTCTTCCAAGAAGATCTCGGCATCCTCCAGATCCAATCTCATTAACTTTCATACCATTCCTCTGGGGTAGATGATGAGCCATGGCTAAATTATAAATGAAAAGCCATTAGATTTATGACAGAGTATTTCATGCATGGAGTCTCAGAGGGCAGAGAGGCCTGGACTCTCCATGAGCACAACTTAGAAATCACAGGGCCGACTTGCTCCTGATAATGGTGCCCTCAGTTGTGTAAGTGCTGGGGTGGGACGGGACGAGAGGACCCATGGCCAGTGTTTACTCAGGACCCTTACCTCATGAATGTTGCAACTCCCCTATGCAAATGGAGACAAACCAACATAGACAGACGGAGTTAGGAGGGTGTTGGGTACACAGACCAGACTAGCTTCTGGTGGGGGCTGCTCTAGGGGGACTGGGGCCAGCTTGGGCAGCACCACCTGCCACCCCCAACCAGTGCCCCCCAGCCCTGAAACCGCCTGGGGGCTGGGCCTCACTGAGGTACAAGAGGGAGAAAAGGCTCAGGGACTTTCCAGATCCTAGAAAGGACCTGACTGAGTAGGTGGAGATGGAAAGCCCAACCGAACAGAAGACTAGATGCTATTCTCCTTTCTTTAAATCCTGCATGATTCTTGTTTGGGGAGATAAAATGAAATATCTGGTTTTATTTGGTGGATGTTTCAGTGGTATATGCTGTGGTGCCCTACAGGACCGGGAGAAAGGGTGATTTCAAAATAAATTGCAAACTACTTAAACGACCAGTATAAGTTTTCAGTTAAATATGGGACTCAGCATGTCTACTAAAAAAAAAAAAATTATTCCTACAAATTTTCACATAGCCGTGTATTTTTATAATTTTACAGATGTTAATTAAATTGGATTTATGGATATATGATATAAAAATAAATATGTAATAAGAATGGCTTATCCTGCCATCACAAAAAAATAAGAAAATGTTTTCCATTATACAGAGAGGATATTTTTCAAAAATCCAAAGCTTCTTCTATGATTTAGTAATGGTTTGATGAGATGACTGTTATGACAGGAAATAATTACAGTGCCCCACCTTTTCTGTAAAGAACTTCATTCTGACATCCATAGAAGTTACACAAATTAACTTTATTTCTGATGGATAGGCACTTGGCTTTTTTCTAAAAGGAAAATTGTAAGAATGGAATTTTTAAAAATTGACTTTGAAAATGAAAATTTGCTTGAAAACATACATTGAATCAAGAATATTAATATTTTGCTTTCCTTTATACTGCTTCTCTACCTTCAGATAGGCTTTAAGAATCTTAGGAATCTTCTAGCTTAAAGCTTTGCATAATTTAATAAGGAAACTGAGGCCCAAATTGTTAAGTGACATAAATAATGAAATAGAAAACAGATCTTTCTCTCATTTTAAATAACCAATAACCAGCATTGATATTAGACCTTCTTTTCCCTTAGACTTGAACTAAAATTGGAGAGGAAAAATCTTTCAATAATATGAAGTAAAACTTTTTTTAAAATTTTATTTATTTGAGAGAGAGAGTGAGCACAAGCACAAGCAGGGACCAGGGGCAGAGGGAGAGGGAGAAGCAGACTCCCACTGAGCCAGGAGCTTTATGCGGGGCTCGATCGCAGGACCCCAGGGTTGTGACCTGAGCCAAAGGCCGATGCTTCAGGCACCCCTGAAGGAAAACTTCTGTGGGAGGGGTGATGATAGGATCTATTCTGTGTCATGATTTTGTGAATTAAAGAAGACTGATATGGTTTATCCATATTTAATTTTTAGCATTCAGGGGGGCAGGTTCCCATAAAACTTATTTTGACTCTCAAATTAAAAATATCCTTTATGGTGGGGTGCCTGGGAGGCTGTCGGTTAAGCATCCAACTCTTGATTTCAGCTCATGTCATGATCTTGGGGTCCTGGGATTGAGCCCTACACTGGGCTCTGTGAGCAGCGTGAGTCTGCTTAAGATTCTCTCTCTCCTTTTACCCCTCCCCCCAGACTCATGTGTGCACCCACTCTCTCTAAATAAATAAATACATAATCTTAAAAAATATCCTTTATGGTAACTAAATTCAACATTAAATACAATTAGATTGTTGGGTATCCTTTTATTAGCTGAAAATGCATTTATTGAGTGATTAATATTGATGAAGGAAGAATTGAGATCAAGATACTATAGAAATCTGAAAAAAAATCGTAAGTACAGTTGCTTATCTATTTAAAATGTTTTAATCATTTCTTTTATTCTGTGGCTCTTTACATACTTTTCTTTGTTCTCAATATTTAAAAAAAAACATTTAAGGCAATTCACAGAATACAAGCAACATGACAAGGTGAGATAAATACAAACAAGTATAAAAAATAATGTAGGAGAGCAAATATTTCCATCAGTAAGTAAGACATTCAACTGTAAGTTATGCTTAGAACTTTGAGCTGGGACACTTTCTGAAGAGTTAGCACACCATGAATGACATTATACTTATTAGAAATGATCCACAAATTTATCTTTAAGATTTACTGCAACCAAAGCTGGTACAAAAACCTGTCAAGTTATCTTATTTACAAAGTCCATATTGTAAAAAACAAAACTCTCGCTCAAGAAAAAGAACTGTCATGATACTAACAATATATATCTTCAGTTGTGTGTGTTTAGCAATATCCTCCACAGTCTTGGAGTAAACACAATGATAAATCTCATCAGTTGCTTGTTACGATAATTGTTATTTTATATTGTATGTAAAACATTAGTGCTAAGTATCAGAAGGGGGGCTGAAGTACAGATGTGTCTTCTATAGTCAAATGATGAGAAATGTAGAACTAGTCAAATTTACAAATATCAAGAAGTTCAGAGCTAAATTTATTATCGCATACAACAACCATAGTATGTCAAGTTCTAAGCACCCAATTGTCCACTGGGGGTTTTGTCATCTCTTTTCACTTTCTGTTTCACTCACCTGCTGTTGTTCCACTTTGTCCTGAGTTGTCTGTATGGTCAGTTGGTGCAAACAAAGTACCGATGTCCCCGAAGGGGGACAGCATCAGTTGGGCAGATAGACCTCAAATTCAAGGTGCCCTTGGGAAGTTGTAATAGTGCCTACAGAAAAACATGCTAGGGTCAAATGAAATAAGGATGAATACAGAATATCGCTCCAGATTAACAGAGTACTGTGCAACAAATAAAGAACAGTTGGGTGCCTCTACTCAGATGCATCCAGGGGAATATTTTCTTGTGTTTGTATTTGTAACAAAAGTATGTAAAACCAGCCATGGACTGGAGATGATTGGAGTAAGAGAAACGTTTGTTCAGGAAAAAGTAATAGAAAAGAGGTGCATAACTTGGGTTGAGATGTTGTGGGAAATGCAGATCAGATACGGTGTGCAGGTCGTCATAATGATGTTGGCTTGAATGAAGTAAGAAAAAAATGGAAGGTTTTGTTTGGAAGGGGGACACAATCCAACTTATGTTGGCTATGGTGGCAAGAGTGCAAGTGGACATCAGTTTGGAGGTTAATGTGGTGACCCAAGTGAGCCTTGAGAGGGGCTTTGAGAAGATGGAGAAGGGTGTGAGAAGTGGTTGGGTTGTGAGTATAATTGGAAGGTAGGACTGACAGATTATGTGTGGACAGATGGGATATATGTGTGAGAAGAAGAATAGAAGTCTCTCCTGAAAACTGGAAAAATGGAATCCCCAATAACTGCAATGGAGAAGACTTTGTGGGTCAGGACTCAGTCTCAGAACACGGTTTTGTCTGTTAGACATGAAATAGGTAGTGCACATAAGGGCTTAGTCTTCAGTAAAGATTTTTGAGCTAGAGATGTACATTTAGAAGTTCTCAGTATAGAGAGGACACTGAAAGCCATTGCATTAGGTGGGTTCACAAAAGAGTAAATACAGAGAAAAAAGAGGTCCAAGTAGAGAGCGATGAACTACTACAACACTAAGAAGTTTAAGAGTTGAGGAGATCTCTTCAAAAAATGGTGTTGGGAAAACTGGACAGCCACATGCAAAAGAATGAAACTGGACCACTTTCTTATACCATACATAAAAATTAACTCAAAATGGATTAAAGACTCAAATGTAAGACCTGAAACCATAAAATTCCTAGAAGAAAACATAGGTGGTAAGCTCCTTGGTACTGGTCTTGGCAACAGTTTATTTATTTATTTATTTAATTTATTTATTTTGGTTTGACACCAAGAACAAAGGCAACAATAGCAAAAATAAACAAAAGTGGGAACACATCAAACTAAAAAATATCTGCACAGCAAAGGAAACCATCAACAAAATGAAAAAGTAACCTACTGAATGGGAGGAAATATTTGCAAATCATGTATCTGATAAGGAGTTAATGTCCAAAATTTATAAAGAACTCCTATAACTCAACAGCAAAAAATAAACAATTCAATTAAAACAATGGGTGGCAGATATTTTCCCAAACACATACAGATGGCCAATAGTTACATGAAAAGATGCTCAACATTATTAATCATCAAGGAAACCAAATAAAAACCACAGTGAGATATCACCTCACACCTGTTAGAATGGCTGTTATTTAAAAGACAAGTGTCGGCAAGGATGTGGAGAAAAGGGAATTTTGCACACCGTTGGTGGGAATGTAATTTGTCACAGCCACTATGAAAAACAGTATGGGGGTTCCTCAAAATATTAAAAATAGAACTACCATATGATCCAGCAATTCTACACCTGGGTATTTATGCAAAAAACACAAAAACACTAACTTGGAAAGATAATGCACCCCATGTTCATTGCAGCATTACTTACAGTAGCCAAGACTGGAAACAACCTCATCCATTGAGACATGAGTACATAAAGAAATGTGGTATATATATATATACAATGGAATATTATTCAGCCAAAAAGAAGAAAGGAATCTTGCCATTTGCAACAACATGGATGAATATTGAAGGCGTTATGCTAAGTGAAATAGAGAAACAGAAATACTGGAGGATCTCACTTATATGTGGAACCTTAAAAAACAACAACAACAACAATAAAAAAACAAGCTTAAAGATACAGAGAACAGATTGGTGGTTGCCAGAGGCAGGGTATAGGGGTGGGAAAAATGGGGGAGGGGAGTCAAAAGGTACAAACTTCCAGTTATAAAATAAATAAGCCATGGGGATGTGAGGTACAGCATGATAACTGAAGTTAATACCATATTTTATATTGAAAGTTGCTAAGAGAGTAAATCTTAGAAGTTCTCATCATAAGAAAAACAATTCTGTAACTACATGTGGTGGTGGATGTTACATAGATTTGTGGTGATCATTGCACAGTATACACAAATATCGAATCATTATGTTGTACACCTGGAGGTAATATAATGAGATAAACAAGGGGAGAAGAGAAACCATAAATGGAGAATGGGCAGGAGGACTGGACAGTGTGGTGTCCGGGAGGCCAAGTGTGGGAGGTGGTTTTAGGAAGGAGGGACCCACTGTGCTCATGCTGCTGAGCACACCAGGTGGTCACCCGCCATTACTGTGGGGGCTAAGGAGGCTACTGGTGACTTTGTCAAGAGGAATCTTTATAGAAGGAGGAGGGCAAAACCTGACTGGAATGTCTCATGGGAGGTGAAATGATGATGATGATGATGAAACCTTTTAGATTTTCTGTGACAAAATATTGTATTGTGTTCTAAATGCCTGAAACACATTTTAATGTATTTCCTGAGCTACTTATACTGAGAATTTAACATGTGTGGCTGTAGTTAAACTGTGGCATGTATTAAGTTCTACATTTTAAAAAAGGACTAATATCTTGACAGTTTTCATTGGAGTTTTCTGCTTTGAAGATCTTTAAAAATGAACTAGGTTCCCAATTACTGAAAATACATTAATTGTGTGTCTTCCCTGCAGTAGCGGGACCCATCGCACACCTTCTGGAGGTCTCTCTTGGCTGTAGGATAAAACAATTTTATTTCATCAATTTTCTACTCAGGGCTATTACCTTTGGACACAGAGGAGAAAATTTGTTCCCTAAGGAACTGATGATTGAATTTTGTGTGCTAAGTTATGAGAAGAATCACTAAAATTTGTCCCCTGTAAACACAGTAGAACCTATCACAGCACATTTTAGTGTAAAGGCTTATTACTCTGTGACTCTGAGACGGTACCTATGTGACAAGAGAAACATAATTTCTCTTTTAGTTAAAAAGAATCATTCAAACTGAATATTTAGTGTCATAGTGGGAAGGGAATATCTATTTTGTTTAGATTAATTTATTTAAACTTGCATAATATATCGAAATGAATAATGTACAAACACCAAAAACTTGAAAAATTAAATGAGAATTTAAATTAATTTAAAATAACTAATTTAAGTTCATGTTAATCTCCAAAATCTGTAAAAGATACTTATCCTGGGAAAACATAGTCTTATTTTAGCTGGACTAAATCTGTTTTCAATTTTATACCTGTTCTCTGAGCCCCTGAAAACTGAGAGTATATTTTTACAACTAATAATAGTATTCCTTAACATTTAATTAGAATATATTTATGAATGCAGATTCCCTTTTCTTTCATTTCTTAAAAATAAAAACTTACATAATAACATCTTACATAAAAACTTCCTGTTGATTTGTTAATTTCCATTTTTAGAATCTTTGAAATTATATAACATCATGAAAAGGTGAATTATGTGACATTAATTCTGTTTTCAGATTATTTTTAATGGACATGGTACTTGAGAACTACATGAAACACATTTGTAGGAAATGATTTTATGATGGCTGAAAATAATCCCAATTGTAAAGGAAGATTATTCCTGTATGTTTTCTTTTTTTTTAAGATTTTATTTATTTATCTGACACAGAGAGAGAGAGAGAGAGACCGCTCACAAACGGGGAGCAGCAAGCAGAGCGAGAGGAAGAAGCAGACTCCCCGCTGGGAAGGGAGCCCTATGTGGGGCTCAATCCCAGGACCCTGAGGTCATGACCTGAGCCAAAGGCAGATGCTTCAACAACTGAGCCACCCAGGCATCCCCTGAATTTTTTCTTTCTCTCTCTCTTTTTAAAGATTTTATTTATTTATTTGACAGAGACAGACACAGCGAGAGAGGAAACACAAGCAGGGGGAGTGGGAGAGGGAGAAGCAGGCTTCCCGCCGAGCAGGGAGCTGGATGTGGGGTTCGATCCCAGGACCCTGAGATCCTGACCTGAGCCAAAGGCAGACACTCAACGCCCCAGGCACCAAGGCGCCCCTCCCTGTATTTTTTCAATGGTACTTTCTTCCTGATTGCTATCAGAGTTAGTTTTCCCTAAAGAAATACTATTAATGCTCTCAATAATTTTTAAAGCCTACTAAATAAAATGTCGAGGGTTAGTAGATAATAAACTTTATTTGCTGCTCTGTCCTATTACAGAGACATACCCTGGAAATAATAAGTTTCACTGGTAACTAGTTGACTCTAGTGCCCACATCACCACGTGGATATTTTCTGGTATACCTGTGGGTACCTCCAATATGCTCTTTGCCCTCCCTGGCCAGGCTATGATGACCGGGCCATGGGACATAGGGTGAGAGAAGAGAGGTGGCCAGTGTGCGAGGGGAGAGAAACATAAGTCAGAAGACTTCCATGCCCAAAAATATCAAAAGAAGGAATTTAATTTGAATGGAATGAGAGAAGCTTTTGTTCTGTGACTATACATAATGGGGATTCTTGAATTTAATCCTTCCTTGAGAAAAAGTGAATGTTAATAGTTCCTTCTTGCAATTTTTCCAAAAACTGTAGCCACTGGAGTAATCCACAGAATTATATAATCATGGATTGAGTCAAGGCGTTGAGAGAATTTAAGAATCTACATAGATTTCTTCCTTGTCTTTTCTTCGTCTTTTTTTCTTTCCTTCTAGATAAGGCTGTAACAGATTTAAGTATCAGGCTTAAAATTTGTATAAAATTAGTATTGTGGAATATATTTACTCCTTGACATTTCTTATTAGCTAGCATAAGTACCTCAATGTGAATTGGGCTGGGGAACCCATGACTTTCCCAGAGATGATAGATGACAGGATGTTATCTCAAACTGTGAGATGGGAGATAATTCAGTTTTCACAGAACATTTATGTAATGCTAATTGAATTAATCCTTGGGCTGTGTGGCATTTGTTTAAGGTATTACACGCCTAGTGCTTCTATTTTGAAGGAAGCTTTTCTATCATGTATTTCATATTTAGCTGATAAATGGCCTAGTTCAAACGGCTGCTTGCAAAAGACATGGCTATAGTTTGGTTGTTGGGCATCTTTGGGTCAGTATTCTTTACTTCCTTGAATATGTCATGAACAATAGATGCAAAAGTAAAAGCAACCTAATCAAACTGATTTCTTAAGCTAAGGAAAAGCATATACTTTACAGATTAAATTAAAAGTATTTGATGGAGCCTGATTGAATATAGTTGCTAGCACCCACTGCTGATAATTGAATGGATTCTGCTACAGGCTGATAAGCTTTGGTGGTGGGGGGGTAAGTGTGGAGTGGAACTGGAAGTGGATGAGGAATCCTGGAATCAAATTTACACGGCTGTTCAGTATATAACTTCTAATGATGAATGCAAACCTTTTGAAAACTTCCTAGACTTAAGAGCTCAGAGTACTGAACAAGTTTTGTTTGAGATATGCTTGTTTCATTTTCCCTTCTGACAAAATAGAGTTAATTCTGTAAGTCTTCAATAAAGATGCCAACCACATGCTCTAGAGGAGAGGAGGGAGACAGGGTCTCAGGAATAAGCACAGTGTTGGCAGTTTGAGGGGTAAGAAGGACAGTCTTTTTTAGATATTCATCCATTTGACGTTTTTCTTTTAATGCCAACAACATGGAAGACACTTCACTGTGTGCCAAAGATACAAAGATAAAAGACACTCTGTACTGATAAGGCACCAGCAATCCAGTGAGGGGAAAAGATAAATACAGTAGATTACGTACAAATTATAGGCTAGGAGTATAAATGGGATGGTATGTAGCACAAAGAAAAGACTCTTGATTCACCCTGGGAGGTGTAGTTGGCTTCCCAGTGGGAAGAGACACTTCAATGGAGTCTTAAAATGATAACTAGGAATTAAGGAGGGAGAGTATGTGTGTACATGTGCATGCATGTGTATGGTGAGCTGTGGCTAGTTGAGGAGGGTATTTCAAATATAATATTTAACACGAAAGGACACAACAACATGGAAAAAATAACAGTGCATATGGATAATGACAAATCGTATAGACTTGGAGCATTATGGAGCACATGGACAAGATTAGCTGGAGATGTAGTCCAGTTTTAGGTTGCTATGGGCCTCCTTGCATTTCATGAAGGAGTAATGGGGACCTATTGAATAAAAAAAATTGAGTAGGGGACGACAATCACATTTTTGTTACAGAAATATTCTAGTGATAGTAAGGGAGAAGGATCACAATTGAGGAGTGAATCACGGCAGGGCGGTTGTTTTAGTAATACTGGTAAGACATGATAAATGTGGACAAGGGTAAGACAGCTTCCATGTGGTTGAAGGACTAGTACAAAGTAAAGGATCTGAGTTTAGAACAATATAAGATTGTGGGCAGAGTAAGAATTTGGAGCTTAATTCTTCAGAAATAGAACAATTTTGAATGACGACAAGAAGCGGGGTTTGAAAATGATGCTAGGTTTTTCAAAAGTCATAGTGGTTGAGATAAAGGTGTCAATTCATTTTGTAATTAAGGTATAAATTCAGTATTCAACATGAAGTATAGTTTAAGGAACAATGTTTTGATACATAATACAAACTGACCTGAAAATTGTAGATACTAGTGAGGAGGTGATAGAAAGCCATATAGATTAAAAAGCAGACCAAATAGATGAAGAGTATGAAAAGAGACCAAGAATCACCCTTGTGTAAGCTAATGAAAGTTGCTAGAGAGTGGAAATAATTGGCAGAAGGCAAAGTTAAAAAATAGATGAGAATTTTGCAGAATCAGAAAAAATCACCAATCCTCATATTCAGGAGGCTCACCAAATTTTTATTTTTATTTATTTTTTTTAAGATTTTATTTATTTATTTGACAGAGAGAGACACAGCGAGAGAGGGAACACAAGCAGGGGGAGTGGGAGAGGGAGAAGCAGGCTTCCTACGGAGCAGGGAGCCTGATGTGGGGCTCGATCCCAGGACCCTGGGATCATGACCTGAGCCGAGGGCAGACGCTTAATGACTGAGCCACCCAGGTGCCCCAAGGAGGCTCACCAAATTTTAACAAAGATAAATAAAAAGAGTTACACCTAGTGACAACAGAGCAAAACTGCAAAACAAAGAGAGAGGTGGTAAGAGCAACCTGCAAGGGAACCACTGCCACACTACCAATTGGCATCTTAAAGCATCAGTGGAAACCAGAGGACAAAGTGCTCAGGAAAAATCACTCACATCTTAAAAGTCTGTACAGACTCAAATTCTGTCTCAGGAGGGAGGGTGGGGTATAGGTTCTTGATTGAAAGCAGACACTCAAGAGTATTCAGTCATAGTCCCTGGGCAGCAATGAAGGAAAAATACAACTACACGGCCTTGACACATGTACCCACAGCATTAAAATCATAGCCAATAAAATGGAACCTTCTCTCCACAACTCTCTTGGGAAAATTTCTCTTCTCACTGAGGTCAATGATCAGTCCCTTTTCCTCCCCTGCTTATTTATTTTATAACTGGAAGTTTGTACCTTTTGACTCCCCTCCCCCATTTTTCCCACCCCTATACCCTGCCTCTGGCAGCCACCAATCTGTTCTCTGTATCTTTAAGCTTGTTTTTTTATTGTTGTTGTGGTTGTTGTTTTTTAAGGTTCCACATATAAGTGAGATCCTCCAGTATTTCTGTTTCTCTATTTCACTTAGCATAACGCCTTCAATATTCATCCATGTTGTTGCAAATGGCAAGATTCCTTTCTTCTTTATGGCTGAATAATATTCCATTGTATATATATATACCACATTTCTTTATGTACTCATGTCTCAATGGATGAGGTTGTTTCCAGTCTTGGCTACTGTAAGTAATGCTGCAATGAACATGGGGTGCATTATCTTTCCAAGTTAGTGTTTTTGTGTTTTTTGCATAAATACCCAGGTGTAGAATTGCTGGATCATATGGTAGTTCTATTTTTAAGAGAGAACAACTTATATATATATGCCAAAAATAAGGGTAGCTACTATGAAGGGATAAAATATGACTCTAAAAATAAAAAATGTTTTTTTTTTTAAAAAGGGATTGATAAGATGTTGGTTAAAAAAGGGAAAAAGAAAAATAAAAAAAACAGTTAACAAAAATTAACTTTGATGAACTAATGAATCATGGTAAAAAAAAAAGCCATGAATTCTATGTGCAATATTCCCCTAGCGCTGGGGTTCTCCCGTTCTCCTTGATCGGTAAACTTGGTCTTGGCTTGCTGGCTGTTCCTGCTGATCTTCTGGGGGAGGGGCCTGTTGCTGTGGTTTCCAAATGTCTTTGCCAGAGGCTGAATTGCCCCGCCCTTGTTGGTCCGGGCTAAGGAAGCTGCTCGGGTTTGCTCTCAGGAACTTATGTTCCCTGCAAGCTCTCCGTACAGCTTTGGAGGACCAGGGCAAAAATGGTGGCCTCCCAATCTCCACCTGGAGGAGCTGAGAACTCAGGGCCCCGCTCCTCAGTGTGCCCTCAGAGAAAAGCAGTCACTCCCGTCTCCCCAGTCTCCGGCCGCACTGCGTGCTAACCCGGCCTGTGACCGAGCGTTGCTATCTCTGGCACCCGACCCCGTGTGGAGTCTCCAAACCCAGCAGATCCCTGCTGTGCGTTCCCACGCCGCTCCTCCCCAGGAAGGAAGGGGAGTCTCGCCAGCTCTGCTGCTTGTTGGGTCCCTGCTGGAGGAGCAGTGGCCCACCTGGGCCGCGGATCACAGTTTATGGCAGCCCCGAGCTAAGAGCCCGCGCCTTGGCTCCGTCTCTGCAGCCGGCTTCCCCACTCCGATACCTGGGAGCTCTGGCGCACTCAGGCACCCCCGGTCTTTCTGTGACCCCGAGGGTTCTGAGACCACACTGTCACGCGAGGATTCCACCCCCCGCTTAGCCACTGGAGCGATGTCCCTCAGCGGAGCTGACTTCTAAAACTTCCGATTTTGTGCTCCGCGGCTCTATCACTTGCCAGAAGTGGCCGACGGAGGCCCCTCCCCTGCCGTCTATCCTCCCGAATATCGCATTGGATTCACTTCTCCGCACGTCCTACCTTCCAGTAAGTAGTCGCTTCTCTGTTCAGAGAGTTGTCGCTACTCTCCTCTTTGATTTCCTATTGAGTTCGTAGGTGTTCAGAATGGTTTGATCCCTATTCAGCTGAATTCCTGAGACCAAATGAAATCTAGGTCTCCTACTCCTCCGCCATCTTGCTCCACCCCCGCAAATAGCCTTAATTTAACAGGGAATTCCTCTGCATTTATGAGTTCAAATATGCAAACCTTCAAAATTTCATACTTTTTCCACATTCACTGAACTTACGAGATATTATCATGTTTTAGACATAAACATAAAATATCAAATGAAGAAACACAGTATAATGAAACGAAATCATACTGATACAAGATTACACTTTTTATGTAACTTGTCAAGGTGGGATGATATATTCAAATGGGCGGGAAAAGTTTATAAAAACGAAAACAACAAATCTTGAAATTATACAAAGCTGCATGTTCATCAGAAGGTCTGTCTTCTTTCTTACAAATGACGGAAAGGATCCTTGAAAGTACATGTGAGGAATGTAAAACTCAGGAAGATACAGTAATAAAATAACTGAAATAGAAATAAGCAACAGAGGAGAACAAAAGAAAAAATTTGGAAGTGCATGAACCAGTGGATGTAAGCATCTATTTTAATATCTTAACAAAAATACCATCATGCTTTTTCTTCAAACAGTGATTCACAAATTTCGCTTAGTTAGTATAATCTTCCATGTATTTAGAAGTGGTCTTGACACTTTGAACAGAAGAAGTCAGTGGGATCCTGTGAATGAGCTTTAGTAAACTGCAACCAATTTAAAACTATTGAAGTCTGTTAGGGTTCATGAGAAATTAGAAAACATGGCAAATCTCAGTTGAAAAGGAGATAAGCTGGGGCACCTGGGTGACTCAGTCAGTTAAGCATCTGTCTCAGGTCTTGATCTCAGGGTCCCGAGATCGAGTCCCATGCCGGGCTGCCTGCTCAGTGTTGAGTCACCCCTTCTCCCTCTGTCGTCCCCCGCCCCACCCCCGTGGTGCTGGCATAAAATCTTAAAAAAAAGAAAAGGAAGAAGAAGAAGAAAGAAAGAAATGTAGATGAGATAATGAATATATTTGAAAGGTATTATGGATGAGTTTCCTTCCAATGAAGACAGGAAAGGATAATTATAAATAATCATATTTCAGGTGTAAATTTAACATTAAAATAATGGAAGTTTTAAGACATTAAGTACCGGTCAAGTTTTCACTCATTTCCAACTACTGTAACATTGTTGGAAAAAAATAACGATTGCAAATTAATAAAAGCATGTTTAAGTGGAAGACACTCTGTGCATTTACCTGGGGCTCTGGCTCCAGCAGAACTCAGAAAGTGGGATCCCATCTCCTCCTTCTAAAAGGTTCTGACAGCAGTTCCTGTATTCGTGTCCCAACTGAATGCAGCTCACATTTCTCTGAATTGGAGTCAGGATTTCTCCCCAGAAACAAGCCTGCAACTGTAACAAACCAAACATCATCTCTGATGTGACGTCGCAGGACCCCTCAATCCACGGATCCCTGAGTAAAAGAGGTCTTGTTCAAATACCCTCAGGGAAAAGGAGGAATGAACCAGGGGAACAGCCCCCCAAATGCAAGCGACTGTGCTGCTCACCTACCAGCATGTCCTGGGGAAGCCGCCCAGAGCCCCTCCTCAGCACTCACCCAACAAGGCAGCTTCTCAGTCCCACCTCAGGAGGCACCAAGTTGCTGCAAAGCCGCCAGGGTCTCCCACAGGGCGGCAGCAGAACCTACTGGAACCCCAGCTCTGGCTCTCTATCCTGGGGCAGCCACATTGGGGCTCGATCCTTGGGCTGCTACAGAAGTCCTTCCTGCTCTGAGATGCCCTGGGTCAGCACAGACAGAGAAACCTCCCCCTCCCGGTTGGAGGTGCGCAGGTGCCCTCTGCTGGCCAACCTGGGAATCCCTACAATGCTCAAAGCCATGGCCTCTCAGCTGGAGGGACAGAGCATGCTCAGGTCCAGCCAAGCCCTCTCTGTCCATAACAGATCCTGAGGCTTGGCCCCACCACCCCATGCAAAAGGAGGTGTGCCCATCTTCCCAAGTGACAACCTGGGAAGAAGGAGGGCTTTGCAAGATCCAGGAGCTCTGGTGCAGAATGGATTGGAGTAAACGACCTAAAAAACGACAGAAGCATACACCCAAATCCTCCTGTGTGGTGAGGGAGGAATGGGGCTCCTGTCATTGGCCTCTGCCCTGCCCATCCCTCAACAAGGAAACTGTGGGAGGATTGTGGGCATTATGGGTCTTACCAAGAAAACTGCCACCATCAGCCACCCCTCAGAGCCCACCTGCTGTTGGAGGGCACCTGGTAAGGTCAAACCAGTGAACAAAATCTGGATTAATGCACGGCCTCCTCACCGGTCTCCCAGGGCCACTAGGGATGTTTCGTTCATTCCTCACCATCACAATAGACCGCTGCCTGGGGACAGACCCCTCCCCTGCTGATCAACACACACACCTAAACTAGCAGGTGCCATGTGCTCAAGAGTATCTATCACCTGAGTTACTACAACCACCAACAGACCTAAACACAAGATGTGTCTGCCTCCCCAGAAGGATTTCTTATGTCCCCTGCAGGATAGATACCACAACGGGGAATCCTGCTATAACCTCCATCACCACCACTGCTGCCAGTTTGTTCTGTGTACAGGATTCAAACTGTGCACTCGAAGGCGAGTGACTGTAGGGCTCCTGAAGGCAGACGCTGACACAGAGACAGAACTGTGAAAGGTTTATTTGGGGGATACCAGGAGAGACAGAGCACAGGGGACAGGATGGGCAGGGACAATATTCAGGACATAAGGCTGATCTGAAAATTTTCTAAATATATACACACACAGCCTGGTTGTAATTGCTCAGGGAGGTCTTCAAACTTCAAATTTCCTGTCCTATACGGCAAATAGATTTGGGTTAGTACACTGTGACCTTCTGTTTGCCTAAATGCATTTGCTTCCTGTACTCTATCTGAGGCCTTGAATGGACACCTGAGTGTGTGGCTGCCTCCATGAGTCTATATGTAATAGAAAATACTTGTCTTCACCTCTCAGATATAAATCTCTTAATGTACATGTTCCTGTAATGATCTTTTACTTCATTCTTAGCTAGTACCTAAAATTTAATAGAAAATAAAAAGGGGTCTTTTCCTTATTTTTGAAATGAGGATTGGCAAACTCTGGGCTGAGGTGTTATACTCTCACTGTAATGGTGTGGACTGAAATGAACATCTTTTCATGCTCATCTGCATGGAGCTATTTTCATTTAAATAGTGAGAAGGGGGAGTGGCCAACAGCCCAGATATTTTACATATTCTCTTTCTTTTTTTCCGACAGAGAGACAGAGACAGAGAAAGGGCAAAGTTTTGCACGAACGGGGAGGGCGGGGGGAGGGAGAAACTCCTAGGTAGGCTCCACACTCAACACCGAGCATGACTTGGGGCTCGTTCTCAGAACCTTGAGATCATGACCTGAGCAGAAATCAAGAGTCCGATGCTTAACCCACTGAGCCATCCAGGGGCACCTGCAGATTCTTTATATATTTCAACTCCTATTCTTCTAATGACCTCAGAAACCAATATGCTCCCCTTTCACAGATAACAAAGCTGAGGCTCTAAGTAGGCCGCACTGAGAGCTGCCATTCGGGCTGAGAAATCAGGAACACAGGTAAATCTGCAGGATCCTGTGACGAAGTTCATGGAGATGCAAAGTGCATGCAGAGTGGTGACTCAGAGGCAGAGGCGTAGTGACAGGGATCCAGCTAGGGTGGATCTGGTCAATCCTGAATTCCCCACGAAGAGTCTGGCTCAGGCTGAAGGCCAAGGCAGCCACTCTGCTGATCTCGGTCCCGTCTTCACTTTTTCTCACTGGGACCCACAAACTCAGGCAGATGAGATTCCCCAAAGGAACCAAGTTAAATTTCCCAAATCTCCACCACATTCTGTCACCCATTTCAGAACCTTCAGAAATCCAGCGGAAACAACAATCTTTATACAGTATGAACGAACAGCTTTATGGCAACAGTGACGTTCTGGTACAAATAACTGCATTATCCACACCGTGTGACGGACAGAGGCAGCAACTCGGTGTGGATCTCACGGTGGCCTCACACACACTGCTGAAGCTGCTGGCCTGCCAAGAACGGGCACCCACTCTAACCAAGAGAGGCCCATCCACTCCCCTGAGCCCCTCCATCCTTCTCATCCACAACCTCCTGTTTCTAGTGACTCATGGGTTGCTCTCTTGTCCTTCAGATCCTTCGCTGGTGCTTCCCTTTTACAGAACACAACATGTATCTCATTTAACGAATATGTGCCTCCTTGCTCTCAGACACGTTAAATTCCTAACGTTAAGAGTAGGCCTCATCCCTCCCGGAGCACGGAATATCGCCTCTGTAGAGTGTGAGTGCACATACTCGCTGTGCCCAGCTTTCAGAGAAGAGCGGCTCTCCTTCACCACAAAGGGACCTGCCAACCACCTCAGTATGAGTGAAAGACAAAGTGCATCAAATTTATCTCCTGAGCAACCTGAAGAAAGTTATCATGTCCTTAGCAACATTCACTCTCCCATAACATGAGAGGCCTGTATACAGGACTGCTATTCCTTATGGACAATGCCCCAGGGTCTGTACCTGAACCACGTCCAAGAAAAGACAAAAGACCAGCCCATTGGAAGTGACTGAGCAACTTTCCAACATCCATCTACACCTGTCTCCAGCATCTGCCACTGTTTCCATTCTCAACTCACTTACTGGACAAGAGGGATTCCCACAAGTATCCACTGACTGCCGAGGACAAGGGACAGAACCCTTCCCTAATGATTAATCAAGGGGCAATACCCTTGCTTCAGATGTTTATATAACTAATGAAATGAGAGCTGAAACTCAAAACGCTGCAAACGAAGTGTGAGGTGTGTTTCATCCCTCCCAGAACAACAAATGTGGACTCTGGACGTGCACGATGGTAAGAAATATATGTCTGCCATTGTGCAATAAAGACACTTCCTTTGCAACAACAGCATCTCCCCCACTGCTCAGTGCATGGAAATCGTCAAGCACAACACGTGTATGTCCTGAGAAACTTCAGGTTGTTAAAACGTGCCCAGCCAGGATTCCCATTGCAATGTCAAGGCTTCAGCAAAACTCTGTGTTTCTTCCACCGACACAACCCTAATGTGATGATCTGGAAACAGAGAAGCCTGTAGGCTATGAATGAAGACTTAGCATTTTGAAAGGTAAATGACACCACACACAGATCTCCGGACAAACCCAACAGACATAAGTTCAGGACAGGGTGCTGCCCAGACAGGAACAGGATTCCAGAAATTGTTACAACTGAAAACGGCCACAGTATTTACCTGGTCCTTCTGTGGGACCTTCTTGGGCGGGGTGCCGCTGTTGTCCCTTTGAGCGCCACAGGTTTCTGAAAATGACTGAAGTCCTAGAAGGGTTGGAGGTGGATTCAGACTGGCCTTGACCATGCAGGATGTAAGCCAAACCTCTACACCAGCCCCACCATATTCCACTCTCTCCCACTCCCAAGTCCCTTCCAGATGAAGAGCATTTCTCACAGGTCTCCTCTCACCCCTGTGGACAAAGGAGAGACCAGTCCCTCACGCCTGAGGATGTGACCAATCCACCCAGGGACAGAGGTTTCATAACTAATCAATAACACTGGACAACTGGAGCCTCCACAAGTAAGAGGGATGTGAAGGTTGCATTCCATCCATCCCAGAGCCCAAAACATTGTGTCTGTGCAATGCACCTGGGCAATGCTTTCATGTTTGTCTTTTGCAAAATGTCACTTTTCTTCTCCATGGCAGACACCTGCTGCCCAGTTCTGTAGGGTAAAACAAGACAGTCCATGAAATGGATGTCCACAGAAAGGTGTGGAAGTTATTATGTCCTTACTCAGCTCTATCCTTGCATTGCAAAGCCTTGTAGTACCTCCTCTACATCTTCTCTGCTGACAGAAGTACATAAACTAGGAATATACTTTGCAACACATGTCATCCAATTCAGATCATCTTACCATGTGGTGGAGCTGTGGGTGAGGCCCCCCGTCCACCCATGTGGAGGAGGCTGAGGTAGCCCATAGCCAGTGAAGCCTGGTAAACACCACCATGTGGTAGGGCATATGGGGTGGCCTTGGAGCACGAGGATACCCTCTCACATATGTACCGACCTGCAGAACAGAGGACAAAATATTCGGCTAAGACAGCCAAAAGTTGCAACACCAAGAGATGAAACCCAAAGAGCAAGCTCTCAGCATCTGGCTCCTTCTGCAATACCATGTTCCAGAAGAGCCGCATCGTGCTAGAAAACTATATCCCTCTCAGTTGGTACTAAGTATAATAAGGCAGGGAGCAGAGGAATAGATGTTACAGGAATAACCTACTGTTACCAAACATCACTACCCCTGTCTGCCAACATTCACTACGAAGAAGTAGTGTCTTATATGGTGAAAAGGAATCACTGGATACGAGTAAAGCAGCATACTCCAGACACGGAGGCATCAACATCCTGGGCAACACTTCATCGTTCCTCTTCAACCACCATAGATATGGGTTTGTTAAGAAGAGACAGAATGTGATGAAACTGAATGCCTTTCTCCACAAGGAATCCGAGGCACTCGAGGTGAATCCTTTGCTTGCCAAGCCCCTGACTGTCCGCACCTGCCTCACTTCCCAACAAAGCTGTCTTCTACCCTTTGCAGTTTCTGTCCAAGGCCACAAAGACCCAGGAGATATTAGGGGCCTGAAGTCTGACAGGGGGCCTTGAAAAGGGTTTTCTGACAGGAACATTATACCAATAGCCCTTATTTATGTGCAGCAGCTGTGTTTATCTTAAAACACACTCTTTGGAAATTTCTGCACACTGAGTTCCAGAGCAATTTTGTCCAGTGGCAAATTAAGATGGGAAGGCTAAATAAGAGAATTCACCAAAATGTATATGCTTTCTGATGGACAACTGCAGAGCGTGTGATGAGACAAGAAACCAGCTCTCACAGTGACATAGGACCAAAACGACCTGCTCCTAGAAGGCCAACGGAAGGGCTTGTGTGGCACTGGTCACGCAGCTAATCACTGACATCCCCCCTTCAGAAAGTGTGTGCCAGTCCACCCAACAGCTTTGGAAATTCAAAACAGTTGTAGAAAGGGTAACAAGTAGAGGGATTCTGCAAAGCATTTTTACCAGCAGAAGTAAAACATGGATGACTTATGAAACTTGCCCTATCTAAGAACATTCCAACCTGCCAAACAGACATTATAAAATGGAGAAGCGTTTCCCCTAGTTTCCAGTTGTGAGGATTACCAGAGACCTTGTCACAGGTTGATCATCTAACCCCAACATGAACACTACCTGAATCGCACCTGATCGTAACCTGACTGGGAGTCAGGCCGGCCAGGGAGTTCACTGTGGAATGAGGTGTCATCCTCCTCGAGTTAATTCCCCCCACAGGCATTGTGAGCCGGCAGGGGTGGATGGGCACACACACACACACACACACACACACCCACAGTGAGCCACCTCTAAGCACCTGTGGCTTTGGAGGGTGCCACTGAATGTGATGATCTGTAATGGAGAAGCCTGTCAGCCCCTGAGTGAACTGCTTGCATTTTGAAAGGTAAACGACACCACAGACCAACTGCAGGACCCACCCAATGGACACAAGGCCAGGACTGGGTGCAGTTCAGTAAGGGAAGTTTGTGGAACACCTGGAAAAGGCCAAAAGAGGTACCTTGCCCATCCCTGGACCTCTGTGAGGCTCAGTGCCCCTGTTCCTCATGGGAGCCCCAGCAGCTTCAGCGTCAGACCAAGGCCTAGAACCAGTGGAGGTGGTTGCAGACTGGCATTGACTGTGCAGAATTCAAACCAATGCTCCAAACCTCCTGCCATCACATTCCCTTCTCTCCCACTCTCGGGTCCCTTCTCAGACATAGAGCATTTCCCACATGTTTCTGCCGGTGCCTGCATTCAAGTGGAAGACCTGTCCTTCCCCCTCAAAGAAGGGACCACAGCCCTCCATATCACATCAGGCGTTTTCATAGCTAAGGAAAAAACAGTCCGGGCCCAACCAGCTAAAAATGAACTGAGCTGGGGTGCCTGGGTGGCTCACTCCATTAAGTGTCTGCCTTTGACTCAGGTCATGATCCCAGGATCCTGGGATTGAGCCCTGCGTCGGACATCCTGCTCCTCAGAGATCCTGCTTCTCCCTCTCCCTCTGCCTGCTGCTCTGCCTACTTGTGCTCTCTATTTCTCTGTCAAATAAATAAACAAAATATTAAAAAAAAATTAACTGAGCAGTGTCCTTCATCCCTCAACAGCCCAAAATGTGGTCCCTGGAAATAGCCTGGCAGAAAAAGGTTATGTCCGACATTCTGTAAAATGTCTTTCTCTCTCTACAAGACACACCAGCTACCCAGATCAAAATGGAAAAATGACAAAACCCCAAAATGTAATAATAGTGTAGAAACTGAGGAAACTTTCAATGTATTTAGCCAGGGGAACTCTTGTAATACAAAGCCCAAGGCAGCACTTCTACATCTTCTCCAAAGTCTCCTCGTGGAGAAAGACGGATATGCTTTGCAAGGGAAGAACTGCTGTTCAGATCACTTTGCCAAATGCAGGAGGTGGAGGTGGTTGGTGAGGTTCATGAGGCCAGCAGGGTGCAGGCTGTTAACATGGCCCATAGTACAGGAACAGTGATAAGTTAGGTCCCCTGGGGTAGGCCCGCAGGGTGGTCCTAGGAAAGGACAAAGCCCCTGAGCATCCATACAGATGTACACACACAAAATAAACTATAGGCTGAGATGAGACAGAAAAGTAACACCACCAACAAAAGCTGAAACCCAAAGAAACAGGTCTCAGCGCCTGAAACCTTCCCCATCACCACATTGCAGGACAGGAGCATCTGTGCCAGAGGTTACTTATCTCCTGCGTCCCACCTATGGCCTGGGGTGAACAGATGCCATGGGGATAAACTACTGTCACCACATGTTAATATATGTCTGCAACTCTATAGAGGCACGGATACTACCCCAAAGGCTTGGCAGAGTTAATACCAAACTAATACAAGGGTCTATTAGAGATGGGCTGGCATCAACGTCCAGGACCACACTTCACCCGCCGTGACAACTACAGAATCTCCTTCTGTATACTGAGCAGAGACAGAATGAGGGGCAATGGCTTGAAGCCCAGTGTCCAAGATGGAAGAACAGCCCATCGTGGGTCCAACGGCTGCCCACTAACTCCCACCTGACCCCGCTCCGATTCCCTCGTGACAAAGGAGTATTCTACTCTCCCAGTGTGTCCATGGCAACAGACACCGCTCAAGAGACAGGGATTTCTGCAGTTCATCAGCAGACCTGGAAAAGTGCTGAGAGGTGCAACGATCCCTATGAATTAGTGAGACCCAGCTCTGTGGATCAGCGTCACCGACATTCTGATGCTCCTTAGTTCAGGCACAGAGCAAATGCATCGCCCTTGGTGCCAAGAACCACTGAAGGGACAATTCTGCATACCCGGATGCAAACCAATGTGTCTGGATAGCAAGTGTGACCCTCCCAGTATGGATCAGGAGAGACGCTATCAGTTGGCACCACCACCAAACCGCATCAGAACCCACTCACAGGAGCACAGCTGAAACGTGTGAGGTGTGGGCCCTGCAAGGAGTCACTGGGATTCCCTCTTGACAGCTGTGCTCCGGGGATCGTTTTCCACCACACACCTGGCACCTGGCAGAGTTAACCTTCATCTCACCCAGGGTGCAACTGGAGGGATTCTGGGTCATGTCTTTACCCACACAGATGGAATGCACATGAGGTCGCAGCTCACCTTCTCCACCAACACTCACAGCTGCCCAAAGAATATGGTACAGAGTGTGAGGCAGGGCATGGCTTTTCCCACTGCCAGCTGTGAGGATTACCGCAGACATTCTCCCAGGTCAGTCTCCTGACCCAAAAACCAACACCACTACCGCTCCCGTGGGAAAGCAAACTGCAAGGAGTCAGCGGGACTGGCCGACTTCAGTGTGGAGTGAGATGTTGCCCTCCTCCAGGGTTTTACACACACACACACACACACACACACACACACACACACACACACACACACACATTTGAGGTGAGCATCCTACCATCATTTGCCTCTAAGCATCTACAAATTCGGGAGGAAGCACGTAAGCTGAGGATCTCTAATGGGGAAGCCTGGAGGCTCCTGGGTAAACAGCTTGCATTCTGAAAGGGGAAGGATGCCTCAGATAAATCACAGAACACACTCAACAGCCACAAGGCCAGGACAGGGTGCTGTCCCTACAGGAGTAACTTCCAGAAACAGGCACAACTGAAAACGCCCATAGCATTTACCGTAGTCATCTCTGGGTCCTTTTTCAGGCTGGTGCTGCTGTTCATCCTGGGAACCGGTCTAGATTCTGGATGGGACAAAGGATGGAGGTTTATTGTGGTTTGGATACCCTCTGTGCCTTCCTCCGCCATCTTACACTCTTTCCCACACTCGGGTCCCTGATCTGAATAGAGGGTTTCCCCACATGACTCAAGCGACTTCTTTGCTAAGAGAGATACCAGTCACCTGATTCTTCCGGGAGACACTCCAGGACCCTGGTTCCAGTGTTTCAATAAGCAATCAATCCACAGTGGACAGATTGGGGTACAACAGGCTGGAAATTAATACTGAAATTGGGGTGCTCAATACAGATCCAAAAAAATCACTTTTTCTTCATAGATTAAAAATCTAAGTGAGAATAGCCTTGAGTGGGTGATATCAACAAACCCGCAACACGAAAGGCATACATTCTTTCCTCAGGTCGCCAGTTAATGGTGCAATCTTTCAATCTCTAGATGAGGCCTACCATGTGTGACTGGCTATTATGTAAATATTGAAGAGGAGAATTGGAGTAGACTAATCCTACAGTCAAGAACAAAGAAAAAAATAGGCAGATTGAGAAGTAAAGCTGTGGCATTATACTGATAATATTAGAGGAGTAAAATGCACGAATTTCATTGATGAATATAGTACTGTAAATTACATATAAAACAAAAATAAAAGAATATCCATAAGGGGTAAATGCCATTTTTCTCAAATAGTCTTTTTTTTTTTCTTTTTCAAAAAGGTTTCACCATTGCGTCAAGGTGGGAACGGACCTCAGGCTCACAACTGCTCCAGGCTCAGCTCTGCAGTAGGGGGATGGTGGAAGTGGTGGGGGGGGGGTCTGCAGTCAAGGGAGGGGCGTGAGCTCCACTTGTCAGAGGGACGGTTGCCCTGCTGCCGGTAGACACCTGAGGAAACACCCTCCCGTCACGCCTTCAGACAACCTGCTGTACTTAGGTAGTGCTTGTGATTCTCTCTAGGACACACAACGATCACCCACAAGAACAGGGAGGACATCAAGTGCTTTCCCAGCAGAAATCAGGCTCCTGCATTTCACAGCATGCTCCCTACCTCTCTGCACACGGTTCCATATCTCGGATCTTCCCGGCATCGGTTCCTGCCTCATGGATCCCTCAGGCGGCGTCTCTCTCCTCATCATGTGCAGTCTGGAATGCAGAAAAAGAATGGACGTCTATAAGAATTACACACCATGTCTTCTACCAGACACTAAACAGCTTAGCCTTGACCCCTCAAGACACCCATAAAAAGGCACGTCAAACCCGCACACCTGTGTTTCATGTAGGCGTTCTCCCTGCTCTGCTGCACTATCTTCCTCTCCCAAAACCGAGCCTTGACCCGGGGGAGAAAAACAAATCCACCCTCAGTTGTGCCGGGCTGTGCCCCAAACGAAGAGGAGGAAAAAGAAAACACTTACCCAATTATCTAGAGCACTTCTCTCCTGAGCTGCGACCTGAAATAGTCAATTGACCAAGAGCCCATGTTCAGGGATCTAAGGGCCACTTCCATCACCTGCAGGAGGCACGAACAGGCCAGTATGTTGGGGCAGAACTCAGGTTACCTTGTGTTTGAAGGTGAGCTCTGCCTTCTGCAGGTGATCTTGCATTTCTCCAATTTCTCGTCTGTGAGTTATAATTGCTTTTGTCAGATAAAGCCCAATATTGGGTGTGATTTTAGTTTTTTAAAAAGATTTTATGCATTTATTTGACAGGGAGAGACACAGTGAGAGAAGGAACGCTAGCAGAGGGAGTGGGAGAGGGAGAAGCAGACTTCCCGCAGAGCAGCCCAATGTAGGGCTTGATCCCAGGACCCCGGGACCATGATCTGAGCCGAAGGCAGATGCTTAACAACAGTCACCCAGGCGCCCCTTGGGTGTGATTTTAAATCACCTGCCCATGTGGCCACCCTCCTCTGATCTGTCCCCTCATATGATTTATCCTGACACAGGAAACACATTCACATGATAATAAATGTACAGTAGGATCAAACCTATCGTTACATCCTCTCCTTACTCGTTTTTCCACACCTGCAGGGTTCAGAGTTGACAAAATTTCCTTACCTGATATCAATCTTTCCCTGATTTATCACATGACAAGGAGCTTTTATCTTGGAGCTCTATTGTCCTTTAACTTCTATCTCGCCATGTTTCCAAAAGTTGCAAAGACCATGCCATCAGATGACACTACCGGGTTCTTGGGCAGGATTCATCCTACGCCAAACTGCTTTCCTCACGATAAGGACCACTGACACCACCCCTGGGGGTTGGAATGGCATGGCGGAAGTTTCCATAGAGTCAGGCCAGCGTTGGGGTTCAGGACATGTTTAGTAACATAATTGTTTTGTTCTTTCTAAAACTTGTCTTTTTGTGTCTGCTAATTCTCTCTGGATATGGCATTGAATTTTTGTTTATACTACTTGTTAATTGAGTCTAAACCATGTACAAAGATTAAAAATACGAAGTGAACAGGGATTTCAGGAGCCGGTAATATTTAGTGTCTGAACTCACTTATACTTGTGTATCTCTTCGGTAACCAGTTTCAAATGTTCCTTAGCAGCTGCCAGTTGACTCTTCTGTGCCTTCAGTTCACAGTGTGTATTTTCCAGCTTCCTAAGATGGGAAAGGTATATACACAGTCCAGTAGCCAAGGTCCTGAATTGCTGCCGTTTTTCCTCCCAACACACCTGATGGCCTAGATTCAAATGACCAGCATAAATGCACAGACTGACAACACAATGAGGGAAACAACCTGAAGGCCCCATTTAGTGTTAAAGAAAAATCAAACTCTGGAAGCTGCCAAGTCTCCGGCAATCAGAGTTGTCTTTATACTTCTCTACTTCAATTCATTCATCATCAAGCCCCCAAATAACATTGCAATTCGTGCCATCTCCGAGTTTGTCTTTTGCCTGAGATGGTGAGGGCTCCTTTCAGGTCAAAGCGAAAAACCATGCTTGACCAACTATACCCATTAGAATGAAGCAGGGGACGATCCTTAGTCTTACACCTCCATGGGGAGCCCTGATCCTCAGACCAAGGCTGTGCCTGACACAGACAATCAACCTGAAAGGAACGCTTCCAGAATATGGCTTCATTGGCATGGCAACTCACTCCGACATTTCTAGGACTTAGAAGTACAACCCCACGACATCCTTCGGAGATCCTGGAGGAGGAAAAGGCCAATCTTAGTGCCGGGAATATGTCCTGAGGTATAAAACGCTGTGAACTGTCACATAGTCAGGGTGTTATCTCCACGCAACAGATTTCAGATGGAAAACTATCAACTGCATGGAGTCAAAGGACTTTTACAAGACTGAGTTCACTGATAGTGAAAGCAGCAAAGGAGGGTACTTAGAAAGGCTGGTTTGCTGTGCTGCCCTCAGACTCTTTTGTTCATGGTGTTGGTTTAACCACTTTGAACAGGACTCCGGATTTACTCAAGAACACATGAAAAAGACTCTTAGAAACTGAGTCAAAAGCTCTAGACAGAGAAAGATACATGCATTTGCTTCTGGTGTCTCAGGTAATCCTTCAGCAAATGCCTTCTGGAGCAGCTGTGGTGGAGTGGATCAGGTGGAAGGTGTAGAAGACAGAAAGATGGTCAGGACATGGTACCTATGCCGAAAAGAACTTACCAATGAACAGAACCAAGATGCCAATGACACAGAGCAGCCCCCATCCCCGGTGTGGGATGGAATAACACAAAGTTGAGTCTCTAGGGAAGACCAGGAACAGTTTTGCTTTTCCACGTGAATGAGGGACTCTAATGTCCTGATCTCCTCCTGAGAAAATAAAGGAAACACTGAACAAAAGAGCCAACTCGTATGAGTGAATGCACCCAATTTCTAAGGAGCACATGAAGAAACATGAGAACCACATGGAGAAGATGGAAAGCTTAGGAGAAAGGCAGCCTGGCAGTGGGAGCCAATCTCCCCAGGACACATCAATACATTCTGGAAGATGCAAGTGAACTATAAAGAAGCTGAACAACTTTATGGGCATGGGCTTAGAAGGAAACGAGTGAAGTTCAGGATCAGCCAGCAAAGGTGAGCCCTAGTGAAACCGCAGGCTTTGGCTGGGACCCAAGAGAGTTACACCTAAAAAAATCAGGTGGATGGGAAATACACTGACCTTCTTAGGGACTGGGCTACAGTGAGGGATGTCAGTTGTACACTGGATGAATGGATCCGGGACTGCTGGAGCCCCAACCCACTTTCCACAAAGAAACTCCCAGTGTTTCCGCAGCAAGACAATTCCATTTTCTATCCACATTATTGACCCAAGTCTCGTACTGAACCAAAAGTGACTGAATTCAGGCCTGATAAGAACATGTGATGACACTGAAACCAAAAGGACAATATAGACAGACCCAGAGGGGATCCAGGTATCAAAGTTTGTAATGATGGTACCTTCCCTCTTCTAATCCAAGGAGTCACAAAACAAGCGCGACAAGCAGTTAGAACAGAAAGGGAAATGCAGGTTACACACATCAAGGAGGAACGGCAGGCACAATTTTACAGAATGCATTTGGCATAATACTCAAGATCTAATTCTAAAAGAAATACAAGTATCTAGACAGGCCATCACATAACTTCACACAACAGTATTTGTGACAATTCCCACAGGAATAGCTTACTCTTCTGCAGCCACTTGTCTTTGTTTAGAGAAATCCACCACAATATCCACTTTCCTCATCAGCATTTTCAATTCGGATTCTTGAGTTGTTTTCAAAGAACTCAGGGCATTGTAGTGGTCTTCCAATAACTCCTCATATTCTGGAAAGGAATGTGTTTGTATGTGGACATGACCTGAGAACTTGGGTTTGCCCGGGAAAGGAGAAGGGCAAGACCTTGAAGGCAGGAAGGCATTCTTTTCATTCCCAATGCAAACTCATTGCCACCATATGGGGATTTCTTCCCCCAAAATAACATACCCTGCAGTGCTCGTTTTTTGGCCCTCAAGGCTCTCTGCTCTCCATCCTCCAATTCTTCTTGGCCCTTTAGGACAGATATGAGAAAAGACATTCAAGAAATCATGATCACAGAACAATGTGAGGATGCCTAACAGGACAGGAACATGCAGTGCAACAAAAAAGCACTTAAAGCATAAGAGAATCAGGAGAAAGTAAGCAAAGTGGAAAATAGTTCAAGTCAAAGAAACTCACAAATGGCTTTCTTAGTGGCTTTCATTCATATATATATGCACATACATACATATATACACATGTTCCCCTCTTCACATTGAAAATGCTCTGTTTGGCATTAAGAGGAAGGCACTGTACAATTGGGCCAGCCATCGCCCTTCATCACCCAAGTGTCTTGTGGGGATTTTCTACAGATCTTGGAGGGCAAGGCTGAATGATGGGGTCATTACCTCGCTGTGAAGTCAACCATACTTCCTAGTCCCTGAAAGAGCAAACATCTTTATGATGGTTCTAAGTGGAATCCCAGCTCACTGCTCCATAGGAGTTTCAGTGCCCAGATGCCCACTCTCTACTGTGGTAAACAGCAGGCAAGGATGCTGCACTCACCTCACCCAGTGAACCAAAAGCCTCCCGGAGCCACATTAAGGTAAAACTCAACAGCCAACTGCTACCATATCCTGATCCTTGACCTTCTTCTCTCAGCTTGCAAATGAGCCGGTGCCCAACAAAGGGTGCCATTTATCTTTTCATTAACTGCCTCAACCTTTTTGATGTTCTCCTTCAACAAAACATTTTGAGTGAGTAATAATAATGCATTCCTTGGGCACATGGGTGGCATCATGGTGGCACGATCGGTGGAGTGTCTAACTGCTTTCGTTTTGGCTCAAGGCCTAATCTCAGGGTTATGGGATTGACCCCTGCATCAGGCTACAAACTAAGCATGTAGTCTGCTTGGGATTCTCTCTCTCCCTCTGCCCCCCACCACTCACTCTTTCTCTCTCTCTCAAAACAATCAATCAATTAATCTTTAAAATGATGATGATGATGATGATGATGATGATGATAATGATAATGATAACTCATTACTTTTATTTCTGTTGTTAGGACACAATTCAGGCAAAGTAGGGATTCTTACCTTCAATTTCACAATGTCCTCAGTGAGAAACTCATCTTTATTCAGAGTTTCTCCAAGATGTTTCTTGCCTTCCCTGATCTATAAAACATATGATAAAGGAATCAGAATTCAAAACTAGCATCGTGTAAGACAAACCTATCTACTAATTTGTGACTCCTTTCAAAATAGAGAGGCAGTGCTCTGCATTTGTGAAGCATCTCTCAAATCAGGACCATTTGTGGACCACATGAAATAGGTCAATAGGATGAACTACAAGAGGTGGAAATAACCAAAATTAAATCACAAAAAGTATTTGAATGGGTCCTGATACCTTCAGCATCCAAAGGGATATTTCCTTAGCAAGCTCCCTGTTTCCTTGTCTAAGTCGATGGATCTTCCTATTTATTTGTTGTAAGGTAACTAATAGGAGAAAAAAGAATCTCTAAGATAATTAGCGAAACCAGTGACATCGAACATCCCAGGGTATGAGCTCCGGAGACACATTCTCTGACACTTGGGTGCAACTAACTTGTTAGCATTCTCATTGTGCCTGAAGGAAGCAAGTTTTACCAGCATTTGAAACATAAGACAACCTATTTCGGGGAGATTCCTACTTAAATGTTTTTTCAAAAATAGAGAAACACAATCAAATGTCTTCTAGGTTTTCTCCCATCTATAAGCACCATTCTTGGAAAATGCAAACACTGCAAATGCTAATGTCATCCCCGGATATGTAACAGAAAAAACAAGCATGCTGTCAACTAAAATTTCTCTCCTCCAATGATTAAGGTGCAAAGATATGTCCCTGCAAACCACCCAAAATGAACAAAACCATCCTTTGCTCCTGCTCAGCACCACGTCCATTTCCAGGTCCTCCTTGGAATTCCACACAAGAAAGCTCAAAATGGCAATTGAGTGACAACTCCATGGCCTTCAGTGACTTCCTGCTGTTCACAGATTGCCTGTCATGAAACCTAGGTGGGTGCTCTGGAAGACAAGATCTTTGGAATCAAACACATTTGGGGACAAACTCCACGTTACACCGTCTCGGGAGGGCCTGGATAACTCACACTCCCTGGAACACCAGCTTTTCTCATCCCAACATGAGAAGTTTACCCTCCACCCTGACAGGAAAACAACACTCATGAAGCGCCCCATCACAGATGGATAACACATCGAAGGTCGAGAACACAGACTCCTCTAAGTGGCACTTAATTCTCTCATCCTGGGGTACCTGCGTGGCTCAGTCAGTTAAGTGTCTGCCTTCAGCTCGGGTCATGATCCCACATCGGATCATGATCCCACCTCTGGTCCTGGGATCCCACATCTGATTATCAGCTCAGTGGGGTACACGCTTCTCCACCTCCCTCTGCCAGCCACTCGGTCTGCTTGGCCTCTCTCTCTCTGTCAAATGACTAAACAGAATCTTTTAAAAAATAATACTTCTCTCATCTTACCTCAAAGTGCAAACTTCTCTTCTATTGGCCCAATGTGAGCACTCCCGTGCCCTGAGATCTCTCTTCTCACCACCCCCACTGCTGCACTCCCAGGGACGAACACCAGCATTTGAGGGTTGGCTAAGTGCCAGGCAGCCACCCTGGCCATCAACAGACAGCACCGCGGAATCACCACAACCTCTGAGGCACGGACACAACACGTCACCCCCACTGGCACACGTTTCTTTCTACCCATTCTTCCCTGGCAGGAAAGGCTCCCTCCACCTCAGACTCAAAACCATGGTTCCAACCTCTCTTGTGACACACAAGATTGTGCCTCTGTCTGGCAATAGGTGGCTTCTTCTCTAAGTGTGGCCTGCTTGCTAGACTCAAAGAGTGTTTTCTCATCTCGACATTTCACCAAGAGCCAGGTCATGGCAAAGTACTCACTCCAGACCTCAGGTTCCTATCATCTCTTGCCTCCTAAACAGATCTCTGAACAATTACTCTTTTATTCTCTCTCCTCCCATGAGGTGTTCCTCCCCCTGGTCTCAGAAGTTATGGCAACACCCTCCACGTTGTCATTTAGACTCCACATGGGGAAGAGAATGATTTTCAGGAGTGAACAAGTCAATTAGACATCAGAAGTCACCATATTTACCACTCGTCTAATTATACCCACATCAAACACCGGTACTGAGAATTTAGGATAAAGAAAACCAAGGCCAAAATACTTACCGTCATATTGTCAAGGCTTTATCTAAGAGAGGAAGAAACAAAATTAAGTTTGATGTCAAAACGTATTACTAGTTAAAATCTCTAGTTCAGGTCAAATACCGGAAAAGTCATCCAATAAAATTACAATAATCATTTTGTTTAGAAGAATGACTTCACAGGAGTTAAAAAGAAGACAAAATGGGAATTTCCTGATTAAGTCATCATAGTTCACAGTCCGTTTCTGATAAAGAGCACAAAAATATATAACGTATTTTTGACCCCAATGTCTATTCACATTCTATGTAATGAACGTTCAGCCTGTTCAATTTTGACAGTGGATCATGCAGACATTTTAAAAATATTCATTAATTCATCATTTCCGGAACTTTACTGCAACCCGATATCCATACTGAAGTTCAGAAACTGGGATTATTATAAAATCCTGTAAGAAAGGAAATGGAAGGAATGGAGGAAGGAATGTAGGAAGGAAGGCTGGCAGGTGACTAAAACTCTGAGAAAATTATGCCTTTTTCCTTGTCCAGAAAGCTTCTCTGAACTCTCACTAAGCGTTGGCTGTTTGCTGAATTCACACACAGTTATGGCACATCAGGTGCTCTGAAGCTTCCCAGACTGCTACAAACAGAGGGTCATCAAAAAGAAAGAAAAACCATCGGATGAGAAAAAGAGTGGCACGTGGCAAGAGATGAAGCATTAGCAACAACAGAAATGACAATGGATGTTTCCAAAAAGGGGAACCAGGCTCTCCAGATCGAGTCACCCTGATAAATTATAACTCAATAAACTCTAGGCAAGACCCCGTTTTGACACCATTAACATATTTCCCCATTCAAACTTTTTACAGGATAGGAGAGGCTGAGGCCAGTCCCCAAATCTTGCCAGGATATTGGAATATCACCACGCTATCAATAAGCCAGTCATAATAATGTTGTTAGGGGAAAGTCCATCAGTGGAGGGCAAACAGAAAACCACACTGATTGTTGTCACTTCACATGTTGCTTAGGAACCTCAGAGCTGCTCTGGCCCTTGTCACCCAGCCCTATAGGCAGGGGAATTGAAAAGACAGATGAGCACACCAAAGACATCATAGTTTTGTTTTCCTTTCGAAGGGAAGGTTTCTCCATTGGCAGGGAGAGGGGGGAGATTCCCTTTAGAACTAAACTCGGAAGTTTTCTGTTCTTCTTAGAAAGGTCTGCCTTCAACTGAAACTATGTCCCCTAGGTTCTAGGGGAAAGACAAGAGCCTAGAAGCCTTTTCTAGAGCCTAACTGGGGCTTTCCCAAAGACTAAGCAATAGAGGTGAGGGGGAAAGACTCAACTTCAATGCAAACTCCTCCCTGTCTCACATGGGAGGAAACTCAGTCTAACCCCAGACAGATGAGTAGACAACGTCACCCTAACATCCTTTTTACCTCAGTTCCTTTACCAGGACAGGAGATCTAGCTTTCAACACAACCTTACAAGGCATACGAAAGGTAAAAACCACGACAACAAGCACTAGAATCACACTTTCTAAGGCAGAGATGATGGCATTGGCTGGCTGGGAATTTCAAGTCCCTTCCATATCTGATATTGAATCTAAGCAAAAAGGGGGCAGTAGGAAGAAGAGATGGTGAATGTAAGCAGAGAGACGAAACGCTCAGATTTTACTGGGATTCTAGACAAAAACACCATAACAGAACTCAAGAATGACTTTGATGGCTTCGTTAAGAGACTCAACATACCGGAGGAAAGAATCATTGCGCCTAAAGAATAACTAACACCATAAAGAAACTTCCAAAAAGAAAAACAAAGGCAAAAATTCAAAAGACATTACAGAAAATCTAAGACCAGTGGGACGATGACAAATCGTGTAACACACACATAATAGGAACACCAGGAGAATGGACAGAGAGGTAGTTGAAGCAATAATGACAGGATTTTCCTAAATTAATATAGCCACCAAATCACAGATCCAGGATGCTCAAAACATGGAAAGCAGGATGAATACCAAAACAAACACACAAACTAACAAACAAAAAACACCAACAATGCCTAATCCAGAATGTTCAGTTACAGGTAATTAAAGACAAAGAAACAATTCTGGAAATCTGGACCCGGGCATGGGGGTGGGTGGTGGAAGGGGGGAGGAGAGCAGTAACCTTACCCAAGAGGAATAAGGATAAGGACTGCATCACACTTCTTTTCAGAAAGCTTGCCATCAAGAAGGATGAAATATTTAAAGTGTTAAAAGAAACATCAAACTAGAAACCCTCGGCCAGTGAAATGATCCTTCAAAACACATTACAGAGCAAGGAAAACTGTCAGGGAAAATGACGGGCATTACTTCAACGTTAAAGGGGTCAATTCTCCAAAAAAGACGTAATAATTTCTCATGTGCATGCATTAACAACAAAGTGTCAAAGTACATCAGGCAGAAACCGAAAGAATTGCTAATGGAAATAGACGAATCCCTATCACAGCCAGAGAATTCAGAATCTTGTATCAGACATTGAAAGATCCAACAGATACAGATAGTCCATGAGAACCCAGGTGAACTGAAGAGCATCACCAATCAACTGGATCCATTAACATCTGCAGAATACTTCATTCAACAACAGAAGTATGGACATTCCTCTCATACTCCCATGGAACATTCCCTAAGAGGGGCCATATTCAGGGCCATAAGATACATCTGAACAACCAAAGGAAAAGAAATCAATCAACAGGAAGTATGTTCTCAGACCAGAAATGATGCAAACTAAACATCAACTACTGAAAGATAGCTGGAGAATGCCCAAAAAATGGAGAGTACACAACACACTTCTAAAGAACACATGGGTTGTGGGTGGACGGATGGATGAAAGAGGTGAAGGGGATTAAGAGTACACTTACAGTGATGAGCACTGAGAAATGTATAGAATTGCTGAATCATGTTGTACACCTGAAACTCATATTACACTGTTGGCCAATTATGTTCGAACTATAAAAAAAAATAACATATGGATCACAGAAGGCACTGCAACACAAATTTAAATGTATTTCAATCTAGGTGATCATCAAAATTGATGTATTAGAGGGAAATTTATGTTACTGGATGGATAGAAAAGGTCCAGGGACTATACAATTTTCTGCTTATTTATGAAGAACAGTATATATAAGCTACTTTAGTATACTCACAGCAAGGATGGTTCTCCAGATATAAAGGAGAAATAGACAAATTCCCAAGGAGGCAGTGATAACGGGAAGTTTCCATAGAAATCCAACCCCAATAGGGCCAAGAGGGAATTGGTCAGGCACAACACGGACAAGCTGAAATAACACGTGAGACGATGAGGATATCTCAAAGATTTACAATGTCTCTGTCCCAAACAATCAACTTTACAAACCCTCAACCAGCCTCCCCCAGGTAAGCACACCTCTTAACTGCCTCCCCATGGAGGAGAAGGAGCACAGAGGGATTACAAAGGAGCAAGGGCAAACTTTTGGGAGTGATGAGTGTGTTTACTACCTTACTGTGCCGATAATTTCACTGTGTTTACCTATGTCAAATACCAACAAACTGTATTCTATTTTTTTTAAGATTCTTTTTTATTTATTTGAGAGAGAGAGAAAAAAACAGCATGAGAAGGGAGAGGGTCAGAGGGAGAAGCAGGCTCCCTGCCAACCAGGGAGCCCGATGTGGGACTCGATCCCAGGACTCCAGGATCATGACCTGAGCCTAAGGCAGTCGCTTAACCAACCTGAGCCACCCAGGCGGCCCCCAAAAAACTGTATTCTTGAAAAAGATGTTGTGATCATATATACATTATATCACAACGAAGCTGTAGGAAAAATCTAATAGGCACATCTTAAGAGATTTTATTTTTACTACAAACACGTGGCAAATACATCTTCTATAGCTAACAGAACTGAAGAACTTTTAAGCCAACATAAAATAGACAAACTAAGTAAATGTAAACTTACAGTAGGTAAGAAGTCACTGACTTCTATTGTACATCCACGAAGGACCTGGATAAACTGCTCTGGAACATTTCCAAAAACATGCCCCAAGTTTTTGGAAGGATGAGAGAAGGGAAGAATAAAAAATGACCCAGACATATAAATGAGAATGTTCTATGGATGGAGATGCTTATAGATACGGACATGAGTGAGAGAGAGACAGGAGGCTTCTATTAGAATAATATGGGATTATCATTCCAACAAAAATCAAATAGAATTATTGTTGAGTTTCTGAAACCAGTGATGTTTTCTTTCAATGCCCAATTTGCTTCAGAATCACAGCCCAAACTGTCAGATTTCAGGAGTCCATAAAGATTTTCATAATCAGGTGATCGTGTTTATTTGGATGATACCTGTGACATTTTCAATTACTTGAACACATATTTCCAAACAGCTAGTGAAAGGCATTCATGCTATTTCTTATTATTGTAAATAAATCAGTCAATAGCAACACTAAAATTGAATTTCTTAAAAGATTTTATTTATTTATGTGAATCACGACGCAGGGGAAGGTGTAGAGGGAGACAGAGAAGACTGCCGGCTGAGCACGGAGCACAAGCAGGGCTCAATCCCAAGACCCTGGAATCATGACCCAAGTCTAAGGCAGAAGCTCAACTGACTGAGCCTTCCAGGTGACCATGAAATTTCATTTCTAAAAGAATACAAAATTCTTGGATATGGACACCAAAACAAAGAAAGCATCTCATTTTACAAAAACTAGAGTTCCAAGTATTGTAGGAGAAAAGACGCTCACAATGCAATTCATACTAATTCACATGAAGCTTTAATGTTGTGCAAACACAATTCTCTAGAAAGTACCCTTGAAATCGATAACATTTTCATCTTCAGCCCTCACAGCTGAGGTCACAAACACGTGTGCTCTTGGGAAACATACACGGTCCTTGATCAGCCGCTGTCTAAAAGACGGCATTACCTATCTGCATAATGGTTGATCATGGGGATCAAATGCCCAAAACACAGAAGCCATCTTGTCACAGATGGAAAACACCCCCGGTTGTGGCCACTTGGTACATCTGGCAGCTGTCTGGATGCTGACCAGTAGCTGACTCTTAACTAGATGACATCCAATGGGGCCAATAACACTAGATTCTCACAGACAATGGCCATGAGCAGGTGGAGGAAGGAACTGCAAGACCAGTAAGTTTATGCAAGAGCTCAGAGATGAGGGAGGGTGAGAAATCTGAACTGATCTATGAGATGCAGCCTAGGTAGATGGGAATATTTCCAATAAAGACTACCAAGAAATTCCCTCCTTTGAAGACTCAAAGAAACGGAATCGAGTCTATTTTGACTGGAGGTATTAATGTGGGATGAGTCAGGCTCGACACAAGGGTCCTTCCTGACTACTCCCATTTTGCAGATCCCTCTCTAAGAACCTGGTGTAGGCTTATCTAAAGAAGTCTGCTTATTTCTAGGGTGTTGCCTGTCTGTCTCTCTCTCCTGGGGGTAAGGTTTTATTTTTTAAGGAGTGAAATATTCACACTAGGAACCATGTATTTCTTTTATCTTTGGACATTCCTAAGGACATTCAGGAGCTTTTTACTTTGGGGAAATCAATACTCTGTACATACTGGGCTAAAGAAAGGATAACAACTCATTCACTTCCTGATCACATCACTCCATCAGATTTTCCTGTGACAAATGTCCCAGCAAGATGCGGTCACGTAGGGTCCGCTGGGCTTCTCGGGGCTCCCACGAACCCGGTGGGACACAGAGTCCCCAGGGACAGCCTCCAAGGCCAGAAGGAAAGAGCTGACTCCGAAGTTGTTCAAAGTCAACCAATCAGGAAGTACAGAGCACAAAGGACATTTCACTTGTTAACACTCGAGTCCCAAAACCAAGGCGTAAGATGTCACTTTTCCCAGGGCTGCCAAACTTCATAAATATGAACAATGTGCTGATAGGAAAACAAACTACATAGAAGATGGACACTAAACCTGCAAGGCTTGAGGCAGGATCTTCACTGGGCTTCCAGATGCCAGTCTAATACCCACAGCTCCTATGGAGTTCCTGACACTTTTAAGACCTATCATGCAAGCACCTTCTTTAAGACAAAGTACCCCAAGGCTTTTTGTATCTTCTCAAATCCTTCCTTCTTGACACCATAAACCTAGTATGCTCAGGTTTCCATCCTGCCAAAGCTGCTCTTTTTGGACCAAGCAGCAGAGACAGGACCCAGAATTTGATGTGGACGGCTGTGGCCACTACCCCCTCAGGCTGACTGAGAAACCTGCCCTGTGGTGCTTGCTCTTCAGGAAGAAGTGCAGTTCTTCTGGAGTGCCCACCAAGAACCCCCTGAAAAAGCTATTATTTAACCAGCGTGTGAAAGAACCCATTAGGAAGGAAGACATCACCAGCAGCTTTGAGTCACCGGGTGGCTCAGTCAGTTAAGTAACGACGTCTTGGTTTGGATCAAGTCATGATCCATGGTCCTGAGGCTGAGACCCTCTTCAGGCTCTGGACTCACTGCGAAGCTGCCTTGGGGTTTTCTCTCTCCCCCTCCCCCTCTGCCCTTCCACACACACCTGTGCCCTCTCTCTTTCAATGGAAGACACCAGTGAAGTGCCACGTTTACTCACATTTGGGTTTGGGGAACTGGGACACCGGAGCAAGAGCAGCCAGAACAACAGCCTCTGCACCTTCATGTCTTGGTACTTTCAAGGGGCCCTGGGGTGACGGGGAGGAGGTGGAGATGGGGTGTGGAGTGGAGGGAGGGGTGGGTGGGTAGGGAGGGGTGGGAAGGGGACAGGGTTTTAAGGAGGGATGGGAGCAGGGTAGAAATAGAGGGTGGGATTGGGGAAGGCGTTTGTCAGGAGAAAAAGGGGTCAAGGACAGTGTCAGGGTCAGATTAAGTACTCGAGTGGGGGTTCAGGAAGGGGAGTAGGTCATCAGGAGTGTAAATCACTAGGTCAGGAAATCACTAGGTCAGCACGAAACAGTAGCAGGTTAAGGGATTGGAGGAGGATCCACCGATCTCCAAGCCTTCCCCTGGTTGAACCATTCCTTAGCAACCCAGAGGCTTTATACTCTCTCAAACAATCAGCTGCCTTTGCCCCTGGTAGATCATAATGGACACCCCGCATGACCTCATATTTAAATAGCCTCTTCCCAGCTGGTGCCCCACCACCGCGCCTTCCCAATAACAGGTCCTCTCTGGAACTGTGGCCCTCCTTCTTGTTTCTGCTCCCTCCCAACCCAAGTGCCTGTTCCCCTCTTCTGGGCACGCTCTCCTTGCTTCCAGAACTCCTGTCTTAGAGCCACTGGCTGAACAACATAGAAAGCAAAGCAGGACAGAACTGCAACAATGAGCAAATACACAAGCAGAGTGGGAGGTTTCAACCCTCTCTCAGTGACTCAAAGCAGACAGAATATCCATAACATGTAGACCTTGATAGCAAATCATCTCAATCCCACAGCTATCTCCATATGTCTGTCCACATCCATATGCCACAGTGGAGGACACATTAACTTTAGGCATATAGGATACACTTACAAAATGCACCTGATCTATTTTGGCCAAAAGGGAAATTTCAGCATGTTTCAGAGGCATGGAATCACACAGAGCATGTTGTGGTAATATAATGTGGTAGAAATCATGGATAAAAAGCTAACTAGAAATTCCCATATGTTTAGAAATTGAGAAGTACCTCGGGGTGCCTGGGTGGCTCAGTCCTTAAGCATCTGCCTTTGGCTCGTGTCATGATCCCAGGGTGGTGGGATCGAGCCCCACATCGGGCTCCCTGCTCTGAAGAAAGCCTGCTTTTCCCTCTTCCACTATCCCTGCTTATGTTCCCGCACTCACTGTGTTTGTCTCTGTCAAATAAATATATCTTTAAAAAATTTATTTTTGAAGCACCTCTAAAATGATATAGGTGTAAAGAAATCTAAAAGAAAATGTACTACATTGGAACTTAATGATATGAGCATGATAAAATTGTAATCAAAAATGTCTTTGGCTGGGAATATCCTGGAATCCTGGTGTGAGAATACTGCATGGTCTGAAAATCAAACCTAATAGACCGAGACGTACAAATCTTACCTGGTTGAGGATAAAGCAAACCCATCCCGACTCAGTCCTGCTGTCAATTCTTACCAATGCCCCAGGCTACTCCTCTGCCCCTGCACAGTCCCCCAGATGGGCTTGCACCATGTGGTGGCCACAGTAGGCTCCACGAAGGCATGTCAGAGTTTCCCCTGACCCGGGAAGGTGGATGCAGCCCTCTGATGTGCTCTGACCAGTGAGATGTGAGTGGGAGTGAGGCGTGCCACCTCGAACAGATCACTTGGGAGAACTGGATCTGGCACCCCCTCTGTCCATCTCCTCTAGCACCTGGCAGTTACCTATGTTGGTTGCTCTTTCATCCTTCTCCCAGGAAGACAATGCGGACATGTCGCAGGAGCAAAAAAGATAGTTCCCTAGTAGGAGCCACTAAGAGGAGGAGAGTCTAGTTACTCACAGTAACATCAGCCCATCCTAACTGGCATGCATCCTCCAGTCTACTCTCTAGCAGGCAGCAGAGCCTTACAGGCGAAGCATGGACTCTGTCGTCAGATACACGTGGGTTTGAGTTCAGCTCTGCCCTTTTCTTCACTCCAACCTCAGGCAAGTTGTTGTGAGTCTCTGAGTCTCCCCTGTTTCCATTCTGTCAAATGGATGATTATACCATCTTAGGTTTGGGGAGGGATTAAATGAAATCATAATGCATGGAAAGTTTTGAGTCCCCCGCCAGGCACACAGAGTAAATGTTCAATAAATATTAGCTCTCTACCTTTATGTCTCAAAGGTAAAAACTCAGAAAGCACAGCAAAGTAATAGTACAAAACAAAGACAGGTTAACTTTGGGGCCTGTGTAGCCCCTCAAACTTTGTTTTTCAACAAACAGCATGATATTTACATTCCTTCACAGCCTTTTTCCTCCCAACAAGATACTGTGCTCTTTTTAGGTTCCAAATAAATATCTGCATCATGTTTTAAGATATATAATATTAAATACCATGAATAAGTCAATCATTTCTCTAATGTTGGACTCTTTCATAGGTTGCACACGATCAAACACAAATGAAATAGAATAAAGTCTATCATAATGTATTACAGGCCTGAGTAAATATTATTTTGTTAATGTTTGTTTGTGATGTATCTCTATAGGTATTGGGTTGCAATTTAAAATGCGTTCCTGGAGAGATTCTAAGGTGGTGGAGGATTAGGAGACCTTCATTTCCTCTGCTCCCAGGAATTCAGCTAGATGCCTATCAAACCATTGTGAATACCTGTGAACTCAACCAGAATGGAATGGAAGAGAAGCTGCAGCTCTACAAATACAAAAGTGACTACTTTCTGCAAGGTAGGAGGTGCAAAAAAGTGAATGTGAGGCCATATGTGGGCAGATAAACTGCAGGGGGAGGGAACCTCCATAAGCTGGCTACCGGAAAGTGACATAGTAGCAGAATGCAAAGTCAGAACTTTTAGAAGTCAGGTCCAATGAGGATGTCCCTGCCTGAAATGTACCCAGGTGGCAAAAGAGGGCAGAATCCTAGGTGGGACAGCGTGGCCTCAGAATCCCCAGGATCACAGACATAACAGGGGTGTCTTAGTGGGGCAGAGCTCCCAGGTGTGGAAGCAGGAGAAGCCGGCTGGAATCAGCGAGCACAGGAGTGGGCTCTCAGCTCAGGGATTCCATATACCACGAACAACAGCATGCTCAGGTGACTGCTCTCCAAGCAGGGGCCCAGCAAGCAGCAGAACCACGGAGGTCCCCCCCCACCCCCGTCCTCCTCTGGGGAGCTAAGGCTCAAGGTGTTCACCACAGGAGTCTGCAGGGTTTGTAGACTCAAACAGGGTCCCAGCCTGAGATACAAATTCTCAGTCACAGGCTGGGTGAACAGAGACAGCGGACGGAGACCAGGGAGACCAGAGTGACTAAATGCTTTTCCCTGAGGGAGCACTGAGGAGTGGGGCCTTGAGCTCTCGTCTCCAGTGTTGGAGTTTGGGAGGCTGCCATTTTCATTCTTATCTTCTAAAGCATCAGGGAAAGCCTTCAGGGAACAAAAGCCACACAGAGCAAACCAGACCAGATTACTTAGCCTGGCCCTCTAGCAAGGGCGGTACAATTCCGCGCTGGCAAAGACACTTGAAAATCAATGCAACAAGCCCCTCCCCAAGATCAGCAAGAACATCCATCCAAGAACAAGTATACCGATCATTGAGAACTGCACGACTCCAGTGCTAGGGAAATATACCATGTACGATTCATGTTTTTTTCCCCAGGATTCTTGAGTCTTTCTATTTTAATTTCTTTGCTCTTTCATTTTTCAACCAATTTCTTATTTTATCAACTCTTTTGTTTTTTTTTTAAAGATTTTACTTATTTATTTAATTGACAGAGAGAGAAAGTGACATTGAGAGAGGGAACACAAGCAGGGGGAGTGGGAGAGGGAGAAGCAGGCTTCCTCCCAAGCAAGGAGCCCGATGCGGGGCTAGATCCCAGGACCCTGAGATCATGACCTGAGCCGAAGGCAGTCGCTTAACCAACTGAGCCACCCAGGTGCCCCATATCCACTCTTTTCTTAAAATCTTTTTAAATTTTCATGTGTACGGTTACCTTCTATCCTTCCACTGCATTTAATTTTGTTTTTGGAAATATTTACGTATTTCTTTCCTTACAGTGTTGGGATGCAGTTTCCTCTAACAGACCAAATACACCCAGAACCTAATGTATGGTTAACGTTCTCTTCACCTATCTGATCATATTCTCTTTTATTGCCCCCTCTTCTTCTTCTTTTGGTTTGTTTTTTGGGGGTTTTTTGTTCTGTTTTCTTAAAGTTGGAAAATTTTCATCATTACAGATACAATCTTTCCAATGTATTTAATTTATTATTCAGCCATTAGAAACGAAGAATACCCACAATTTGCATCGTCATGGATGTAATTGGAGAGGTTTATGTTAAGTGAAGTAAGTCAAACGGAGAAAGACAATTCTCATACGGTTTCACTCATGTAGAACATAAGCGGTAGCACAGACGACATAGGGGAAAGGAAGGAAATCCAAAGGGAGCAAAATCAGAGAGAGAGATGAACAATGAGAAGCTATGGACCCCAAGAAACAATCTGGGGGTTTGAGAGCGGAGGACGGTGGGAGGAGGGTGTAAGAGGGTGATGGGTATTGAGGAGGGCATGTGGTATGATGAGCACTGGGTGTTATACTTAACTAATGAATCACTGAACACTGCATCAAGGACTAATTATGTACTATACAGTGGCTAACGGAACATAATAAAAAAATTTCTTTTTGTATCTATAAGTTTTTCTCTCTTTACAATTTTGAGATGTAGTTTCCTCTAACAAACTAAAAAAAAAAAAAATACACTCAGGATAGAGTTCCTGACTCTGTTCTGTTCACCTGTGTGTATATTTTTTTTCTCTTTGTTTTTTGTCATTTAATTTTCATTTTTTTTTAATTTTATTTATTTATTTGAGAGAGAGAGAATGAGAAATAGAGAGCACGAGAGGGAAGAGGGTCAGAGGGAGAAGCAGACGCCCTGCTGAGCAGGGAGCCTGATGTGGGACTCAATCCCGGGACTGCAGGATCATGACCTGAGCCGAAGGCAGTCACTTAACCAACTGAGCCACTCAGGCGCCCTTAATTTTCATTTTTATACTTACGTTCAATTTTAGATTTTACATTGTCTTCAACTTTATTTTTGTACATATATAAGTTTTTTTTTCTTTACAATTTTGGGATCTCGTTTTCTAACAAACAGACCAAAATCCACACAGTATCCAGTATTGTGTTTACTATATATTTCTCTCAGGTCATTGTTGGCATTTTAGTATTTTGTTCTCTCATTCATCAATCCTTCACCGGACAGAATAAGATGGAAAAACTCACCTCAAAAAAGAGAACAAAACACAGTATTGATTGTAGGGATCTCATCAGTATGGACATAAGTAAGATGTTGGAACTTGAGTTCAGAAAAATGATTAGAGAGATAACTAGCTGGGTTTGAAAAAAGCATAGGAGACACTAGAGAATCCCTTCCTAGAGAAACAAAAGAACTAAAATCTAATCAAGTCAAAATCAAAAAGACTATTAATGAGATGCAATAAACAATGGAGGCTCTAACCCCTAGGATAAATGAGGCAGAACAGAGAATTAGGCATATAGAAGACAAAATGATGCAGAATAAAGAAGCTGAGGAAAAGAGAGATAAACAACTACTGGATCATGTGGGGAGAATGCGGGAGATAACTGATACCATAAAGTGAGACAATAATAGAATAATTGGTATCCCACAAGAAGAGGGGAGAGACAGGGACAGAAGGCAGGTTGGAGCAAATTATAGCAGAGAACTTCCCTAATCTGGAAGATGGAACAGGCATCCAAGACCAAGAGGCACAGAGAATCCCCCTCAAAATCAATAAAAATAGTTCAACACCCTAACGTATAATAGTGAAACATGCAAATCTCAGAGACAAAGAGAAACTCTTGAGAGCAAGCTCAGGCCAAAAGGTCCTTAACCTACAATGGGAGACACCCAAGGCAGGCAGCCACGATTCCTTTAGCTAGCTAGGATGTCCATCAAAATACAAGGAGAGATAAACAGCTTCCAGGACAAACAGAAATGAAAAGAACTTCTGATTAAAAAACCAGCCCTACAATAAATACTAAAAGGGATCCATGAAACAAAGAGAGAGCCCCAAAGAAACACAGACAAGAGAGGAACAGAGACAGTATACAGAAACAGTGACTTTCCAGGTAATGCAATAGCACTAAATTCGTATCTTCCAATAGTTTCTCTGAATGTAAATGGGCCAAATGCCCCAATCAAAAGACAGAGAGGATCAGATTGGACGAGAAAACAAGACCCATCCATATGCCGTCTGAAAGAGACTCATTTCAGACACAAAGACACCTCCAGAATGAAAGTGAGGGGATGAAAAACCATTTATCTTGCTAAAGGACATCCAAAGAAAGCTGGGGTGGCAATCCCTATCTTAGATTTAAAATCAAAGATTTTAGATAAGAGATGAGGAAGGACACTGCATCATCATTAAATGGTCCATCCAACAAGAAGATCTAACAATTGTAAATATGTATGCCCTGAACATGGGTGCAGGCAGTTAGTAACAAATTTAAAGAATCACATCGGTAATAATACAAGGATAGTAGGGGACGTTAACACCGCACTCACTGCAATGGACAGATTATCTAAGCAGAAAATCAACAAGGAAACAAGGGTTTTGAATGACACAGTGGACCAGATGGACTTCACAGGTATATTCAAAACATTCCACCCTAAAGTAACAGAATACACATTCTTCGCAAGTGCACATGGAACATTCTCCAGAATTGATCACATCCTGGCTCACAAATCGGTAACAAAAGAGGGAACAGTGCCTGCGTATTTCTGGACCACAATCCTCTGAAATTACATTTCAATCACCAAGGGAATTTGGAAAGAACTCATACATGGAGACTAAAGAGCATCTTGCTAAAGAATGAATGGGACAACCAGGAAATTAAGGAAGAACTTATATGCTCATGGAAACAAATCAAAATGAAAACATAACTACTGAAGACCTTTGGGATGCAGCAAAGGCAGTCCTAAGAGGGAAAGAGATACCACTACAAGCCTTTCTCAATGAACAAGGAAAGTCTCAAAACACAAAACTAACATTATGCCTAAAGAAGCTGCAGAAAGAACCTCAAATAAAGCCTGAACCAAGCAGGAGAAGAGAAATAAGATTAGGGCAGAAATCAAGGAAATAGGAACCAAAGGAACAGTAGAACAGATCAACGAACCTAGGAGCTGGTGCTTTGGAAGAATTAATATGATGGAGAAAACCCTGCCCAGACTTATCAAAAAGAAAAGAGAAAGGACCCAAATAACTAAAATCCTGAATGAAAGAGGAGAGATCAAAACTAACACCAAAAGACGCAAACAATTATAAGAACGTATTAAGAGAAACTAAATGCCCACAAATTAGGCAATCTGGAAGAAATGGATGCATTCCTAGAGACGTCTAAACTACCAAAACTGAACTAGGAAGACATAAAGAACCTGAAGAGACCCATAACGAGCAAGGAAACTAAAGCAGTCAGTAATCAAAGATCTCCCAACAAACAAGAGCCCAGGGCCAGACGCCTTCCCAGGGGAATGGTACCAAACATTTAAAGCAGAATTAATACCCATTCTTCTAAAGTGGTGTCAAAACACAGAAATGGAAGGAACACTTCCAAACTCTTTCTATGAGGACAGCATTACCTCAATCGCAAAACCAGACAATGACCCCCCCAAAAAAGGAGAATTATAGACCAATACCCCTGATGAACATGGATGCAAAAATTCTCACCATATTACTAGCCAATAGGGTCCAACAGTCCATTAAAAGGATTATTCACCTCGACAAAGTCGACCTTAATCCTGGACTGAAAGGATGGTTCAACATGTACAAATTATTCAGTGGCATACACAACATTAATAAAAGAAAGGACAAGAAATATATGATCTTGTCAATAGATGCAGAAAAAGCATTGGAAAAGTACAGCATCCTTTCTTGATTAAAACTCTTCAGCGTAGGGATAGATGGCACATGCCTCAATATCATAAATGCCATCTATGAAAAGCCCATTCATTCCTAATGGGGAAACACTGACAGCTTTTCCCCCCAGGACAGGAACATGACAGGGATGTCCACTATCACCACAGCTGTTCAACATAGTCCTAGCCTCAGCAGTCAGATAACAAAAAGTAATAAAAAGGCATCTGAATCAGCAAAGAAGGCGGCAAACTCTCACTCTCTGCAGATGACAAAATACTCTATATGGAAAACCCAAAAGACCACACCCCAAAACTGCTAGACTCTTACAGGAATTCAGCAATGTGGCAGGAAATAAAATCAATGCACAGAAATCAATTGCATTTCTATACACAAACAATGCCAAAGAAGACAGAGTAATTAAGGAATCGATCCCGTATACAACTGAACTTACAATCAAAAGACACCAAGGAATAAACCTAACCAAAAAACAAAGGACCGGTCCTCTGAAAACTACAGAACACTCATGAAGGAAATTGAGGAAGACACAAAGAAGTGGAAAAACCTTATATGATCATAGACTGGAAGAACAAATATTAGTAAAATATCTATGCTACCTAGAGCAAATTGTACCTTCAATGCTATCCCTATCAAATACGATCCACTTTATTCAGAGAGCTGGAAGAAATAATCCTAAAATTTGTACAGAACAAGAAAAGACCCCAAAGAGCCAAAGGAATGTTGAAAAAGAAAACCAAAGCTGGTGGCATCACAATTCCAGGCTTCAAGCTCTATTACAAAGCTGTAGTCATCAAGACAGTATGGTACTGGCACAAAAACTGACCCCCAGATCAATGGGACAGAATGAGAGCCCAGAAAAGGACCCTCATGTCTACGGTCCACTAATTTTTGACAAAGCAGGAAAGCATATTCAATGGGTAAAAAACAGTCTCTTCAAGAAATGGTGTTGGGAAAATTGGACAGCCACATGCAGAAGAATAAAAGTCGACCATTTCCTTACACCATACTCAAAATGGATGAAAGACCTAAATGTAAGAGAGGAAACCAACAAAATCCTGGAGGAGGACACAGACCATGTAATCTATGACCTCGGCCAGAGCAACTTCTTGCTAGATACGTCCCCAAAGGCAAAAATGAACTATTGGGACTTCATCAAGACCAAAAGCCCTTGCACAACAAAGGAAACAGTCAACAAAACTAAAAGACAACTGAGAGAATGGGTGAAGATATGGTAAATGACATTACAAATAAAGCGCTAGTATCCAAGATCTGTAAAGATCTTATCAAACTCAACACCCAAACAACAAATAATCCAGTCAAGAAATAGGCAGAAGTTATGAATAGATATCTCTCCAAGGAAGACATCCAAATGGCCAACAGACACATTTAGAAATGCTCCACATCACTTGGCATCAGGGAAATACAAATCAAAAGCACAATGAGATACCACCTCACACCAGTCAGAATGGCTAAAATTACTAAGTCAGGACGTGACAGATGTTGGCGAGGATGTGAAGAAAGGGGAACCGCTTACACTTTTGGTGGAATGCAAGCTGCTGCAGCCACACTGGAAAACAGTATCGAGGTTCCCCATGAAGTTGCAAAGAGAGCTACCCTACTACCCGACAATTGCACTACTGGGTATTTACACAAAAGATGCAAATGTAGTGATCTGAAGGGGCCCCTGCACCCAAATGTTCATATCAGCAATGTCCACAATAGCCAAACTATGGAAAGAGACCTGATACCCATGGAGAGATGAATGGATAAGATGTGGTATATAAACACAATGGAATATTCGACAGCCATCAAACAAATGAAATCCTGTCATTTGCAATATTGTGGATGGATAGAGGGTATTATGCTGAGCAAAATAAGTTAATCAGAAAAAGTTAGGGCGCCCGGGTGGCTCAGTTGGTTAAGCGACTGCCTTCGGCTCAGGTCATGATCCTGGAGTCCCGGGTTTGAGTCCCAGATTGGGCTCCCTGCTCAGCGGGGAGTCTGCTTCTCCCTCTGACCCTCTCCCCTCTCATGCTCTCTCTATCTCTCTTTCTCTCTCTCAAATAAAATAAATAAAATCTTTAAAATAAAAGAGAATGATTATATGATATCACTAGTATACGGAATTTAAAAAACCAAACAGGTTTTTTCCATAGGGAAAAAGAGGGAGAGATAAACCAAAGTGAAATCAGAGTGTTAGACAAATATAAGGACTCCTTAATCATAGAAAGGAGACTGAGGGCTGCTGAAGGGGAGGTGGGTCGAGGATGGGGTGTCTGGGTGCCGGGCGTTAAGGAGAGCACATGATGTAATGAGCACTGGGTGTTCTATAAGACTGATATCAATGACCTCTACCTCTGACACCAATAATACATTATATATTGAATAACTGAATTTACATTAATAGAAACCTAAAAAAGAAAAATGAAAATGTATTTCTTACTATGACTAATGGTTTGAAAAATGTGTGGCAGTTGTTGACTTGTCTTTTTGTTTTGTTTTGTTTCTTTGCCCATAGCCTCTTGTGGTTCATCTTCCTCTCTGATTCCCCCCTTTCATTTTTTTCTTCCTTCTCCTAATGTTCTCCATGCTATTCCTTATGTTCCACAAATAAGTGAACCCATACGATAACTGTCTTTCTCTGCTTGACTTGTTTCACTTAGCATAATCCCCTCCAGTTCCATCCACGTCGATACAAATGTATTCATCCTTTCAGATGGCTGAGTAATATTCCAGTGTATTTATGGACCACATCTTTTTTATCCCTTTGTCTGTTGAAGAGTATCTCGGCGCCTTCCTCAGTTTGGCTAGTATGGACATTGCTGCTATGAACATTGGGGTGCATGTTCCCCTTCTTTTCACTACATCTGTGTCTTTGGAGTAAATACCAAGTAGTGCAATAGCTGTGGCATAGGGTAGCTCTATTTGTAACTTTTTGAGGAACCTCCATACTGTTTTCCAACGTGACTGCAACAATTTCATTCGCACCACCAGTGTAGGAGTGTTCCCATTTCTCCACAACTTCTCCAATATTTGTTGTTTCTTGCCTTGTTAATTTATGACCTTCTAACTGTAAGGTGGTATCTTAATGGGGTTTTGATTTGAATTTCCCTGATGGCTTTTCTTTTTCAAATTTTGAAAGATGACAAATAGCCTTCAGGGGCGCCTGGCTGACTTAAGCGTCCGATTCTAGATTTTGGTTCAAGTTGATCTCAGGGTCATGAGATCAAGCCCTGCAATAGGGTCCATTCTCCATAGAGAGTCTTACCTGAGATTCGCTCTCTCCCTCTCAATTTTTCCATCTCCTGTCACTCTCTCCCTCTCAAAATAAATAAATGTATCTTTTAAAAAAGGAAAGAAAGATTACAAATAGACTTTCTGGATATTTCTAGACATTTATCTGATTTTTTTCTGTAGGTTGATTTGTGAGCCACGGATCCCATTTTGTTTTCTGACACAGGATAGAGGTTCCCTCTGATTGAATTGGAGCCCCCCAAAATCCCTAAGTTGAATGCTTCTTCAATAGAGAAAAATGCTCACTCCATGGGCTACATAGGCTCCACCCCAGCCACCTTACGAGATTTGGGGCAGCAGAGCCCAGGGCCCATAGGAGGGGATCAAATCCCATCCATGAGCTTGTCCCCGATATTGGAGACGAATTCCACGGTCAGGACAATAAATGCCTTCAACACCTGCAGCGCAGAACCAGAGTGGAGGCTCAGGGGCAGTGGCAATCAAATGTGTAGTCTAAATCATGAACAGACATTTTTCCAAAGAAGACATCCAAATGTCTAACAGACACATGAGAAAGTGCTCAACATCGCTCAGCATCAGGGAAATCCAAATCAAAACCTCGATGAGATAACACCTCACACCAGTCAGAATGGCTAAAATTAACAAGTCAGGAAACGACAGATGTTGGCAGGGATGCAGAGAAAGGGGAACCCTCCTACACTGTTGGTGGGAATGCAAGCTGGTGAACCACTCTGGAAAACAGTATGGAGGTTCCTCAAACAGTTGAAAATTGAGCTACCATACGATCCAGCCATTGCACTCCCAGGTATTTACCACAAAGATACAAATGTAGGGATTTGAAGGGGTACGTGCACCCCGATGTTTATAGCAGCAATGTCCACAATAGCCAAACTGTGGAAAGAGCCAAGATGTCCACCGACAGATGAATGGATAAAGAAGAGGTGGTCTATATACACAATGGAATATTATGCAGCCATCCAAAGGAATGAGATCTTGCGATTTGCAACGACGTGGATGAAACAGGGGGTGTTATGCTGAGTGACACAATTCAATCAGAGAAAGACGTAGGAAATGACCTCACTGATATGAGGAATTCTTAATCTCAGGAAAGAAACTGAGTGTTGCTGGAGTGGTGGGGGGGTGGGAGTGATGGGGTGGCTGGGTGATAGACATTGGAGAGGGTATGTGCTATGGTGAGCACTGTGAATTGTGCAAGAGTGTTGAATCACAGATCTGTACTTCTGAAACAAATAAAGCAACATATGTTAAGAAAAAAGAAAAGGAAGAAGATAGCAGGAGGGAAAGAATGAAGGGGAGTAAGTCGGAGGGGGAGATGAGCCATGAGAGATGATGAACTCTGAAAAACAAACTGAGGGTTCTAGAGGGGAGGGGTGGGGGGATGGGTTAGCCTGGTGATGGGTGTTAAAGAGGGCACATTCTGCGTGGAGCACTGGGTGTTATGCACAATCAATGAATCATGGAACACTACATCAAGAACTAATGATGTAATATATGGTGATTAACATAACAATAAAAAATTTAAAAAGATGTGTAGTCTAAAACGTAAATGTGACTCTGGTCAGGGAGGAGGGTGAATGTTAGTCCTCCCCAAGTTCTGGGGCTCATATGAACCTCGGGTAAATTCTGCATCCTATTCCCCATTAGAACAACATATTTTAGAAAAATAAGAAAAGACTCTCAATTGCCTAAATATACATGGAAATGGGGTACCATAGAATAATGTGAACCGTTTTTAGGAAAGTCATTTTGTTTTTTAAATGTGTCCCATCCCTCTCTCTGCCTTTCCTCCAGGACTGCCGAATATTTGGTCAATGAACGTTAAGTGCCTGCTACATGCCAGACAGGATTCTAGGTCTTAGGGACAGCAGAGAATCAAAACATAGGGTCCCTGCTCCCAGGTAACTTATATTCTCATGGCGATAAGAAGGATTACCAGGGATGAAGCTGGTACTGTGTGCAAGCATGGTCCAGAGTCATTTCTACACATTCTTACACTTACACGTCATAACAGGATTAGAAAGTACACAGTTACTTAATTTTTTCCCAGTTTCTCTAATGGAACACACAGTCTAAAGGTGAAGTAATTTGTCCAACATCACAAACTACCCTTGGCTTCAACCTCACTGTTGAATTAACGCTTGTTTCCTTCTATCAGTCTGGCTGTATGTTTTCAGGCACAGGAGCTGACATTTTAACAAAATCAGTGAGATTGTCAGAGGATCCTTTTCTGATCTGAAGTTGAAGACCACCTCCTCTGTGTCCTATGTATTACTGCCCCATCTTATGAATTTTCTCCTTCATTAATACACCTCACTCTAATGTGCAGTCAAGTGACACACGAAGTGAACATCTCTTAGGTTTTGAAATAGTTTAAATGTCAATCAGAGACACTCTGAACTCGAAATCACAAGACCCCGTTTCCAAGTGAGCTAAAGAACAGCTGGAAGATCGTGAAAAAATGACCTTGGCTTCCCTGTCTGTGTCCAGGTTTCTGACTCATTCGCTCATTCGCTCATTTAGTCCACGAATACTGACGGAAAGCCTAGACACTTCTAAGCAACGGTCAGCATGGTGAGCCAGAACACACAGCCCAGCCTCATGGGGGTTAGATATAGCAGAGCAAAAAGATTTCATCTAATAACAATATGAGCACAAACTGAAATAGGTGCTATGAAGGGAAGGACATGGGTAAGACTGTGAAGATCTACTGTAGAAGGAAATTACCTATGTGAGGGGATCAAGGATACCTTCCCTAAAAAGTCCACCTTGCCCTGACATCTAAAGGATGACTGAGACCTTCAACAGGTGAGGGGGCATCCTGGGAGGGAGGGAGCAGGTCACACTAGAGGAACTCTCAGAAGGGTCATGCACACACTACACAGGGCTGAGGCTAGGATGTCAGGAGTCACTGGACAGGTGGGCTTGGTCCAGACCTTCCAGGCCATTTAGAGGCAAGTTGTTAATGGTCATCCAAAATCTATTCCCCCTTCTCTGTCACAGTAAGACAACAAGCTGACTCTAGGATGAATATTCTAGGCTCAGAGAAGCTGCAGAAGCTGCAACGATCACAAACGCACTCTGATTTGGATTTTCTATTTGTGATATTTACACACTCCGGGATAACTCACTAAGCACTTTTATGTACATATGTTATAGTTAAATTAAATACTTTTAGAAAAGAAAAAGAGACATGTGCACACAGGTGAAATATACCATTTTAAGTGTGTAATAGGAGGATTTTATTGTATTCAAAAGGTTGCACGACCATCACCACTGGAAACACTTTTAAGCACTATCTATTTTGGCCTAACTGCATTCTTAGAGAAATTATTTTAGAATTATACAAGATTTTATTTATTTATTTCGCAAAGAGACACACAGGGAGAGAGGGAACACAAACAGGGGGAGCGGGAGAGGGAAAAGCAGGCTTCCTGCCTAGAAGGGAGCCCGATGTGGGGCTCGATCCCAGGACCCTGGGATCATGACCTGAGCCAAAGGCAGAAGCTTAATGACTGAGCCACTCAGGCGCCCCTAAAATTATATTTTTAATTGAGTTTATAAAATACACAATTGAAAATGCACACATATTTTTAAACAGCTCAATAAGATTTTGACATGTGCAGTTGTCTGTGGAACCACCTACCACATCAAGATGCTGAGGACACCTCCCGCTGCCTAGCTGGCTCTCCATGCCCTCTCCTACTTGGTGTGCCCCCCAGAATATCCACTAACCATTCTTAAAGCTCCTCAGTAGGGAACAGAAAGGCAATGCCTTAGAAGGGTCGGGTGTTGATCCCACAGGTTATAAGCAAAGAGGGCTCACCAGATCCCCCCTTGCTCCCAGAACAAGTTTCCTCCTTAGAGCTGAGCAGAAAGGTCCTAAGAAACCCCGTCCATCTTGGAAGGGATGGCAGCAGCCACCCTCACAGCTCCGGTGGTGTGGGGGCTTGAAGATTTCATCCTGGCTCTGAAAGACTTGGTTGGTTCAGACTGAACTGTGGGGAAGGGATCTTTGGGATCCTCATGACCCCACCCTCCATGGGTAGGATGATGCGGAAGGAACTGGCACTGGCCAATAACACAGTGATGTCTCCTAAGGAACCTGCCACTTGCATCTCCGATCACTGATCACTGTGAGTCTTTGTCATTGTCAGCAGGGCACCACACATATTTCCTGAACCCACATGTAACCTCCGCCTCAATGCAATGACAAAGTCACACATCCCCCGGGATCCAACATCCCTTGTACAACTGGAAACTCATTAGAAAGGTTTTTTCTTGGGGGATGTTCTCAAGGATCCCTCTCTGCCTCCATCAGGTGGCTATTCCTCTCCCTCATTACGACAGTCCTGATGTTGGTCTCTGTTGTCAATGGTCTGTGAGGCATACAGTTCCAAGATGCTAAGAAAGGTGACACTGGGAAGAATTACAATCATCCATAAAATGAAAACGGAAGACATCAGAGAGACCAGAAACATTTGAAGGACGGAAAATGAACAGGAGGAGTGATGTGACAGGCCCTTTGAGAAAAAAGGATAATGAAGAGAATCACCATCCTGGGAACATGTTTGAAGTCCTCACATATTTTTCATTTAAAAAAGAACCATGTTTATGATGGTGCTGTACAATTAGGGATGGATTGTAAAACATGAGTCTATTGCACATACAATTTTGTCAGAGAAGTTACATCCAAACTCCCCGCCATCAACATTTGACTCACTATGTGTTTCTGCCAGGAATGAGCACATAGTTGCAACCAGAGCCTCATTGTTATTAAACACAAGGTAAATTTAGGTACCTCAGATGTTTTCAGGGCAAATTCTCAAAGGACTTTTGCTTCCCTTTCTCAAACCACGGTATGAAGTGTTGAACACCAAAGTTTCCTATCAAATATTTAAGAGCGAAATCCAACAAGAAGTCATCCTCATCCCAAGATCAAAAAGAGAAGCCACAGACTTGGAGAAAATATTTGTAAAAGACACACTTGTGAAGGACTATAGGAAGGAACCCCACGAAGACGGCAGAGTAGCCGGGTCCTAAGCTCCCCTCCTCTCACAGATGCATCCAGAAAACATTCACAATCAGTGCAACTAACCCAGAAAACAACCTCAGAGCGGCAGGGCAGACTCTCCACACTTCTTCCTTCAGAGGAGGCTACAGTGAAGGCCTGGGGGTGGAGATGCAGTCTGGTACCACATTTCCAGGGAGACCAGACACAAATGGGAGGGATACCACAACCACAGAGAAGGGATAGAAACAGACCCCACACCAGGCACCCCAGACACTGGGAACCTGCACTGGGAAGATGACTCCCCATAACACCTGGTGTTGAAAACCATGGGGTTGGGGCTGAAATTCATGAGTTTATGTGATCAGCGGGCCTTACCAGAGGTACATGAAAAATCAAAGGGGTTAGCTCTGAGAGAGCTGGAAAGCCACCCTTAAGGAGCCAGCAGAACAAACACCTGGGCCTAGATACAGGCTAGAAGCAGCACTTTGAAAAACACCTGAGGTTTACTGGAAGAAGATTTATTTACTAATGTCAGAACATGCCAACCGGGGGCAGGGCTCTCTAGCTGACTTCTCCAGGAATAAAAGAACTGGTGGGTCCATTTCTCTACCCTCCCAAACCTAGATATCCAGGCACTTCCGGAAAACAGTGTGACCACTCCTCACCTACCTTGCTAAAACCCTGAGCCCTGCACTGCATTCTGGGGACTGCACCATCCAATCCCACCCTACGCAGCAATGAGTCCCTTCAAAGCCGCTCGGGACATGTCTCTTTCTGCAAGCAGCCCTGACAGCCTGGCCTGCCATGAGGAGAGGGAAAGATAACCACATACATCAGCAGTGGGTGAGGGGCAGACATCTGATCTGCATGCCAGCCTTGTCAACCAACAAAAACCTCACAGGGGCTGCACAAGGAGAGAGCGCTGTATTTGGACTGCAACCCCAATACACACACGGGTGGCAGACATCCGGTCTGAATACAGACCCTATTGAAATGAAACCTCTCGGGGCAGTTGGGGCACTCTTCAGTTAGGGCTGACCATAACCCCAGCAAATAGACTGAGAGCAGGCACCTGGTCAGACCCAACTACAAGCCCAAGGCAGTGCTAGACTGGCCCCTTCATGCCACAGGGACCAAACCCTGCCCCAAACAGGCAAAGCGGACCACTGCAGCTGACTGGGCTGAAAGCAAACACCACTCAGCCACAACCAGAACTTGCATGTCCCACACACAGGAAACACCCTGCAAGTGTATGTTATGGTGAAAAAGGGACATCACAGTACAGGGCACTACAGGACCTCTTCTTCATAAGGCTCTTACGTGCAAGATCAAGAGATATCACCAACTTTACTAATATATAGAAAAAAACAGACAGTTAGGTAAAATGAGGAGACAGGATAATAGGTCCCAAATGAAAGAACAGGACAAAATCAAAGCAAGAGAGCTAAACGGAACAGAGATAAGCATTATGCCTGGCACAGAATTCAAACTCATGGTCACAGAAGTACTCACTGAACTTGAGAAAAGAGTGGAGGGTCGGAGGGACACCTTTAACAATAAGAGAAAAAAAATAAAAACAACTAATCTGAGATTAAGAACTCAGTAACTGAAATGAAAAATACACTAGAGGGAATCAACAATTGACCAGGGGAAGAAAAAGAATGGATCAGTGAGCTGGAAGACAGAGGAGTGGAAAGCAACCAATGTGAACGATACACAGAGATGGAAAAATCAATATCAGAACAGGCTGTGGGAACTCAGGGACATCCTCTATCGTAAGAACATTCGCATTATAGGGATCCCAGAAAAAGAAGAGACAGAGAAAAGGGGGCAGAAAATTTATCTGAAAAAATAATACCTGAATTTAGACAACCTGAGTCAAGGAAACAAATATCCAGATTTAGAAGGCATAGAAACGCCCTCCCAAAATCAAGCGACGGAGGCCCACACCAAGACACATAATATTTTAAAGGACCGAGAGGAGTGAGAAAGAGATTTTTAAAATCAGTAAGACAGACGGAAACAGTTACATACAAGAAAACCCCATATGGCTAACAGCTGTATATTCTGGAGGCCTGAAGGGAGTGGCATGAGCCTTCCAAGTGCTGACAAGAAAAAAAACCTCCAACCGTGAAAGCCCTAGTCCGCAAGGCTACCTTTCAGAACAGAGGAGAGATGAAGAGCTTCTAGACAAACAAAATTTAAAGGACTTCAACACTACTACAACAGCCTTACAACAGATGATGATAAAGGAAATTCTCTGACTGGAAAGAAAAGGCCATAATCAGGAGTAAGAACATTAGTAAAGGCAAAAACTTCACAGGTAAATAGAAACATAATAAAGGTAGTAGAATAATCACTTATAAAACCAGTGGGAGCTTAAAGCAGAAAAATAGTAAAATCAATTATATCTTCAAATACTGGTCAGAGGATTCACAAAATGAAAGGATGTAAAGTAGGACATCATTTGCATATGTGGGGGGAGTGGTGTAAATAAGGGCCTTAGAATGCGTACAGAGGTAAGTGACCATCAGCTAAATGTATACTGCTTGAGATATAGGATCTTATATATCAGTCGAAGGGTAACCACAAATAAAAACCTTCAATACATATGCAAAAAATAAAGAGAAGGGACTCCAAACACATCACTAAACAAAGCCAAACACAACAGAAGACAGCAAGAGAAGAAAGCAACAGAGAACTACAAAAAGAACCATAAAACAAGTATCAAAATGGCAATAAGTACACACCTATCCATAATGACCTTGAAAGTAAACCTGAATAAATACCCCAGTCAAAAGACACGGGGTACCGGCATGAATAAAAAAGCATGACTGATCTATATCCTGCCTACAAGCATCTCATTTCAGACCTAAAGTCACAGGCAGATTGACAGTGAAGGGATGGAAACACCTGCATCGGGCAAATAGACGTGACAAGAAAGCTGGGGTAGCAATACCCAAAGCAGACAAAAGAGGCATTAAAACAAAGACCGCAGAAAGAGACAATGATTGACACTAAATAATGAGGGGAACAATCCCACAAGAAGATAGAACAATTGTAAACATTTATGCACCCAAATACAGAAAGCAACTATTAACAGACATAAAGGAGGAAATCAAGAGTAATAGAAGCATAGTATTTTCACACCCCACTTACATAAATGAGTAAGTCATCCAGACAGAAGATCAACAAGGAAACTGTGGCTTTAAATGACATACATGACCAGATGGATCTAACAAATATATGAAGAACATTCCGCCTGAAAAGAGCAAAACACATATTTTTTTTTTTCAAGTGCACATGGAACATTCTCCTGAAGAGATCAACTGTTAGGCTAGAAAATAAGTCTCAAGAAATTTAACAAGACTGAAAGCATATCATGCATCTCTTCTGACCACAATGGTATGAAACCAGAGATCAATCACAAGGAAAGAATCAGGGAATGAGGTTAAAATAATATGCCCTTAAACATTGGGTGAACCAACTATTCAATTAAAGAGAAAATAAAAAACACGGGGAGACAAAAAAAAAAAAAAAGGAAACAAAAGAGTCCAAAGTCTTCGGGAAGCAACAAAAGCTAATCTACAAAAGGGGATTACAGCAATCCTGGCACACCTCAAGAAGTAAGAAAAACTGAGATACAACATCTGACCTTCAGTATAAAGGAGCTATGAAAGGAAGAATTAAGCCTAAAAACTGTACAAGGAAGGAAACAATAAAAATTAGAACAGAAATAAATAGTAACCAAAAATAATTAGAACATACCATGAAACACAGAGTTGGTTGTTTGAAAAGATTAAAAAAAAAATCGGATACACCGTTCACCAGAGTCATCAAAAAAGGACAGAGAGGTCGACAAAACCAAAAGACAACTGACAGAATGGGAGAAGATATTTGCAAATGTCATTTCAGGTAAAGGGCTAGTATCCAAGATCTATAATGATCTCATCAAACTCAACCCCCCAAGAACAAATAATACAAACGAGAAATAGGCAGAAGATATGAACAGAAATTTCTCCAAAGAAGACATCCAAACAGCCAAGAGACACATGAAAAGATGTTCCAAATCAGGGAAATACAAATCCAAACCACAATGTGATACCACCTCACACGCGTCAGAATGGCTAAAATTAACAAGTCAGGACACGACAGTTGTTGGTGAGGATGCAGAGAAAGGGGAACCCGTTTACACTGTCGGTGGGAATGCAAGCTGGTGCAGCCAACTCTGGAAAATAGTATGGAGGATCCTCAAAAAGTTGAAAATAGAGGTACCCTATGACCCAGCCATTGCACTAATGGGTATTTACCCCAAAGATACAAATGTAGTAATCTGAAGGGGTAGCTGCACCCCAATGTTTATACCAGCAATGTCCACAATAGCCTATCTATGGAAAGACTCCAGATGTCCATTGACCGATGAATGGATAAAGATGATGTGCTGTATATATATAATAGATTATTACATAGCCATCAAAAAAACGAAATCTTGCCATTTGCAGTAACGTGGATAGAACTAGAAGTTATTATGCTACGTGAAATAAGTCCATCAGAGAAAGACAATTATCAGGTGATCTCCCTGATGTGTGGAATTTAAGAAACAACACAGAGGATCAAAGGGGAAGAGAGGAAAGAATAAGATAAGATGAAACCACAGAGGGAGACAAACCATAAGAGACTTCATCATAGGAAGCAGACTGAGGTTTGCTGGAAGGGAGGAGGGTGGAGGGATGGGGTAACTGGGTGATGGACATTCAGGATGGCAAGGGATGTAATGAGCACTGGATGTTATAGAAGACTGATGAATGACAGACCTGTACCTCTGAAACCAATAATACATTCTATGTTAATTAAGTGAATTGAAATTAAAAAGTGTTTTAAAAAAGAAGAGGACAAAAATAAATAAAATCAGATATGTCAGAGGTGAATTAACAACCAGCATCACAACAACACATAGAATTATAAGAATATTAAAAAAATTATCTGCCCACAAATAGGACAACCTATGAGAAATGGATCAATTCCTAAAAAATATAAACTTATCAAATGGAATGAGAAAGAAAGAGAAAATTTGAAGAGACCAATTACTAGCAATGTAATTGAATCCATAATCAAAAACCTCCCATCCAAAGATGAAGACCAGATGGTTTCACAACTGAATTCCACCCAACAATTAAGGAACATTTAATGCCTCTTCTTCTCAAACTATTCCAAAATACAGAAGGGAAGGAAAAGCTTCCAAATTCATTCTATGAGGCCAGCATGACCCTGATGCTCAAACCAGAAAAAAACAGTACAAAATAGGAAACTAAAGGCTAATATCTCTGATGAACTTAGATGCAAAGATTCTGAACAAAATTTTAGCAAACCAAAAACAACAAGGCATTGGAAAAAAAAAATCACCCCGATCAAGTGGGATTTCCTCCAGGGATGCAAGGGCGGGTCGATATGCACCAATCAAGGCAATAGAACGCAATAACAAGAGACAGTGTAAAAATTATACGATCATGTCAACAGGTGGAGAAAATCTTTTAACAAGGACAATATCTATTCATTAAAATCATGCCCAACAAAGTAGGAATAGAGGAAGCATACCTCAACAGAATAAAGGTCATCTATAAAATACCCATGGCTAACATCACACTCAGTGCTGGAAAACTGAGAGCGTTCACTCTGAGTTCAGGAGCAAGACAAGGATGTCCACTCTCAGCACGTTTACTCAACATAGTACTATGAGTCCTAGCCACAGAGATCCGTCAAGAAGAAATAAAAGGTACCCATATTGGTAATGAAAAAAACAAATTTTCACTATCTGTAGATGACATGAGACTATGACATGTGACTATAGAGAGAAGACCCTAAAGACTCTACGAAATAACTGTTAGAAGTAAGCAATGAATTCAGTTAAGTTTCAGGATACAAAATTAATATACAGAAATCTGTTGCGTTTCTATATGCTCCTAATGAAGTTGTAGAAAGAGAAATTAAGAAAACAGTCCTGTTGACAGTTGCACCAAAAAGTTGAAAATACATAGCAATCCACTGAACCAAAGAGGTGAAACCGCACTATTCTGAAAGCTATCCAACACTGGTGAAAGAAATGGAAGATGACAGAAACAAATCCATGAACCAATTCCATGTTCATCAATTGGGAGAACCAATATTAAAATGTCCATGCCACTTAAAGGAACCTACAGACTTAATGCAATCCCTATCAAAATATCAACAGCAGTTTTCAACTCAACTAGAACAAAGAATCCTAAAATTCATAGGGAACACAAAAGACCCTGAATGGCCAAAGCAGTTTTGAGAAACAACAACAAAACTGGAGGTATCACACTTCCAGATTTCAAGATATCCTATATCACTGTAGGAATCAAAACAATATGATCTGGCACAAAAATGAATACATAGATCAATGGAACAGAACAGACAGGCCAGAAATAACCCCATTCTTCTATGGTCGATTCATCCATGACAAAGGAAACCAGAATACACAATGGGGAAAAGACTTGTCTCTTCAACAAATGGTACAGAGAAAACTGGATAGCCACCCACAAAACAAGGAAACCCCAACCACTGTCTTACACCACACACAAAAATACACTCAAAATGGATTAAAGACCCACATGTGAGACCTGAAACCATAAAATTCCTGAAACAATATAGGCAGCAATTTCTTGGACATCAGCCACGGAAATATTTTTCTAGATAAGTCACCTCTGGCAAGGGACACAAAAGCAAAACTAATACACTGGGACTACAACGAAATATAAACTTTTGTTCAGTGATGGAAACTACCAACAAAACACGACAACAACATAAGGAATGTGAGAGGATATTTGCAAATGATGTGTCTGATAAGAAGTTAATACCTAAAATATATAAGGAACTTATACAGGACAAGAAAGATGGCGGAGGAGTAGGGGACCCTATTCCAACCAGTCCCCAGAATTGAGCTGGATATCTACCAGACCACTCTGAACACCCACGAAATCAGCCTGAGGGGTAAGAAGATATATCTGGATCTCCACAAACAGAATATCGTAGGCAGTTGGTTTCGAGGTATGAAATGGGGAGCTGTGATTCCGTGGGCACATATCCAAAGATAAATGGAAGGGGGAGGGAGCCGTGCAGATCCGGCACCACCAGAGAGCAAGAGCCTCCCATGCTGGGGATGGGGCACAGACTCGCAGACCGGTAGCGGCAGGGAAAGGACATTAAGGCAGCCCCCAGACCGAAACCTGGAGCAGCGGGGCTGCACATGCAAACTGGGGGCGGGTGGCAATTTTAGAAGCACAAAGGGCAGAGATGTGCCCCAAACTGGAGGCGATGACTGGGAGCCATGCTGAGCGGCACACAACCCAGGACACTGCAGTTTATAGCAGCACAGACAAAAACAGAGATAGTGTAACCTGGAGAGCTTACTGAAGAACAGACTGTGATCTCTCTGCTCTGAGTCAGAGGGTTGGAAACGGTGTCTTCTGCTCTGACTCTCAAAAGAGATGTGGAAAGCTGCCAGGGAAAGCCACCAGAGGACAAAAGCCCCAGAAAACTGGTTTTCACTGAGCCCATGCCCCCCCACACACACACAGGGGGCAGGGAAACTCTGCCCAAACAAGGAAACAGCACGGTAGGACCCTCCCCCAGAAGACAGACTGGGAGAAGCAGAGGCCAACAACCATAAGGTCCCTATAAGTCAGATGCACCTTGCTTGGGTTGTGGTCAATAAATTGGACTCTGTACATTCCCTCAACCACCCCTCAACAGAAAGACTAGGAGGAGGAACCCCCCAAATAGAAAAGACTCAGAGACAGTGATTTCTACCACAGATTTACAAATGGATTCAGATATAACCAAGATGTCAGAAATGGAATTCAGGGTTAGCAACTGTGAAGACAATAGCCAGAATTGAGAAATCGATTAATGGCAACATAGAGTCTCCAAGGGCAGAAATGAAAGCTGAACTGGCAGAACTTAAAAATGCTAACAATGTGATCCAATCTAATCTGGATAATCGAAAAACTAGGGTAAGCAAGGCAGAAGAACGAATTAGCGATCTAGAAGAACAGTTGATAGAAAAAAGGAAAAAGAGGAGGGCAGGGAAAAAAGACCCAAAGACCAAGAAAATAGAGTCAGAGAAATAAGAGACCCCATGAAACGTTCCAATGACAGAATTATTGGGATCCTTGAGGGGGTGGAGAGAGAGAGAGGACTAAAAGATATATTTGAACAAATCATAGCTGAGAAATTCCCTAATCTGGGAAATGAAACAAATATTCGTGTCCCAGAGGCAGAGAGGACCCAACCAAGAACAAGGAAAACATGCCCATGCCCTGGCATATAATAGTAAAACTCAAAAATCTTAGAACCAAGGAAACCATCTCAAGGGCAGTTAGGGGGAAGAGATCCCTTACATACAGAGGGAGGAATATCAGAATAACATTAGACCTATCCACAGAGACCTGGCAAGCCAGAAAGGGCTGGCAAGCCATAGTCAGGTTACTAAACGAGAAGAACATGCAGCCAAGAATACTCTATCTGGCAAGGCTGCCATTTTGAATGGATGGAGACATGCAGAGCTTCCAAGACCGGTACAAACTGAAGGAATATGTAACCACTAAGCTGGCCCTGCAGGAAATATTAAGGGGGGTTCAATAAAAGGAGAAAGGCACCCAGAGTGATAGAGAACAGATATTTACAGAGACAATCTATAGAAACAAGGTCTTCATAGGATACGTGAAAACAATAAATTCATATCTTTCAATAATCACTCTCAATGTGAACGGCCTAAATGCTCCCAGAGAATGGCAGAGGGTGGCAGACTGGATAAAAAGACAGGACCCATCCTTATGCTGTCTACAAGAGACTCATTTTGAACCTAAAGATACATCCAGACTGAAAGGGAAGGGATGGAGATCCATCTTCCATGCCAACAGGACTCAAAATAAAGCTGGAGTAGAAACTCTTATGTCAGACAAAGTAGATTTTAAGCTAAAGATTGTACTTTAGAGACACAGAAGGACACTATATCATTCTTAAAGGGTCTATCCAACAAGACGATCTAACAATTGTAAATATCTATGCCCCCAACATGGGAGCAGCCATCTCCATTAGCCAACTGTTAACCAAAAGAGAGTCATATTGATAACAGTACGTTTATTGTAGGAGACCTCAATACCCACTCTCAGCAATGGACAGATCATCTAAGCAGAAAATCAAAAAAGAAACAAGAGCTTTGAATGATACACTGGACCAGATGGACTTCATAGATATATACAGAACATTCCACCCTAAAACAACATAATACTCATTCTTCTCAAGTGCACATGGAACTTTCTCCAGAATAGACTACACAGTGGGTCACAAATCAGGTCTCAACCGATACCAAAAGACTGAGATGATTCCCTGCACATTCTCAGACCATAATGCTTTAAAACTGGAACTTAATCACAAGAAAAAATTTGGCAGAAATTCAAACACTTGGAAGCTAAAGACCACTCTGTTCAAGAATGTTCGGGTCAACCGGGAAATCAAAGAACTTAAACAATTCACGAAAACCAATGAGAAAAAAAACACATCAGTCCAAAACCTATAGGATACTGCAAAGGCGGTCCTAAGGGGGAAATGCACAGCCATCCAAGCCTCACTCAAAAAAAAAAAAAAAAAAAAAAAAAAAAAAAAAAAAAAACAGAAAAATCCCAAATTCATCAACTAAATCTACACCTTAAAGAATGAGAGAAAAAGCACCAAATGATGCCTAAGCCAAGCATTAGAAGAGAAATAATTAATATTAGACCAGAGATCAATGAATTAGAATCCAGACACACAGTAGATCAGATCAACAAAACTAAAAGCTGGTTCTTGGAAAGAATTAATAAGATCGATAAACCCCTGGCCAGACTTATCCAAAAGAAAAGAGAAAGGACCCAAATTAATACAATTATGAATGGAAGGGGAGAGATCACGACTAATACCAAAGAAATAGAAACAATTATTAGAAATTATTATCAACAACTATATGTCAATAAACTGAGCAATCTGGATGAAATGGATGCCTTCCTGGAAACCTATAAACTGCCAAGACTGAAACAGGATTTGACAACTTGAATAGGCCAATAATCAGTAACGAGATTGAAGCAGTGATCAAAAACCTCCCAAAAAACAAGAGTCCAGGGCCCGATGGATTCCCTGGGAAATTCTACAAACCATTCAACGAAGAAAGAATACTTACTTTTCTGAAGCTGTTTCAAAAAATACAAACAGAAGGAAAGCTTCCAGACTCATTTTATGAGGCCACAATTACCTTGATCCCCAAACCAGACAAAGACACCATCAAAAAGGAGAATTTCAAACCAATATCCCTGATGAATATGGATTCCAAAATTCTCAACAAAATCCTAGCTAATACAATCAAACAATACATTAAAAGGATCATCCACCACGACCAAATGGGATTTGTCCCTGGAATGCGAGGGTGCTTCAACGTTCATAAATCGATCAATGTGATAGAACACATTAATAAGAGGAGAGAGAAGAACCAAATAGTCCTCTCAACTGATGAAGAAAAAGCATCTGACAAAACACACCATCCTTTCCTGATTAAAACTCTTCAGAGCATAGGGATAGAGGGAACATTCTTCAAGTTCATAAAATCCATCTGTGAAAAACCCACAATGAATATCACCCTCAATGGGCAAAAGTTCAGAGCCTTTCCCTTAAGATAGGGAACACACCAAGAATGTCCACTCTCACCACTATTGTTCAACATAGTACTAGAAGTCCTAGCAACAGCAATCAGACAACAAAAAGAAATAAAAGATATTCAACTTGGCAAAGAAGAAGTCAAACTCTCTCGCTTCACAGATGACACGACACTTTATGTGGAAAAGCCAAAAGACTCCACCTCCAAATTACTAGAGCCCATACAGCAATTCAGTAATGTGGCAGGATACAAAATCAATGCACGGAAATCAGTTGCTTTCTTACACACTAACAATGCAACTGTAGAAAGAGAAAACAGAGAAACGATTCCATTTAAAATAGCCCTGAAAACCATAAGATACCTCGGAAGAAAGCTAACCAAAGAGATAAAGGATCTATACTCTAGGAACTACAGAACACTCATGAACGAAATTGAAGAAGACACAAAAAGATGGAAAAACACCCCATGCTCATGGATCGGAAGAATAAACATTCTTAAAATGTCTAGGCTCCCCAGAGCAATCTATACCTTCAATGCCATCCTGATCAAAATTCCAGTGACATTTTTCAAAGTGCTCGAACAAACAATCCTAAAATTTGTATGGAACCAGAAAAGACCCTGAATCAGCACGGAAATGTTGAGAAAGAAAAACAAAGCTGGGGACATCGCATTGCCCGATTTAAGTTATAATACAAAGTAGTGATCACCAAGACAGCATGGTACTGGCATAAAAACAGACATATAGACCAATGGAACAGAACAGAGAGCCCAGATATCGACCCTCAACTCTATGGTCAAATAATCTTCAACAAAGCAGGAAAAAATATGCAATGAAAAAAAGACCATCTCTTCAATAAATTGTGCTGGGAAAATTGGACAGAAGAATGAAATTCAACCATTCTCTAATACCATACACAAAGATAAACTCAAAATGGATGAATGGTGTCAATGTGAGACAGGAATCCATCAAAATCCTAGAGGAGAACATAGGCAGTAACCTCTCTGGCACTGGTCACAGCAATTTCTTTCAAGATACATCTCCAAAGACTAGTGAAACAAAGCAAAAATGAACTTTTGGGACTTCATCAAGATAAAAAGCTTCTGCACAGCAAAGGAAACAGTCAACAAAACAAAAAGGCAATCCATAGAATGAGAGAAGATATTTGCAAATGGCACTACAGATAAAGAGCTGATATCCAAGAACTATAAAGAACTTCTCAAACTCAACACCCAAAAAACAAAAAATCATGTCAAAAAAGGGCAGAAGATGTGAACAGACACTTCTCCAAAGAAGACATAAATGGCTAACAGGCACATGAAAATATGTTCATCATCATTAGCCATCAGGGAAATTCAAATCAAAACCCCACTGAGATACCACCTTACACCAGTTGGAATGGCAAACATTGAAAAGGCAAGAAACAACGAATGTTGGAGAGGTTGTGGAGAAAGGGGAACCCTCTTACATTGATGGTGGGAATGCAAGTTGGTGAGCTACTCTGGATAACAGTGTGGAGGTGCCTCAAAAAATTAAAAATAGGGGCGCCTGGGTGGCTCAGTCAGTTAAGCAGCTGCCTTCGGCTCTGATCATGATCCCAGCGTCCTGGGATCAAGCCCCACATCGGGCTCCTTGCTCAGCGGGGATCCTGCTTCTCCCTCTCCCTCTAGCATGGTTCCAAGAGTTGCAAAGACCATCACCATCAAACGGCACTACCGGGTTTATGGGTCGGATTCATCCTATGACAAACTGCTTTCCTCAAGATTAGGACAACTGACACCATGCCCAGGGATGATGGCGTGGAGCAACTTTCCACAGAGTCAGGCCAGTGCTGGGGATTAGGACATGTTTAGTAACATAATTGTTCTGATCTTTCTAAAACGTATCTTTTTCTGTCTGTTAATTCTCTCTGGAAATGCCTCTGAATTTTTGTTTATATTACTTATTGAGTCTAAACCATGTACAGACATTAAAAATACAAAGTGAACAGGGATTTCAGGGGCCCCTAGTATTTAGTGTCTGAACTCACTTACGCTTGTCTATTTCTACTGTGCTTACATTCAAATTTTCCTCTGTAGCTGACAGCTGATTCTTCTTTGCCTCCAGTAAATAGTGTACGTTTCCAGCTTCCTAAGATGGGAAAGGTATATACATATCCCAGTAGCCAGGGTCCCAAAATTCTGCCGTTTTTCTTCCCAACACAGTTGATGGCCTAGATTCGAAGGACCCCCATAAATGCACACACTGACAACATAATGAGGGAAATGAACTGAAGGCCCCATTTAGGATTAAAGAAAAATCAAACTCTGGATGCTGCCAAGTCTCTGGCAATCAGAGTTGTCTTTATACTTCTCTACTTCAATTCATTCATCATCAAGCCCCCAAATAATATTGCACTTCGTGCCATCTCAGAGTTGGTCTTTTGTCTGAAACTGTGAAGGCTCCTCTCAGTTCAAAGCGAAAACCCATGCCTGACCAACTATACCCATTAGGAGGAAGGAGGGGAACATCCTTAGTCTCACACCTCCATGGGGAGCCCTGATCTCCAGACCAAGTCTGTGCCTGACACAAACTGAAAGGAAGCCTTCCAGAATATGGCTTCATCAGCATGGCAACTCACTCCCAGACATCTCTCGGTCTACAACTACAACCCCTGCCTCCTCCTTTGAAGAGGCCAATCTTAGTGCCTGGAATATGTCCTGAAGTGTAAAATGCCGTCAACTGTCACATAGTCAGGGTGTTATCTCCATGCAACAGATTTCAGATGGAAAATTATCAGCTGCATGGAGTCAACTGTCTTTAACAAGACTGAGTTCACTGATAGTGAAGGCAGTAAAGGGGGATGCTTAGAAAGGCTGGTTTGCTATGTTGCCCTCAGACTCTTTTCTTCATGCTGTTGATTTAAAGAGTTTCAACAGGACACCTGATTTACTCAAGATCACATGCAAAAAGATTCTTAGAAACTGAGTCAAAAGCTCTAGACAAAGAAAGACACATGCATTTGCTTCTGGTCTCTCAGGCAATTCTTCAGCAAATGCTTTCTGAAGCGGCTGTAATGGAGTGGCTCAGGTATAAGGTGTAGAAGACAGAAAGGTGGTCAGGACACTGTACCCACCCCCAAAAGAACTTACCAATGAACAGAACCAAGATGCCAATGACACAGAGCAGCCCCCACCCCGGGTGTGGGATGGAATAACACAAAGCTGAGCCTCCAGGGAAGACAGGGAACAGCTTTGCTTTTCCACGTGAATGAGGGACTCTAAGGTCCTGATCTCCTCCTGAGAAAATAAAGGAGATACTGGACAAAAGAGCAACCTCGTGAGTGAATGCACCCAATTTCTAAAGAGCACATGAAGAAACACAAGAACCAGATGGAGAAGGAGGAAGCCTAGGAGAAAGGCAGCCTGGCAGTGGGAGCCAATCTCCCCAGGACACATCAATACATTCTGGAACAGGCAAGTGAACTGCAAAAAAACTGAACAACTTTATGAGCATGGGCTTTGAAGGAAACAAGTGAAGTTCAGGATCTGCCACCAAAGGTGAGCCCTAGTGAAACTGCACGCTTTGGTTGGGACCCAGGAGTGTTACTCCTAAAAAAATCAGGTGCACAGGAAATCCTCCAGCGTTCTTAGGGACTGCACTGCACTGAGTGATTTCATTTGTACACTGGATGAATGGTTCCAGTATTGCTGGAGCCCCAACCCACTTTCCACAAAGAAACTCTCATTGTTTCTGCAGCAAGAGAATTCCATTTTGCTCTACATATTCTTCACCCAAGTGTCATACTGAACAACCTGACCGAATTCAGGGCTAATAAGAACATGTGATGAGGCTGAAACAGAAAAGACAACGTAGACAGACCCAGAGGGGATCCAGTTATCAAAGTGGTCAACGCCGCTACCTTTCCTTTTCTACCCCAATGAATCACACAACAACGTGTGACAAGCAGTTAGAACAGAAAGGAAAATGCAGGTGACACAAGTCAAGGTAGGAAGGGCAGGCACAATTCTCCAGAATGCATTTGGCACAAATACTCTAGATCCAATTTTAAAAGAAATACAATTATCTACACTGGCCGCCACAAAAATTCATACAACAGTATTTGTGACAATTAATGCAGGAATCACTTACTCTTCTGCAGCCAATTTTCTTAGTTCAGAGAAATCAACCACGATATCCACTTTCTTCATCAGCTGTTTCAATTCTGCATCCTTAAGTGCTCCCCCCCACCCCCGCCCCGAAACTGAATGCACTGCACTTTTCTTCCAGGAACTTTTTACATTCTGTAAAGGATGCATTTTCTTTTGTTTGTGTGTGCACTTGGTTTTGATGGGGAAAGGAGAAGGGCAAGACCTTCAAGGCAGAAAGGCATCCTTTCCCTTCCCAATGCAAACTCATTGCCACCATATGGGGATTTCTTCCCCCAAATTAATATACCTTCCAGTACACATTTTTTGTACCTCAAGGCTCTCTGCTCTCAATCCTCGAATGCATCTTGGACCTTTAAGACAGATATGAGAAAAGACATTCAAGAACTCATGATCACAGAACAATGTGAGTGCACCCCCGCACACACACATATATATCCATCCCTATTCACATTGAAAATGCTCTGTTTGGCATTAAGAGAGGAAGGGGCTGTACAATTGGGCTAGTATTACCCTTCATCCCTCAAGTATCTTGTGGATATTCTACAGATCTAGGAAGGTAGTGCTGAATTATGTGATAATTACCTAGTTGTGAAAATAAACGATACTTCTTAGTCCTTGAAATAGCAAACTTCATGTAGTGGTCCTAAGTGAAATGCCCGCTTACTGTTCAGTAGGAGTTTCAGTTCCTAGATGCCCCCTTCTCTACTGTGGTAAACAGCAAGCGAATATGCTGCACTCACCTCACCCAAAGAACAAAAAGCCTCCCAAGCCACATCATGTTAAATCTGAACAGCCAACCTTCTTTTACAGCTTTATTTTATTAAGTTCAATATATTAACATATGATGTATTATTAGTTTCAGAAGTAGAGCTCAGTGATTCATTAGTTGCATATAACACCCAGTGCTCATTACATCACATGCCCTCCTTAATGTCCGTCATGCAGTTACTCCATCATGTCATCCACTGCCTCTCCAGCAACCCTCAGCTTGTTTCCTACATTTAAGAGTCTCTTATGGTTTGTCTTCATCTCTGATTTGTCTTATTTTCCTTTTCTCTCCCTTCCACTATAATCCCCTGTTTTGTTTCTTAAATTCCACATATAAATGAAATCATAGGATAATTGTCTTTCTCTGATTGACTTATTTCACTTAGGATAATGCCCTCAAATTCCATTCATGTCATTGCAAATGGTAAGATTTCATTTTTGATGTCTAATATTCCATTTTATATATATACACACACACACACACACACACACACACACACACACACACACACACACCACATCTTCTTTATCCATTCATCTGTCGATGGACATCTGGACTCTTTCTATAGTTTGGGTATTGTGGACATTGCTGCTATAAACATTTGGGTGTAGGTGCCCCTTTGGATCACTATGTTTGTATTCTTCGGGTAAATACCCAGTAGTGCCATTGCTGGGTCACAGGGGAGCTCTATTTTCAACTTTTTGAGGAAACTCCATACTGTTTTCCAGAGTGGCTGCACCAGCCTGCATTCCCACCAACAGTGTAAGAGGGTTCCCCTTTCTCTGCATCCTCGCCAACATCTGTCCTTTCCTGACTTGTAAATTTTACCCATTCGGACGGGTGTGAGGTAGTATCTCATTGTGGTTTTGATTTGTATTTCCCTGATGCCAAGGGATATGGAGGATTTTTTCATCTGTCTATGGGCCATTTGTATGTCTTCTTTGGAGAAGTGCCTGTTCATGTCTTCTGCCCATTTCTTGAGTGGATTATTTGCCTTTTGGGTGTTGAGTGTGTTAAGTTTTTATAGATCTTGGATACTAGTCCTTCATCTGATAAGACATTTACAAATATCTTTTCCCATTCTCACAGTTGTCTTTTGGTTTTGTTGACTGTTTCCTTCACAGATCTGTGCTTTTTATCTTTTTGAAGTCCCAATAGTTCATTTTTGCCATGGTTTCCCTTTCCTTTGGAGACGTGTCTAGCAAGAAGTTGTTGTGACTGAGGTCAAGGAGGTTATTGCCTGTGTCCTTTCTAGGATTGTGAGGGATCCCTGTCTCGCATTTAGATATTTCGTCCATTTTCAGTTTATTTTTGTGTACGGTGTAAGAAAGTGGTGCAGTTTCATTTTCCTACATGTAGCTGTCCAATTTTCCAAACACCATTTGATAAAGAGACTCCTTTTCCCATTGGATATTCTTTCCATCTTTGTCAAAAATTTGTTGACCATAGGCTTGAGGGTCCATTTCTGGGTTCTCTATTCTGTTCCATTGGTCTGTGTGTCTGTTTTTGTGCCAGTACCATACTGTCTTGGTGATTACAGCTTTGTAATTTAGTTTGAACTCTGGAATTAGGAAGCCACTAGCTTTGGTTTTCGTTTTCAACATTCCTCTGGCCATTCATGGTCTTTTGTGGTTCTATACAAATTTTGGGATTATTTGTTCTAGCTCTGTGAAAACTGTTGATGGTATTTTGATACGGATTGCATTGAATATGTAGATTGCTTTGGGTAGCATAGACATTTTAACAATGTTTGTTCTTCCAATCCATGAGCATGGAATGTTTATCCATGTCCATTTCTTCCTCAATTTCTTTCATAAATGTTCTGTAGTTTTTATAGTACAGATCCTTCACCTCTTTGGTTAACTTTATTCCTAGGTATCTTATGGGTTTTGGTGCAATTGTATATAGGATGGATTCCTCAATTTCTCCTGTCATGTTCCTGACCTTAGGGGAAAGGCTATTAGATTTTTCCCCCCTGAAAATGATATTTGCTCTGGGCTTTTTGTTTATGGCTTTTATGATCTTGTTGTATGTTCCCTCTATCCCTAAACTGTAGAGAGTTTTAAGCAGAAAGGATGCTCTACTTTGTCAAATGCTCTTTCTCTATCTACTGAGACGATCATATGTTTCTCGTCTTTTATTAGTGTAGTGTATCACGTTGATGGATTTGTGGATGTTGAACCACCCATCTAACCCAGGAATAAATCCCACTTGGTCGTGGTGAATAATCCTTTTAATGTACTGTTGGATCCTATTGGCTAGTATTTTGGTGAGAATTTTTGCATCCATGTTCATCAAGGCTATTGGTCTGTAATTCTCCTTTTTGATGGGGTCTTTGTCTGGTTCTGGGATCAAGGTAATGGTGGCCTCATACAATGAGTTTGGAAGTTTTCCTTCCATTTCTATTTTTTGGAACAGTTTCATAAGGATAGGTATTAATTCTTCTTTAAATGTTTGGTAGATATCCCCTGGGAAGCCATCTGGCCCTGGGCTTTTGTTTGTTGGGAGATTTTTGATGAATGCATCAATTTCCTTAGTGGTTATAGGTCTCTTGTTTGGTGGGAGATTTTTGATGACTGCTTCAATTGCCTTAGCGGTTATAGGTCTGTTCAGGCTTTCTATTTCTTCCTGGTTCAGTTTTGGTAGGTGATACATCTCTAGGAATGCATCTATTTATTCCAGATTATCTAATTTGCTGGCATAGAGTTGCTCATAATATGTTCTTATAATTGTTTGTATTTCTTTGGTGTTGCTTGTGATGTCTCCTCTTTCATTTATGATTTCGTCGATTTGGGTCATTTCTCTTTTCGTTTTGGTAAGTCTGGCCAGGGGTTTATCAATCTTGTTAATTCTTTCAAAGAACCAGCTCCTAGTTTCGTTGATCTATTCTACTGTTCTTTTGGTTTCTATTTCTTTGATTTCTGCTCTGATCTTTATTATTTCTCTTTCCTGCTGGGTTCAGGCTTTATTTGCTCTTTTTTATCTAGCTCCTTTAGGTATAGGGTTAGGATGTGTATTTGAGACATGTCTTGTTTCTTGAGAAAGGCTTCTTTTCCCTAAGGACTGCCTTGGCTGCATCCCAAAGATTTTGAACAGTTGTGTTTTCATTTTCATTGGTTTCTATGAATTTGTTTAATTCTTCTATAGTTTCCTGGTTGACCCATTCATTCCTTAGTAGCATGCTCTTTAGCCTCCATGTATTTGAGTTCTTTCCGACGTTCCTCTTGTGATTGAGTTCTAGTTTCAAAGCACTGTGGTCTGAAAATATGCAGGGAAGGATCCCAATCTTTTCGTACTGGTTGAGACCTGATTTGTGACCTAGGATGGGATCTATTCTGGGGAATGTTCCATGGGCACTAGAGAAGAATGTGTATTCCGTTGCTTTGGGATGGAATGTTCTGAATATGTCTGTAAAGTCCATTTGGTCCAGTATGTCATTTAAAGTCTTTAATTCCTTGTTGATCTTTTGCTTAGATGATCTGTCCATTTCAGTTAGGGGGGTGTTAAAATCCCCCACTATTATTGTACTGTTGTCAATGTGTTTCTTTGCTTCTCTTATCAATTGCCTTATATAATTAGCTGCTCCCATGTTAGGGTCATAGATATTCACAATTGTTAGATCTTCTTGTTAGATAGACCCTTTAGGTAGGATATAGGGCCCTTCCTCAACTCTTATTACAGTCTTTGGTTTAAAATCTAATTTGTCTGATATAAGGATTGCCACCCGAGCTTTCTTTTGGTGTCCATTAGCACGGTCAATGGTTTTCCACCCCCTCACTTTCTATATGGGGGTGTCTTTGGGTCTGAAATGAGTCTCTTGCAGACAACATATCAATGGGTCTTGTTTTTTAATCCATTCTGATATCCTCTGTCTTTTGATTGGGGCATTTAGCCCATTGACATTCAGGGTAACTATTGAAAGATAGGAATTTAGTGCCACTGTATTGCTTGCAAGGTGACTGTGACTGTATATTGTCTGTGTTCCTTTCTGGTCTATGTTGCTTTTAGCCTCTCTCTTTGCTTAGAGGATCCTTTTCAATATTTCTTGTAGGCCTGGTATTGTGTTTGCAAATTCCTTTAGTTTTTGTTTGTCCTGGAAGCTTTTTATCTCTCCTATTTTCAATGACAGCCTAGCTGGATATGTATTCTTGGCTGCATATTTTTCTCGTTTAGTGCTCTGAAGTTATCATGCCAGTCCTTTCTGCCCTGCAGGTCTCTGTGGATAGGTCTGTTGCCAATGAAATTTTTCTACCATTCTAGGTTACATATCTCTTCTCCAGAGCTGCTTTCAGGATTTTCTCTTTGTCTCTGGGACTCCTAAGTTTTACTATTAGATGTCGGGGTGTTGACCTATTTTTATGGATTTTGAGAGGGTTTCTCTGTGCCTCCTAGGTTTTGATGCCTGTTTCCTTCCCCAAATTAGGGAAGTTCTCTGCTATACTTTGCTCCAATATACCTTCTGCTCCTCTCTCTCTTTCTTCTTCTTCTGGGATCCCAATTATTCTAATGTCGTTCTGTCTTATTTTATCGCTTATCTCTTGGATTCTTCCCTCGTGATCCAGTATTTCTTTGTGTCTCTTTTTCTCAGCTTCTTTATTTTCCGTCATTTGGTCTTCTATATCACTGATTCTCTCTTCTGCCTCATTTATCCTAGCAGTTAGAGCCCCCATTTTTGATTGCACCTCATTCATAGCCCTTTTGATTTCACCTTGGTTAGATTTTAGTTCTTTTATTTCTCCAGAAAGGGTTTCTCTAATAACTTCCATGCTTTTTTCAAGCCCAGCTAGTATTTTTAAAATCATCATTCTGAATTCTAGGTGCGATATCGTACTAATGTCCGTATTGAGTATGTCCCTGTCAGTCAGCACTACCTCCTGATCTTTTTGTTGAGGTGATTTTTTTTCCATCTTGTCATTTTGTCCAGAGGAAAATAGATGAATGAGAGAACAAAATGCTAACAGGGTAACAACGTCCCCAGAAAATACACTCTCAACAAATCAGAAAAGACCTGAAACCCGGGAAAAGAAATGGAAGGAAAGAAAAAAGAAAAAGAAAAAAACAAAACAGAACAGAACAGAACAAAACAAAACAAAAAACAGAATACGATCAAATATGATCAGGCTGGTGAATAGATCAGGGCCACACACTAGATTTTGGGTGTATTTTGGTCTGTTATAAGAAAGTGCCTCCCAAAATTTTAAAGAAAGAAAAACATATTTCTGCAAAAATAAGGGTTGATACAATGAAGGGATGGAATATGAGTGTAAAGTTGAAAATTATAAAAAATTTATAAAAGGAATTGATAAGAATTTGTTTGAAAAAAGAATAGGATTTAAAAAAAAGAAAAAAGAAAAAAAAGTGGAGAGAATGTGATCAGGCAGGAGACTAGAACAAAGCCATACACTAGAGATTTAGGGTATATTTTGATCTCTTAGAAGAAACTCAAAATTTTAAAAGGAAACAACTTACATATATGTGCCAAAATTAAGGGTAACTTCTATGAAGGGATACAATATGACTCTAAAAATGAAAAATAAAAATGTTTTTTAAAAAAGGGATTGATAAGATGTTGGTTGAAAAAGGGAAAAAGAAAAATTCAGAAAGAATTAACTCTGAAAAACTAAATAAGAATCATGGTGAAAAAAGCCATGGATTCTATGTACAGTATTCGCATAGCACTGGAGTTCTGCCATTCTCATTGATAGGTAAACTTGGTCTTGGCTGGCTGTTCGTTCTGATCTTCTGGTGGAGGGGCCTGTTGCCGTGGTTCCCAAACGTCTTTGCCAGAGGTGGAATTGCCCCACCCTTGCCTGGTTCAGGCTAAGTAATCTGCTTGGGTTTACTCTCGGGAGCTTTTGTTGCCTGCAAGCTTTCCCTACAGCTTTGGAGGACGAGAGTGAAAATCGCGGCCTCCCAATCTCCACCCCGGAGGAGCCAAGAATTCGGGGCCCCGCTCCTCAGTGCGCCCCCAGAGAAAAGCACTCAGTCACTCCCGTCTCCCCGGTCTCCGGCCGCACTCCGTGCTCACCTGGCCTGTGACCCAGCGTTTCTATCTCTGGCACCCGACCCGGTGTGGAGTCTCCAAACCCAGCAGATCCCTGCGGTGTGCTCCCACGTCACTCCTCTTGGGTGAGAAAGAGGAGTCTCCCTGGATCTGCCACTTGTTGGGTCCCTGCTGGAGGAGCAGTGGCCCGACTGTGCCACGGATCATGGTTTATGGCAACCCCGAGCTGAGAGCCCACGCCTCAGCTCTGTCTCTGCAGCCAGCTTCCCTGCTCTGATCCCTGGGAGCTCTGCCACACTCAGGCACCCCCAGTTTTCCTGTGACCCCGAGGGTCCTGAGACCACACTGCCCCGCGAGGGTTCCACCCCCAGCTTAGCCACTGGAGTGACGTCCCTCAGCGGAGCCGACTTCTAAAAGTTCCAATTTTGTGCTCCGCGGCTCTATCACTTGCCAGAAGCGGCCGAAAGAGGCCCCCTCCCCCGCCAGCTATCCTCCTGAATATCGCCTCGGATTCACTTCTCCGCACGTCCTACCTTCCAGAAAGTGGTTGTTTTTCTGTTCAGAGTGTTGTGGCTCTTCTTTTCTTCAATATCCTGTTGAGTTCGTAGGTGTTCAGAATGGTTTGATCCCTATCCAGCTGAACTCCTGAGACCAGACGAAATCCAGGTCTCCTACTCCTCACCGTCTTGCTCTGCCCCCTCGCTGTTACGCCTTCTAAATCTCAAGTCCACCCCCTTTAGAACTCAGACTCTTACCCTTGGAGACAATCACTGGACATCCATGCATTCGACCACTGCCCCTTTTGACCCACAGGTGGGAAAAGGGGATAATTTCAATAATGCAAAGATCTAGTTTCTTCTATTAAAACTAACCATGTTGTAGCAGAGCCATCTTTTCACAGTCCACTCCCAGGGGACACTTACCTTGACCATCACACCTTCCAACCTGGAGATTCTCTCTATTGGAAAAGACACCTCCACAGAGATTCTCTTCAGCCTCCCTTGAGAGGCCCTTATCATATACTGCTAACCAAACCTTGTGCTGCCAAATCCCAGGGAATGGACTCTCGAGTCCACAGGACACATTTAACAAGGCACCGAACCCTGACTGGACCTGTACACCATCTGGTGACAGGAAGGTAAACACTTCCCAAATTGACATAAAAAACATCTGGTGAGACAGCTTTCCCCAGATGTCCGGATCAGGCCTGCATTCCTTTTCTCACTGTTGCTATTCTCCTTTTTTTTGCACAGAATGTGCCATTTTCTGCATATCCTAATCTCTTGCAAAAGGAGGAAACTTCTTTGGATTATGACCTTACCAGAAATAGCCTCATTTTGATCTTGTGAGCATTTCTAAAGGTTTAGAAGATTCAGAATTCAAGTCTTTTTTGGGGTTCCGGGGTGGCTCAGTCGTTAAACATCTGCCTTCAGCTCAGGTCATGGTCCCAGGGTCCTGGGATCCAACCCCGCATCCGGCTCCCTTCTCCGCAGGAAGCCTGCTTCTCCCTCTCTCACTCCCCCTGCTTGTGTTCCCTCTCTCGCTGTGTGTCTCTCTGTCAAATAAATAAGTAAAATCTTTAAAAGAAAAAAAAAAGCCATTTCCTTTGCTGTGCAGAAGCTTTTTATCTTGATGAAGTCCCAAAAGTTCATTTTTGCTTCTGTTTCACTAGCCTTTGTAGATATATCTTCAAATAAGTTGCTGTGGCCAACGTCAAAGAGGTTACTGCCTATGTTCTCCTCTAGGATTTTGATGGATTCCTGTTTCACATTGAGGACTTCCATCCATTTTGAGTTTATCTTTGTGTATGGTGTTAGAGAATGTTCAAGTTTCTTTCTTCTGCATGTGGCTGTCCAATTTTCCCAGCACCATTTATTGAAGAGACTTTTTTCCATTGCATAGTTTTTCCTGCTTTGTCCAGGATTATTTGACCATAGAGTTGAGGGGGTCCACATCTGGGCTCTCTATTCTGTTCCATGGGTCTATATGTCTGTTTTTGTGCCAGTACCATGCTGTCTTGGTGATCACTGCTTTGTAATATACCTTGAAATCAGGCAACGTGATGCACCCAGCTTTGTTTTTCTTTTTCAACATTTCCTTGGTGATTCAGAGTCTTCTCTGATTCCATACAAATTTTAGGATTGTTTGTTCGAGCACTTTGAAAAATGTCATAGGGAATTTTGATTGGGATGGCATTGAAAGTATAAACTGCTCTCGGTAACATAGACATTTTAACAATGTTTATTCTTCTGATCCATGAGCATGGAATATTTTTCCATCTTTTTACGTCTTCAGAAAATTAATAGAGCTACCCTATGACCCAGCAATTGTACTACTGGGTATTTACCCCAAAGACACAGATGTAGTGAAAAGAAGGTCCATATCCACCCCAATGTTCATAACAACCATGTCCACAATAGCCAAACTGTGGAAAGAGCCGAGATGCGCTTCAACAGATGAATGGATAAAGAAGATGTGGTCCATATATGCAAGGGAATATTACTCACCCATCAGAAAGGACGAAGACCCAACTTTTCCATCAACATGGATGGGACTGGAGGAGATGATGCTAAGTGAAATAAGTCAAGCAGAGAAAGTCAATTATCATACGGTTTCACTTATTTGTGGAACAGAAGGAATAGCATGGAGGACATTAGGAGAAGAAAGGGAAAAATGAAGGGGGTAATCGGAGGGAGAGATAAACCATGAGAGACTTTGCACCCTGAGAAACAAACTGAGGGTTTTAGAGGGGAGGGTGGTGGGGGGATGGTTTAGCCCAGTGATGGGTATTAAGGCAAATACTCCATGGAGAACTGGGTATTATATGAAAACAATGTATCGTGGATCATTACATCAAAAACTAATGATGTATTGTATGGTGACTAACACAATAAAATATTTAAAAAAAATATTTCTTTTACCAAAACTGAATCCTGATTCTAATCCAAAAGCATTGTTTCTGAATTTACAACATAATAGACCATTTTTGATAGCTCATGTAGTTCGAAACAAATCTTTTGAAATAACAATACTGTTTTGAAATGTCCCATTAGTATTCCTGTTCTTGCAACAAGTTCTCTAACTATTGCTTCATGTTCTTCAGTGTACTCTATGTTCCCAAATGTGCTTGGTGATTTCTTTCAGTATTTCACTATTTTGCTCATAGCCACTTGAGGAAGACACTTCCAGGAGGCATACAGGACTCCGGGTTTGCTTTCAGTCCAAACAAGTGCAAATAATATTTTCAGCTGGCTCCTTTCAGACCTAGGGTCCTGGTTTAGAACCAACATACGGTTTGGAATTCTCATCCTGTTTTCGATTCTGTATTTGCTGTCTCTCAATCCTCTGTAGAAACACTGTTCCAGTGAGGTGATGCTGGCTCACTGGTCTCAATCTTGAGCAGATACAGACTTCACATGGGAAGTTCATGAGAGTTTCTCCCTTCTAATCCTCCCTGTTCCTCGAGTGTCACTTGAGTAGTTTACAACTGTGACGTATATTTCCTCCAACATGAGACATGCCAACCAGAAAAGGCCTCACTGGCACTGAAACACAAAACCACTAAATACAAAGAACTTGACTGTTGATCAAAAATTCTTCCATGGACGCCTGGGTGGCTCAGGTCATGGTCCCAGGGTCCTGGGATTGAGTCCCACATTGGGCTCCTTGCTCAGCGGGCCCTGTTTCTCCCTCTGCTTCTCTGTCTCTCTCTCTCATACATACATACAAATAAATAAAATCCTAAAAAGAAAAGAAATTCTTCCAAGGAAACTTTTTTAAAGTTTTTATTTACATTACAATTAGTCCACATACACTATTATATTCATTTCAGGTGTACAATCTAGCGATTCAACACTTCCAGGCAACACCTGGTGCTCAGCACAAGTGCATGACTTAATCCCTATCACCTACTGAACCCATCCCCCCAAACACCTCCCCTCTGATAACCAACAGCCTGTTCTCTATAGTTAAGAGTGTTTCTTGGTTTGCCTCTTTTTCTTCTCTTTGCTCATTTGGTTTTATAAATTCCACAGATGAGTAAAATCATATAGTATTTATCTCTCTCTGGCTGACTTATTTTGCTCATCAAGGCAAATCTTGATCAGAAGGGGTAAATTTGAAAACTCATAACAGGAAATGTCACAAAACACAGGCAGGTGGTTTGGGCAGGGGGAGCTCTCACACACTACCACTCCAAATAAAGTGGGGACCCAACAGGAAGGCATGGACTTGACCTCGCACATGGATACTCCACTATTCCAGCTAGCTGAACTCTATTCTCATCTCTATATCCCCCCTCTACCTCCTCCAACAGGACTCATCCATGAGAAGCTACAACACTTTGAACTACCAGATGCCGCCAATGGACATTTGGTTTTTAGGAGCCTTCCAAATTGCCCCCTTTTCTCCTGAAAACAGTGAGCCTCTCTGATGTTCCCCAATGTGCCGAAGTTTAGTCAGAACTTCTTTGACCTGCATTCAATTCTCCTTCCTTCTCAACAAACCCAACATTTGCTGATAATTCCCTGAGAGCTTCTACCTTTAAGGTTACAAAGTGGACGGCACTTTGTTTTTACCTGGGGCTCTGGTTCCCGCAGAAATCAGAAAGTGGGATCATAGCTCATTCTTCTAGAAGATCCTGAGAGTCAGCAGTGCATGTATTCCTGTCCCAAATGAATGCGGCTCCCCTTCCTCTGAATTCGGGACACGATTTCTCCTCAGAAACAAGTCTGCCTCTGTAACAAACCAACCACAGCATCTCTGACGTGGCGTCGCGGGACCCCTCAGTCCACGGATCCCTGAGTAAAATACCTCTTGTTCAAATACCCTCAGGGAAAATAAGGACCGAACCAGGGGAACAGCCCCCAAAATGCAAGCCACTGTGCTGCTCACCTACCAGCGCATCCTGGGGGAGCCACCCAGAGCCCCCTCCTCAGCACTCAGGCAACAACTCAGCTTCTTCGTCGCTCCTCAGGAGGCACCAAGTTGCTGCCAAGCCCCCACGGTCTCCCCAGGGCAGCTGCCGAACTTACTGGAAACGCGGCCCTGGCTCTCGGAGGGGCGCTGGGTCCTCAGGGGACGGCAGAAACCTCTCCTGCCCTGAGGCACCCTGGGTCAGATAACGCCTTGGTGTCCTTTTAACAGCCCGCAGTCGCTACGCACGCAGGGAAAACACCCCTCCCGGTTTGTGGTGCGCGCGCGCCCTCTGCCGGCTGCCCTGGGAATCCCTACAATTCTCAAAGCCAGGGCTGCTCAGGTGCAGGCGCTGAGGGGACTCGGGTCCGGCCGAGCCTGTTCTCTAGACTGGGACAGGTCTTTGACAGTGCCTCAGACACAAAGAAATCTTTCCCTTCTCCTTTCTGTGTCACTGAAGAATGAAAACGATTTTGTCAATGTCATTAGGTAATTGGTAGTGCTTGCACCACTCCCCTTAGAAATACAGATTGCAAACTTAATGTGAAGTAACAGATAACTGTGTTTACCCACCAAAATATTTGTAGTACGGAAAACATTGACACCCATTACACTATTTTAATTTTTCTTTCATTCTTCCTCTTAAGAAAAGAATAATTTCTGGTCAGGTCAGGATATATGAAATTCCATTTATACAAGGCATCATCTAGCACCATGATCTTGATCGTGACAGCGTATTTTTGACTTTGCCATTCAACTGTTTGGGGACACATAGGTGACAGGGTCAAAATGCAAACCTAGAGGGAGCTACACATGCGTTATGAATTGCTTCATGGCTCCTTAGATAATATTTTCAATGAAAAATGCTTTAGACATGGCAGATGGATGAAATCATTTCCATCAGTCTGGTAAGGAACCAATTTCACCTTCAAATACTAATTGCCATCTGGTTACAACTAGAAGAAGCTTGGTGAAGTATGATGTTTCTGCTTGGATGTAAGAGAATGCTTGGGTTTTTTTAATCCATTTTATTTTATTCTTTGTAAAGATTTTATTTATTTGACACAGAGAGACAGCAAGAGAGGGAACACAAGTAGGGGGAGAGGGAGAGGGAGAAGCAGTCTTCCCGCTGAGCAGGGAGCCCGATGCGGGGCATGATCACCTGAGCCAAAGGCAGACATTTAAAGACTGAGCCACCTAGGCGCCCCGAATGCTAGGGGTTTGAAACCGTCCACCTACCATCCTGCATCAGGATCCACAGTGGACATGAGGATAGCAACCCCCCATCCTGCTGCACATTGCTAGCCCCAGAGGGAGAATACGGACCTTATTCTCGAGTACTCTGGGTCGAGATCAGCAATGCATCTGTGCCAGTCCCAGGCTGCAGGACCTGAGGCCTGGTTTTGGAACTTGAGCAAGGCCCCGCTGGTACAGGAGGGCCTCCCTGGCCCATGGTTCCCCCTCCAAACACCTGGACCACCTCCCCCTTTCCTCCTTGCAATTCCTCTTTGTCCCTTCTCCCTACCCCTATCTCCCTCTGATTCTTCCTCACCCTCTCTCAGATTCCTGGTGGTGCCACACTCCCTGGGTGTTGTCCAGGAGTCCCTTGAGAGAGAAGCTTATGAACTTTATGAATTAAAATTAATAAGCATCATGCAGATCCCGCACAGATCAAGCATGAGATTCAGCTTGGCATTTTTCCATTTATGTGCATAATTTAAACCCCACACTGACACCTAATGAGGTGACAGAGTTAAGTGGCATTTCTAGGAATGTTTAACGTGTAACAGCTTCTCCGTTAGTATGGGACGATTTGAACACCATAAATCTTTCTATCCAAAGGCAAATTCCCAGGACAGAAGGAGGTCTATTTTACTGCCATATGTTCAGTATCATGTTCATTCAGTTCACACTGATTTTTCCTTCGAGATTTCCTTCTGTAGTTTTGTTCCAAAGGGTATTTGATTGCCAAACATATGTGGAAATGCTACTTATCATTTCTTCAACGATCCAGCACATTTGCGAATGTGATCAAAGAACATCCTTTGTGGGTTTCACTCTTCTGAAATATACTGAGACTTGCTTTCTGTCCAATTCATGGTTAAATTTTATAAACATATGATATGTCCTTAAAAATAATGACTCTCCTTTATCTGTTTGGTAATAGAACCTAGAGATTTCTGTGTATAAATATATGTATTAATATATATACATAGTTCTGTATCTGTATCTATATATTCATTTTATATGAATGTAGAATATTTAGTTTTATTTTTTAACATTTTATCTCATCTAATATCTAAATGTATAATTTTTATACATGTATTTTATGTATTTAGTTTGTATCTCCTTCTATATGATATGTACTTTATATGACTATGTATCTACTTCTACATTCAGATGTTTTAACTGTCCAAATTTTCTGCATCCTTACTAATTTGGGGGCTGCTGAGAGAGGGCTGTGAAAATTTGTCACTCGAGGATTTTATTTTTCTTGCAGTTTTTTTTAAGATTTTACTTATTTATTTGAAAGAGAGAGCAGAGAGAGAGAAAAAGCGTGAGTGGGGGGAGGGGCAGAGGGTGAGGGAGAAGCAGACTCCCGCTGAGCAGGGAGCTGGATGTGGGGCTCAATTCCAGGTCCCTGGGATCATGACCTGAGCCGAAGGCAGACACTTAACAGACTGAGCCACGCAGGGGCCCCTCTTCTTGCAGTCTTGTCAAACATTCCTTTATATGTTTGGCATCCATGTAATTAAGATCCACAATTTTATTTCCTTTTATCATTTTGTAGCAACTTTTCTTTATATCTAGTAAAGCTTTTGGCCTTATGTGTATTTTACCTGATATTACTATAATCACAGCAGCTTTTCTTTGATTGGTGTTTGTATGGTTTATTGTTTTTCCAGTAGCTTATTTTCAAAATATCTACAACCTTATGTGTTAGATGAGTATCATGTCAAATGTTTATGGGATTTTTAAAGATTTTATTTATTTATTTGACAGAGAGAGAGAGACAGCGAGAGAAGGAAGACAAGCAGGGGGAGAGAGAGAGGGAGAAGCAGACTTCCCGCTGAGCAGGGAGCTGGATGTGGGGCTCAATCCCAGGACTCTGGGATCATGACCTGAGCTGAAGGCAGATGCTTAACCAAATGAGCCACCTAGGCATCCCAAAAGTTTCCACTTGATGGTTGGTTCATTGGTTTAGAAAGTTGTGGGTTTTTATCTGGTTTACAGTTGTTGGTTGGTTGGTTGGTTTAGAAAGTTGTGGGTTTTTATCTGGTTTACAGTTCTTGGTCGGTTGGTTGGTTTGGAAAGTTGTGGTTTTTTATCTGGTTTACAGTTGTTGGTCGGTTGGTTGGTTTAGAAAGTTGTGGGTTTTTATCTGGAAAGTTGTTTTATCTGAAAGTTGTGGATTTTATCTTTTGGTCCATTTGCATTCAGTGGGACCTTTTTCTCTTCCAGTTTACATTTACCACCTCATGATGTGCATTCTTTTTGTCCAGACTTCTCTATTTTTTCTTCTCTTTTTAAAATCTATTACTATCTCATATTATGCCCTTCACTTTGATCCTGCCTCATGAGCCACATGGAAACAGTCTAGTTTCACGATAAGTAAGTGGTGTTAAGTTCACCGTGGTTGCCACAGTCTGTATCTTGTGCCCCAACATTATTTCACCCAAAGACCTTAGTTAGCATCTACTGATAACTGGTGGCTGAATTGTTACGATTTTTTTTTTTTTTGGTGATTTCTTCTTTCCACTTTCTACTATTTTTTTTTTTTGAGGAATCTTTTGTAAGAATTTTTCCCTTCTCTCCAATCCCAATTTTTAACGCTTTTCTTAAGTAGAACTGTAGACTCATGGATTATCATTCAGTATTAGGAAACTGTTCCTGTGATGATTCATTTTGAACTGCAGGTTGTCTTGATTTGGACAATGGTGACCCTTTCAAGCTGGCTCCTGCATCCTTTTCACATGAAGAGGTCCTCATTCTCGGTCCTCAGAAGTTCAGGCACGGAAACCCGGAGCCTGAGAAAGGATTCACATCTGCTTGATAAAAAAAAAAATCTCTCAGTCTACACCAGAGTCCAGTAAGTTTAGGGAACAACCTGATGGATCTGAAAAGGTTCTGGTTGATAAGTAACCTCATCAGAGGTGGAGTAAGAAGCCACTGGCCTGAGGACAATGCTGAGTCTTCCCCGAAGACAGGCACTCTGAATCTACTTTCCTGGGTGAGACTGCTTTTATTCTATTTTCTCTTCTCCATGCAAGTATTTTGAGTTCTATTAGGATTTATTTTTATCTTTTTTTTATTTTATTATGTTATGTTAGTCACCATACAATACATCATTAGTTTTTGATGTGGTGATCCACTGTTTTCGTATAACACCCAGTGCTCTATTAGGAATTAAATACCCCTCTACTCCCTTTACCAGAAAGAATCAAGTGGCATGTAGCTCTATAGGAACTTAGAGAGTGTTGAGTAGAAGGGAAGGCTCTCCATTGGTTGGAATCTTAGCTCCTTCCCTCACTAGCTGTGTGCCTTTCTCTGAGCCTCAGCTTGCTCATCTCCAAAATGGGGATGACAATGAGATTTTGTACTGTGGGGCACTGTCGCCTGAGAGAAGAATGATTAGTAAAGATCTTTGAAGCACACCTGACATAAAGCACTCAATAAGCATGACATCCTATTACTTACCTTTCCTTTCCTCACATTTTTTAGTTATTGGCTTTATATCTGGACCATCTTTCAGGGCAAGGCGTAAGCATTGACTGTATCTCCCAACCTCCACCTTCCCCAAAATACGCTGGTGCTCTTTCCAGTGCCTGGCAAAAGCCTAGAGTTCAATGTATTTCTGTTGAATTCAATTACTTCTTTGCTATACGTCAATATCCAGGCAATCCAGGACTCCAGACTGGGGCCCATTCCCTCGTGCAGTCCCAGGACTTAAGTAAAGGCAGAGCAGGACCTTCAGTCATACTCACATCCCCTCTTACTAATCAGAGGGGATCAGGAGAGATGGAGGACCCAAGGAACCTCTGACATCTGAAGGGTGAGAGTCTGGAGACAAGATGGATCTTGGGAAACCTTGTGGAGCAGAAAATGAGGAAGTGGCACAGAAAGTGGGAACAGGGGAGGTGGGTTTGGATGAGAATGAGTCTAGAACTGGAGACAAAGAGAAGGACTAGGAATGTGTCTAGGGGGCATTTAGATAAGAAGTACCCTTATGGCCAAAACAGGAGTCAAAGGACCTTCAAAGGATAGGATATTTGAACTCAAAAATAGTGCCACTGATAATGAAACTACAACAAATGTGTCCTTCCAGCCTGAGCATTCCACTTTGTGTGACAAGTTGAATCATCTCACTATGATCTATGTCACTCTACCACCTTGTATGGGTGGCTTTTAAGTTTTCACACACAAGGGAAAAAATGTAAGTTGATTCTCATGACCGAGCTTTGAGATCTCCCAAGAACGTGTGTCTTTTTTAAAAGTAGATTCTCTCCTGGGGCACAGAGGGACAATATCACAATGCTTGGCAGCACCAGGAGTTATGAGTGGTTGGGTGCCTCAGAAAGTGACTCTAAGACAAGGATGTGAGTATAAGTAGTTTCTCTGGAAGGGTCTTCAGGAAGCAATGACAGGAGCTAAGACGTGAGGAGTCGAGCCAACACACAAGACAGGGTATTAGTTTAGAGGTCACTGCTGTGGGCAACTCCATCTCCATCTGCAGGGAACATCCAGAAGACTGTGCAGAACAGCCCTGAGTCATCCCGCCCGTGTATGAAAAGACCTGCATGGAATGGGTGCTGCTCTCGTGGACATGAATTACCTGGCAGAAGAGCTCACTGCCCCATCCAAAGAAGCCATTAGGAAGTCAACGGACACCCTCAGGCAAAGAGCTGCCGGCAACTGCAGTAGGCAGTTACTGTGTGTGCAGGACGGGGGTGCCAGTGACGACAGCAGGGCACCAACCCTCTCCTTACATGTGTATATTCAGTATCATGTCCCCTGGGATCTGAAACATTGAGAACTTAGTGCAGTGCTCCACGTCATATGCAAAATGGCATGGTTCCTTACTTTTATTATCACTTATAGTCCCAACACTGATACTTCCTAAATAACAAATAACTTCTGTCCCATGAAAACCCAAACTCCACTATTTGAGTCTAGAAGTTTCAATTCAAGCAACTTTTCTAATAAGCACTCTTCAAAACTTACCAGGGACAAAGACACCTTTAACAAGGGATGGAGGACTACCTAAAGTCTACACCTTGAGTGTAGCACAGTGAACACTTTCCTCCTCCAGGAAAAAATTCCCATTCCCTGGAGTCTCAGAAGGCTGGGATCTGAAGCTTAAGAGTGTTCACTGTCCTTGAAATCAGTGTTACCAAGTGCAGTTTTACAATCTTAACAGCAATTCATTGTATGTTGCACTAGTGACAAAATGAAAAAATCTAATCATGTTCTTTCCTATAAATATTAACAATTATCTATGTGCCTTGAAATCAACTATATAGGGGCGCCTGGGTGGCTCAGACGTTGGGTGTCTGCCTTTGGCTCAGGTCATGATACGGGGGTCCTGGGATCGAGCCCCGCGTTGCGCACCCTGCTCCACGGGAAGCCTGCTTCTCCCTCTGCTGCTCCCCCTGCTTATGTTCCTGTTCTTGCTGTCTCTCTCTCTCTCTCTGTCAAATAAATAAATAAAATCTTTAAAAAAATTAAAAAAGAAATCAACTATATATTTTTTAATTTTTTATTGTTATGTTAATCACCATATATTACATCATTAGTTTTTGATGTATATATATATTTTTCTTTTTGAGAGAGAGAGAGAGAAGAGTGTGAATGGGTAGGGAAGGCTAGAGAGACAGGGAGACTCTTAAGCCGACTCCATGCTTAGTGTGGAGCCTGATTTGGGGCTTAGTCTCAGGACCCTGAGATCACGACTTGAGCCAAAACCAAGACTCTGACGCTAAACCAACTGAGCCAACCAGGCACCCCCATATCAACTATCTTTTATCCCCTCAATAACCTCTATACAGCCCTTGTTGGCATTAATCTTTCTATTATTATAATCATGATTTTTCTCTCCATGAATATTAATTAACCACTAGAATGGTAAGCACCAACTTTATAGAGCACCAAGTGATGAGACACCCATTATAGATTAGACAACTACATTATGATAGAATACATGTTAGATATGATTTATCTGAACATAAACTAGTGTAAAATAGATCATTCTGTGATTTCTATATTGTTGTGTATTACTCAATTTCTGTAACATAAATTCTATTATTTAAATGAAACAATAGAACAGAATATGTGTCAATTACTAGTAAGTAATGGTAGGACTAATTATGCAACGTTATGTGTTAAAAATAAAAAGCAATGATTACTAATAAACTTTTCACTTTATAATAGGTTTAGATTTATCAACAAAAAAATAGGAAAGACAGTATTGAGCATTTCCATATGCATAACACAGTTGGCCAACTATTTTTCTTTTATTTTAATTCCACTACAGTCAACATACAGTGTTCTATTAGTTTCTGGTATACAGTAGAGCGATTCAACACTTCCATGCAGTATCCAGGGCTCATCAGGACAAGTGCACTCCTTAATCCCCATCACCTATCTCACCCATGCTCCCAACCATTTCCCTTCTGGTACCCATCACTTGGTTCTCTAGAGTTAAGAGTCTGGATGAAAGACCTCCAAGGGAGACAAGAGTCTCTCAAAATCCTAGAGGAGAACAGAGGCAGCAACCTCTTCAACCTCAGCCACAGCAACTCCTTCCCAGACACATCTCCAAAGGCAAGGGAAAGAAAAGCAAAAATGAACTACTGGGACTTCCTCAAGACCAAAGTCTTCTGTACAACAAAGCAAACAGTCAACAAAACTAAAAGGCAACCTACAGAATGGGAAAAGATATTTGCAAATGATATATCAGATAAAGGGCTAGTATGGTAAATGAAATAAGTCAAGCAGAGAAAGACTATTATCACATGGTTTCACTCATATGTGGGACATAAGGAATAGCACGGAGGACTACAGGGGACGGGAGTGAAAACCGAAGGGGAAGAAATTAGAGAAGGAGACAACCATGAAAGACTCAGGACTCCGGGAAACAAACTGAAGCAGAAAGGAGGGGTTTGGAGGAATGGGTTAGCCAGGTGATGGGTTTTAAGGAGGGTACATGTTGTGATGAGCATTTGGTTGTTATATGCAACTAATGAATCGTTGAACACTACACAGAAAACTAATGATGTACTCTATGTTGGCTAACTGAACATTAAAAAAAAAAAAATGGCCAGTATTAGGACGCCTGGGTGGTTCAGTCATTAAGTGTCTGCCTTCAGCTCAGGTCATGATCCTGCTCAGGGGTAAGCCTGATTCTACCTCTCCCAATTCCCCTGTTTGTGTTCCCTCTCACGCTGTCTCTGTCTGTCAAATAAATAAATAAAATCTTTAAAAGAAAGGGCTAGTATTCAAGATATATAAAGAACTTATCAAACTCAACACCCAAAAAACAGAGAATCCAGTCAAGAAATGGGCAGACGATATGAACAGACATTTCTCCAAAGAAGACATCCATATGGTCAACAGACACATGAAAAAATTCTCCATATCACTTGGCATCAGGGACTTATAAATCAAAACCACAATGAGATACCACTTCACACCAGTCAGAATGGCTACAATTAACAATGCAGGAAACAGCAGATATTGGCGAGGATGTGGAGAAAGGGGAACCCTCCTACACTGTTGGTGGGAATGCAAACTGGTGCAGGCACTCTGGAAAATGATATGTTCCTCAAAAAATTAAAAATTCAGCTACCCTATGACCCAGCAATTGCACTACTAGGTATTGACCCCAAAGATGCAAATGTAGTGAGCTGAACAGGCACCTGTACCCCAATGTTCATAGAAGCAATGTCCACAATAGCCAAACTGTGGAAAGAGCCCAGATGTCCATCAACAGATGAATGGATAAAGAAGATGTGATATATATATATACAATGGAATATTAGTCAGCCATCAGAAAAGATGAATACTTACCATTTACTTTGACATGAATGGAACTGGAGGGTATTATGCTAAGAGAAATTAGTCAATCAGAGAAAAACAATTATCATATGGTTTCACTCATATGTGGAATATAAGAAACAGGGCAGAGGACCGTAGGGGAAGGGAGTGAAAACAGAACGGAAAGTCATCAGAGAGGGAGAAAAACTATCAGAAACTCTTAATTATTGGAAACAAACTGAGGTAATGTAAGGTGATTAACATAACAATAAAAATGAAACAAACTGAGGGTTGCTGGAGGGGAGAAGGGTTGGGGGATGAGTTAATTGGGTGATGAGCATTAAGGAGGGCACATGATGTGATGAGCACTGGGTCTTACACACAACTGATCATTTTTGAACACTATATCTGAAACTAACGATGTACCTATAAGTTGGTTAGTTGAATTTATATTTTAAAAAAGAAAGAAATAAGAGAGCCCGTTTCTTGGTTTGTCTCTCTCTCTTTTTTCACTTTAACAGCCACATGATAGAATCCATCCAAGTGTCCATTCACAGATGAATGGATCAAAAAGATGTGGCATAAAAATACAATGGAATATTACTCAACCATAAAAAGGAATGAAATCTTGCCGTTTGCAAGAACGTGGACAGACTTAGAGAATAGAATGCTAAGCAAAAGAAGTCAGAGAAAGACAAACACCAGATGATTTCACTCACGTGAATTTAACAAACAAATGAGCAGTCTGCCAAATATATCGCCTCAGTTGGTATATCTTCACAACTACTATTCAAAATAGATAATTATTAACTAAACTCTATAGTTTTACTCAGATTTGGTTAGGTTTTAACCCTTTCTGTTCCAGGCTCATCCCAGCTGGCACATCACCCTCAGTCACTCCCCTTGGCCATGACAGTTCTCAGACTTTCCATATTTTCCATCATCTGGAAAGTTTCGAGGAACACAGTTCATATACTTTGTAGAATGATCCTCAGTTGGTTTATGTGTAATGTTTTTCTCAAAGGACTAGACGGGAGTTATGTATTTGGGGGTGGGAGATCACAGAGACAGAATATCCTTATCACTTCACATCAAGAATGTTTACTCTCAAGATGGCTTACCACTATTGATGTTTATCTTTGATCACCTTGCTGGGGGTGTGTTGGCCAAGTTTCTTCTCTGTCCATAAGGTATGTTTCCTCTGGTGAAGTCACTATAGGCACATCTCAAAGAGTGGCAAGTTATGTATCACCTCGTGAAGGCCTAGGTATCTACATAATGCAAGTATTTTATGCATAGAAAATACTCCTTCAATTATGGACTCCTTTCTTTGGTAAGTCTAAGCCTATTTTGAATGAAAATTTTATTAGTGATAACTGTTTTATTTTTTCTAACACATGTTATTGCATAATTAGCCCTAGTAGGACTACTAATAATGGACAATTCATCTTATTATTCTTCTAATTGTTTTATTTAAATAACAACATGCATGTCAGAGAAAACTGAATACCGCAAAATATATAATTCACAGAGATCTGTACCTCATATTTTATATTAAGATAATCACATATCTATAACATTCCATTGTATAGTATGTAAATATGTAGTTTTGTGGTCTTGAAGGAATGTCATTGATTAATTGAGCATAAAGCAGGTCATCCTAGATCACGGGCAATATTTGGATTTTAGAGGATATGATATTTCACAGCATGACTGAACATGTTCAAAAAATGTACAAATACCCAAGTGATTCATTGTGGCTGGCTCAATTGTTCTCAGGAATCCTCATTTTTTTTTTTTCACTGCAGGATTCCATCCTGAGATTCCTAGTCATCCAGCATGACTCTCCCATCCTTCCATTCAAGCAGCTTCTAATGGTCCCCTACATCTGGGCATCCTCTGGGGCATTAGTCTCCTTTGCTCTCTTTCTTTAATTTTTTGTTGCCTTTTTTAAAATTTTTTTATTGTTATGTTAATCACCATATATTACATCAGTAGTTTTTGATGCAGTGTTCCATGATTCATTGTTTGTTCATAACACCCAGTGATCCATGCAGAACGTGCCCTCCTCAATACCCATCACCAGGCTAACCCATCCCCCTAACCCCCTCCCCTCTAGAACCCTCAGTTTGTTTTCAGAGTCCATCATCTCTCATGGTTCGTCTCCCCCTCTGACATACTCCCCTTTTCTTCCTCTCCTGTTATCTTTTCCTTTTTCTTTTTTCTTAAAATATGTTGCAATATTGTTTCAGAAGTAAAGATCTGTTATTCAACAGTCTTGCACAATTCACAGCGCTCACCGTAGCACATACCCTCCCCAAATTCTATCACCCAGCCACCCCATCCCTCCCACACCCAACCACTCCAGTAACACTCAGTTTCTTTCCTGAGATTAAGAATTCCTCATATCAGTGAGGTCATGCGATACATGTCTTTCTCTGATTGACTTATTTCACTCAGCATAACACCCTCCAGTTCCATCCACGTCGTTGCAAATGGCAAGATCTCATCCCTTTTGATGGCTGCATAATATTCCATTGTGTATATATACCACCTCTTCTTTATCCATTCATCTGTCGATGGGCATCTTGGCTCTTTCCACAGTTTGGCTATGGTGGACATTGCTGCTATAAACATTGGGGTACACGTACCCCTTCGGGTCCCTACATTTGTATCTTTGTGGTAAATACCCAGTAGTGCAATTGCTGGATCGAACGGTAGCTTTAATTTCAACTGTTTGAGGGACCTCCATACTGTTTTCCAGAGGGGTTGCACCAGCTTGCATTCCCACCAACAGTGTAGGAGGGTTCCCCTTTCTCCACATCCCCGCCAACATCTGTCGTTCCCTGACTTGTTAATTTTAGCCATTCTGACGGGTGTGAGGTGGTATCTCATTGAGGTTTTGATTTGGACTTCCCTGATTCCGAGCGATGTTGAGCACTTTTTCATATGCCTGTTGGCCATTTGGATGTCTTCTTTGGAGAAATGTCTGTTCATGTCTTCTGCCCATTTCTTGATTGGATTATTTGTTCTTTGGGTGTTGAGTTTCATAAGTTCTTTATAGAATTTGGATACTAGCCCTTTATCTGATATGTCATTTGCAAATATTTTCTCCCATTCTGTCGGTTGTCTTTTGGTTTTGTGGACTGTTTCTTTTGCTGTGCAAAAGCTTTTTATCTTGATGAAATCCCAATAGTTCATTTTTGCCCTGGCTTCCCGTGCCTTTGGCGATGTTTCTAGGAAGAAGTTGCTGCGGCTGAGGTCGAAAAGGTTGCTACCTGTGTTCTCCTTTAGGATTTGGATGGACTCCTGTATCACGTTTAGGTCTTTCAACCATTTGGAGTCTATTTTTGTGTGTGGTGTAAGGAAATGGTCCAGTTTCATTCTTCTGCATGTGGCTGTCCAATTTTCCCAACACCATTTGTTGAAGAGACTGTCTTTTTGCCATTGGACATTCTTTCCTGCTTTGTCAAAAATAAGTTGACCATAGAGTTGAGGGTCCATTTCTGGGCTCTCGATTCTGTTCCATTGATCTATGAATCTGTTTTTGTGCCAGTACCATACTGTCTTGATGATGACAGCTTTCTAATAGAGCTGGAAGTCCGGAATTGTGATGCCGCCAGCTTTGCTTTTCTTTTTCAGTATTCCTCTGGCTATTCTGGGTCTCTTCTGGTTCCATACAAATTTTAGGATTATTCGTTCCATTTCTTTGAAAAAAGTGGATGGTATTTTGATGGGGATTGCATTGAATGTGTAGATTGCTCTAGGTAGCATTGACATCTTCACAATGTTGATTCTCCCAATCCATGAGCATGGAACGTTTTTCCATTTCTTTGTGTCTTCTTCAATTTCTTTCATGAGTATTTTATAGTTTTCTGAGTACAGATCCTTTGCCTCTTTGGTTAGATTTATTCCTAGGTATCTAATGGTTTCGGGGGCAATTGTAAATGGGATCGACTCCTTGATTTGTCTCTCTTCTGTCTTGTTGTTGGTGTATAGGAATGCCACTGATTTCTGTGCATTGATTTTATATCCTGCTACTTTACTGAATTCCTGTATGAGTTCTAGCAGTTTTGGGGTGGAATCTTTTGGGTTTCCCACATACAGTATCATATCATCTGCAAAGAGTGAGAGTTTGACTTCCTCTTTGCCGATTTGGAGGCCTTTGATTTCTTTTTGTTGTCTGATTGCTGTGGCTAGGACTTCTAATACTATGTTGAATAGCAGTGGTGAGAGTGGACAACCCTGCCGCGTTCCTGACCTTAGGGGAAAAGCTCTCAGCCTTTCCCCATTGAGAATGATATTCGCTGTAGGTTTTTCATAGATGGCTTTTATGATATTGAGGTATGTACCCTCTATCCCTATACTCTGAAGAGTTTTGATCAAGAAAGGATGTTGTACTTTGTCAAATGCTTTTTCTGCATCTATTGAGAGGATCATATGATTCTTGTTCTTTCTTTTGTTAATGTATTGTATCACGTTGATTGATTTGCGGATGTTGAACCAGCCTTGCAGCCCAGGAATAAATCCCACTTGGTCATGGTGAAGAATCCTTTTAGTGTACTGTTGGATCCTATTGGCTAGTATTTTGGTGAGAATTTTTGCATCCATGTTCATCAAGGATATTGGTCTGTAACTCTCTTTTTTGATGGGGTCTTGGTCTGGTTTTGCGATCAAGGTAATGCTGGCCTCATAAAATGAGTTTGGAAGTTTCCCTTCCATTTCTATTTTTTGGAACAGTTTCAGGAGAATAGGTATTAATTCTTCTTGAAATATCTGATAGAATTCCCCTGGGAAGCCATCTGGCCCTGGGCTTTTGTTTCTTGGGAGATTTTTGATGACTGCTTCAATTTCCTTAGTGGTTATAGGTCTGTTCAGGTTTTCTATTTCTTCCTGGTTCAGTTTTGGTAGTTGATACATCTCTAGGAATGCACCCATTTCTTCCAGGTTATCTAATTTGCTGGCATAGAGTTGCTCATAATATGTTCTTATAATTGTTTGTATTTCTTTGGTTTTTGTTGTGATCTCTCCTCTTTCATTCATGATTTTGTGGATTTGAGTCATTTCTCTTTTCTTTTTGATCAGTCTGGCCAGGGGTTTATCAATCTTGTTAATTCTTTCAAAGAACCAGCTCCTAGTTTCTTTGATCTGTTCTACTGTTCTTTTGGTTTCTAGTTCATTGATTTCTGCTCTGATCTTAATGATTTCTCTTCTCCTGCTAGGTTTAGGCTTTATTTGCTCTTCTTTCTCCAGCTCCTTTAGGTGTAGGGTTAGGTTGTGTATTTGAGACCTTTCTTGTTTCTTGAGAAAGGCTTGTATTGTTATATATTTTCCTCTCAGGACTGCCTTTGCTGTATCCCAAAGATGTTGAACAGTCGTGTTTTCATTTTCATTGGTTTCCATGAATTTTTTTAATTCTTCTTTAATTTCTTGGTTGACCCATTCATTCTTTAGTAGGATGCTCTTTAGCCTCCATGTATTTGAGTTCTTTCCGACTTTCCTCTTGTGGTTGAGTTCTAGTTTCAAAGCATTGTGGTCTGAAAATATGCAGGGAATGATCCCAATCTCTTGGTACCGGTTGAGACCTGATTTGTGACCTAGGATGTGATCAATTCTGGAGAATGTTCCATGGGCACTAGAGAAGAATGTGTATTCCGTTGCTTTGGGATGGAATGTTCTGAATATGTCTGTGAAGTCCATTTGGTCCAGTGTGTGATTTAAAGTCTTTACTTCCTTGTTGATCTTTTGCTTAGATGATCTGTCCATTTCAGTCAGGGGGGTGTTAAAGTCCCCCACTATTATTGTATTGTTGTCAATGTGTTTCTTTGCTTTTGTTATTAATTGCCTTATATAATTGGCTGCTCCCATGTTCGGGGCATAGATATTTACAATTGTTAGATCTTCTTGTTGGATAGACCCTTTCAGTAGGATATAGTGTCCTTCCTCATCTCTTATTACAGTCTTTGTTTTAAAATCTAGTTTGTCTGATATAAGGATTGCCACCCCATCTTTCTTTTGGTGTCCATTAGCATGGTAAATGGTTTTCCACTCCCTCACTTTCAATCTGGGGGTGTCTTTGGGTCTAAAATGAGTCTCTTGCAGACAGCATATTGATGGCTCTTGTTTTTTAATCCAATCTGATAGCCTGTGTCTTTTGATTGGGGCATTGTGCCCATTTACATTCAGGGTAACTATTGAAAGGTATGAATTTAGTGCCATTGTATTACCTGGAAGGTGACTGTTAACTGTCTGTTGTCTGTGTTCGTTTCTGCTCTTTGCTGCTTTTAGGTTCTCTCTTTGCTTAGAGGACCCCTCTCAATATTTCTTGAGGGCTGGTTTCGTGTTTGCAAATTCCTTTAGTTTTTGTTTTTTCTGGAAGCTTTTTATCTCTCCTTCTATTTTCAATGATAGCCTAGTTGGATATAGTATTCTTGGCTGCATATTTTTCTCGTTTAGTGCTCTGAAGATATCTTGCCATTCCTTTCTGGCCTGCCAAGTCTCTGTGGATAGGTCTGTTGCCAATCTAATGTTTCTACCATTGTAGGTTACATATCTCTTCTCCCGAGCTGCTTTCAGGATTTTCTCTTTGTCTCTGAGACTCGTAAGTTTTACTATTAGATGTCGGGGTGTTGACCTATTTTTATTGATTTTGAGAGGGGTTCTCTGTGCCTCCTGGATTTTAATGCCTGTTTCCTTCCTCACATTAGGGAAGTTTTCTGCTATAATTTGCTCCAATATACCTTCTGCCCCTCTCTCTCTCTCTTCTTCTTCTGGGATCCCAATTATTCTAATGTTGTTTCGTCTTATCGTATCACTTATCTCTCGAATTCTGCCCTCGTGATCCTGTAGTTGTTACTCTCTCTTTTTCTCAGCCTCTTTATTTTCGATCATTTGGTCTTCTATATTGCTGATTCTCTCTTCTGCCTCATTTATCCTAGCATTTAGTGCCCCCATTTTTGATTGCACCTCATCAATAGCCTTTTTGATTTCGATTTGGTTAGATTTTACTTCTTTTATTTCTCCAGAAAGGGTTTCTCTAATAACTTCCACTCTTTTTTCAAGCACAGCTAGTATCTTTAAAGTCATGATTCTGAACTCTAGGTCCGACATCGTACTAATGTCCCTGTTGAGTAGGTCCCTGGCTGAAGGTACTACCTCTTGTTCTTTTTGCTGAGGTGATTTCTTTCGTCTTGTCATTTTGTCCAGAGGAGAATAGATGAATGAGAGAACAAAATGCTAACAGGTTTACAACGTCCCCAGCAAATATACTGTATAGAAATCAGAAAAGACCTGAAACCAGGGGAAAAGAAAGGGAAAGGAAGAAAAAAGAAAGAGAAAAAAAAAGAAAAAAAAGATAAAAACAAAAACAAAACAATACAAAAAAAGCAGAATATGATCAAATATGATCAGACTAGTGCATAGATCAGTGCCACACACTAGATTTTGGGCGTATTTTGGTCTGTTAGAAAAAAGTGCCTCCTAAAATTTTAAAGGAAGAAAGACATATATGTACAAAATAAGGGTTGATACAATGAAGGGATGGAAGATGAATGTAAAGATGAAAATTAAAAAAGACTTTATAAAAGGACTTGGTAAGATAAGTTGTTTGAAAAAGGAAAGAAGATTTAAGAAAAAAAAAAAAAGAAAAAGGGAGAGAATGTGATCAGGCAGGAGACTAGAAGAGAGCCATACACTAGTGATTTAGGGTATATTTTGATCTGTTAGAAGAAACTGTACCTCAAAATTTTAAAGAGAGAACAACTTATATATATATGCCAAAAATAAGGGTAACTACTATGAAGGGATAAAATATGACTCTAAAAATGAGAAATAAAAAATGTTTTTTTTTTTTTTTAAAAAGAGGATTGATAAGATGTTGGTTGAAAAAGGGAAAAAGAAAAATAAAAAAAAAAAACAGTCAACAAAAATTAACTTTGATGAAATAATGAATCATGGTAAAAAAAAAAAAAAGAAAAAAAAAAGCCATGAATCTATGTGCAGTATTCCCCTAGCGCTGGAGTTCTCCCATTCTCCTTGATCGATCAACTTGGTCTTGGCTTGCTGGCTGTTTGTGCTGATCTTCTGGGGGAGAGGCCTGTTGCTGTGGTTTCCAAATGTCTTTGCCAGAGGCGGAATTGCCCCGTCCTTGTTGGTCTGGGCTAAGGAAGCTGCTCCGGTTTGCTCTCAGGAGATTTTGTTCCCTGCAAGCTCTTGGTACAGATTTGGAGGACCAGGGCAGAAATGGTGGCCTCCCAATCTCCACCCGGAGGAGCTGAGAACTCGGGGCCCCGCTCCTCAGTGTGCCCCCAGAGAAAAGCAGTCACTTCCGTGTCCCCGGTCTCCTACCGCACTCCGTGCTCACCCAGCCTGTGATCGAGCGTTGCTATCTCTGGCACCCGACCCCATGCGGAGTCTCCAAACCCAGCAGATCCCTGCAGTGCGTTCCCACACCGCTCCTCCCCGGGAAGGAAGGGGAGTCTCCCCAGATCTGCTGCTTGTTGGGTCCCTGCTGGAGGAGCCGTGCCCTGACTGGGCCGCAGATCACAGTTTATGGCAACCCCGAGCTGAGAGCCCGCGACTCTGCTCTGTCTCTGCAGCCGGCTTCCCCGCTCTGATACCTGGGAGCTCTGGCACACTCAGGCACCCCTGGTCTCTCTGTGACCCCAAGGGTCCTGAGACCACACTGTCCCAGGAGGATTCCACCCCCCGCTTAGCCACTGCAGCGACGTCCCTCCGCCGAGCCGACTTCTAAAAGTTCCGATTTTGTGCTCCGTGGCTTATCACTTGCCAGAAGCGGCTGGCGGAGGCCCCTCCCCCGCCGTCTATCCTCCCGAATATCGCCTCGGATTCACTTCTCCGCACGCCTTACCTTCCAGTAAGTGGTCGCTTCTCTGTTCAGAGAGTTGTTGCTACTCTCCTGTTCGAGCTCCTGTTGAGTTCGTAGGTGTTCAGAATGGTTTTGATCCCTATTCAGCTGAATTCCTGAGACCACACGAAATCTAGGTCGCCTACTCCTCCGCCATCTTGCTCCGCCCCCCAGGAATCCTCATTTTTATCTTCTTCCCCTTCATCCTCCTCAGCAGTAGTAGAACAATCAGGTATTTCAAATTTAAACAGACATTCAAAGACTAAAAGAATGTAGAGTGATTTCAATGAGTTTCAGGCTGAAGGAAAAAGATGTGACCATGAGGTGGCAGTAACATGAAACAACCTTTCTTGCGGGACTGATAAGTTTGCAAGAGGGGAGATCCATCACAGTATTAACCTTCCAATACTGGGGACATTGAAGAAGCTGCTTATGTGCCTAAGTGATGTGTTTCTGCAGCCTGGCTGGGGGGGGGTGGTGGTCTCTGGATCAGAGACTTAAAAGGCCAACAGCAGTTCAGGGTCTTTTAGAGCTGAAGGGTTGATCTTGATTGATTTACTCACTGATCTTATTTATGATTAGGAACCGCTGGACACAGTTTCACGGGATATGGAAATCACGCAGGCAGTCAGTGCCTAAAAATCTGCTCTTCAGGGTTATGTTTTTAAAAGACTGATGTGTAAAAACCAATTCTGAGTTTGGCACCAGCAGCAGGGGTTTGAGCTAATGGGTACCAGCCTGCCAATAAACAGTGAGCCACCTCTGGCTCACTGATATTGCAGGAGCGAAAAAGAATCAGTTACAATGAACATATCATGTTTCATCGTGATGGGTTTTTTTAAACAAAGGGTTCAAAAATTATTCAAACACATAATTTATTCTGTTGTGCTCTGCAGCAAGTGAAAAAATATTTAAAAGTGAAAGAATATTTTGGGAGTGATTTCGATGTCACGTTTTGTGCAATAAACAATTTACATCTTAGGGGATCACTAGAAAATACTGAAAGCCCAAACACTAGAAAGATTCTGAATTTAGGGACGCCTGGGTGGGTCTGTCAGTTAAGAGTCTGCCTTCAGCTCAGGTCATGACCCCAGGGGCCTGGGATCAAGTCCATATGAGGCTCCTTGCTCAGCAGGGAGCCTGCTTCTCCCTCTGCCTGCCGCTGCTCCCTGCTTGTGTTCTCTCTTGGGCAAATAAATAAAATCTTAAAAAAAAAAAGAAAGATTCTGAATTTTGAGTATTGTAGACTATTATAATTTCTATATGCCTAACTATAAAGGTATTGATAGATAAGATCTGGTCTTATTTGTGTAATAAAATTCAAAAAGAATTTGTAAGGCTTCTACAAAGTTATGTTAGACCTAAAACACCTTAAGAATATTCAGAGAAAATGCTTCTTGGTTATTGATGGTAAAACAGATGTAGCCCATCAATGAGGAAAAGCTTCAATTATAAGAGATGTCATATTAAGAATAACGTCATAAAGGGGCACCCGGGTGTCTCAGTGGGTTAAGCAGCTGCCTTTGGCTCAGGTCATTTCTCAGGGTCCTGAGATCGAGCCCCGCATCGGCCTCCCTGCTCAGCAGGGACTCATCTTCACACTCTGCCTCTCCCCTTCCATTCATGATCTCCCTTCCTCCCACAGACTATTAAATAGTACCTTAAAAACAAAGAATTGTGTCATAAGAAATGATGATACTTCTCTAGATTTTTCTTATCATGGAGCAAAAAATGGTATGTTTAGTTTCTTAATACATTATAAAACGATACTGTCATAAGATTGCTTATACCCATACCCTGAATGTTAACTAAGTTGAATTTAAATAAAAAATTGAAAAGAAAAAATAATTGCTCATATCCAGATATATGATAATGAAACAACTGTAGCATGTTTGTAAAGAATAGAAGACATTATTTCTTCCCCAAAAACGATTATGTCACTTGCATCTTGCTCAGCAAATAGCCTTAATTTAACAGGCAAATTGTCTGCATTTATGAGTTCAAATATGCAAACCTGCAAAATTTCATACTTTTTCCACATTCAGTGAAATTACTAGATATTCTCATGTTTTAGACATAAATATAAAATATCAAATGAAGAAACAGTATAATGAAATTAAATCATACTGATACAAGGAGATTACACTTTATGTAACTTGTCAAGGTGGGATGATATTTTCAAATGGGCGGGAAAAGTTTCTAAAAACCTAAGCAACAAATCTTGAAATTATACAAAGCTGCCTGCTCATCAAAAGGTCTGTCTTCTTTCTTTTTTAAATTTTTTATTGTTATGTTAACCACCATACATCATTAGTTTTTGATGTAGTGTTCCATGATTCATTGTTTGTGCATAACACGCAGTGCTCCACGGAGAACGTGCCCTCTTTAATACCCATTACCAGGCTAACCCATCCCTCCAACCCCCTCCCCTCTAGAACCCTCAGTTTGTTTTTCAGAGTCCGTCGTCTCTCATGGTTCGTCTCCCCCTCCGACTTACTCCCCTTCTTTCTTCCCATCCTGCTATCTTCATTTTCTTTTTTCTTAACAAATGTTGCATTATTTGTTTCAGAAGTACAGATCTGTGATTCAACACTCTTGCACAATTCACAGTACCCACCATAGCACATACCCTCCCCAATGCCTATCACCCAGCCACCCCATCCCTCCCACCCCCCACCACTCCAGCAAAACTCCGTTCCTTTCCTGAGATTAAGAATTCCTCATATCAGTGAGGTCATATGATACATGTCTTTCTCTGATTGACTTATTTCACTCAGCGTAACACCCTCCAGTTCCATCCACGTCATTGCAAATGGCAAGATTTCATTCCTTTTGATGGCTGCATAATATTCCATTGTGAATATATACCACCTCTTCTTTATCCATTCATCTGTCAATGGACATCTTGGCTCTTTCCACAGTTTGGCTATTGTGGACATTGCTGCTATAAACATCGGGGTGCACGTACCCCTTCGGATCCCTACGTTTGTATCTTTGTGGTAAATACCCCGTAGTGCAATTGCTGGATCGTATGGTAGCTCTATTTTCAACTCTTTGAGGAACCTCCATACTGTTTTCCAGAGTCGTTGCACCAGCTTACATTCCCATCAAGAGTGTAGGAGGGTTCCCCTTTCTCTGCATCCCCGCCAACATCTGTCATTTCCTGACTTGTTAATTCTAGCAATTCTGACTGGTGTGAGGTGGTATCTCATTGAGGTTTTGATTTGGATTTCCCTGATTCCGAGCGATGTTGAGCAGTTTTTCATGTGTCTGTTGGTCATTTGAATGTCTTCTTTGGAAAAATGTCTGTTCATGTCTTCTGCCCATTTCTTGATTGGATTATTTGTTCTTTGGGTGTTGAGTTTCATAAGTTCTTTATAGATTTTGGATACTAGCCCTTTATCTGATATGTCATTTGCAAATATTTTCTCCCATTCTGTCGGCTGTCTTTTGGTTTTGTGGACTGTTTCTTTTGCTGTGCAAAAGCTTTTTATCTTGATGAAATCCCAATAGTTCATTTTTGCCCTTGCTTTCCTTGCCTTTGGCGATGTTTCCAGGAAGAATTTGCTGTGGCCGAGGACGAAGAGGTTTCTACCTGTGTTTTCCTTTAGGATTTTGATGGACTCCTGTCTCATGTTTAGTTCTTTCAACCATTTGGAGTCTATTTTTGTGTGTGGTGTAAGGAAATGGTCCAGTTTCATTCTTCTGCATGTGGCTGTCCAAAATTCCCAACACAGTTAGTTGAAGAGACTGTCTTTTTTCCATTGGACATTCTTTCCTGCTTTATCAAAGTTGAGTTGACCATAGAGTTGAGGGTCCATTTCTGGGCTCTCAATTCTGTTCTATTGATCTATGTGTCTGTTTTTGTGCCAGTACGATATTGTCTTGATGATGACAGCTTTGTAATATAGCTGGAAGTCCGGAATTGTGATGCCCCCAGCTTTGCTTTTCTTTTTCAAGATTCCTCTGGCTATTCAGGGTCTCTTCAGGTTCCATACAAATTTTAGGATTATTTGTTCCATTTCTTTGAAAAAAGTGGATGGTATTTTGAATGGGGATTGCATTGAATGTGTAGATTGCTCTAGGTAGCATTGACATCTTCACAATGTTGGTTCTTCCAATCCATGAGCATGGAACGTTTTTCCATTTCTGTCTTCTTCAATTTCTTTCCTGAGTATTTTATAGTTTTCTGAGTACAGATCCTTTGCCTCTTTGGTTAAATTTATTCCTAGGTATCTTATGGTTTTGGGTGCAATTGTAAATGGGATCAACTCCTTGATTTGTCTCTCTTCTGTCTTGTTGTTGGTGTATAGGAATGCCACTGATTACTGTGCATTGATTTTATAGCCTGCTACTTGACTGAATTCCTGTATGAGTTCTAGCAGTTTTGGGGTGGAGTCTTTTGGATTTTCCACATACAGTATCATATCATCTGCACAGAGTGAGAGTTTGACTTCCTCTTTGCTGATTTGGATACCTTTGATTTCTTTTTGTTGTCTGATTGCTGTGGCTAGGACTTCTAATACTATTTTGAATAGCAGTGGTGAGAGTGTACATCCCTGCCACATTCCTGACCTTAGGGAAAAAGCTCTCAGGGGAAAAGAAAGGGAAAGAAAGAAAAAAGAAAGAGAAAAAAAAGAAAAAGAAAAAGAAAAAGATAAAAACAAACAAAAACAGAACAAAAAAAAAAAACAGATTATGATCAAATATGATCCGGCTAGTGCATAGATCAGTGCCACACACTAGATTTTGGGTGTATTTTGGTCTGTTAGAAGAAAGTGCCTCTAAAATTTTAAAGGAAGAAAGACTTATATATGTACAAAATAAGGGTTGATACAATGAAGGGATGGAAGATGACTGTAAAGATGAAACTTACAAAAGTTTTATAAACGGAATTGATAAAAAGTTGTTTGAAAGAAGAAAGAAGAAATTTAAAAAAAAGAAAAAAGACAAGAAAGAAAATGGGAGAGACTCTGATCAGGCAGGAGACTAGAACAAAGCCATACACAAGTAATTTAGGGTATATTTTGATCTGTTAGAAGAAACCGTATATCAAAATTTTAAAGAGAGAAGAACTTATATATATATGCCAAAAATAAGAAACTACCATGAAGGGATAAAATATGACTCCAAAAATGAAAAACAAAAAGTTTTTTTTTTTAAAAGGGATTGATAAGATGTTGGTTGAAAAAGGGAAAAAGAAAAATTCAAAAAAAAAACAGTTAAAAAAATTAACTTTGAAAAACTAATGAATCATGGTAAAAAAGCCATGAATTCTATGTGCAGTATTCCCCTAGCGCTGGAGTTCTCCCGTTCTCCTTGATCGGTAAACTTGGTCTTGGCTTGCTGGCTGTTTGTGATGATCTTCTGGGGGGAGGGGCCTATTGCCGTGGTTCCCAAATATCTTTCCCGCAGGCAGAACTGCCCCGCCCTTGCCAGTCCGGGCTAAGCAAGCTGCTTGGGTTTGCTCCCAGGAGCTTTTGTTCCCTGCAAGCTCTAGGCACAGCTTTGGAGGACCAGGGTGAAAATGGTGGCCTCCCAATCTCCACCCATAGGAGCTGAGAACTTGGGGCCCCGCTCCTCAGTGCGCCCCCAGAGAAAAGCAGTCAATCACTCCTGTCTCCCCGGTTTCCGGACGCACTCCGCGCTCACCAGGCCTGAGACAGAGCCTTTCTATCTCTGGCACCCGACCCCGTGTAGAGTCTCCAAACCCAGCAGATCCCTGCGGTTCGCTCCGGTGCCGCTCCTCCCAGGGGAGGAAGGGGAGTCTCCCTGTCTCTGCTGCTTGTTGGGTCCCTGCTGGAGACACAGTGGCCCACCTGGGCCACGGATCACAGATTATGGCCACCCCGAGCTGCGAGCCCGCGCCTCGACTCCGTCTCTGCAGCCGGCTTCCCGCTCCGATACCTGGGAGCTCTGCTGCACTCAGGCACCCCCTTTCTGTGACCCCGAGGGTCCTGAGTCCACACTGTACTGCGAGGTTTCCACCTGCCGCTTAGCCACTGGAGGGACGTCCCTCAGCGGAGCCGACTTCTAAAAGTTCCGATTTTGTGCTCCGCGGCTCTCTCACTTGCGAGAAGCAGCTGACCAAGACCCCCTCACCCACCCTCTATCCTCCGGAATATCGCCTCAGATTCACTTCTCCGCACATCCTACTTTCTAGTATGTGGTCTCTTCTCTGTTCAGAGAGTTGTTGCTAGTCTCTTCTTCGATCTCCCGTTGAGTTCATAGGTGTTCAGAATGGTTTGATCCCTATTCAGCTGAATTCCTGACACCAGATGAAATCCAGGTCTCTTACTCCTCCGCCATTTTGCTCCACCCCTGGTCTGTCTTCTTTCTTACAAATGACAGAAAGGATCCTTGAAAGTACATGTGAGGAATGTAAAACTCAGGAAGATACAGGAATATAATATCTGAAATAGAAATAAGCAACAAAGGAAAATAAAAGAAAAAAGTTGGAAGTGCATGAAGCAGTGGATGTAAGCATCTATTTTCATATCTTAAAAAAATATACCATCATGCTTTTTCTTCAAACAATGATTCACAAATTTTGCTTAGTTAGTATAATCTTCCATATATTTAGAAGTGGTGTTGACACTTTGAACAGAAGAAGTCACAGTGGGATCCTGTGAATGAGCTTTAGTAAATTGCAACCAATTTAAAACTATTGAAGATTGTTAGGGTTCATGAGAAATTAGAAAACATGGCAAATCTCAGTTGAAAAGAGATAAGCTGGGGCGCCTGGGTGACGCAGTCACTTAAGCGTCTGTCTCAGGTCTTGATCTCAGGGTCCCAAGATCGAGTCCCATGCCGGGTCCCTGTTCAGTGTTGAGTCACATTCTCCCTCTGCCATCCCCGCCCCACCCCCGTGGTGGTGGCATAAAATCTTAAAAAAAAAAAGGAAGAAAAAGAAGAAGAAGAAGAAAGAAAAGGAGATGAGATAAAGAGTACATTTGAAAGGTATTATGGATGAGTTTCCTTCCAAGGAAGACAGGAAAGATAATTATAACAAATCATGTTTCAGGTGTAAATTTAACAGTAAACTCATGGAAGGTTTAGGACATCAAGTATCGGTCAAGTTTTCAGTCAGTTAGGCTCATCTGACAGTTTTCTAAATACATACACACACTGCCTGGTTGTAATTTCTCCGGGAAGTCTTCAATTTACAAATGTACTGTCCTGTAAGGCAAATAGATTTGGGTTAGTACACTGTGACCTTATGATTTCCTAAATGTATTTGCTTCCTATACTCTATCTGAGGCCTTGAATGAACACCTGGGTGTGTGGCTGCTTCCACGAGTCTATATGTAATAGAAAACAATTGTCTTCAATTCCAGGTATAAATATCTGAATGTACAGGTTCTTGTAATGATCTTTTACTTCATTCATAGCTAGGACATAAAATTTAATAGAAAATAAAAGGGGTCTTTGCCTTATTTTTGAAATGAAGATTGACAATCTCTGGGCTGAGGGGTTATACTCTCACTGTAATGGTGTGGACTGAAAAGAACATCTTTTCATGATCATCTGCATGGAGCTATTTTCATTTAAACAGTGAGAAGGGGGAGTGGCCAACAGCCCAGATATTTTACATATTCTTTTTCTTTTTTTCCGACAGAGAGACAGAGACAGAGAAAGGGCAACGTTGTGTGCGAATGGGGAGGGCGGGGGGAGAGAGAAACTCCTAGATAGGCTCCACACTCAATGCCGAGCATGACTTGCGGCTCGATCTCAGAACCTTGCGATCATGACCTGAGCAGAAATCAAGAGTCCGATGCTTAACACATTGAGCCATCCAGGGGCCCCTGCAGATTCTTTATGTACTTCAACTCCTATTCTTCTAATTACCTCAGAAACCAATATGCTCCCGTTTCACAGATAACAAAGCTGAGGCTTTAAGTAGGCCCCACTAAGAGCTGGCATTTGGGCTGAGAAATCAGGAACATAGGTAAAGCACAGGATCCTGTGAGGACGTTCAGGGAGATGCAAAGAGCAGGAAGAGTGGTGACTCAGAGGCAGAGGCGTAGTGACAGGGATCCAGCTAGGGTTGTTCCTGGTCAATCCTGAATTTTCCACGAAGAGTCCGGTTCAGACTGAAGGCCAAGGCAGCCACTCTGCTGATCTCAGTCCCGTCTTCACTTTTTCTCACTGGGGCCCACAAACTCAGGCAGACGAGAATCCCCAAAGGAACCAAGTTAAAGTTCCCAAGTCTCCACCACATTCTGTCACCCAGTTCAGAACCTTCAGAAATCCAGGGGAAACAACAATCTTTATAGAGTATGAACGAACAGCTTTATGGCAACAGTGACGTTCTGGTACAAATAACTGCATTATCCACACCGTGTGAGCGACACAGGCAGCAACCTGGTGTGGATCTCACACTGTCCTCACACTCACTGCTCAAGCTGCTGGCCCGCCAGGAACGGCCCCTGCTCTAACCAAGGGAGGCCCATCCACTCCCCTGAGCACCTCCATCCTTCTCATCCACAACCTCCTGTTTCTAGTGACTCATGGCTCGCTCTCTTGTCCTTCAGCTCCATCGCTGGTGCTTCCCTTTTATGGAACACAACATCTATGTTGTTTAATGAATGTGTCCCTCCCTGTTCTCAGACACGTTAAATTCGTAACGTTCAGAGTAGGCATCATCCCTGATGGACTCTGAATAACAAACTGAGGGTTCTAGAGGGGAGGGGGTTGGGGGGATGGGTTAGCCTGTTCATGGGTATTAAAGAGGGCATGTTCTGCGAATGAGCACTGTGTATTATGCACAAACGATGAACCATGGAACACTACATCCAAAACTAATGATGTCATGTATGATGATTAACATAACAAGAAAAAAGAGTAGGCGTCATCCCTCCTGGAGCATGGAATATCATCTCTGAAGAGTGTGCGTGAGCATACCCGCTGTGCCCAGCTTTCGGAGAAGAGCGGCTCTGCTTCACCACAAAGGGACCTGCCAAACAGCTCAGTATGAGTGAAAGACAAAGTGCATCAGATGTATCTCCTGAGCAACCTGAAGAAAGTTATCATGTCCTTAGCAACATTCACTCTCCCAAAACATGGGAGGCCTGCATTCAGGACTGCTATTCCTTATGGAGGATGCCCCAGCGTCTGCATCAGACCTACGTCAGAGAAAAGACAGAATACCAGCCCATTGGAAGTGACTCAGCAACATTCCAACAAACCGTCTACACCTGCCCAGAGCATCTGCCACTGTTTCTCATTCTCATCACCCTTACCGGACAAGAGGGTTTCCCACAAGTATCCACTGACTGCCGAGGACAAGGGACAGACCCCTACCCTAATGATTAATCAAGGGACAATAGCCTTGCTTCGGTGGTTATACAACTAATGAAATGACAGCTCAACTCAACACGCTGCAAACAAAGAGAGAGGTGTGTATCATCCCTCTCAGACAACAAATGTGGACTCTGGACGTGCGCGATGTTAAGAAATATATGTCTCCATTGTGAAATAAACACACTTCCTTCCCAACAACGGCACCTCCCCCACTGCTCAGTGCATGGAAATAGCCAAGCACAACAAATGTATGTCTTGAGAATCTTCAGGATGTTAAAACGTGCCCAGCCAGGATTCCCCTTGTAATGTCAAGGCTTCAACAAAACTCTGTGTTTCTTCCACCGACACAACCCTAAGGTGATGATCTGGAAACACAGAAAACTGTAGGCTCTGAATGAAGATTTAGCATTTTGAAAGGGAAACGACACCACACACAGATCCCAGGAAAAACCCAACAGATACAAGGTCAGGACAGGCTGCTGCCCAGACACGAACAGGATTCCAGAAATGATTACAACTAAAAACAGCCACAGTATTTACCTGGTCCTTCTCCGGGACCTTCTTGGGCTGGGTGCCGCTGTTGTCCCCTTGAGCGCCACAGGTTTCTGAATATGACTGAAACCCTAGAAGAGATGGAGGTGGATTCAGAATGGCCTTGACCATGCAGGATGTAAGCCAACAGTCTACACCTGCCCCACCCTATTCCACTCTCTCCCACTCCCACGTCTCATCCAGATGCAGAGAGTTTCTCACAGGTCTCCTCTCAGCCCTGTGGACAAAGGAGAGACCAGTCCCTCACCACTGAGGATGTGACCATTTCACCCAGGGACAGAGTTTTCATAACTAATCAATAACACTGGACAACTGGGGCCTCCACAAGTAGGAGTGATGGGAAGGTTGCACTCCATCCATCCCAGAGCCCAAAACAATGTGTCTGGGCTATGCACCTGGGCAATTCTTTCATGTTTGTCTTTTGCAAAATGTCACTTTTTGTCTCCATGGCAGACGCCTGCTGCCCAGTTCTGTAGGGTGAAACAAGACAGTCCATGAAATGGACGTCCACAGAAAGCTGAAGAATGTTAGTATCTCCTCACTCAGGTCTATCCTTCCATCGCAAAGCCTTGTGGTACCTCCTCTACATCTTCTCCACTGACAGAATTACTTAAACTAGGAATATACATTACAACTCATGTCATTCAATTCAGATCATCTTACCATGTGGTGGGGGAACGAGCTGTGGGTGAGGCCCCCCTGTCCACACATGTGGAGGAGGCTGAGGTAGCCCATAGCCAGTGAAGCCTGGTAAACACTGCCCCGTGTGGTAGGGCATATGGGGGGGGGGCTTGGAGCACGAGGAAACCCTCTCACATCTGTACCGACCTGCAGAACAGAGGACAAAATATTCGGCTAAGACAGGCAAAAGTTGAAACACCAAGAGATGAAACCCAAAGAGCAAGCTCTCAGCATCTGCCTCCTTCTCCAATACCACATTCCAGAAGAGCCTCATCGTGCTAGAAAACTTTATCCCTCTCATTTGGTACCAACTATGATAAGGCAGGGAGCAGAGGAATACATGTTACAGGAATAACCTACCGTCACCAAACATCAGTACCCCTGTCTGCTAAAGTTCACTACCAAGAAGTAGTGTCTTAAAAGGTGAAAAGAGATCATTGGATACGAGTAAAAGAGCATACTCCAGACACAGAGGCATCGACATCCTGGGCAACACTTCATCTTTCCTCTTCAACCACCATAGATTTGGGTTTGTTAAGAAGAGACAGAATGTGATGAAACTGAATGCCCTTTCTCCACGAGGAATCCGAGCCACTCGACCTGAATCCTTTGCCTGCCAAGCCCCTGACTGTCCCCACCTGCCTCACTTCCCGACAAAGCGGTCTTCTACACTCTGCAGTTTCTGTCCAAGGCCACAAAGACCCTGGAGGAATGAGGGGCCTGTGGTCTGACAGGGGGCCTGGAAAAGGGTTTTCTGAGAGGAACATGATACCAATAGCCCTTATTTATGTGCAGCAGCTGTGTTTATCTTAAAACACACTCTTCAGAAATTTCCGCACACTGAGTTCCAGAGCAATTTTGTCCAGTGGCAAATTAAGATGGGAAGGCTAAATAAGAGAATTCACAAAAATGTATATGCCTTCTGATGGACAATTCCAGAGTGTGTGATGACAGAAGAAACCAGCTCTCACAGTGACATAGGACCAAAACGACCTGCTCCTAGAAGCCCAACGGAAGGGCTTGTGAGGCACTGGTCACGCAGCTAATCACTGACATCACCCCTTCAGAACGTGTGTGCCAGTCCACCCAACAGCTTTGAAAATTCAAAAACAGTTGTAGAAACGGTTACAAGCAGAGGGATTCTGTACAGCATTTTTACCAGCAGAAGTAAAACATGGATGACTTATGTAACTTCCTCTATCTAAGAACATTCCAAACTGCCAAGCAGACATTATAAAATGGAGAAGAGTTTCCTCTAGTTTCCAGCTGTGAGGATTACCAGAGACCTTGTCACAGGTTAATCATCTAACCCCAACATGAAGCCTACCCCAATCGCACCTAATCGTAACCTACTGACTGGGAGTCAGGCCGGCCAAAGACTCCACTGTGGAGTGAGGTGTCATCCTCTTCGAGTTAATTCCCCCCATGGGCACTGTGGGCGAGCAGGGGCGGATGGAAACACACACACACACACACACACACACACACACACACACACACACACACACACAAACGAAACCACAGTGAGCGACCTGCCATCCTGCACCTCTAAGCACCTGTGGCTTTGGAAGTTGCCACTGAAGGTGATGATCTGTAATGGAGAAACCTGTCAGCCCCTGAGTGAACTGCTTGCATTTTGAAAGGTAAACGACACCACAGACCAACTGCAGGACACACCCAACAGACACAAGGCCAGGACTGGGTGCAGTTCAGTAAGGGAAGTTTGCAGAACACCTGGAAAAGGCCAAAAGAGGTACCTTGCCCATCCTTGGACCTCTGTGAGGTTCAGTGCCCCTGTTCCTCATGGGAGCCCCAGCAGCTTGAGCGTCAGACCAAGGCCTAGAACCGATGGAGGTGGATTCAGACCGGCATTGACTGTGCAGAATTCAAACTAATGCTCCAAACCTGCTGCCATCACATTCCCTTCTCTCCCACTCTTGGGTCCCTTCTCAGACATAGAACATCCCCCACATGTTTCTGCTGATGCCTCAATACAACGGGAAGACCTGTCCTTCCCCCTCAAAGAAGGGACCACAGCCCCCACCTTCCTTCAGGTGATTTCATAGCTAAGGAAAAAAAAATCCGGGCTCAACCAGCTAAAAATGAACTGAGCTGGGGTGTCTGGGTGGATCAGTCTCTTAATTGTCTGCCTTAGACTCAAGTCATGATCCCAGGATCCTGGGATTGAGCCCTGCGTCGGGCATCCTGCTCCATGGAGAGCCTGCTTCTCCCTCTCCCTCTGCCTGCTGCTCTGCCTACTTGTGCTCTCTATTTCTCTGTCAAATAAATAAACAAAATCTTAAAAAAAAAAAAGAAAGAAATGAGCAGTGTGCTTCATCCCTCAACAGCCCAAAATATACTCCCTGGAAATAGCCTGGCTGAAAAATGTTATGTCTAACTTTCTGTAAAATGTCTTTCTCTCTCTACAAGAGACACCTGCTACCCAGATCAAAATGGAAAAATGACATAGCCCCACAATGTAATAATAGTATAGAAACTCATGAATCTTGGAATGTCTTTAGCCAGCGGAATCCCTGCAATACAAAGCCCTAGGGCAGCACTTCTACATCTTCGCCAGGGTCTCCTCGTGGAGAAAGATGGATATGCTTTGCAAGTCAAGACCTACTGTTCAGATCACTTTGCCAAATGCAGGCGGTGGAGGTGGTCTGTGAGGTTCCTGAGGCCAGCAGGGTGCAGGCTGTGAACGTGGCCCATAGTACAGGAACGGTGGTAAGGTAGGACCCCTGGGGTAAGGCCTACAGGGTGGTCCAAGAAATGATGAATCCCCTGTGCATCCATACAGATGTACACACACAAAATAAACTATAGGCTGAGATGAGACAGAATAGTAACTCCACCAACAAAAGCTAAAACCCAAAGAAACAGGTCTCAGCACCTGAAACCGTCCCCCCACCACATTCCAGGACAGGAGCATCAGTGCCAGATGTTACTAATCTCCTGTGTCCCGCCTATGGCCTGGGGTGAACAGATGGCATGGGGATAAACTACTGTCACCACATGTTAATATATGTCTGCCAATCTACAGAGGAAGGGAATCTGCCCCAAAGCCTTGGCAGAGTTAATACCAAACTAATAAAAGGGTCTATTACAGATGGGCTGGCATCAACGTCCAGGACCAGCCTTCCCCGCCGTGACAACTACAGAATCTCCTTCTGTATACTGAGCACAAACAGAATGAGGGGCAATGGGAAGCCCAGTGTCCAAGATGAAGAACAGCCCCTCGTGGGTCCAACTGCTGCCCACCAGCCCCTGCCTGACCCCGATCCGATTCCCTCCCTGACAAAGGAGTCTTCTACTCTCCCAAGTGCTCACCATGGCCACAGACATCATTCAGGAGACAGGAATTTCTGCAGTTCAGCAGCGGACCTGGAAAAGTGCAGAGAGGTGCACGGTCCCTATGAATTAGTGAGACCCAGCTCCGTGGATCTGTGTCACCAACATTCCGATGCTCCTTAGCTCAGGCACAGAGCAAATGCATCGTCCTTGGGGCCAAGAACCACTGAAGGGCCGATTCTGCATCCCCGGATGCAAACCAATGTGTCTGGATAGCAGGTGTGACCCTCCCAGGATGGATCAGGAGAGAGGCTATCAGTTGGCACAGCCACCAAACCGCATCAGAACCTGCTCACAGGAGCACAGCTGAAATATGTGTGAGGTGTGGGCCCTGCAAGGAGTCACTGGGATTCCCTCTTGACAGCTGTGCTCCGGGGGGCGTTTTCCACCACACATCTAGCACCTGGCAGAGATCACCTTCATCTCACCCAGGGTGCAACTGTAGGGATTCTGGGTCATGTCTTTACCCACACAGATGGAACGCACATGAGGTCGCACCTCACCTTCTCCACCAACACTCACAGCTGCCAAAGCACATGGTATAGAGTGTGAGGCAGTGCATGGCTTTTCCCGATTCCAGCTGTGAGGATTAGCGCAGACATTCTCCCAGGTCAGTCTCCTGACCCGAAAACCGACACCACTACCGCTCCCACAGGAAAGCAAACTGCAAGGAGTCAGCGGGACTGGCCGACTTCAGTGTGGAGCGAGATGTTGCCCTCCTCCAGGGATTTACACACACATACACACACACACACACACACACACACACACACACACACATTTGAGGTGAGCATCCTACCATCATTTGCCTCTAAGCATCTACAACTTCGGGAGGAAGCACAGAAGCTGAGGATCTCTAATGGGGAAGCCTGGAGGTTCCTGGGTAAACAGCTTGCATTCTGAAAGGGGAAGGATGCCTCAGATAGATCACAGAACACACCCAACAGCCACAAGGCCAGGACAGGGTGCTGTCCCTACAGGAGTAACTTCCAGAAACAGGCACAACTGAAAACACCCGTAGCTTTTACCATAGCCATCTCCGGGTCCTTTTTCGGGCTGGTGCTGCTGTTCATCCTGGGAACCGGTCTAGATTCTGGATGGGACATAGGATGGAGGTTTATTGTGGTTTGCATACCCTCCGTGCCTTCCTCCGCAATCTTACACTCCTTCCCACACTCGGGTCCCTGATCTGAAGAGAGGGTTTCTCCACATGACTCAAGCGACATCTTTGCTACGAGAGATACCAGTCACCTGACTCTTGCGGGAGACACTCCAGGAACGTGGTTCCAATGTTTACATAAGTAAGCAATCAACAGTGGACAGATTGGGGTACAACTGGCTGGAAATTAATACTGAAATTGGGGTGCTCAATACAGATCCAAAAAAAATCACTTTTTCTTCATAGATTAAATATTTAAGTATGTGTGTGATATCAACAAACCCACCAACACAAACGGCATGCATTCTTTCCTCAGGCCGCCAGGTAATGGTGCAATCTTTCAGTCTCTAGATGAGGCCTAGCATGTGTGACTGGCTATTACATAAATATTTAAGAGAAGAATTGGAGTAGACTAATCGTACAGTGAGGAACAAAGAATAAAATAGGTGTATTGAGAAGTAAAGCTGTGGCATTATACCAATAACATTAGAGGAGTAAAATGCACGAATTTCATTGATGAATATAGTACTGTAGATTACAAATAAAACAAAAATAAAATAATCTCCATAAGGGGTAAATGCCATTTTTTCAAATGGCATTTCTCAAAAAAAAAAAGTCTTTTTTTTTTTTTCAAAAACCCTTCACCATTGCATCAAGTTGGGAAGGGAGCTCAGGCTCACAACTGATCCAGGCTCAGCTCTTCAGTAGAGGGATGGTGGAGGGGGTGGGCGTGCGGGTCTGTAGTCAGGGGAGGGGCGTGAGCTCCACCTCTCACAGGGACAGGTACCCTGCTGCCATTAGGCACCTGAGGAAAGCACCCTCCCATCACGCCTACAGACAACTTGCTGGCCTTAGGTAGTGCTTGTGATTCTCTCTAGGACACACAACGATCACCCACAAGAACGGGGAGGACATCAAGTGCTTTCCCAGCAGAAATTAGGCTGCTGCATTTCACAGCATGCTCCATACCTCTCTGCACACGGTTCCATAACTAGGGTCTTAACGGCATCGGTTCCTGCCTCATGGATCCTTCAGGCGGCGTCTCTCTCCTCATCACGTGCAGTCTTGAATACAGAAAAAGAATGGACGTCTATAAGAATTACAACACCATGTCTTCTACCAGACAGTAAGCAGCTTAGCATTGACCCCTCAAGACACCCATAAAAAGGCACGTCAAACTCGCACACCTGTGTTTCATGTAGACCTTCTCCCTGCTCTGCTGCACTATCTTCCTCTCCCAAAACCGAGCCTTGACCTGGGGGAGAAAAACACATCCACCCTCAGTTGTGCCGGACTGTGACCCAAACGAAGAGGAGGAATAAGAAAACACTTACCCAATTATCTAGAGCGCTTCTCTCATGAGCTGCGAACTGAAAAAGTCAATACACCAAGAGCCCATGTTCAGGGATCTAAGGGTCACTTCCATCACCAACAGGAGGCACGAAGGGGCCAGTATGTTGGGGCAGAACTCAGGTTACCTTGTGTTTGAAGGTGAGCTCTGCCTTCTGCAGCTGATCTTGCATTTCTCCAATTTCTTGTGTGTGAGTTATAATTGCTTTTGTCAGATAAATTCAAATGACACCCATAAATCCACAGACTGACAACACAATGAGGGAAACAAGCTGAAGGCCCCATTTAGGGTTAAAGAAAAATCAAACTCTGGATGCTGCCAAGTCTCTGGCAATCAGAGTTGTCTTTATTCTTCTCTACTTCAATTCATTCATCATCAAGGCCCCAAATAACATTGCACTTCGCGCCATCTCAGAGTTGGTCTTTTGTCTGAGACGGTGAGGGCTCCTTTCAGGTCAAAGCAAAAAACCATGCTTGACCAACTATACCCATTAGGATGAAACAGGGGACCATCCTTCGTCTTACACCTCCATGGGGAGCCCTGATCCTCAGACCAAGGCTGTGCCTGACACAGACAATCAACCTGAAAGGAATCCTTCCAGAATATGGCTTCATCGCCATGGCAACTCACTCCCAGACATTTCTAGGATCTAGAAGTACAAACCCGCTGCCTCCTTCGAAGATCCTGTAGGAGGAAAAGGCCAATCTTAGTGCTGGCACTATGTCCTGATGTATAAAACTCTGTGAACTGTCACCTAGTCATGGTGTTATCTCCACGCAACAGATTTCAGATGGAAAACTATCAACTGCATGGAGTCAACCGACTTTAACAAGACTGAGTTCACTGATAGTGAAAGCAGCAAAGGAGGATGCTTAGAAAGACTGGTTTCCTGTGCTGCCCTCAGACTCTTTTGTTCATGGTGTTGGTTTAACCACTTTCAACAGGACACCTGATTTACTCAAGGACACATGCAAAAAGACTCTTAGAAACTGAGTCAAAAGCTCTAGACAGAGAAAGACACATGCATTCGCTTCTGGTCTCTCAGTCAATCCTACAGCAAATGCCTTCTGGAGCGGCTGTGATGCAGTGGCTCAGGTGGAAGGTATAGAAGACAGAAAGGTGGTCAGTACACTGTACCTTATGCCCAAAAGAACTTACCAATGAACAGAACCAAGATGCCAATGACACAGAGCAGCCCCCACCCCTGGTGTGGAATGGAATAACACAAAGCTGGGTCTCCAGGGAAGACAGGGAACAGTTTTTGTTTTCAAGCTGAATGAGGGACGCTAAGGTCCTGATCTCCTCCTGAGAAAATAAAGGAAACACTGCACAAAAAGGCAAACTCATATGAGTGAAAGCACCCAATTTCTAAAGAGCACATGAGGAAACATGAGAACCACAGGATGAAGGAGGAAGCTTAGGAGAAAGGCAGCCTGGCAGTGGGAGACAATCTCCCCAGGACACATCAATACATTCTGGAAGACGCAAGTGAACTATAAAGAAGCTGAACAACTTTATGGGCATGGGCTTAGAAGGAAGCGAGTGAAGTTGAGGGACAGCCAGCAAAGGTGAGCCCTAGTGAAACCGTGGGCTTTTGCTGGGACCCAAGAGAGTTACACCTAAAATATTCAGGTGGATGGGAAATACCCCGGCCTTCTTAGGGACTGGGCTACAGTGAGGGATGTCAGTTGTACACTGAATGAAGGGATCCGGGACTGCTGAAGCCCCAACCCACTTTTCACAAAGAAACTCCCAGTGTTTCTGCAGCAAGTCAATTGAATTTTTCTATCCACATTATTGACCCAAGTCCCATACTGAACCAAAACCGACTGAATTCAGGCCTGATAAGAACATGTGATGACACTGAAACCAAAAGGACAATGCAGACAGACCCAGAGGGGATCCCGGTATAAAAGTTTGTAATGATGGTACCTTCCCTCTTCTACTGCAAGGAGTCACACAACAAGCGCGACAAGCAGTTAGAACAGAAAGGGAAATGCAGGTTACACATATCAAGACAGGAAGGGCAGGCACAATTCTACAGATTGCATTTGGCATAATACTCGAGATCTAATTCTAAAAGAAAGACAAGTATCTAGACAGGCCACCACATAACTTCATACAACAGTATTTGTGACAATTCACACAGGAATAGCTTACTCTTCTGCAGCCACTTGTCTTTGTTTAGAGAAATCCACCACAATATCCACTTTCCTCCTCAGCATTTTCAATTCGGCTTCTTGAGGCATTTTCAAAGAACTCAGGGCATTGTAGTGGTCTTCCAATAATTCCTCACCTTCTGGAAAGGAATGTGTGTGTATGTGCACATGACCTGAGAACTTGGGTTTGACAGGAAAAGGAAAAGGACAAGACCTTGAAGGCAGGAAGGCATTCTTTCCCTTCCCAATGCAAACTCATTGCCACCCTATGGGGATTTCTTGCCCCAAAATAACATACCCTGCCTTGCTCGTTTTCTGGCCCTCAAGGCTCTCTGCTCTCCATCCTCCAATTCTTTTTGGCCCTTTAAGACAGATATGAGAGGGGGGTGGAGCAAGATAGCGGAGGAGTAGGAGACCTAGATTTCCTCTGGTCTCAGGAATTCAGCTGAATAGGGATCAAACCATTCTGAACACCTACGAACTCAATAGGAGATCAAAGAGGAGAGTAGCAACAACTATCTGAATAGAGAAGCAACCACTTACTGGAAGGTAGGACGTGTGGAGAAGTGAATACAAGGCGATATTCCGGAGGATAGACGGCGGGGGTGGGGCCTCCGCCGGCCGCTTCTGGCAAGTGATAGAGCCTCGGAGCACAAAATCGGAACATTAGAAGTCGGCTCCGCTGAGGGACGTCGCCGCAGTGGCTAAACAGGGGGTGGAATCCTCCCAGGTCAATGTGGTCTCAGGACCCTTGGGGTCACAGAAAGACCAGGGGAGCCTGAGTGCACCAGAGCTCCCAGGTATCGGAGCGGGGAAGCCGGCTGCAGAGACGGAGCCGAGGCGCGGGCTCTCACCTTGGGGTTGCCATAAACTGTGATCAGCGGCCCAGTCGGGCCACTGCTCCTCCAGCAAGGACCCAACAGGCAGCAGATCCGGGGAGACTCCCCTTCCTTCCCGGGGAGGAGCGGCACGGGAACGCACCGAAGGGATCTGCTGGGTTTGGAGACTCCATACGGGGTCGGGTGCAACAGATAACAACACTCGGTCACAGGCCGGGTGAGCACGGAAAGCGGCCGGAGACCGGGGACAAGGGAGTGACTGCTTTTCTCTGTGGGCTCACTGAGGAGCGGGCCCCCGAGTTCTCAGCTCCTCTGGGTGGAGATTGGGAGGCCACCATTTTTGCCCTGGTCCTCCAAGGCTGTATGGAGAGCTTGCAGGGAACAAATCTCCTGAGATCCAACCCCAGCAGCTTGCTTAGCCCGGACCGACAAGGGCGGGGCAATTCAGCCTCTGGCAAAGACATTTGGAAACCACAGCAACAGGCCTCTCCCCCAGAAGATCAGCACGAACAGTCAGCAAGCCAAGACCAAGTTTACCGATCAAGGAGAATGGGAGAACTCCAGCGCTAGGGGAATACTGCACATAGAAGCCATGGCTTTTTTTTACCATGATTCATTAGTTCATCAAAGTTAATTTTTGTTAACTTTTTTTTTCTTTTTCCCTTTTTCAACCAAAATCTTATCAATCTCTTTAAAAAAAAAAACAAAACATTTTTTATTTTTCATTTTTAGTCATATTTTATCCCTTCATAGTATTTACCCTTATTATTAGCATATATATATAAGTTGTTCTCTCTTTAAAATTTTGAGATACAATTTCTTCTAACATATCAAAATATACCCTAAATCACTAGTGTATGGCTCTCTTCTAGTCTCCTGCCTGATCACATTCTCTCTCTTTTTTCTTTTTTTTAACCTTCTTTCTTTGTTCAAACAACTTCTTATCTTATCAAGTCCTTTTATAAAATCTTTTATAATTTTCATCTTTACAGTCATCTTCTATCCCTTCATTGTATCAACCCTTATTTTGTACATATATGTCTTTCTTCCTTTAAAATTTTAGGAGGCACTTTTTTCTAACAGACCAAAATACGCCCAAAATCTAGTGTGTGGCACTGATCTATGCACTAGCCTGATCATATTTGATCATATTCTGCTTTTTTTGAATTGTTCTGTTTTTCTTTTTATCTTTTTTTCTTTTTTTTTCTCTTTCTTTTTTTTTCTTTCCCTTTCTTTCCCCTGGTTTCAGGTCTTTTCCGATTTGTATACAGTATATTTGCTGGGGACGTTGTAAACCTGTTAGCATTTTGTTCTCTCATTCATCTATTCTCCTCTGGACAAAATGACAAGACGAAAAAAATCACCTCAGCAAAAAGAACAAGAGGTAGTACCATCAGCCAGGGACCTACTGAATACGGACGATGTCGGACCTAGAGTTCAGAATCATGACTTTAAAGATACTAGCTGGGCTTAAAAAAGCGTGGAACTTATTAGAGAAACCCTTTATGGAGAAATAAAAGAACTAAAATCTAACCAAGTCGAAATCAAAAAGGCTATTGAGGAGGTGCAATCAAAAATGGGGGCATTAACTGCTAGGATAAATGAGGCAGAAGAGAGAATCAGCGATATAGAAGACCAAATGATGGAAAATAAAGAGGCTGAGAAAAAGAGAGAGAAACAACTACAGGATCTCGAGGGCAGAATTCGAGAGATAAGGGATACGATAAGACGAAATAACATTAGAATAATTGGGATCCCAGAAGAAGAAGAAAGAGTGAGAGGGGCAGAAGGTATATTGGAGCAAATAATAGCAGAGAACTTCCCTAATGTGAGGAAGGAAACAGGCATCAAAATCCAGGAGGCACAGAGAACCCCTCTCAAAATCAATAATAATAGGTCAACACCCCGACATCTAATAGTAAAACTTACGAGTCTCAGAGACAAAGAGAAAATCCTGAAAGCAGCTCGGGAGAAGAGATATGTAACCTACAATGGTAAAAATATTAGATAGGCAACAGTCCTATCCACAGAGACCTAGCAGGCCAGAAAGGACTGGCAAGATATCCTCAGAGCACTAATTGAGAAAAATATGCAGCCAAGAATACTATATCCAGCGAGGTTGTCATTGAAAATAGAAGGAGATATAAAAAGCTTCCAGGACAAACAAAAACCAAAGGAATTTGCAAACATGAAACCAGCCCTCCAAGAAATATTGAAAGGGGTCCTCTAAGCAAAGAGAGAGCCTAAAAGTAGCAAAGATCAGAAAGGAACACAGACAACGTACAGTAACAGTCATCTTACAGGCAATACAATGGCACTAAATTCCTACCTTTCAATAGTTACCCTGAATGTAAATGGGCACAATGCCCCAATCAAAAGACACAGGCTATCAGATTGGATTAAAAAACAAGACCCATCCATATGCTGTCTGCAAGAGACTCATTTTAGACCCAAAGACACCCCCAGATTGAAAGTGAGGGAGTGGAAAACCATTTACCATGCTAATGGACACCAAAAGAAAGCTGGGGTGGCAATTCTTATATCAGACAAACTAGATTTTAAAACAAAGACTGTAATAAGAGATGAGGAAGGACACTATATCCTACTTAAAGGGTCTATCCAACAAGAAGATCTAACAAGTGTAAATATCTATGCCCGAACATGGGAGCAGCCAATTATATAAGGCAATTAATAACAAAAGCAAAGAAACACATTGACAACAATACAATAATAGTGGGGGACTTTAACACCCCCCTGACTGAAATGGACAGATCATCTCAGCAAAAGATCAACAAGGAAATATAAACTTTAAAAGACACATTTGACCAACTGGACTTCACAGACATATTCAGAACATTCCATCCCAAAGCAACGGAATACAATTCTTCTCTAGTGCCCATGGAACATTCTCCAGAATTGATCACATCCTAGGTCACAAATCAGGTCTCAACAGGTACCAAAAGATTGGGATCATTCCCTGCATATTTTCAGACCACAATGCTTTGAAACTAGAACTCAATCACAAGAAGAAATTCGGAAATAACTCAAATACATGGAGGCTAAAGAGCATCCTACTAAAGAATGAATGTGTCAACCAGGAAATTAAAGAAGAATTCAACAAATTCATGGAAACCAATGAAAACGAAAACACAACGGTTCAAAATCTTTGGGATACAGCAAAGGCAGTCCTGAGAGGAAAGTATATAGCAATACAAGCCTTTCTCAAGAAACAAGAAAGGTCTCAAATACACAACCTAACCCTACACCTAAAGGAGCTGGAGAAAGAACAGCAAATAAAGCCTAAACCCAGCAGGAGAAAGGAAATAATCAAGATCAGAGCAGAAATCAATGAACTAGAAACCAAAAGAACAGTAGAACAGATCAATGAAACTAGGAGCTGGTTCTTTGAAAGAATTCACAAGATTGATAAACCCCTGGCCAGACTGATCAAAAAGAAAAGAGAAATGACCCAAAACAAAATCATGAATGAAAGAGGAGAGATCACAACCAACACCCCAAAAATACAAACAATGATAAGAACATGTTATGAGGAACTCTATGACAGCAAATTAGATAACCTGGAAGAAATGGGTACATTCCTAGAGATGTATCAATACCAAAACTGAACTAGGAAGAAATAGAAAACCTGAACAGACCTATAACCACTAATGAAATTGAAGCAGTCATCAAAAATCTCCCAAGAAACAAAAGCCCAGGGCCAGATGGCTTCCCAGGGGAATTCTATCAGACATTTAAAGCAGAATTAATACCTATTCTCCTGAAACTGTTCCAAAAAAGAGAAATGGAAGGGAAACTTCCAAATTCATTTTATGAGGCCACCATTACCTTGATCCCAAAACTAGACAAAGACCCCATCAAAAAGGAGAATTACAGACCAATATCCTTGATGAACACGGATGCAAAAATTCTCACCAAAATACTAGCCAATAGGATCCAACAGTACATTAAAAGGATTATTCACCACGACCAAGTGGGATTTATCCCTGGGCTGCAAGGCTCGTTCAACATGCGCAAATCAATCAACGTGATACAATACATTAACAAAAGAAAGAACAAGAATCATATGATCCTCTCAATAGATGCAGAGAAAGCATTTGACAAAGTACAGCATCCTTTCTTGATCAAAACTCTTCAGAGTATAGGGATAGAGGGTACATACCTCAATATCATAAAAGCCATCTATGAAAAACCTACAGCGAATATCATTCTCAATGGGGAAAAGCTCTCAGCATTTCCCCTAAGGTCAGGAACGCGGCAGGGATGTCCACTCTCACCACTGCTATTCAACATATTATTGGAAGTCCTAGCCACAGCAATCAGACAACAAAAAGAAATCAAAGGCATCCAAATCGGCAAAGAGGAAGTCAAACTCTCACTCTGTGCAGATGATATGATATTTTATGTGGAAAACCCAAAAGAGTCCACCCCAAAACTGCTAGAACTCATACAGAAATTCAGTCAAGTAACAGGCTATAAAATCAATGCACAGAAATCAGTGGCATTCCAATACACCAACAACAAGACAGAAGAGAGACAAATCAAGGAGTCGATCCCATTCACAATTGCACCGATAACCATAAGATACCTAGGAATAAATTTAACCAAAGAGGCAAAGGATCTGTACTCAGAAAACTATAAAATACTCAGGAAAGAAATTGAAGAAGACACAAAGAAATGGAAAAACGTTCCATGCTCATGGATTGGGAGAACCAAAATTGTGAAGATGTCAATGCTACCTAGAGCAATCTACACATTCAATGCAATCCCCATCAAAATACCATCCACTTTTTTCAAAGAAATGGAACAAATAATCCTAAAATTTGTATGGAACCAGAAGAGACGCCGAATAGCCAGAGGGATATTGAAAAAGCAAAGCAAAGCTGACGGCATCACAATTCCGCATTTCCAGCTCTATTACAAAGCTGTCATCACCAAGACAGTATGGTACTGGCACAAAAACAGACACATAGATCAATGGAACAGAATCGAGAGCCCAGAAATGGACCCGCAACTCTATGGTCCACTTATCTTTGATAAAGCAGGAAAGAATGTCCAATGGAAAAAAGGCAGTCTCTTCAACAAATGGTGTTGGGAAAATTGGACAGCCACATGTAGAAGAATGAAACTGGACCATTTCCTTACACCACACACAAAAATAGACTCCAAATGGTTGAAAGACCTAAACGTGAGACAGGAGTCCATCAAAATCCTAAAGGAGAACACAGGTAGCAAACTCTTCGACCTCAGCCGCAGCAACTTCTTCCTAGAAACATCACCAAAGGCACGGACAGCCAGGGCAAAAATGAACTATTGGGATTTCATCAAGATAAAAAGCTTTTCACAGCAAAAGAAACAGTCCAGAAAAGCAAAAGGCAACCGACAGAATGGGAGAAAATATTTGCAAATGACATATCAGATAAAGGGCTAGTATGCAAATCTATAAAGAACTTATGAAACTCAACACCCAAAGAACAAATAATCCAATCAAGAAATGGGCAGAAGACATGAACAGACATTTTTCCAGAGAAGACATCCAAACGGCCAACAGGCACCTGAAAAACTGCTCAACATCACTCGGCATCAGGGAAATCCAAATCAAAACCTCAATGAGATACTTCCTCACACCAGTCAGAATGGCTAAAATTAACATGTCAGGGAACGACAGATGTTGGCGGGGATGTGGAGAACGGGGAACCCTCCTACACTGTTGGTGGGAATGCAAGCTGGTGCAACCACTCTGGAAAACAGTATGGAGGTTCCTCAAACAGTTGAATTTAGAGCTACCATTCAATCCAGCAATTGCACTACTGGGTATTTACACCATAGATACAAATGTAGGGACCTGAAGGGGTATGTGCACCCCGAAGTTTATAGGAGCAATGTCAACAATAGCCAAACTGTGGAAAGAGCCAAGATGTCCATCGACAGATGAATTGATAAAGAAGAAGTGGTATATATACATAATGGAATATTATGCAGCCATCAAAACGAATGAGATCTTGCCATTTGCAATGACGTGGATGGAACTGGAGGGTGTTATGCTTAGTGAAATAAGTCAATCAGAGAAAGACATGTATCATATGACCTCACTGATATGAGGAATTCTTAATCTCAGGAACAAACTGAGGGTTGCTGGAGGGTTCGGGGGTGGGAGGGATGGGGTGGCTGGGTGATAGACATAGGGGAGGGTATGTGCCACGGTGAGCGCTGTGAATTGTGCAAGAGTGTTGAATCACAGATCTGTACTTCTGAAACAAATAACGCAACATATTTTAAGAAAAAAGGAAAAGAAGGAGATAGCAGGAGAGGAAGAATGAAGGGGAGTAAGTCAGCGGGGGAGACGAACCAGGAGAGATGATGGACTCTGAAAAACAAACTGAGGGTTCTAGAGGGGAGGACTGTAGGGGGATGGGTTAGCCTGGTGATGGGTATTAAAGAGGGCACATTCTGCATGGATCACTGAGTGTTATGAACAAACAATGAATCATGGAACAGTACACCAAAACAAATGATGTAATATATGGCGATTAACATAATAATAAAAAATTAAAAGAAAAAAGACAGATAGGAGAAAAGATATGCATGAAATCATGATCACAGAACAATGTGAGGATGCCTAACAGGACAGGATCATGCAGTGCAACAAAGAGAGCCCTTAAGGCATAAGAGAATCAGGAGAAAGTAAGCAAAGTGGAAAATAGTTCAAGTCAAAGAACACAGAAATGGCTTTCTTAGTGGCTTTCATTCATATATATATGCACATACATACATATATACACATCTTCCCCTCTTCACATTGAAAATGCTCTGTTTGGCATTAAGAGGAAGGGACTGTACAATTTGGCCAGCCATCGCCCTTCCTTACTCAAGTGTCTTGTGGGGATTTTCTACAGATCTTGGAGGGCAGGGCTGAATGATGGGTTCATTACCTCACTGTGAAATCATCCACACTTCCTAGTCCTTGAAAGACCAATCCTCATCATGATGGTTCTAAGTGAAATCCCAGCTCACTGCTCCATAGGAATTTCAGTGCCCAGATGCCAACTCTCTACTGTGGTAAACAGCAAGTGAAGATGCTGCACTCACGTCACCCAGTGAACCAAAAGCCTCCCGGAGCCACATTAAGGTAAAACTCAACAGCCAACTCCTACCACATCCTGATCCTTGACCCTCTTCTCTCTCTCAGCTTGCAAGTGAGCCAGTGCCCAATGAAGGGTGTCATTTAACTTTTCATTACCTGCCTCAACCTTTATGATGTTCTCCTTCAACAAACATTTTGAGTGAGTAATAATAATGAATTCCTTGGGGCACATGGGTGGTATCTGGGTGGCACCGTCGGTGGAGTGTCTGACTGCTTTTGTTTTGGCTCAAGGCCTGATCTCAGTGTTATGGGATTCACCCCTGCATCAGGCTACAAACTCAGCATGGAGTCTGCTTGGGATTCTCTCTCTCCCTCTGCCCCCCACCACTCACTCTTTCTCTCTTTCTCAAATCAATCAATCAATTAATCTTTAAAATGATGATGGTGATGATAACTCACTATTACTATTTTTGTTGTTAGGACACAATTCAGGCAAAGAAGGGATTCTTATCTTCAATTTCAGAACCGTCCTCAGCGAGAAACTCATCTTTATTCAGAGTTTCTGGAAGATGTTTCTTGCCTTCCCTGATCTATAAAACATATGTAGAAGGAATCAGAATTAAAAAATAGCATCATATAAGACAAACCTATCTACTAATGTGTGACCCCTTTGAAATTAGAGAGGAAGTGCTCTGCATTTGTGAAGCTTCTCTCGAATCAGGACAGTTCCTGGACCACATGAAATAGGTCAATAGGATGAACTACAAGAGGTGGAAGTAACCAAAATGAAATCACAAAAAGTATGTGAAAGGGTCCTGATACCTTCAGCTTCCAAAGGGTTATTTCCTTAGCAAGCTCCCTGTTTCCTTGTCTAAGTAGATGGATCTTCTCATTTATTTCTTGTAAGGTAACTAAAAGGAGAAAAAAGAATCTCTAAGATAATTAGCAAAACCAGTGACATTGAATATCCCAGGGTATGAGCTCCAGAGACACATTCTCTGACACTTGGGTGAAACTAACTTGTTACCATTCTCGTTGTGCCCAAAGGAAACAAGCAGCATTTGAACCCTAAGACAACCAATTTCGGGGAGATTCTTACTTAAAATTGTTTTCAAAGTTAGAGAAATGCAATCAAATGTCTTCTAAGTTTTCTCCCATCTGTAAGCACCATTCTTGGAAAATGAAATCACTGCAAATGCTGATGTCATCCCCAGATATGTAATAGAAAAAACAAGCATGCTGTCAACTAACATTTCTCTCCTCCAATGACTAAGGTGCAAAAATATGTCCCTGCAACCACCCAAAATGAACAAAACCATCCTTTGCTCCTGCTCAACGCCACGTCCATTTCCATGTCCTCCTTGGAATTCCACACAAGGAAAGCTCAAAATGGTAATTGAGTGACAACTCCCTGGCCTTCAGTGACATCCTGCTGCTCACAGATTGCCTGTCATGAACCCTAGGCGGGGGCTCTGGAAGACAAGATCTTTGAATCAAACACAGTTGGGGACAAACTCCACGTTACACCATCTCGGCAGGGCCTGGATAACTCACACTCCCTGGAACACAATCTTTTGTCATCCCAACATGAGAAGGTTACCCTCCACCCTGACAGGAAAACAACATTTATTAAGCACCCCATCACAGATGGATAACACATTGGAGGTCAAGCACAGAGACTCCTCTAACTGGCACTTAATTCTCTCATCCTGGGGCACCTGCGTGGCTCAGTTGGTTAAGTGTCTGCCTTCAGCTCGGGTCATGATCCCACATCGGATCATGATCCCACCTCGGGCCCTGGGATCCCACATCTGGTTCTTGGCTCAGTGGGGTACACGCTTCTCCCCCTCCCTCTGCCAGCCACTCGGTCTGTTTGGGCTCTCTCTGTCTGTCAAATGACTAAACAGAATCTTTTAAAAAATAATACTTCTCTCATCTTACCTCAAAGTGCAAACTTCTCTTCTATTGGCGCAATGTGAGCGCTCCCGTGTCCTGAGGTCTCTCTTCTCACCACCCCCATTGCTGCACTCCCAGGGATGAACACCAGTATTTGAGGGTTTGCTAAATGCCAGGCAGCCACCGTGGCCATCAACAGAGAGGACCGCGGAATCACCACAACCTCTGAGGCATGGACACAACATGTCACCCGCACTGGCACACGTTCCTTTCAACTCATTCTCCCCTGGCAGGAAAGGCTCCCTCCACCTCAGACTCAAAACCATGGTTTCAACCTCTCTTGTGACACACGCTCTGCCTGGCAATATGTGGCTTCTTCTCTAAGTGTGGCCTGGTTGCTAGACTCAAAGAGTGTTTTCTCATCTCGACATTTCACCAAGAGCCAGGTCATGGCAAATTACTCACTCCAGACCTCAGGTTCCTATCATCGCTTGCCTCCTAAACATCTCTCTGAAAAATTACTCTTTCTATTCTCACTCCTCCTATGAGGTGTTCCTCCCCTTGGTCTCAGAAGTTATGGCAACACCCTCCACGTTGTCATTTAGACTCCAAATGGGGAAGAGAATGATTTTCAGGAGTGAACAAGTCAATTAGACATCAGAATTCACCATATTTACACCTCGTCTAATTATACCCACATCAAACATCGGTACTGAGAATTTAGGACAAATCAAACCAAAGCCAAATAACTTACCATCATTTTGTCGAGGCTTTATCTAAGAGAGGAAGAAACAAAATTAAGTTTGATTCCAAAACGTATTACTATTAAAAGTCTCTAGTTCAGGTCAATACTGGAAAAGTCATCCAATAAAATTACAATAATCATTTTGTTTAGAAGAATGACTTCACAGGAGTAAAAAAGAAGACAAAATGGGAATTTCCTGATTAAGTCATCATAGTTCACAATCCATTTCTTATAAAGAGCACAACGGTATATAACTGATTTTTTACCACAAAGTCTATTCACATTCTAGGAAATGAATGTTCAGCCTGTTTAATTTTGACAGTGGATCACGCAGACATTTAAAAAATATTCATTAATTCATCATTTCCGGAACTTTACTGCAACCCGATATCCACACTGAAGTTCAGAAACTGGGATTATTATAAAATCCCGAAAGAAAGGAAATGGAAGGAAGGGAGGAAGGAATGTAGGAAAGAAAGCAGGCAGGTGACTAAAACTCTGACAAAATTATGCCTTTTTCCTTGTCCAGAAAGCTTCTCTGAACTCTCACTAAGGGTTGGCTGTTTGCTGAATTCACACACAGTTACGGCACATCAGGTGCTATGATTGCCGGTCCATCTGTAATAGACACTTTCAGTAGTTTTGTATTAACTCTGCCAAGCCTTTGGGGCAGATTCCATGCCTCTGTAGAGTTGCAGACATATATTAACATGTGGTGACAGTAGTCTATCCCCATGGCTTCTGTTCACCCCAGGCCATACGTGGACGCAGGACACAGGTAACCTCTGGCAGTGATGCTCCTGTCTTGGAACATGGTGGTGGAGGTTTCACGTGCTGAGGCCTGTTTCTTTGGGTTTCAGCTTTTGTTGGTGGTGTTACTTTTCTGTCTCATCTCAGCCTATAGTTTATTTTGTGTGTGTACGTCTGTATGGATGCACAGCGGCTTCATTACTTCCCGGGACCACCCTGTGGGAATTACCCCAGGGGTCCTACCTTATCACCGTTCCTGTACTATGGGCCACGGTCACAGCCTACACCCTGCTGGCCTCAGGAACCTCACCGACCACCTCCACCTCCTGCATTTGGAAAGAGATCTGGACAGTAGGTCTTGACTTGCAAAGCATATCCATCTTTCTCCACGAGGAGACTTTGGAGAAGATCTAGAAGTGGTGCCCTGGGGCTTTGTATTGCAGGGGTTCCCCTGGCTAAAGACATTCCAAGATTCATCAGTTTCTACGCTATTTCTACATTGTGGGGCTGTGTCATTTTTCCATTTTGATCTGGGTAACAGTTGTCTCTTGTAGAGAGGGAAAGACATTTTACAGAATGTCAGACATAACATTTTGCAGCCAGGCTATCTCCCACATTTTGGGCTATTGAGGGATGAAGCACACTGCTCAGTTCATTTTCTAAAAAAGATTTTATTTATTTATTTGACAGAGAAATAGAGAGAGAGAGAGAGAGAGAGAGAGCACGAGTAGGCAGAGCAGCATGCAGAGGGAGAGGGAGAAGCAGGCTCTCTGCAGAGCAGGGCGCCCGATGCAGGGCTCAATCCTATGATCCCGGGATCATGACCTGAGTCAAAGGCAGACACTTAATGGACTGAGCCACCCAGGTGCCCCAGCTCAGTTCACTTTTAGCCAGTTGAGCCCGGACTGTTTTTTCCTTAGCTATGAAAACACCTGAAGGAAGGTGGGGGGCTGTGGTCCCTTCTTTGAAGGGGAAGGACAGGTCTTCCCCTTGTATTCAGGCATCAGCAGAAACATATGGGAAATGCTCTATGTCTGAGAAGGGACCCGAGAGTGGGAGAGAAGGAAATGTGATGGCAGCAGGTTTGGAGCATTTGTTTGAATTCTGCACAGTCAATTCCGGTCTGAATCCACCTCCATCGGTTCTAGGGCTTTGGTCTGATGCTGAAGCTGCTGGGGCTCCCATGAGGAATAGGGGCACCAAGCCTCATAGAGGTCCAGGGATGGGCAAGATAACTATTTTGGTCTCTACCAGGTGTTCTGGAAACTTCCCTTACTGAACCACATCCAGTCCTGGCCTTGTGTCTGTTAGGTGGGTCCTGTATTTTGTGGCTTCATTTACCTTGCAAAATGCAAGCAATTCACCCAGGGGCTGACAGGCTTCTTCATTACAAATCATTACCTTCGGTGGCGCCTCCCAACGCCACAGGTGCTTAGAGGTGAAGGATGGCGGGGCGCTCACTGTGTGTGTGTGTGTGTGTGTGTGTGTGTGTGTGTGTGTGTCTGCATGTGTGTGTGTCCAACCACCCCTGTCCCCCCACAATGCCCGTGGGGGGAATTAACTTGAGAATGATGACACCTCACTCCAAGGTGAAGTCTCTGGCCGGCCTTACTCCCAGTCAGTAGGTGCGATTGGTGTAGTGTTCATGCTGGGGTTAGATGTTTAACCTGTGACAAGGTCTGTGGTAATCCTCACAACTGGAAACTAGGGGAACCTCTCCATTTTATAGTGTTTGTTTTGCAGTTTGGAATGTTCTTTGATAGGGCAAGTTTCATAAGTCACCCATGTTTTACTTCTGCTGGTAAACATGCTGTACAGAATCTCTCTACTTGTTACCCTTTCTACAACTGTTTCTGAATTTTCAAAGCTGTTGGGTGGACTGGCACACACGTTCTGAAGGGGGGATGTCAGTGATTAGCTGTGTGACCAGTGCCTCACAAGCCCTTCCGTTGGGCTTCTAGGAGCAGGTCGTTTTGGTCCTATTCACTGTGAGAGCTAGTTTCTTCTTTCATCACACACTCTGGAGTTGTCCATCAGAAAGCATATACATTTTTGTGAATTCTCTTATTTAGCCTTCCCATCTTAAGTTCCCACTGGACGAAATTGCTCTGGAATTCAGTGTGCAGAAATTTCCGAAGAGTGTGTTTTAAGATAAACACAGCTGCTACATTGTAAATAAGGGCTATTGGTATCATGTTCCTCTCAGAAAACCCTTTTCCAGGCCCCCTGTCAGACCGCAGGCCCCTAATAACTCCAGGGTCTTTGTGGCCTTGGACAGAAACTGCAGAGAGTAGAAGACCGCTTTGTCAGGAAGTGAGGCAGGTGGGGACAGTCAGGGGCGTGGCAGGCAAAGGATTCAGCTCGAGTGGCTCGGATTCCTCGTGGAGCAAGGGCATTCAGTTTCATCACATTCTGTCCCTTCTAAACAAACCCAAATCTACAGTGATTGAAGAGGAATGATGAAGTGTTGACCAGGATGTTGATGTCTCCGTGTCTGGAGTATGCTGCTTTACTCGTATCCAATGATCCCTTTTCACCTTTTAAGACACTACTTCTTGGTAGTGAACGTTGGCAGACAGGGGTAGTGATGTTTGGTGACAGTAGGTTATTCCTGTAACATCTATCCCTCTGCTCCCTGCCTTATTATAGTTGGTACCAACTGAGAGGGATAAAGTTTTCTAGCACGATGTGGTGCTTCTGGAACATGGTATTGGAGAAGGAGCCAGATGTGAGAGCTTGCTCTTTGGGTTTCATCACTTGGTGTTGCAACTTTTGGCTGTCTTAGCCGAATATTTTCTCCTCTGTTCTGCAGGTTTGTATGGATATGAGAGGGTTTCCTCATGCTCCAAGCCCCCCCCCCATATGCCCTACCACACGGGGCGGTGTTTACCAGGCTTCACTGGTTATGCGCTACCTCAGGCTCCTCCACATGGGTGGACGGGGGGCCTCACCCACAGCTCATTCCTGCACCACATGGTAAGATGATCTGAATTGAATGACATGAGTCGCAAAATATATTCCTAGTTTAAGTACTTCTGTCAGTGGAGAAGATGTAGAGGAGGTACCACAAGGCTTTGCAATGCAAGGATAGACCTGGGTGAGGACAGAATAACATTCCTCAGCTTTCTGTGGACGTCCATTTCATGGACTGTCTTATTTCACCCTACAAAACTGGGCAGCAGGCGTCTGCCATGGAGACGAAAAGTGACATTTTGCAAAAGACAAACATGAAAGCATTGCCCAGGTGCATAGCACAGACACAATGTTTTGGGCTCTGGGATGGATGGAGTGCAACCTCCCCTCACTCTTACTTGTGGAGGCCCCAGTTGTCCAGTGTTATTGAATAGTTATGAAAACATCTGTCCCTGGGTGGAGTGGTCACATCCTCAGGGGTGAGGGGCTGGTCTCTCCTTTGTCCACAGGGCTGAGAGGAGACCTGTGAGAAACTCTCTGCATCTGGATGAGATGTGGGAGTGGGAGAGAGTAGAATAGGGTGGGGCAGGTGTAGAGGGTTGGCTTACATCCTGCATGGTCAAGGCTATTCTGAATCCACGTCCATCCCTTCTAGGGCTTCATTCATATTCAGAAGCCTGTGGCGCTCAAGGGGACAACAGCGGCACCCCACCCAAGATGGTCCCGCAGAAGGACCAGGTAAATACTGTGGCTGTTTTTAGTTGTAATCATTTCTGGAATCCTGTTCGTGTCTGGGCAACACCCTGTCCTGACCTTGTATCTGTTGAGTTTGTCCTGGGTTCTGTGTGTGGTGTAATTTCCTTTCAAAATGCTAAGTCTTCATTCAGAGCCTACAGGCTTCTCTGTTTCCAGATCATCACCACCTTAGGGTTGTGTCGGTGGAAGAAACACAGAGTTTTGCTGAAGCCTTGACCTTACAAGGGGAATCCTGGCTGGGCACGTTTTAACATCCTGAAGTTTCTCAGGACATACATGTGTTGTGCTTGGCTATTTCCATGCACTGAGCAGAGGGGGAGGTGCCATTGTTGTGAAGGAAGTATCTTTATTGCACAATGGCAGACATATATTTCTTAAAATCGTGCATATCCAGAGTCCACATTTGTTGTTCTCGGAGGGATGATATACACCTCACACTTCGTTTGCAGCGTGTTGAGTTTGAGCTGTCATCTCATTAGTTATATAAACACCTGAAGCAAGGCTATTGTCCCTTGATTAATCATTAGGGTAGGGGTCTGTCCCTTGTCCTTAGCAGTCAGTGGATACTTGTGGGAAAACCTCTTGTCCCGTAAGGGAGGTGAGAATTAGAAATAGTGGCAGATGCTGGAGGCAGGTGTAGATGGTTGTTGGAAAGTTGCTGAATCACTTCCAATGTGTTGGTCTTCTGCCCTTTCTCTGACGTGGGTCAGATACAGATGCTGGGGCATCCTTTGTAAGGAATAGCAGTCCTGCATGCAGGCCTCTCATGTTATGGGTGAGTGAATGTTGCTAAGGACATGATAACTTTCTTCAGGTTGCTCAGGAGATATATTTGATGCACTTTGTCTTTCACTCATGCTGAGGTGGTTGGCAGGTACCTTTGTGGTGAAGGAGAGCTGCTCTTCCCCGAATGCTGGGCAGAGCGGGTATGCACACGCACACACTACAGAGACGATATTCCGTGCTCCAGGAGGGATGAAGCCTACTCTTAACGTTAGGAATTTAACGTGTCTGAGAGCAGGGACGGACACATTCGTTAAATGACATAGATGATGTGTTCCGTAAAGGGAAGCACCAGCGATGGATCTGAAGGACTAGAGAGGGATCCATGAGTCACTAGAAACAGGAGGTTGTGGATGAGAAGGATGGAGGTGCTCAGGGGAGTGGATGGGCCTCTCTCGGGTAGAGCGGGGGCCGTTCCTGGCAGGCCAGCAGCTTGAGCCGTGAATGAGAGGACACCGTGAGTTCCAAACCGAGTTGCTACCTGTGTCCGTCACACGGTGTGGATAATGCAGTTATTTGTACCAGAACGTCACTGTTGCCATAAAGTTGTTCATTCATACTCTATAAAGATTGATGTTTCTGCTGGATTTCTGAAGTTTCTGAACTGGGTGACAGAATGTGGTGGAGATTTGGGAACTTTAACTTGGTTCCTTTGGGGATTCTCAGCTGCCTGATTTTGTGGGTCCCGGTGAGAAAAAGTGAAGATGGGACCGAGATCAGCAGAGTGGCTGCCTTGGCCTTCAGCCTGAGCCAGACTCTATGTGGGGAATTCAGGATTGACCAGGATCCACCCTAGCAGGATCCCTGTCACTACGCCTCTGCCTCTGAGTCACCACTCTGCCTGCACTTTGCATCTCCCTGAACGTCGTCAGAGGATCCTGTGGATTTACCCGTGTTCCTGATTTCTCAGTCCGAATGGCAGCACTCCGTGGGGCCTATTTACAGCCTCAGCTTTGTTATCTGTGAAAGAGGAGCATATTGGTTTCTGAGGTCATTAGAAGAATAGGAGTTGAAGTACATAAAGAATCTGCAGGGGCCCCTGGCTGGCTCACTGGGTTAAGCATCGGACTCTTGATTTCTGCTCAGGTCATGATCGCAAGGTTCTGAGATCAAGCTCCACGTCAGGCTCGGCTTTGAGTGTGGAGCCTACCTATGAGTTTCTCTCTCCCTCCGCCCTCCCCGTTTGCACACAACTTTGTCCTTTCTCTGTCTCTGTCTCTCTGTTGGAAAAAAAGAAAAAGAATATGTAAAATATCTGGGCTGTTGGCCACTCCCCCTTCTCACTGTTTAAATGAAAATAGCTCCATGCAGATGAGCATGAAAAGATGTTCATTTCAGTCCACATCATTACACTGAGGGTATAACACCTCACGCCAGAGGTTGCCAATCCTCATTTCAAAAAATAAGGCAAACACCCCTTTTTATTTTCTATTAAATTTTAGGACCTAGCTATGAATGAAGTAAAAGATCATTACAAGAACAAATACATTCAGAGATTTATATCTGAGAGGTGAAGACAATTATTTTCTATTACATATAGACTCATGGAGGCAGCCACACACTCAGGTGTTCATTCAAGGCCTCAGATAGAGTATAGGAAGCGAATGCATTTAGGAAATCATAAGGTCACAGTGTACTAACCCAAATCTATTTGCCTTACAGGACAGGACATTTGTAATTTGAAGACCTCCCTGAGCAATTACAACCAGGCTGTGTGTGTATATATTTAGAAAATTTTCAGATCAGCCTTATGTCCTGAATATTGTCCCTGCCCATCCTGTCCCCTGTGCTCTGTCTCTCCTGGTATCCCCCAAGTAGAACTTCCACAGTTCTGTCTCTGTGTCAGCGTCTGCCTTCAGGAGGCCCTACAGTCACTCGCCTTCGAGTGCACAGTGTGAAGCCCGTACACACAGAGAACAAACTGGCAGCAATGGTGGTGATGGAGGATATTAGCAAGATTCCCCTTTGTGGTATCTTTCCTGCAGGGGGCATAAGAAATCCTTCTGGGGAGGCGGAGACATCTTGTATTTAGGTCTGTTGGTTGTTTTATTAACTCAGGTGATAGATACTCTTGAGCACATGGCACCTGCTAGTTTACGGGGTGTGTGTCGATCAGCAGGACAGGTTTCTGTCCCCAGGGAGCGGTCTCTTGTGATGGTGAGGAATGAATGAAACATCCCTAGTGGCCCTGGGAGACCAGTGAGGAGGCCCTGCATTAATCCAGATTTTGTGCACTGGTTTCACCTTACAAGCTGCACCCCAACAGCAGGTGGGCTCTGAGGCGGGGGCTGATGGTGGCAGTTTTCTTCTTAAGACCCATGATGCCCATAATCCTCCCACAGTTTCCTTGTTGAGGGATGGACAGGGCAGAGGCCAATGACAGGAGACCCATTCCTCCCTCACCACACAGGAGGAGTTGGGTGTATGTTTCTGTTGCTTTTTAGGTCGTTTACTCCAATCCATTCTGCACCAGAGCTCCTGGATCTTGCAAAGCCCTCCTTCTTCCGAGGTTGTGGAAGCAGCCATCCTCCAGTAGCTTTGGGGCCATGTCTGGACCACTAAGGTGTCCAGGTTTTTCTGTCCAGGAGTGGCTGGTAACTGCACTGCTGCAGTCATGGTCAGCCTGAACAGCCTTTCTAAATGAGATTGTCATGCCCTGTGAGCAGGGCCTGGGCCAAATGATGGCAGCAGAGGGGGGGGAGACAGGAGAGGTACTTCCCTGTGGTCTTGGACAGGGATGCCAAGAGCAGAAGGCCTGAGGGCCTGGGGAGAGATAGGGAAAGAGACTGTCAGGGAGAGAGACACTGAATGAGTGGTGGGGGGATTGGGCAAGTCCTAGAAATTGAGAGGAACAAAGAGAGAGATGGGGTTGAGAGAAGCAGAGACCAAGAGGAATTTCAAGGATGAAAAGAGGTTGCTGGTCTAGGTGTTAGTGGTGGACCATGGAACAGGGTGGAGGAGGTCGATATAGGTGATTCGAATATTTGGACCATTGAAGGTGGGAAATCAGGCGATCAGATTTCCCTGAAACCAAAGCTCCAACCTCCCTAGGGATGAGCTTTGTAGAGGCCATTTCACTTGGGAAGATGGGCACACCTCCTTTTGCATGGGGTGGTGGGGACAAGCCTCAGGATCTGTCATGGAGAGAGAGGGCTTGGCTGGACCTGAGCATGCTCTGTCCCTCCAGCTGAGGGGCCATGGCTTTGAGCATTGTAGGGATTCCCAGGGCGGCCAGCAGAGGGCACCTGCGCACCTCCAACCGGGAGGGGGAGGTGTCTGCCTGTGCTGATCCAGGGCATCTCAGCAAGAAGGACTTCTGTAGCAGCCAAATGATCCAGCCCCACTGTGGATGCCCCAGGATAGAGAGCCAGAGCTGCGGTTCCAGTAGGTTCTGCTGCCGCCCTGTGGGAGACCCTGGCGGCTTTGCAGCAACTTGGTGCCTCCTGAGGTGCTACTGAGCAAAGCTGCTTTCTTGGGTGAGTGTTGAGGAGGGGGCTCTGGGCGGCTTCCCCAGGACATGCTGGTAGGTGAGCAGCACAGTCGCTTGCATTTGGGGAGCTTTTCCCCTGGTTCATTCCTCCTTTTCCCTGAGGGTATTTGAACAAGACCTGTTTTACTCAGGGATCCGTGGATTGAGGGGTCCTGCGACGTCACATCAGAGATACTGTGGTTGGGTTGTTACAGTTGCAGGCTTGTTTCTGGGGAGAAATCCTGACTGCAATTCAGAGAAATGGGAGATGCATTCAGTTGGGACACGAATACAGGAACTGCTGTCAGAACCTTCTAGAAGGAGCAGCTGAGATCCCACTTTCTGAGTTCTGCTGGAGCCAGAGCCCCAGGTAAAAGCACAGTGTCCTCCACTTAAACATGCTTTTATTAATTTTCAATCGTTATTTTTTTCCGACAATGGTACAGTAGTTGGAAATGACTGAAAACTTGACCGGTACTTGATGTCCTAAAACTTCCATTAGTTTACTGTTAAATTTAGACCTGAAACATGATTTGTTATAATTATCCTTTCCTGTCTCATTGGAAGGAAACTCATCCATAATACCTTTCAAATGTACTCTTTATCTCATCTCCTTTCCTTTCTTTCTTCTTCTTCTACTTCTTCTTCCTTTTTTTTTTTTTTAAAGATTTTATGCCAGCCCCACTGGGGTGGGTCGGGGCATGGCAGAGGGAGAAGGTGATTCAACACTGAGCAGGGAGCCTGGCATGGGACTCGATCTCAGGATCCTGGGATCAAGACCTGAGACAGACACTTAAGGAACTGAGTCACCCAGGTGCCCCAGCTTATCTCTTTTCAACTGAGATTTGCCATGTTTTCTAATTTCTCATGAATCCGTAACAATCTTCAATAGTTTTAAATTGGTTGCAGTTTTCTAAAGCTCATTCACAGGATCCCACTGTGACTTCTTCTGTTCAAAGTGTCAAGACGACTTCTAAAAATATGGAAGATTATACAAACTCAGCAAAATTTGTGAATCACTGTTTGAAGAAAAAGCATGATGGTATTTTTTTTAAGATATTAAAATAGATGCTTACATCCACTGGTTCATGCACTTCCAAATTTTTCTTTTATTTTCCTTTGTTGCTTATTTCTATTTCAGATATTATATTCCTGTATCTTCCTGAGTTTTACATACCTCAGTGTACTTTCAAGGATACTTTCCATCATTTCTCAGAAAGAAAACAGACATTTTGATGAGCATGCAGCTTTGTATAATTTCAAGATTTGTTGTTTAGGTTTTTAGAAACTTTTCCTGCCCATTTGAAAATATCATCCCACCTTGAGAAGTTACATAAAAAGTGTAATCTCCTTTTATCAGTATGATTTCATTTCATTATACTGTGTTTCTTCATTTGATATTTTATATTTATGTCTAAAACTTGAGAATATCTCATAAGTTCACTGAATGTGGAAAAAGTATGAAATTTTGAAGGTTTGCATTTTTGAACTCATAAATGCTGAGAATTGCCTGTTAAATTAAGGCTATTTGCTGGGCAAGATGCAAGTGACATAACCGTTTTGGGGGACGAAATAATGTCTTCTATTCTTTTACAAACATGCTACAGTTGTTTCATTATCCTATATCTTCATTTGAGCAATTATTTTTTCTTTTCAATTTTTTATTTAAATTCTACTTAGTTAATATTTATGGTATGGATATGAGCAATCTTATGACAGTATCTTTTTATAATTTATTAATTTAAGAAACTAAACATATCATTTTTTTCCTCCATGATAAGAAAAATCTATAGGAGTATCATCATTTCTTATGACACAATTCTTTGTTTTTAAGATACTCTTTAATAATTTGTGAGAGGAAGAGAGATCATGAATGGAAGGGGAGAGGCAGAGTGTGAAGATGAGTCCCTGCTGATCAGGGAGCCCGATGCCGGGCTCGATCCCAGGACCCTGAGTAATGACCTGAGCCGAAGGCAGCTGCTTAACCCACTGAGAAACCCGGGTGCCCCTTTATGACATTATTCTTAATATGACATCTCTTATAATTGAAGATTTTCCTCTTTGATGGGCTACATCTCTTTTACCACCAATAACCAAAAGAAGCATTTTCTCTGAATATTATTTTTTTTAATTAGTTTAAATTATTTTTTTATTTTAATTAAATTATCCAAAGGAATAGCCATCAATTAAACTAAGGTTTAGCCATGATTAGTTTCAGAGGTAGAGTTCAGTTATTCTTCAGTTCCATATACCACCCAGTGCTCATCCCATCATGTGCCCTCTTTAATACCTATCACCCAGTTACCCCATCCCCCTCACCCACCTCCCCTCCCGCAACCTTCAGTTTGTTTCCTATGGTTAAGAGTCACTTATGGTTTGTCTCCCTCTTTGTTTTCATCTTTCTTTAAATTTTGTATCATTATGTTAACCACCATATATTACATCATTAGTTTTACATGTAGTGTTCCATGATTCACTGTTTGTGCATAACACACAGTGCTCCACGCAGAATGTGCCCTCTTTAATACCCATCACCATTTTAACCAATCCCCCCACCCCTCCCCTCTAGAACCCTCAGTTTGTTTTTCAGAGTCCATCATCTCTCATGGTTCGTCTCCCCCTCCGACTTACTCCCCTTCATTCTTCCCCTCCTGCTATCTTCTTCTTTTCTTTTTTCTTAACATATGTTGCATTAATTGTTTCAGAAGTGCAGATCTGTGATTCAACAGTCTTGCACAATTCACAGTGCTCACCATAGCACATATACTCCCCAATGCCTATCATCCAGCAACCCCATCCCTCCCACCCCCCACCACTCCAGCAACACTCAGTTTCTTTCCTGAGATTACGAATTCCTCATATGAGTGATTCATATGATACATGTCTTTCTCTGATTGACTTATGTCCCTCAGCATAACACCCCCTGTTCCTTCCACGTCGTTGCAAATGGCAAGATCTCATTCCTTTGGATGCCTGCATAATATTCCATTGTGTATATAGACCACCTCTTCTTTATCCATTCATCTGTCGATGGACATCTTGGCTCTTTCCACAGTTTGGCTATTGTGGACATTGCTGCTATAAACATCGGGTGCACGTACCCCTTCGGATCCCTACATTTGTATCTTTGTGGTAAATACTCAGTAGTGCAATGGCTAGATCATCTGGTAGCTGTATTTTCAACTGATGTGGAACCTCCATACTGTTTTCCAGAGTCGTTGCACCAGCTTGCATTCCCAACAACAGTGTAGGAGGGTTCCCCTTTCTCCACATTCCCGCCAACATCTGTCGTTTCCTGGCTTGTTAATTTTAGCCATTCTGACTGCGGTGAGGTGGTATCTCATTGAGGTTTTGATTTGGATTTCCCTGATGCCGAGAGATGTTGAGCACTTTCTCATGTTTCTGATGGCCATTTCGATGTCTTCTTTGGAAAAATGTCTGTTCATGGTTTACACTACACATTTGATTGCCACTGACCCTGAGCCTCCACTGTGGTTCTGCGCTGCAGGTGTTGAAGGCATTTATTGTCCTGCCGTGGAATTCGTCTCCCATGTCAGGGACCAGCTCATGGAGGAGCTGCAGTGGCAGGTGAAGTCAGTGACAGCCACACATAAGTACCCCAGGAAGGTGAGAGAGGGCAGAGGGATGGGATTTGGTCCCCTCCAGTGGGCCGTGAGCTCTGCTGCCCCAAATCTCGTAGGGTGGCTTGGGTGGAGCTTATGTAGCCCATGGAGTGAGCATTTTTCTCTACTGAAGAAGCATTCAACTTAGGCATTTGGGGGGATCCAATTCAATCAGCTGGAACATCTATCCTTTGTCAGAAAACGAAAAGGGATACGTGGCTCACAAGTCAACCTACAGAAAAATATCAAATAAGTGTCTAGAAATATCCAGAAAGTCTATTTGTAATCTTTCTTTCCTTTTTTAAAAGATACATTTATTTATTTTTGAGAGGGAGAGAGTGAGAGGAGAAGGATAAACTGAGAGGGAGAGAGCGAACCTCAGGTAAGGCTCTCTATGGAGCATGGACCCTAACGCAGGGCTTGATCTCATGACCCTGAGATCAACTTGAACCAAAATCAAGAGTCGGATGCTTAAGTCAGCCAGGCACCCCTGAAGGCAATTTGTCATCTTTCAATATTTGAAAAAGAAAAGCCATCAGGGAAATTCAAATCAAAACTCCATTAAGATACCACCTTACAGTTAGAAGGGCATAAATTAAGAAGGCAGGAAACAACAGATGTTGGAGAAGTTGTGGGAAATGGGAACCCTCTTACACTGGTGGTGGGAATGAAATTGGTGCAGCGACTTTGGAAAGCAGTATGCAGGTTCCTCAAAATGTTACAAATAAAGCTACCCTATTACCCACCAATTGAACTCCTGGGTATTTACACCAAAGACCGAGATGTAGTGAAAAGAAGGGGCACATGCACCCCAATGTTCATAGCAGCAATGTCCACACTAGCCAAACTGAGGAAGGAGCCGAGATACTCTTCAACAGACCAAGGGATAAAGAAGATGTGGTCCATAAATACAGTGGAATATTACTCAGCCATCAGAAAGGATGAATACATTTGTTTCGACGTGGATGGAACTGGAGGGAATTATGCTAAGTGAAATTAGTCAAGCAGAGAAAGACTGTTATCAGATGAGTTCACTTATTTGTGGAACATAAGGAAGAGCATGGAGGACATTAGGAAAAGGAAGGAAAAAATGAAAGGGGGGAATTAGAGGGGTAGATGAACCACGAGAGGCTATGGGCAAAGAAACAAAACAAAACAAAAAAAAAAACAAATCAAAAACTGCCACACATTTTTCAAACCATTAGTCATAGTAAGGAATACATTTTCTTTTTTTCTTTTTTCTTTTTAAGTTTGTATTAATGTAAATTCAGTTATTCAACATATAATGTAATATTGGTTTCAGAGGTAGAGGTCAGTGATATCAGTCTTATACAACACAGAGTGCTCCATACATCATGTGCCCTTCTTAACGCCCGGCACCCAGACACCCCATCCTCCACCCTCCTTCCCTTCAGCAGCCCTCAGTCTCCTTTCTATGATTAAAGAGTCCTTATGTTTGACTACCTCTCAGATTTCGCCTTGGTTTATTTTTCCCTCTTTTTCCCTATGATCTTCTGTTTTGTTTCTTAAATTCTGTATACTAGTGAGATGATATATCATTTTTTTCTTTTTTTTAAAGATTTTATTTATTTTATTTGAGAGAGAGAATGAGAGAGAGAGAGAGAGCATGAGACGTGAGAGGGTCAGAGGGAGAAGCAGACTCCCCACTGAACAGGGACCCCTATGCGGGACTCGATCCTGGGACTGCAGGATCATGACCTGAGCCGAAGGCAGTCGCTTAACCAACTGAGCCACCCTGGCGCCCAATCTTTTTCTGATTAACTTATTTTTCTCAGCATAATACCCTCTATCCATCCGCATTATTGCAAATGACAGGATTTCATTTGTTTGATGGCTGTGGGATATTCCATTGTGTATATATACCACATCTTATCCATTCATTTCTCCATGGGTCTCTGGTCTCTTTCCATAGTTTGGCTATTGTGGACATTGCTGCTATGAACACTGGGGTGCAGGTGCCTCTTCAGATTGCTACATTTGCATCGTTTGGGTAAATACCCAGTAGTGCAATTGTTGGGTAGTAGGGTAGCTCTCTTTGTAACTTCATGGGGAACCTCGATACTGTTTTCCAGTGTGGCTGCAGCAGCTTGCATTCCCACCAACAGTGTAAGCGGTTCCCCTTTCTTCACATCCTTGCCAACATCTGTCACGTCCTGATTAGTAATTTTACCATTCTGACTGGTGTGAGGTGGTATCTCATTGTGCCTTTGATTTGTATTTCCCTGATGCCAAGTGATGTGGAGTATCTTTAAATGTGTCTATTTGGCCATTTGGATGTCTTCTTTGGAGAGATGTCTATTCATATCTTCTGCCTATTTCTTGACTGGATTATTTGTTCTTTGGGTGTTGAGTTTGATAAGATCTTTACAGGTCTTGGATACTAGCCCTTTATTTGTAATGTCATTTACCATATCTTCACCCATTCTCTCAGTTGTCTTTTAGTTTTGTCGACTGTTTCTTTGTTGTGCAAGGGCTTTTTGTCTTGATGAAGTCCCAATAGTTCATTTTTGCCTTTGGGGACGTATCTAGCAAGAAGTTGCTCTGGCCGAGGTCATAGATGTCATGGCCTGTGTCCTCCTCTAGGATTTTGTTGGTTTCCTCTCTTACATTTAGGTCTTTCATCCATTTTGAGTATGGTGTAAAGAAATGGTCCACTTTTATTCTTCTGCATGTGGCTGTCCAATTTTCCCAACACCATTTGTTGCAGAGACTGTTTTTTACCCATTGGATATGCTTTCCTGCTTTGTCAAAAATTAGTTGACCATAGAATTGAGGGTCCACTTCTGGGCTCACATTCTGTCCCATTGATCTGTGGGTCAGTTTTTGTGCCAGTGGCATACTGTCTTGATGACAGCTTTGTGATAGAGCTTGAAGTCTGGAATTGTGATGCCACCAGCTTTGGTTTTCTTATTCAACATTCCTTTGGGTCTTTGGGGTCTTTTCTTGTTCTGTACAAATTTTAGGATTATTTCCCCCAGCTCTCTGAAAAAAGTGGATTGTATTTGATAGGGATTGCATTGAAGGTAGAATTTGCTCTAGGTAGAATAGATATTTTACTAATATTATTTCTTCCAGGCTATGATCATGGAACGTTTTTCCATTTCTTTGTGTCTTTCTCAATTTCTTTCATGAGTGTTCTGTAGTTTTCAGAGGACCGGTCCTTTGTTTCTTTGGTTAGGTTTATTCCTTGGTGTCTTCTACTTGTAAGTTCAGTTGTATACGGGATCGACTCCTTAATTACTCTTTCTTCTTTGGCATTGTTTGTGTATAGAAATGCAATTGATTTCTGTGCATTGATTTTATAGCCTGCCACATTGCTGAATTCCTGTAAGAGTCTAGCAGTTTTGGGGTGTGGTCTTTTGGGTTTTCCATATAGAGTATCGTGTCATCTGCAGAGAGTGAGAGTTTGCTTTCTTCTTTGCTGATTCAGATGCCTTTTATTTCTTTTTGGTATCTGACTGCTGAGGCTAGGACTATGTTGAACAGCTGTGGTGATAGTGGACATCCCTGTCATGTTCCTGTCCTTAGGGGAAAAGCTGTCAGTGTTTCCCCATTGAGAATGAATGGGCTTTTCATAGATGGCTTTTATGATATTGAGGTATGTGCCATCTATCGCTACACTGTGAAGAGTTTTAATCAAGAAAGGATGCTGTACTTGTCCAGTGCTTTTTCTGCATCTATTGACAGGATCCTATGTTTCTTGTCCTTTCTTTTATTAATGTTGTGTATCCCACTGATTGATTTGCACAGGTTGAACCATCCTTGCAGTCGAGGAATAAGGTCCACTTTGTCGTGGTGAATAATCCTTTTAATGGACTGTTGGATCCTATTGGCTAGTATTTTGGTGAGAATTTTTGCATCCATGTTCATCAGGTGTATTGGTCTATAATTCTCCTTTTTAGTGGGGGGTCTTTGTCTGGTTTTGGGATTGAGGTAATGCTGTCCTCATAGAAGGAGTTTGGAAGTGTTCCTTCCATTTCTGTGTTTTGACACCAATTTAGAAGAATGGGTATTAATTCTGCTTTAAATGTTTGGTAGCTTTCCCCTGGGAAGGCGTCTGGCCCTGGGCTCTTGTTTGTTGGGAGATCTTTGATTACTGACTTCTTCAGTTTCCTTGCTGTTTATGGACCTCTTCAGGTTCTTTATGTCTTCCTAGTTTAGTTTTGATAGTTCAGACGTCTCTAGGAATGCATCCATTTCTTCCAGATTGCCTAATTTGTTGGCATTTAGTTTCTCTTAATACGTTCTTATAATTGTTTGTATCTTTTGGTGTTAGTTTTGATCTCTCCTCTTTCATTCAGGATTTTAGTTATTTGGGTCCTTTCTCTTTTCTTTTTGATAAGTCTGGGCAGGGTTTTCTCAATCTTATTAATTCTTATTAATTCTTCCATTAACCATTAATCTTATTAATTCTTCCAAAGAACCAGCTCCTAGCTTCGTTGATCTGTTCTACTGTTCCTTTGGTCAAGGATAATTCTTGATTTCTGCCTTAATCTTATTTCTCTTCTCCTGCTGGGTTCAGGCTTTATTTAAAGTTCTTTCTCCAGCTTCTTTAGGCATAGTGTTAGGGTTGTGTTTTGAGACCTTCCTTGTTCATTGAGAAATGCTTGTAGTGGTATCTCTTTCCCTGTTAGGTCTGCCTTTGCTGCATCCCAACGTTCTTCAGTAGTTGTGTTTTCATTTTCATTTGTTTCCATGAGTTTTTAAGTTCTTCCTTAATTTCCTGGTTGTCCCATTCATTCTTTAGCAAGATGCTCTTTAGTCTCCATGTATTTGAGTTCTTTCCAAATTCCCTCTGCTGATTGAATTCCAATTTCTAAGGAATGTGGTCCAAAAATACGCAGGGACTGATCCCCTCTTTTGTTACCGATTTGTGAGCCAGTATGTGATCAATTCTGGAGAATGTTCCATGTGCACTTGCGAAGAAGGTGTATTCTGTTGCTTTAGGGTGGAATGTTTTGAATATACCTGTGAAGCCCATCTGGTACAGGGTGTCTTTCAAAACCTTTGTTTCCTTGTTGATTTTCTGCTTAGATGATCTGTCCATTGCAGTGAGTGGGGTGTTAACATCCCCTACTATCCTTGTATTATTACCGATGTGATTCTTTCATTTTGTTACAAACTGGCTGCCCCCATGTTCAGGGCATACATATTTACAATTGTTAGATCTTCTTGTTGGATAGACCATTTAATGATGATGCAGTGTCCTTCCTCATCTCTTCTTATAGTCTTTGATTTTAAATCTAATATAAGGATTGCCACCCCAGCTTTCTTTGGATGTCCATTAGCATGAAAATTGGTTTTCCACCTCTTTACTTTCAATGTGGATGTGTCTTTGTGTCTGAATTGAGTCTCTTTCAGATGGCATATGGATGCGTCTTGTTTTTTCATCCAATCTGATCCTCTGCCTTTTGATTCGGGCATTTAGCCCATTTACATTCAGAGTAACTATTGGAAGATACGAATTTAGTGCCATTGGATTACCTGTAAAGTCACTGTTTCTGTATACTGTCTCTGTTCCTTTCTTGTCTGTGTTACTTTGGGGTTCTCTCTTTGCTTCATGGGTCCCTTTTAGTATTTCTTGTAGGGCTGGTTTGGTAATCAGAAGTTCTTTTCATTTCTTTTTGTCCTGGAAGCTCTTTATCTCTCCTTGTATTTTGATGGACATCCTAGCTAGCTAAAGTAATCGTGGCTGCCACTCTTAGGTGTCTCCCATTGTAGGGTACGGACCTCTTGGCCTGAGCTTGCTGTCAAGAGTTTCTCTTTGCCTCTGAGACTTGCAAGTTTCACTATTATATGTTAGGGTGTTGACCTATTTTTATTGATTTTGAGGGGGATTCTCTGTGCCTCTTCGACTTGGATGCCTGTTTTGTCTTCCAGATTAGGGAAGTTCTCTGCTATAATTTGCTCCAACCTGATTCTGCCCCTGTCTCTCCCCTCTTCTTGTGGGATACCAATTATTCTATTATTGTCTTACTTTATGGTATCAGTTATCTCCCGAATTCTCCCCACATGATCCAGTCGTTGTTTATCTCTCTTTTCCTAGGCTTCTTTTTTCTGCATTATTTTGTCTTCTATATCCCTAATTCTCTGTTCTGCCTCATTTATCCTGGGGGTTAGAGCCTCCATTTTTTATTGCATCTCATTAATAGCCTTTTTGATTTTGACTTGCTTAGATTTTAGTTCTTTTGTTTTTCTAGGAAGGGATACTCTAGTGTCGCCTATGCTTTTTTCAAGCCCAGCTAGTTATCTCTCTAATCATTATTCTGAACTCAAGTTCCAACATCCTACTTCTGTCCATACCGATGAGGTCCCTGACAATCAGTACTGTGTCTTGTTCTCTTTTTTGAGGTGAGTTTTTCCATCTTATTCTGCCCGGCGAAGGATTGATGAATGAGAGAACAAAATACTAAAATGCCAACAATGACCCGAGAGAAATATATAGTAAACAGTGTACTGGATCCCGTGTGGATTTTGGTCTGTTTGTTAGAAAACGAGATCCCAAAGTTTTAAAGAAAAAATAAAACTTATATATGTACAAAAATAAAGTTGAAGACAATGGAAAAACTAAAATTGAACGTAACTATAAAAATGAAAATTAAATGACAATAAACAAATAGAATAAAAGAATATACACACAGGTGAACAGAACAGAGTCATAAACTCTCTCCTGACTGTATTTTGTTTAGTTTGTTAGAGGAAACTGCATCTCAAAATTGTAAAGAAAGAAAAACTTATATATACAAAAATAAATTTTTTATTATGTTCCATTAGCCACTGAATAGTACAAAATTAGTCCTTGATGCAGTGTTCAGTGATTCATTAGTTAAGTATAACACCCTGTGTTCATCACACCACATGCCCTCCTCAATACCCATCACCCTGTTACCCCTCCTCCCACCGTTCTCCCCTCTCAAACCTCCAGATTGTTTCTTGCTGTCCATAGTTTCTCATGGTTCATCTCCCTCTGATTTTGCTCCCTTTGGATTTCTTTCCTTTCCCCTATGTCTTCTATGCTACCGCTTATGTTCCACATATGAGTGAAACCGTCTGAGAATAGTCTTTCTCTGTTTGACTTACTTCACTTAACATAATCCCCTCCAGTTCCATCCATGTCGATGCAAATGGTGGGTATTCATCGTTTCTGATGGCTGAATAATAAATTAAATACATTGAAAGTATTGAATGTATCTGTAACAATGAAAATTTTCCAACTTTAAGAAAACAAAACAAAACAAAAAACAAAAAAAAAACCCAAAACAAACAAACCGAAAGAAGAAGAAGAGAGGGCAATAAAAGAGAATATGATTAGACAGGTGAAGAGAAGGTTAGCCATACATTAGGTTCTGGGTGTATTTGGTCTGTTAAAGGAAACTGCATCCCAACACTGTAAGGAAAGAAATAGGTAAATATTTCCAAAAACACAATTAAATGCAGTGGAAGGATAGAATGTAACCATACACATGAAAATTTAAAAATATTTTAAGAAAAGAGTGGATATGGGGCACCTGGGTGGCTCAGTTGGTTAAGCGACTGCCTTAGGCTCAGGTCATGATCCCAGGGTCCTGGGATCTAGCCCCGCATCAGGCTCCCTGCTCGATAGGAAGCCTGCTTCTCCCTCTCCCACCCCTCCTGCTTGTGTTCCCTCTCTCAGTGTCGCTTTCTCTCTCGGTCAATTAAATAAATGAATGAAATCTTTAAAAAAAAAGAAAAGAGTTGATCAAATAAGAAATTGGTGGGAAAATGAAAGAGCAAAGGAATTAAAATGGAAAGAGTCAAGAGTCCTGGGGAAAAAAAAAACATGAATCCTACATGATATATTTCCCTAGCACTGGAGTCTTGCAGTTCTCAGTGATCGGTATACTTGTTCTTGGATGGATGTTCTTGCTGATCGTGGGGAGGGGCTTGTTGCATTGATTTTCAAGTGTCTTTCCAGCGCGGAATTGTACCGCCCTTGCCAGAGGGCCAGGCTAAGTAAACTGGTCTGGTTTGCTCTGTGTGGCTTTTGTTCCCTGAAGGCTTTCCCCACTTCATTAGAGGATGAGAATGAAAATGGCAGCCTCCCAAACTCTAACCCTGGAGCCAAGAGCTCGAGTCCCCACTCTTCAGTGCTCTGTCAGGGAAAAGCAGTCAGTCACTTTTGTCTCCCTGGTCTCCGTCCAATGTCTCTGTTCACCCAGCCTGTGACTGAGCATTTGTATCTCTGGCCGGGATCCCGTTAGAGTCTCCAAACCCTGAAGACTCCTGTGGTGAACACCCTGAGCCTTTGCTCCCCAGAGGAGGACGGGGGCGGGGGTCCTCCCTGGTTCTGCTGCTTGCTGGGCCCCTGCTTGGAGAGCAGTCACCTGAGCATGCTGTAGTTCGTGGTATATGGAATCCCTGAGCCGAGAGCCGACTTCTGGGCTCGCTGTTTCCAGCCAGCTTCCCCCGCTTCCACACCTGGGAGCTCTGCCCCACTCAGGCACCCATGTTATGTCTGTGATCCTGGGGATTCTGAGGCTACGCTGTCCCACCTAGGATTCTGCCCTCTTTTGCCACCTGAGTACTTTTCAGGCAGGGACATCCCTCACTGGAGCTGACTTCTAAAAGTTCTGACTTTGTCTTCTGCTACTATGTCACTTTCCGGTAGCCAGCTTACGGGGGTTCCCACCCCTGCAGTTTATCTGCCCACATATGGCCTCACATTCGCTTTTTCCACCTCCTACCTTGCAGAAAGTAGTCACTTTTGTATTTGTAGAGTTGCAGCTTCTCTTCCATTCCATGCTGGTTGAGTTCACAGGTATTCAAAATGGTTTGATAGGCATCTAGCTGAATTCCTGGGAGCAGATAGAATTAAGGTCTCCTAATCCTCCACCACCTTAGACTCTCTCCAGGAACGCATTTTAAATTGCAACACAATACCTATATAGTTACATCACAAACAAAGGTTAACAAAATAATATTTACTCAGACCTGTAAAACAATATGATAGACTTTATTCTATTTCATTTGTCTTCGATCCTGTGCAACTTATGAAAGAGTCCAACATTAGAGAAATGATTGACTTATTCATGGTATTTAATATTATATATCTTAAAACATGATGCAGATATTTATTTGTAACCTAAAAAGAGCACAGTATCTTGTTGGGAGGAAAAAGGCTGTGAATGAATGTAAATATCATGCTGTTTGTTGAAAAACAAAGTTTGAGCGGCTACACAGCCCCAAAGTTAACGTGTCTGTTTTTTTTTTTTTTTTTGTACTATTACATTGCTGTGCTTTCTGAGTGTTTACCTTTGAGACATAAAGTTAGAGAGCTAATATTTATTGAACATTTAGTATGTGTGCCTGGCGTGGGACTCAAAGCTTTCCATGAATTATGATTTCATTTAATCCCTCCCCAAACCTGAATGGTATAACCATCCATATGACAGAATGGAAACAGGGAAGGCTCAGAGACTCACAGCAACTTGCCTGAGGTTGGAGTGAAGAAAAGGGCAGAGCTGAACTCAAACCCACGTGTATCTGATGACAGAGTCCATGTTTCGCACGTAAGGTTCTGCTGCCTGCTAGAGAGTAGACTGGAGGATGCATGCCAGTTAGGATGGGCTGATGTTACTGTGAGTAACTAGATGCCCCTCGTCTTAGTGGCTCCTATAGGGAAGTATCTTTTTGCTCATGCCACATGTCCGCATGGTCTTCCTGGCAGCAGGATGAAAGAGCACCCACCATAGGTAACTTCCAGGTGCTAGAGGAGATGTACAGATGGAGTGCCAGACCCAGTTGTCCCAAATGTTCTGTTCGAGGTGGCACGCCTCACTCCCACTCACATCTCACTGGTCAGAGCACATCACAGGACTGTATAGAACTTCCCGGGTCAGGGGACACTCTGACATGCCTTCGTGGAGCCTACTGGGGCCACCACATGGTGCCACCCATCTGGGGGACTGTGCAGGGGCAGAAGAGGTGTCTGGGGCATGGGTAAGAAATGACAGCAGGACTAAGTCGGGATGGGTTTGCTTTATCCTCAACCAGGTTAGATTTGTATGTCTCGGTCTATTAGGTATGATTTTCAGACCATACAGTCTTCTCATACCAAGATTCCAGGATATTCCCAGCCAAAGACATTATTGATTACAATTTTATCATGCTCATATCTTTCAGTTCCAATATAGCGCATTTTCTTTTGGATTTCTTACTCTTATTTCATTTTAGAGGTACTTCAAAAATAAATTGTTTTTAAGATATATTTATTTGACAGAAAGAAATACAGCGAGAGCGGGAACACAAACAGGGGGAGTGGGAGAGGGAAAAGCAGTCTTTCTGCAGAGCAGGGAGCACGATGTGGGGCTTGATCCCACCACCCTGGGATCATGATCGAGCCAAAGGCAGACGCTTAAGGACTGAACCACCCAGGCACCTCGAGGTACTTCTCAATTTCAAAACATATGGGAATTTCTAGTTAGCTTTTTATCCATGATTTCTAGCACATTATATTACCACAACATGCTCTGTGTGATTTCATGCCTCTGAAACATGCTGAAATTTCCCTTTTGGCCAAAATAGATCGGGAGCATTTTTGTAAGTGTATCCTATATGCCTAAAGTTAATGTGTCCTCCACCGTGGCATATGGATGTGGACAGACATATGGAGATAGCTGTGGGATTCAGATGATTTGCTATCAAGGTCTACATGTTATGGATATTCCTTCTGCTTTGAGTCACTGAGAGAGGGTTGAAACCTCCCACTCTGCTTGTGTATTTGCTCGTTGTTGCAGTTCTGTCCTGCTTTGCTTTCTATGTTGTTCAGCCAATGGCTCTAGGATAGGAGTTCTGGAAGCAAGGAGAGCGTGCCCAGAAGAGGGGAACAGACACTTGGTTTGGGAGGGAGCAGAAACAAGAAGGACGGCCAAAGTTCCAGAGAGGACCTGTTATTGGGATGGCGTGGTGGTGGGGCACCAGGTGGGAAGAGGCTATTTAAATATGAGGTCACGCGGGGTGTCCATTATGATCTACCAGGGGCAAAGGCAGCTGATTGGTTGAGAGAGTATAAAGCCTCTGGGTTGCTAAGGAATGGTTCAACCAGGGGAAGGCTTGGAGATCGGTGGATCCTCCTCCAATCCCTTAACCTGCTACTCTTTCATGCTGACCTAGTGATTTCCTGACCTAGTGATTTACACTCCTGATGACCTACTCCCCTTCCTGAACCTGCCCTCGAGTACTTAATCTGACCCTGACACTGTCCTTGACCCCTTCTTCTCCTGACAAACGCCTTCCCCAATCCCACCCTCTATTTCTACCCTGCTCCCATCGCTCCTTAAAAGCCTGTCCCCTTCCCACCCCTCCCTACCCACCCACCCCGCCCTCCACCCCACACCCCATCTCCACCTCTTCCCCAGCACCCCAGCGCCCCTTGAAAGGACCAAGACATGAAGGTGCAGAGGCTGTTGTTCTCGCTACTCTTGCTCCGGTGTCCCAGTTCCCCAAACCCAAATGTGAGTAAACGTGGCACTTCACTCGTGTCTCCCATTGAAAGAGAGAGGGCACAGGTGTGGGGGAAAGGCAGAGGGGGAGGGGGAGAGAGAAAACCCCAAGGCATCTGCGCAGTGAGTCCTGAGCCTGAAGAGGGGCTCATCCTCAGGACCATGGATCATGACTTGATCCAAACCAAGACGTCGTTACTTAACTGACTGAGCCACCCGGTGACTCAAAGCTGCTGGTGATGTCTTCCTTCCTAATGGGTTCTTTCACACGCTGGTTAAATAATAGCTTTTTCAGGGGTTTCTTGGTGGGCACTCCAGAAGAACTGCATTTCTTCTGAAGAGCGAGCACCACAGGGCAGGTTTCTCGGTCAGCCTGAAGGGGTTGTGGCCACAGCTGTCCACATCAAGTTCTGGGTCCTGTCTCTGCTGCTTGGTGCAAAAAGAGCAGCTTTGGCAGCATGGAAACCTGAGCATACTAGGTTTATGGTGTCAAGAAGGATGGATTTCAGAAGATACAAATAGCCATTGTGTACTTTGTCTTAATTAAGGGGCTTGCATGATAGGTCTTTAAAAATGTCAGGAACTCCATAGGACCTGTGGGTATTAGATTGGCATCTGGAAGCCCAGTGAAGATTCTGCCTCGAGCCTTGCAGGTTTAGGGTCCATCTTCTATGTAGTTTGTTTTCCTATCAGCACATTGTTCATATTTATGAAGTTTGGCAGCCCTGGGAACAGTGGCATCTTATACCTTGGTGTTGGGACTCGAGTGTTAACAAGTGAAATGTCCTTTGTGCTCTGTGCTTCCTGATTGGTTGACTTTGAACAACTTCTGAGTCAGCTCTTTCCTTCTGGCCCTGGAGGCTGTCCCCGGGGACTCTGTGTCTCACCAGGTCCGTGGGAGCCCCAAGAAGCCCAGCGGACACTAATTTACCGCATCTTGCTGGAACTTTGGTCACAGGAGGATCTGATGGAGTGATGTGATCAGAAAATGAATGAGTTGTTATCCTTTCTTTAGACCAGTATGTACAGAGTATTGATTTTCCCAAAATAAATAGCTCCTGATTTCCTTAGGAATGTCCAAAAATAAAAGAAATAACCGTTTCTTAGTGTGAATATTTCATCCTTAAAAAATAAAACCCTTACCCCCAGGAGAGAGAGACAGACAGGCAACACCCTAGAAATAAGCAGACTTCTTTAGATCAGCCTACACCAGATTATTAGAGAGGGATCTGCAAAGTGAGAGTGGTCAGGAAGGACCGTTGTGTTGAGGCCGACTCATCCCACTTGAATACCTCCAGTCAAAATAGACTCGATTCTGTTTCTTTTGGGTCTTCAAAGGAGGGAATTTCTTAGTAGTCTTTATTGGAAATATTCCCATCTTCCTAGGCTGTATCTCATAGATCAGTTCAGCTTTCTCACCCTCCCTCAACTCTGAGCTCTTGCATAAACTAACTGGTCTTGCATTTCCCTCTTCCAACTGCTCATGGCCATTGTCTGTGAGAACCTAGTCTTAATGGCCCCCTTGGATGTCATCTATTTAAGAGTCAGCTACTGGTCAGCATCCAGACAGCTGCCAGATATACCAAGTGGCCACGACTGGGGGCGTTTTCCATTTGTGACAAGATGGCTTCTGTCTTTTGGGCATTTGATCCCCATGATGAACCATTGTGCATATAGGTAATGTCCTCTTTCAGACAGCGGCTGATCAAGGACCGTGTATGTTTCCCACCAGCACACGTGTTTTTGACCTCAGCTGTGAGGGCTGAAGAGGAAAATGTTATCGATTTCAGGGTTACTTTCTAGAGAGTTGTGTTTGCACAACATTCACGATTCGTGTGAATTAGTATGAATTGCATTGTGAGCGTCTTGTCTCCTAAAATACTTGGAACTCCAGTTTTTGTAAAATGAGATGCGTTCTTTGTTTTGTTGTCCATATCGAGGGATTTTGCATTCTTTTAGAAATGAAATTTCATGGTCACCTGGGTGGCTCAGTCAGTTGAGTTTCTGCCTTAACCTTGGGTCATGATCCCAGAGTCCTGGGATTGAGCCCTGCTTGGGCTCCATGCTCAGCCGCCAGTCTTCTCTATCTCCCTCTACCCCTTCCCCTGCATCGTGTTTCATATAAATAAATAATATCTTTTAAGAAATTAATTTTAGAGTTGCTATTGACTGATTTAGTTACAATACTAAGAAATAGGAGCATGAATGCCTTTCATTGGCTGTTTAGAAATAGGTGTTCAAGTAACTGAAAATGTCACAGGTATAATCCAAATAAACAAGATCACCAGATTATGAAAATCTTTATGGACTCCTGAAATCTGACAATTTGGGCTGTGATTCTGAAACAAAGTGGGCATTGAAAGAAAACATCACTCTTTTCAGAAACTAAAGAGTAATTCTATTGGATTTTTGTTGGAATAATAATCCCATATTATTCTAATAGAAGCCTCCTGTCTCTCTCTCACTCATGTCCTTATCTATAAACATCTCCGTCCATAGAACATTCTCATTTATATGTCTATGACATTTTTTATTCTTCCTTTCTCTCATCCTTCCATAAACTTGGGGCATGTTTTTGGATATGTTCCAGTGCAGTTTATCCAGGTCCTTCGTGGATGTACAATACAAGTCAGTGACTTCTTACCTACTGTACATTTACATTTACTTAGCTTGTCTATTTTATGTTGGCTTATAAATTCTTCAGTTCTGTTAGCTATAGAAATGTATTTTCCACGTGTTTGTAGTCAAAATAAAACCTCTATAATGTGCCTATTAGATTTTTCCTACAGCTTCGGTGTGATATATTGTATATATGATCACAACATCTTTTTCAAGAATACAGTTTGTTGGAGGGTCCTGGGTGGCTCAGTTGGTTAAGCGACTGCCTTAGGCTCAGGTCATGATCCCAGAGTCCTGGGATCGAGTCCCAAATCGGGGTCCCAGATCAGCAGTGAACCTGCTTCTCCCTCTGACCCTCTCCCTTCTCATGCTGTGTTTTTCTCTCTCTCTCAAATAAATTAAAAAAAATCTTAAAAAAAAAGAATAGAGTTTGTTGGTATTTGACATAGGTAAACACAGTGAAACCATCAGCACAGTAAGGTAGTAAACACACTCATCACTCCCAAAAGTTTGCCCTTGCTCCTTTGTAATCCCTCTGTGCTCCTTCTCCTCCATGGGGAGGCAGTTAAGAGGTGTGCTTACCTGGGGGAGGCTGGTTGAGGGTTTGTAAAGTTGATTATTTGGGACAGAGACATTGTAAATCTTTGAGATTCCTCATCGTCTCACATGTTATTTCAGCTTGTCCGTGTTGTGCCTGACCATTTCCCTCTTGGCCCTGATGAGGTTGGAATTCAATGGAAATTTCCGGTTATCACTGCCTCCTTGGGAATTTGTGTGTTTCTCATTTATATCTGGAGAACCATCCTCGCTGTGAGTATACTAAAATAGCTTATATATACTGTTCTTCATAAATAAGCAGAAAATAGTAGTCACTGGTCCTTTTCTATCCATTCAGTAATATAAATTTCCCTCTAATTCATCAATTTTGATGATCACCTAGATTGAAATACATTTAAATTTGTGTTGCAGTGCCTTCTGTGATTCATACGTTCTTTTTTTTTAAAGTTGAAACATAATTGGCCAACAGTGCAATATGTATTTCAGGTGTACAACATGACTCAGCAATTCTATACATTTCTCAGTGCTCATCACAGTAAGCGTAGTCTTCTTCCCCTTCATCTCTTTCATCTATCCATCCACCTGCAACCCATGTGCTCTTTAGAAGTGTATTGAGTACTCTCCATTTTTTGGTCATTCTCCAGCTATTTTTCAGCACTTAATGTTAATTTTGTCATTTGTGGTCTGAGAATATACTTCCTGTTGATTTCTTAAAGATTAACTGATTGATTTGAGAGTGAGAGAAAAAATGAGGAATGGGGTCAGAGGGACAGAGAGAATCCCAAGCAGACTCCATGCTGAGTTTGTAGCCTGATGCAGGGGTCAATCCCATAACCCTGAGATCAGGCCTTGAGCCAAAACGAAAGAAGTCAGACACTCCACCGATGGTGCTACCCAGATGCCACCCATGTGCCCCAAAGAATGTATCATTATTACTCACTCAAAATGTTTTGTTGAAGGAGAACATCAAAAAGGTTGAGGCATTTTATGAAAAGTTAAATGACACCCTTGGTTGGGCACTGGCTCCCTTGCAAGCTGAGAGAGAGAAGAGGGTCAAGGATCCGGATGTGGTAGGAGTTGGTTGTTGAGTTTTACCTTTATGTGGCTCCGGGAGCCTTTTGGCTCACTGGGTGAGGGGAGTGCAGCATCCTCACCTGCTGTTTACCACAGTAGAGTGTGCATCTGGGCACTGAAATTCCTATGGAGCAGTGAGCTGGGATTCCACTTAGAACCATCATGAAGAGGTTTGCTCTTTCAAGGACTAGGAAGTATGGTTGACTTCACAGCGAGGTAATGAACCCATCATTCAGCCCTGCCCTCCAAGATCTGTAGAAAATCCCCACAAGACACTTGGGCGATGAAGGGCGATGGCTGGCCCAATTGTACAGTCCCTTCATCTTAAAGCCAAACAGAGCATTTTCAATGTGAAGAGGGGAAGATGTGTATATATCTATGTATGTGCATACATATATGAAGAAAAGACACTAAGAAAGCCATTTCTGAGTTCTTTGACTTGAACTATTTTCCACTTTGCTTACTTTCTCCTGATTCTCTTATGCCTTAAGTTCTTTCTTTGTTGCACTGCATGATCCTCTCCTGTTAGGCATCCTCAAATTGTCCTGTGATCATGATTTCTTGAATGCCTTTTCTCATATCTTTCCTAAAGGTCCAAGGTGAATTGGAGGATAGAGAGCAGAGAGCCTTGAGGGCCAAAAAATGAGCACCGCACGGTATGTTATTTTGGGGCAAGAAATCCCCATATGGCGGCAATGAGTTTGCATTGGGAAGGGAAAGAATGCCTTCCTGCCTTCAAGGTCTTGCCCTTCTCCTTTCCCTGTCAAACCCAAGTTCTCAGGTCATGTGCACATACATACACATCCCTTTCCAGAATGTGAAGAGTTATTGCAAGACCACTACAATGCCCTGAGTTCTTTGAAAATGACTCAAGAAGCCGAATTGAAAATGCTGAGGAGGAAAGTGGATATTGTGGTGGTTTTCTCTAAACAAAGACAAGTGGCGGCAGAAGAGTAAGCTATTCCTGTGTGAATTGTCACAAATACTGTTGTATGAAGTTATGTGATGGCCTGTCTAGATACTTGTATTTCTTTTAGAATTAGATCTCGATTATTATGCCAAATGCATTTTGTAGAATTGTGCCTGCCCTTCCTGCCTTGATGTGTGCAACCTGCATATCCCTTTCTGTTCCAACCGCTTGTCGTGCTTGTTTTTTGACTCCCTGGAGTAGAGGAGGGAAGGTACCATCATTACAAACTTTGATACCTGGATCCCCTCTGGGTCTGCCTGCATTGTCCTTTTGGTTTCAGTATCATCACATGTTCTTATCAGCCCTGAATTCAGTCACTTTTGGTTCAGTACGAGACTTGGGTCAATAATGTGGATAGAAAAATGGAATTGTCTTGCTGCGGAAACACTGGGAGTTTCTTTGTGGAAAGTGGGATGGGGCTCCAGCATTCCCGGATCCCTTCATCCAGTGAACAACTGACATCCCTCACTGTAGCCCAGTCCCTAAGAAGGCCAGGGTATTTCCCATCCACCTGATTTTTCTAGGTGTAAATTTCTTGGGTCCCAGCCAAAGCCTGCGGGTTCACTAGGTCTCACCTTGGCGGTCTGACCCTGAACTTCACTCGTTCCCTTCCAAGCCCATGCCCATAAATTTGTTCAGCTTCTTTATAGTTCACTTGCTTGTTCCAGAATGTATTGATGTGTCCTGGGGAGTTGGCTCCCACTACCAGGCTGCCTTTCTCCTAAGCTTCCTTCTTCTCCATGTGGGTCCCATATTTCTTCATGTGCTCTTTAGAAATTGGGTGCAATCACTCATACGAGTTGGCTCTTTTGTCCAGTGTTTCCTTTATTTTGTCAGGAGGAGATCAGGACCTTAGAGTCCCTCATTCACCTGGAAAAGTAAAGCTGTTTCTGGTCTTCCATAGAGACTCAGCTTTGTGTTATTCCATTCCACACCGGTGGTGGGGGTTGCTCTGTGTCATTGGCATCTTGGTTCTGTTCATTGGTAAGTTCTTTTGGGCATAGGTACAGTGTCCTGACCATCTTTCCGTCTTCTACACATTCCACCTGATCCACTCAATCACAGCCGCACAAGAAGGCATTTGCTGAAGGATTGCCTGAGAGACCAGAAGCAAATGCATGTGTCTTTCTCTGTCTAGAGCTTTTGATTCAGTTTCTAAGAGTCTTTTGGCATGTGTTCTTTAGTAAATCAGGTGTTCTGTTGAAAGTGGTTAAACCAACACCATGAACAAAAGAGTCTGAGGGCAGCACAGCAAACCAGCCTTTCTAAGCAACCTCCTTTGCTGCTTTCACTATCACTGAACTCAGGCTTGTAAAAGTCGGTTGACTCCATGCAGTTGATAGTTTTCCATCTGAAATCTGTTGCGTGAAGGTAACACCCTGACTATGTGACAGTTCACAGCGTTTTATATTTCAGGACATATTCCCGGCACTAAGATTGGACTTTTCCTCCCCCAGGAACTTGGAAGGAGTTGGCGAGGTTGTACTTCTAGATCCTAGAAATGTCTGAGAGTGAGTTGCCATGGCTATAAAGCCATATTCTGGAAGGCTTCCTTTGAGGTTGATTGTCTGTGTCAGGCACAGCCTTGGTCTGAGGATCAGGGCTCCCCATGGAGGTGTAATTCTAATGATTGTCCCCGCTTCATCCTAATGGGTATAGTTGGTCAAGCATGATTTTTCGCTTTGACCTGAAAGGAGCCCTCACCGTCTCAGACAAAAGACCAACTCTGAGATTGCACGAAGTGCAATATTATTTGGGGGCTTGATGATGAATGAATTGAAGTAGAGAAGTATGAAGACAATCTGATTGCCGGAGACTTGGCAGCCTCGAGTTTGAATTTTCTTTAACCCTAAATGGGGCCTTCAGTTTGTTTCCCTCATTGTGTTGTCAATCTGTGCATTTATGGGGGTCATTTGACCCTAGGCCATCAGGTGTGTTGGGAGGAAAAACGGCAGAAATTCAGGACCTTGTCTACTCAACAGTGTATATACCTTTCCCATCTTAGGAAGCTGGAAAATACACACTGTGAACTGAAGGCACAGAAGAGTCAACTGGCAGCTGCTGAGGAAAATGTGAAACTGTTTACCGAAGAGATAGACAAGTATAAGTGAGTTCAGACACTAAATATTAGTGGCTTGTGAAATCCCTGTTCACTTCGTATTTTTAATCTTTGTATATGGTTTAGACTCAACTAACAGGTAATATAAACAAAAACTCAGATGACATATCCAGAGAGAATTAACAGACACAAAAAGACAAGTTTTAGAAAGAACAAAATTATGTTACTAAACATGTCCTGATCCCCAGTGCTGGCCTGAATCTGTGGAATCTTCCACCATGCCATTCCACCCCCAAGGGTGGTGTCAGTGGTCCTAATATTGAGGAAAGTATTTTGTCGTAGGATGAATCCTGCCCATGAACCCGGTAGTGCCGTCTGATGGCACGGTCTTTGCATCCCTTGGAACCATGGCGAGCATAGAAGTTAAAGGACAATAGAGCTTCATGGTAAAAGCTACTTCTCATGTGATAAATCAGGGAAAGATTGATATCAGGTAAGGAAAATATGTCAACTCTGAACCCTGCAGGTGTGGAAAAACGAGTAAGGAGAGGATGTAATGATAGCTTTGATCCTACTGTACATTTAATATCATGTGAAAGTGTTTCCTGTGTCAGGATAAATCGTATGAGGGGACAGATCAGAGGAGGATGGCCACATGGGCAGGTGACTTAAAATCACACCCAAGGGGCGTCTGGGTGGCTGTCATTAAGCGTCTGCCTTCGGCTCAGGTCATGGTCCCAGGGTCCTGGGATCAAGCCCCGCATTGGCCTCCTGCTCTTGCGGAAAGCCTGCTTCTCCCTCTCCCACTCCCTCTGCTTCCGTTCCTTCTCTCACTGTGTCTCTCTCTGTCAAATAAATAAATAAAGTCTTTAAAAGAAAAACTAAAATCACACCCAATATTGGGCTTTATCTGACAAAAGCAATTATAACTCACAGACAAGATATTGGAGAAATGCAAGATCAGCTGCAGAAGGCAGAGCTCACCTTCAAACACAAGGTAAACTAGGTTCTGCCCCTACATACTGGCCCCTTCGTGCCTCCTGCAGGTGATGGAAGTGACCCTTAGGTCCCTGAACTTGGGGTCTTTGTGTATTGATTTTTCAGGTCGCAGCTCATGAGAGAAGTGCTCTAGATAATTGGGTAAGTGTTTTCTTTTTCCTCCTCTTCGTTTGGGGTACAGTCCGGCACAACTGAGGGTGGATGTGTTTTTCTCCCCCAGGTTAAGGCTCGGTTTTGGGAGAGGAAGATAGTGCAGCAGAGCAGGGAGAAGGCCTACATGAAACACAGTTGTGCGAGTTTGACGTGCCTTTTTATGGGTGTCCTGAAGGGTCAAAGCTAAGCTGTTTATTGTCTGGTAGAAGACATGGTGTTGTAATTCTTATAGACGTTCATTCATTTTCTGTATTCAAGACTGCACATGATGAGGAGAGAGACGACGCCTGAGGGATCCATGAGGCAGGAACCGATGCCGGGAAGACCCGAGATATGGAACCATGTGCAGAGAGGTAGGGAGCATGCTGTGAAATGCAGCAGCCTGATTTCTGCTGGGAAAGCACTTGATGTCCTCCCCGTTCTTGTGGGTGATCGTTGTGTGTCCTAGAGAGAATCACAAGCACTACCTAAGGACAGCAGGTTGTCTGAAGGCGTGTTGGGAGGGTGCTTTCCTCAGGTGCCTACCGGCAGCAGGGCACCTGTCCCTGTGAGAGGTGGAGCTCATGCCCCTCCCCTGACTGCAGACCAGCACGCCCACCCCCTCCACCATCCCCCTACTGAAGAGCTGAGCCTGGAGCAGTTGTGTGCCTGAGCTCCCTTCCCACCTTGACACAATGGTAAAGGCTTTTTGAATAAAAAAAAAAAAAGGCTATTTGAGTAAAATGGCATTTACCACTTATGGAGATTCTTTTATTTTTGTTTTATTTTTTATGTAGAGTAATATATTCATCGATGAAATTCGTGCATTTTACTCCTCTAATGTTATCGCTATAATGCCACAGCTTTACTTCTCAATCCGCCTATTTTTTTCTTTGCTCCTGACTGTACGATTAGTCTACTCCAATTCTTCTCTTCAATATTTACGTAATAGCCAGTCACACATACTAGGCCTCATCTAGAGACTGAAAGATTGCACCATTAACTGGTGGCCTGAGGAAAGAATGCATGCCGTTCCTCTTGCGGGTTTCTTGATATCACCCACTCAAGGCTATTCTCACTTAGATTTTAATCTATGAATAAAAAGTGATTTTTTTGGATATGTATTGAGCACCCCAATTTTGGTATTAATTTCCAGCCAGTTGTACCCCAATCTGTCCACTGTTGATTGATTACTTATGGAAACACTGGAACCTGGGTCCTGGAGTGTCTCCCGCAAGAGTCAGGTGACTGGTATCTCTCTTAGTGAAGAAGTCACTTGAGTCATGTGGAGAAACTCTCTCTTCAGATAAGGGACCTGAGTGTGGGAAAGAGTGTAAGATGGAGGAGGAAGGCACGGAGGGTATGCAAACCACAATAAACCACCATCCTTTGTCCCATCCAGAATCTAGACCGGTTCCCAGGATGAACAGCAGCACCAGCCCGAAAAAGGTCCCGGAGATGGCTATGGTAAATGCTATGGGCGTTTTCAGTTGTGCCTGTTTCTGGAAGTTACTCCTGTAGGGACAGCACCTTGTCCTGGCCTTGTGGCTATTGGGTGTGCTCTGTGATCTATCTGAGGCATCCTTCCCCTTTCAGAATGCAAGCAGTTTACCCAGGAGCCTCCAGTCTTCCCCATTAGAGATCCTCAGCTTACCTGCTTCCTCCCGAATTTGTAGATGCTTAGAGGCAAATGATGGTAGGATGCTCAACTCATGTATGTGTGTGTGTGTGTGTGTGTGTGTGTGTGTGTGTGTGTGTGTGTGTGTAAAACCCTGGAGGAGGGCAACATCTCACTCCACACTGAAGTCGGCCAGTCCCGCTGACTCCTTGCAGTTTGCTTTCCTGTGGGAGCGGTAGTGGTGTTGGTTTTCGGGTCAGGAGACTGACCTGGGAGATTGTCTACGGTAATCCTCACAGCTGGCAATGGGAAAAGCCATGCCCTGCCTCACATTCTGTACCATGTGCTTTGGGCAGCTGTGAGTGTTGGTGGAGAAGGTGAGCTACAACCTCATCTGCGTTCCATCTGTGTGGGTAAAGACATGACCCAGAATCCCTCCAGTTGCACCCCGGGTGAGATGAAGGTGAACTGCTCCAGGTGCTAGATGTGTGGTGGAAAACGCCCCCCGGAGCACAGCTGTCAAGAGGGAATCCCAGTGACTCCTTGCAGGGCCCACACCTCACACATGTTTCAGCTGTGCTCCTGTGCGCGGGTTCTGATGCGGTTTGGTGGCGGTGCCAACTGATAGCGTCTCTCCTGATCCATCCTGGGAGAGTCACACCTGCTATCCAGACACATTGGTTTGCATCCGGTGATGCAGAATCGGCCCTTCAGTGGTTCTTGGCACCAAGGACGAATCATTTGTTCTCTGCCTGAGCTAAGGAGCATCGGAATGTCGGTGACGCAGATCCACAGAGTTGGGTCTCACTAATTCATAGGGATCGTGCACCTCCCAGCACTTTGCCAGGTCCGCTGCAGAACTGCAGAAATTCCTGTCTCCTGAGCGGTGTCTGTGGCCATGGACACACTGGGAGAGTAGAAACTCCTTTGTCATGAGGGAATCGGAGCGGGGTCAGGCGGGGGCTGGTGGGCAGCAGTTGGACCCAAGATGAGCTGTTCTTCCATCTTGGACACTGGGCTTCCCATTGCCACTCATTCTGTCTGTGCTCAGTATACAGAAGCTGATTCTGTAGTTGTCACGGCGGGTGAAGTGTAGTCCTGGACATTGATGCCAGCCCATCTCTAATAGACCCTTTTATTAGTTTGGTATTAACTTTGCCAAAACATTGGGCAGATTCCGTGCCTCTGTAGAGTTGCAGACATATATTAATATGTGGTGACAGTAGTTTATCCCCATGGCATCTGTTCACCCCAGGCCATAGGTGGGACGCAGGAGATAGGTAACCTCTGGCACAGATGCTCCTGTCCTGGAATGTGGTGATGGGGAAGTTTGTAGGTGCTGAGACCTGTTTCTTTTGGTGTCAGTTTTGTTGGTGGTGTTACTTTTCTATCTCATCTCAACCTATAGTTTATCTTGTGTGTTTATGTCTGTATGGATGCACAGGGGCTTCGTCATTTCCTAGGACCACCCTGCGGGCCTTACCCCAGGGGTCCTACCTTATCAAAGTTCCTGTATTATGGGCCAGGTTCACAGCCTTCACCCTGCTGGCCTCATGAACCTCACCAACCACCTCCACCTCCTGCATTTGGTAAAGTGATCTGAACAGTAGGTCTTGACTTGCAAAGCATATCCATCTTTCTCCACAAGGAGACTTTGGAGAAGATGTAGAAGTGCTGCCCTAGGGGTTTGTATTGCAGGGGTTCCCCTGGCTAAAGACATTCCAAGATTCATCAGTGTCTACACTATTATTACTTTGTGAGGCTGTGTCATTTTTCCATTTTGATCTGGGTAGCAGGTGTCTCTTGTAGAGAGATTAAGACATTTTACAAAAAGTCAGACATAAACTTTATCAGCCAGGCTATTTCCAGGGACCACATTTTGGGCTGTTGAGGGATGAAGCACACTGCTCCTTTCATTTTTTTTTTTAAGATTTTGTTTATTTATTTGAAAGAGAAATAGAGAGGGAGCACAGGTATGCAGAGCGGCAGGCAGAGGGAGAGGGAGAAGCAGGCTCTCTGAGGAGCAGGGTGCCCGAAGCAGGGCTCAATGCCAGGATCCCGGGATCATGACCTGAGTCAAAGGCAGACACTTAACGGAATGAGCCAACCAGTGCCCCAGCTCAGTTCATTTTTAGCTGGTTGAGCCCGGACTGTTTTATCCTTAGCTATGAAAACACCTGAAGCAATATGGAGGGCTGTGGTCCCTTCTTTGAGGAGGAAGGACAGGGCTTCCCCTTGTATGCAGGCACCAGCAGGAACATGTGGCAAATGCTGTATGTCTGAGAAGGGACCCGAGAGTGGGAGAGAACGGAATGTGATGGCAGCAGGTTTGGAGCATTGGTTTGAATTCTGCACAGTCAATGCCGGTCTGAATCCACCTCCATCCCTTCTAGGGCTTCAGTCATATTCAGAAACCTGTGGCGCTCAAGGGGACAACAGCGACACCCCGCCCAAGAAGGTCCCACAGAAGGGCCAGGTAAATACTGTGGCTGTTTTTAGGTGTAATCATTTCTGGAATCCCGTTCCTGTCTGGGCAGCACCCTCTCCTGACCTTGTATCTGTTGGGTTTGTCCTGGGATCTGTGTGTGGTGTGATTTCCTTTCAAAATGCTAAGTCTTCATTCAGAGCCTACAGGCTTCTCTGTTTCCAGATCATCACCTTAGGGTTGTGTCGGTGGAAGAAACACAGAGTTTTGCTGAAGCCTTGACATTACAAGGGGAATCCTGGCTGGGCACGTTTTAACATCCTAAAGTTTCTCAGGACATACATGTGTTGTGCTTGGCTATTTCCATGCACTGAGCAGTGGGGGAGGTGCCGTTTTTGGGAAGGAAGTGTCTTTATTACACAATCGAGGCATATATTTCTTACCATCGTGCACGTACGGAGTCCACATTTGTTGTCTGGGAGGGTTGATACACAACTCTCACTTTGTTTTCGGCGTGTTGAGTTTGAACTGTCATTTCTTTAGTTATATAAACACCCAAAGCAAGGCTATTGTCCCTTGATTAATCATTCGGGTAGGGGTCTGTCCCTTGTCCTCGGCAGTCAGTGAATACTTGTGGGGAACCCTCTTGTCCGGTAAGGGTGATGAGTGTGTTGGGTGTGTTGGAATGTTGCTGAGTCACTTCCAATGGGATGGTCTTCTGTCTTTTCTCTGACGTGGGTCAGATACAGACGCTGGGGCATCCTCCATAAGGAATAGCAGTCCTGCATGCAGGCCTCTCATGTTATGGGAGAATGAACATGATAACATTATTCAGGTTGCTCAGGAGATACATTTGATGCACTTTGTCTTTTACTGATACTGAGGTGGTTGGCAGGTCCCTTTGTTGTGAAGGAGAGCCACTCTTCTCCGAAAGCTGGGCAAAGTGGTATGCGCACGCAGACTCTACAGACGATACTCCGTGCTATGGGAGGGATGACGCCTACTCTTTTTTTCTTATTTTTTTATTGTTATGTTAATCACCATAGATGACATCATTAGTTTTGGATGTAGTGTTCCATGGTTCATTGTTTGTGCATCATACCCAGTGCTCCGCCCAAAACGTGCCCTCCTTAATACCCATAACCAGCTAACTCATCCCTCCGCCACCCTCCCCTCTAGAACCCTCAGTTTGTTTTTCAGAGTCCATCGGGGATGACGCCTCCTCTGAACGTTAGAAATTTAATGTGTCTGAGAGCAGGGAGGGACATATTAGTTAAACGACATAGATGTTGTGTTTCATAAATGGGAAACACAAGCGATGGATCTGAAGGAAAAGAGAGGGAGCCATGAGTCTCTAGAAACAGTAGGCTGTGGATGAGAAGGATGGAGGTGCTCAGGGGAGTGGATGGACCTCTCTAGGGTAGAGCGGGGGCGGTTCCTGGCAGGCCAGCAGCCTGAGCAGTGAGTTCGAGGACACCGTGAGATCCACACCGAGTTGCTGCCTGTGTCCGTCACACAGTATGGATAATGCAGTTATTTGTACCAGAACGTCACTATTGCCATAAAGCTGTTCCTTCATAATTTATAAAGATTGCTGTTTCCGCTGGATTTCTGAAGTTTCTGAACTGGGTGACAGAATGTGGTGGAGATTTGAGAAATTTAACTTGGTTCCTTTGGAGATTCTTGTCTGCCTGAGTTTGTGGGCCCCAGTGAGAAAAAGTGAAGTTGGGACCGAGATCAGTAGAGTGGCTGCCTTGGCATTCGGCCTGAGCCAGACTCTTCGTGGGGAATTCAGTATTGACCAGGATCCACCCTAGCTGGATCCCAGTCACTACGCCTCTGCCTCTGAGTCACCACTCTGCCTGCACTTTGCATCTCCCTGAACGTCGTCACAGCATCCTGCGGATTTACCCGTGTTCCTGATTTCTCAGCCCAGATGCCAGCTCTCAGTGCGGCCAGCTCTCTAGAGCCTCAGCTTTGTTATCTGTGAAAGGGGAGCATATTGGTTTCTGAGGTGATTAGAAGAATAGGAGTTGAAGTACATAAAGAATCTGCAGGGGCCCCTGGATGGCTCAGTGCGTTAAGCATCGGACTCTTGGTTTCTCCTCAGGACATGATCTCAAGGTTCTGAGATCGAGCCCCAAGTCATGCTCGGTGTTGAGTGTGGAGCCTACCTAGGAGATTCTCTGTCCCCCCACCCTCCCCGTTCTTGCACAATTTGCCCTTTCTCTGTCTCTGTCTCTCTGTCGGAAAAAAAGAAAAAGAATATGTAAAATATCTGGGCTGTGGGCCACTCCCCCTTCTCACTGTTTAAATGAAAATAGCTCCATGCAGATGATCATGAAAAGATGTTCTTTTCAGTCCACACCATTACACTGAGAGTATAACGCATCAGCCCAGAGTTTGTCAATCCTGATTTCAAAAATAAGGCAAAGACCCCTTTTTATTTTCTAAAAAATTTTAGTTCCTAGCTAAGAATGAAGTGAAAGATCATTAAAAAGGCATGTACATTCAGAGTTCTATACCTGGGATGTGTAGACAATTGTTTTCTATTACATATAGAATCGTGAAGGCAGCCACACACTCAGGTGTCCATTCAAGGCCTCAGATATATTATAGGAAGCAAATGCATTTAGGAAATCAAAAGGTCACACTGTACTAACCCAAATGTATTTCCCTTACAGGACAGGACATTTGTAATTTGAAGACCTCCCTGAGCAATTACAACCAGGCTGTGTGTGTATATATTTAGAAAATTGTCAGATCAGCCTAATGTCCTGAATGTTGTCCCTGCCCATCCTGTCCCCTGTGCTCTGTCTCTCCTGGTATCCCCCAAATAAACCTTTCAGAGTTCTGTATCTGTGTCAGCGTCTGCCTTCAGGAGGCCCTACAGTCACTCGCCTTCGATTGAACAGTGTGGATCCCGTACACAGAACAAACTGACAGCAATGGTGGTGATGGAGGATATAGCAGGATTCCCTGTTGTGGTATCTTTCCTGCAGGGGGCGTAAGAAATCCTTCTGGGGAGGCGGACACATCTTGTATTTAGGTCTATTGGTGGTTGTTGTTAACTCAGGTGATAGATACTCTTGAGCACATGGCACCTGCTAGTTTAGGGTGTGTGTGTCGATCGGCAGGACAGGGGTCTGTCCCCAGGCAGCGGTCTGTTGTGACGGTGAGGAGTGAAAGAAGCATCCCTAGTGGCCCTGAGAGCCAGGTGAGGAAGCCCTGCATTAATCCAGATTTTGTGCACTGGTTTCACGCTACCAACTGCCCCCCAACAGCAGGTGGGTTCTGAGGGGGGTTTGATGGTGGCAGTTTTCTTGGTAAGACCCATGATGCCCCTAATCCTCCCACAGTGTCCTTGTTGGGGGATGGGCAGGGCAGAGGCCAATGACAGGAGACCCATTCCTCACCCAACACAAAGGAGGATTTGGGTGTATGCCTCTGTCACTTTTTAGGTCGTTTACTCCAATCCATTCTGCACCAGAGCTCCTGGATCTTGCAAAGCCCTCCTTCTTCCGAGGTTGTGGAAGCAGCCATCCTCCAGTAGCTTTGGGGTCATGGCTGGGGCACTAAGGAGTCCAGGTTTTTCTGTCCAGGAGTGGCTGGTAACTGCACTGCTACAGTCAAGATCAGCCTGAGCAGGCTTGGTAAATTATATTCTCATACCCTGTGAGCAGGGCCACGGCCAAATGATGTCAGCAGAGTGGGGCAGACAGGAGAGGTGGTTCCCTGTGGTCTTGGACAGGGCTGCACAGAGCAGAAGGCCTGAGGGCCTGGGGAGAGATAGGGAAAGAGACTGTCAGGGAGAGAGACACTGAATGAGTGGTGGGGGGACTGAAGCAAGTCCTAGAAAGTGAGAGGAACAAAGAGAGAGATGGGGTAGAGAGAAGCAGAGACCAAGAGGAATTTCAAGGATGAAAAGAGGTTGCTGGTCTAGGTGTTGGAGCTGGACCATACTCCAGGGTGGGAAGTCGATGTAGGTGATCCGAATATTGGGACCAGAGAAGGTGGGAAAGCAGGCAATCAGATTTCCCTGACACCAAAGCTCCAACCTCTCTAGGGCTGAGCTTTGTAGAAGCCATTTCACTTGGGAAGATGGGCACATCCTTTTGCTTGGGGTGGTGGGGCCAAGCCTCAGGGTCTCTCATCGAGAGAGAGGGCTTGGCTAGACCTGAGCATGCTCTGCCCCTCCAGCTGAGGGGTCATGGCTTTTAGCATTCTAGGGATTCCCAGGGCGGCTAGCAGAGGACACCTGTGCACCTAAACCCGGAGGGGGAGTTGTCTCTGCCTGTGCTGACCCAGGGTATCTCAGAGCAAGAAGGACTTATGTAGCAGCCCAAGGATCCAGCCCCACACTGGCTGCCCCAGGATAGAGAGCCAGAGCTGCGGTTCCAGTAGGTTCTGCTGCCGCCCTGTGGGAGACCCTGGCGGCTTTGCAGCCACTTGGTGCCTCCTGAGGTGCGACTGAGAAAAGCTGCTTTGTTGGGTGAGTGCTGAGGAGGGGGCTCTGGGCGGCTTCCCCAGGACATGCTGGTAGGTGAGCAGCACAGTCGCTTGCATTTGGGGGGCTGTTCCCCTGGTTCATTCCTCCTTTTCCCTGAGGTTATTTGAACAAGACCTGTTTTACTCAGGGATCTGTGGATTGAGGGATCCTGCGAAGTCACATCCGAGATGCTGTGGTTGGTTTGTTACAGATGCAGGCTTGTTTCTGGGGAGAAATCCTGACTCCAATTCAGAGAAATGGGAGCTGCATTCAGTTGGGACACGAATACAGGAACTGCTCTCAGAACCTTCTAGAAGGAGGAGCTGAGATCCCACTTTCTGAGTTCTGCTGGAGCCAGAGCCCCAGGTAAAAGCGCAGAGTGTCCACCACTTAAAAATATTTTTATTAATTTTCAATCATATTTTTTTCCGACAATGTTACAGTAGTTGGAAGTGACTTAAAACTTGACCGGTACTTGATGTCCTAAAACTTCCATTATTTTATTGTTAAATTTACACCTGAAACATGATTTGTTATAATTATCCTTCCCTGTCTTCCTTGGAAAGAAACTCACCCATAATACCCTTCAAATATACTCATTATCTCATCTCCTTTTCTTTCCTTCTTCTTCTTCTTCTTCCTTTTTTTTTTTAAGATTTTATGCCAGAACCACGGGTGTTGGGTGGGGGATGGCAGAGGGAGAAGGTGACTCAACACTGAGCAGGGGGCCCGGCATGGGACTCGATCTCGGGGACCCTGAGATCAAGACCTGAGACAGACGCTTAAGTGACTGAATCACCCAGGCCTCCCAGCTTATCTCTTTTCAACTGAGATTTGCCATGTTTTCTAATTTCTCATGAACCCGTAACAATCTTCAATAGTTTTAAATTGGTTGCAGTTTACTAAAGCTCATTCACAGGATCCCACTGTGACGTCTTCTGTTCAAAGTGTCAGGACCAGTTCTAAATATATGTAAGATTTTACTAACTAAGCAAAATTTGTGAATCACTGTTTGAAGAAAAAGCATGATAGTCTTTTTTTTTAAGATATTAAAATAGATGCTTACATCCACTGGTTCATACACTTCCAACTTTTTCTTTTATTTTCCTTTGTTGCTTATTTCTATTTCAGATATTATATTCCTGTATCTTCCTGAGATTTAAATTCCTCACGTGTACTTTCAAGGATCCTTTCCGCATTTGTCAGAAAGAAGACAGACCATTTGATGAGGATGCAGCTTTGTATAATTTCAAGATTTGTTGTTTAGGTTTTTAGAAACTTTTCCCGCCCATTTGAAAATATCATCCCACCTTGACAAATTACATAAAAAGTGTAATCTTCTTTTATGAGTATGATTTCATTTCATTATACTGTATTTCTTCTTTTGATATTTTATATTTATGTCTAAAACTTGAGAATATCTCAAGTGGTCCATAAATACAGTGGAATATTACTCAGCCATCAGAAAGGATGACTACATTTGTATCGACGTAGATGGAACTGGAGGGGATTATGCTAAGTGAAACAAGTCAAACAGAGAAAGACAGTTATCGTATGGGTTCACTTATTTGTGGAACATAAGGAATAGCATGGAGGATATTAGGAAAAGGAAGGAAAAAATGAAAGGGGAGAATCAGAGAGGAAGATGAATCACGAGAGTCTATGGGCAAGGAAACACAGCAAAACAAAAAAAACAAATCAACAACTGCCACACATTTTTCAAACCATTATTCATAGTAAGGAATACATTTTCTTTTTTTCTTTTTTCTTTTTTAGGTTTGTATTAATGTAAATTCTGTTATTCAACATATAATGTAGTATTGGTTTCAGAGGTAGAGGTCAGTGATATCAGTCTTATAGAACACCCAGTGCTCCATACATCATGTGCCCTCCTTAACGCCCGGCACCCAGACACCACATCATCCACCCTTCTCCCCTTCAGCAGCCCTCAGTCTCCTTTCTATGACTAAAGAGTCCTTATATTTGTCTACCTCTCTGATTTCGCCTTGGTTTATTTTTCCCTCTTTTTCCCTATGATCCTGTGTTTTGTTTCTTAAATTCCGTATACTAGTGAGATCATATAATCATTGTCTTTTTCTTTTTTTTAAAGATTTTATTTATTTTATTTGAGAGAGAGAATGAGAGAGAGAGAGAAAGAGCATGAGAGGGGAGAGGGTCAGTGGGAGAAGCAGACTCCCCGCTGAGCAGGGATCCCGATGCGGGACTCGATCCCGGGACTCCAGAATCATGACCTGAGCTGAAGGCAGTCGCTTAACCAACTGAGCCACCCGGGCGCCCTATCTTTTTCTGATTAACTTATTTTGCTCAGCATAATACCCTCTAAACATCCACATTATTGCAAGTGATAGGATTTCATCTGTTTGATGGCTGTGGAATATTCCATTGTGTATATATAGCACATCTTATCCATTCATCTCTCCATGGGTCTCTGGGCTCTTTCCATAGTTGGCTATTGTGGACATTGCTGCTATGAACATTGGGGTGCAGGTGCCCCTTCAGATCACTATATTTGCATCTTTGGGGTAAATACTCAGTATTGCAATTTCTGGGTAGTAGGGTAGCTCTCTTTGCAACTTCATGGGGAACCTCAATACTGTTTTCCAGTGTGGCTGCAGCAGCCTGCATTCCCACCAACAGTGTAAGCGGTTCCCCTTTCTTCACATCCTCGCCAAAGCCTGTCACGTCCTGACTTCGTAATTTTAGCCATTCTGACTGGTGTGAGGTGGTATCTCACTGTCCTTTTGATTTTTATTTCCCTGATGCCAAGTGATGTGGAGCATCTTTAAATGTGTCCGTTGGCCATTTGGATATCTTCTTTGGAGAGATGTCTATTCATATCTTCTGCCTATTTCTTGACTGGATTATTTGTTCTTTGGGTGTTGAGTTTGATAAGATCTTTACAGATCTTGGATACTAGCCCTTTATTTTTAATGTCATTTACCATATCTTCACCCATTCTCTCAGTTTTCTTTCAGTTTTGTCGACTGTTTCCTTTGTTGTGCAAGGGATTCTTGTCTTGATGAATCCCAATAGTTCATTTTTGCCTTTGGGGACGTATCAAGAAGAAGTTGCTCTGGCCGAAGTCATAGATGTCATGGCCTGTGTCCTCCTCTAGGATTTTGTTGGTTTCCGCTCTTACATTTAGGTCTTTCATCCATTTTGAGTATGGTGTAAGGAAATGGTCCACTTTTATTCTTCTGCATGTGGCTGTCCAATTTTCCCAACACCATTTGTTGAAGAGACTGTTTTTTACCCATTGGATATGCTTTCCTGCTTTGTCAAAAATGAGTTGACCATAGACTTGAGGGTCCATTTCTTGGCTCCCGTTCTGTCCCATTGAACTGTGGGTCAGTTTTTGTGCCATACCATACTGTCTTAATGACTAAAGCTTTGTAATAGAGCTTGAAGTCTGGAATTGTGATGCCACCAGCTTTGGTTTTCTGTTTCAACATTCCTTTGGCTCTTTGGGGTCTTTTCTTGTTCAGTACAAATTTTAGGATTATTTCTCCCAGCTCTCTGAAAAAAGAAGATCGTATTTGATAGGGATTGCATTGAAGGTAAAATTTGCTCTAGGTAGCATAGATATTTTACTAATATTAGTTCTTCCAGTCTATGATCATGGAACGTTTTTCCATTTCTTTGTGGCTTTCTCAATTTCTTTCATGAGTGTTCTGTAGTTTTCAGAGGACCCGTCCTTTGTTTCTTTGGTCAGTTTTATTCCTTGGTGTCTTCTGATTGTAAGTTCGGTTGTATACGGGATCAACACCTTAATTACTCTTTCTTCTTTGGAATTGTTTGTGTATAGAAATGCAATTGATTTCTGGGCATTGATTTTATACCCTGCCACCTTGCTGAATTCCCGTATGTGTCTAGCAGTTTTGGGGTGTGGTCTTTTGGGTTTTCCATATAGAGTATCGTGTCATCTGCAGAGAGTGAGAGTTTGCTTTCTTCTTTGCTGATTCAGATGCCTTTTATTTCTCTTTGTTATCTTACTGCTGATGCTAGGACTATGTTGAACAGCTGTGGTGATAGTGGACATCCCTGTCATGTTCCTATTCTTAAGGGAAAAGCTGTCAGTGTTTCCGAATTGAGAATGAATGGGCTTTTCATAGATGGCTTTTATGATATGGAGGCATGTGCCATCTATCCCTATACTGTGAAGAGTTTTAATCAAGAAGGATGCTCTACTTGTCCAGTGCTTTTTCTGCATCTATTGACAGGATCCTATGTTTCTTGTCCTTTCTTTTATTAATGTTGTGTATCCCACTGATTGATTTGCACAGGTTGAACCATCCTTGCAGTCGAGGAATAAGGTCCACTTTGTCGTGGTGAATAATCCTTTTAATGGACTGTTCGATCCTATTGGCTAGTATTTTGGTGAGAATTTTTGCATCCATGTTCATCAGATGTATTGGTCTATAATTCTCCTTTTTGGTGGGGGTCTTTGTCTGGTTTTAGGATTGAGGTAATGCTGTCCTCATAGAAAGAGTTTGGAAGTGTTCCTTCCATTTCTGTGTTTTGACACCACTTTAGAAGAATGGGTATTAATTCTGCTTTAAATGTTTGGTAGCACTCCCGTGGGAAGGCATCTGGCCCTGGGCTCTTGTTTGTTGGGAGATCTTTGATTACTGACTGCTTCAGTTTCCTTGCTGGTTATGGGTCTCTTCAGGTTCTTTATGTCTTCCTAGTTCAGTTTTGGTAGTTTAGACGTCTCTCGGAATGCATCCATTTCTTCCAGATTGCCGAATTTGTTGGCATTTAGTTTCTCTTAATATGTTCTTATAATTGTTTGTATCTTTTGGTGTTTGTTTTGATCTCTCCTCTTTCATTCAGGATTTTAGTTATTTGGGTCCTTTCTCTTTTCTTTTTGATAAGTCTGGGCAGGGATTTCTCCATCTTATTAATTCTTCCAAAGAACCAGCTCCTAGTTTTGTTGATCTGTTCTACTGTTCCTTTGGTTTCTATTACCTTGATTTCTGCCCTAATCTTATGTCTGTTCTCCTGCTTGTTTCAGGCTTTAATTGAGGTTCTTTCTCCAGCTTCGTTAGGCGTAATGTTAGGTTTGTGTTTTGAGACCTTCCTTGTTCATTGAGAAAGGCTTGTAGTGGTATCTCTTTCCCTGTTAGGACTGCCTTTGCCTCATCCCAAAGGTTTTCAGTAGTTGTGTTTTCATTTTCATTTGTTTCCATGAGTTTTTAAGTTCTTCCTTAGTTTCCTGGTTGTCCCATTCATTCTTTAGCAAGATGCTCTTTAGCCTCCATGTATTTGAGTTCTTTCCAAATTCCCTCTGCTGATAGATTTCCAGTTTCAAAGGATTGTGGTCCAAAAATAGACAGGCACTGATCCCCTCTTTTGTTACGGATTTTTGAGCCAGTATGTGATCAATTCTGGAGAGTGTTCCATGTGCACTTGCGAAGAAGGTGTATTCTGTTGCCTTAGGGTGGAATGTTTTGAATATAACTTTGAAGTCCATCTGGTCCAGTGTGTCATTCAAAACCCTTGTTTCCTTGTTGAATTTCTGCTCAGATTATCTGTCCATTGCAGTGAGTGGGGTGTTAACATCCCCTAATATCCTTGTATTATTACCGATGTGATTCTTTAATTTTGTTACTAACTGGCAGCCCCCAGGTTCAGGGCATACATATTTACAATTGTTAGATCTTCTTTTCGGATGGACACTTAATGATGATGCTGTGTCCTTCCTCATCTCTTCTTACAGTCTGTGATTTTAAATCTAATATAGGGATTGCCACCCCAGCTTTCTTTGGATGTCCATTAGCATGATAAATGATTTTCCACCCCCTCACTTTCAATCTGGAGGTGTCTTTGTGTCTGAAATGAGTCTCTTTCAGACGGCATACGGATGGGTCTTGTTTTTTCGTTCAATCTGATCCTCTCTGTTTTTTTATTGGGGCATTTAGCCCATTTACATTCAGAGTAACTATTGGAAGATACAAATTTAGTGCCATTGGATTGCCTGTAAAGTCACTGTTTCTGTATACTGTCTCTGTTCCTTTCTGGTCTGGGTTACTTTGGGGCTCTCTTTTTGCTTCATGGGTCCCTTTTAGTATTTCTTGTAGGGCTGGTTTGGTAATCAGAAGTTCTTTTCATTTCTGTTTGTCCTGGAAGCTCTTTATCTCTCCTTGTATTTTGATGGACATCCTAGCTAGCTAAAGTAATCGTGGCTGCCACTCTTAGGTGTCTCCCATTGTAGGTTGAGGACCTCTTGGCGTGAGCTTGCTGTCAAGAGTATCTCTTTGCCTCTGAGACTTGCAAGTTTCACTATTATACGTTAGGGTGTTGACCTATTTTCATTGATTTTCAGGGGGATTATCTGTGCCTCTTGGAATGGGATGCCTGTTTTGTCTTCCAGATTAGGGAACTTCTCTGCTACAATTTGCCCCAACCTGCCTTCTGCCCCTGTGTCTCTCCTCTTCTTCTGGGATCCCAATTATTCTATTATTGTCTCACTTTATGGTATCAGTTATCTCCCGAATTCTCCCCACATGATCCAGTAGTTGTTTATCTCTCTTTTCCTCAGCTTCTTTATTCTCCATCATTTTGTCTTCTTTATCCCTAATTCTCTGTTCTGCCTCATTTATCCTAGGGGTTAGAGCCTCCATTTTTTATTGCATCTCATTAATAGCCTTTTTGATTTAGACTTGATTAGATTTTAGTTCTTTTGTTTTTCTAGGAAGGGATTCTCTAGTGTCGCCTATGCTTTTTTGGAGCCCAGCTAGTTATCTCTCTAATCATTATTCTGAACTCAAGTTCCAACATCTTACTTCTGTCCATACCAATGAGGTCCCTGGCAATCAGTTCTGTGTCTTGTTCCCCTTTTTTTTTATAGATTTTATTTATTTATTTATTTGAGAGAGAGAGAATGAGAGATAGAGAGCATGAGAGGGAAGAGGATCACAGGGAGAAGCAGACTCCCTGCTGAGCAGGGAGCCCGATGTGGGACTTGATCCCAGGACTCCAGGATCATGACCTGAGCCGTAGGCAGTCACTTAACCAACCGAGCCACCCAGGCGCCCTTGTTCCCTTTTTTTGAGGTGAGTTTTTCCATGTTATTCTCTCCGGTGAAGGATTGATGAATGAGAGAACAAAATACAAAATGCCAACAATGACCCGAGAGAAATATATAGTAAACAGTGTACTGGATCCTGTGTGGATTTTGGTCTGTTTCTTAGAAAACGAGATCACAAAGTTGTAAACAAAAAAAAACTTATATATGTATAAAAATTAAGTTGAAGACAATGTAAAAACTAAAATTGAACGTAACTATAAAAATGAAAATTAAATGACAGAAAACAAAGAGAATAAAAGAATACACAGACAGGTGAATAGAACAGAGTCATAAACTCTATCCTGAGTGTATTTTGTTTAGTTTGTTAGAGGAAACTACATCTCAAAATTGTAAAGAAAGAAAAACTTATATATACAGAAATAAATTTTTTTATTATGTCCCGTTAGCCACTGTATAGTACATAATTAGTCCTTGATGCAGTGTTCAGTGATTCATTAGTTAAGTATAACACCCAGTGCTCATCACACCACATGCCCTCCTCAATACCCATCACCCTGTTACCCCTCCTCCCACCGTCCTCCCGTCTCAAACCTCCGGATTATTTCTTGGGGTCCATAGTTTCTTATGGTTCATCTCCCTCACTGATTTTGCTCCCTTTGGATTTCCTTCCTTTCCCCTATGTCGTCTGTGCTACCGCTTATGTTCCACATATGAGAGAAACCGTATGAGAATTGTCTTTCCCTGTTTGACTTACTTCACTTAACGTAATCCCCTCCAGTTCCATCCATGTCGATGCAAATGGTGTGTATTCATCGTTTCTGATGGCTGAATAATAATTTAAATACATTGAAAAGATTGAATGTATCTGTAAACATGAAAATTTTCCAATTTAAGAAAACAAAACAAAACAAAAAACCCAAAGAAACAAACCGAAAGAAGAGGGGGCAATAAAAGAGAATATGATCAGACAATGAAGAGAACGTTAGCCATACATTAGGTTCTGGGTATATTTGGTCTGTTAGAGAAAACTGCATCCCAACACTGTGAGGAAAGAAATATGCAAATATTTCCAAAAACAAAATTAAATGCAGTGGAAGGATAGAAGGTAACCGTACACATGAAAATTTAAAAACATTTTAAGAAAAGAGTGGATATGGGGCACCTGGGTGGCTCAGTTGGTTAAGCGACTGCCTTCGGCTCAGGTCATGATCCCAGAGTCCTGTGATCTAGCCCCACATCGGGCTCCCTGCTCGGCAGGAGGCCTGCTTCTCCCTCTCCCACTCCCCCTGCTTGTGTTCCCTCTCTGACTGTCGCTTTCTTTCTCGGTCAATTAAATAAATAAATAAAATCTTCAAAAAAATAGAAAAGAGTTGATAAAATAAGAAATTGGTGGAAAAATGAAAGAGCAAAGAAATTAAAATAGAAAGACTCAAGAATCCTGGGGAAAAAAAAATAAATCCTACATGTTCCCTAGCCCTGGAGTCTTGCAGTTCTCAATGATTGGTATAATTGTTCTTGGATGGATGTTCTTGCTGATCTTGGGGAGGGGCTTGTTGCTTTGATTTTCAACTGTCTTTGCCAGCGCGGAATTGTACCGCCCTTGCCAGAGGGCCAGGCTAAGTAACCTGGTCTGGTTTTCTCTGTGTGGCTTTTTTTCCCTGAAGGCTTTCCCCGCTACTTTAGAGGATGAGAATGAAAATGGCAGCCTCCCAAACTCCATCCCGGGAGCCAAGAGCTCGAGGCCCCACTCCTCAGTGCTCCCTCAGTTAAAAGCAGTCAGTCACTTTTGTCTCCCTGGTCTCTGTCCGCTGTCTCTGTTCACCCAGCCTGTGACTGAGCATTTGTATCTCAGGCAGGGATCCCGTTCGAGTCTCCAAACACTGCAGACTCCTGTGGTGAACACCCTGAGCCTTTGCTCCCCAGAGGAGGAAGCGGGGGGACCTCCCTGCTTCTGCTGCTTACTGGGCCCCTGCTTGGAGAGCAGTCACCTGAGCATGCTGTGGTTCATAGTATATGGAATCTCTAAGCCGAGAGCCCACTCTCGGAGTGGCTGGCTTCTCCTGCTTCCACACCTGGGAGCTCTGCCCCACTCAGGCACCCATGTTATGTCTGTGATCCTGGGGATTCTGAGGCCATGTGGTCCCACCTAGGATTCTGCCCTCTCTTGCCACCTGGGTACTTTTCAGGCAGGGTCATCCCTCACTGGAGCTGACTTCTCAAAGATCTGACTTGGCATTCTGCTACTATGTCACTTTCTGGTAGCCAGCTTATGGAGGTTCCCTCCCCCTGCAGTCTATCTGCCCACATATGGCCTCGCAATCACTTTTTTCCCACCTCCTACCTTGCAGAAAGTAGTCACTTTTGTATTTGTAGAGTTGCAGCTTCTCTTCCACTCCATTCTGGATGAGTTCACAGGTATTCACAATGGTTTGATAGGCATCTAGCTGAATTCCTGGGAGCAGACGAAATGAAGGTCTCCTAATCCTCCACCACCTTAGACTCTCTCCAGGAACGCATTTTAAATTGCATCCAAATACCTATAGAGATACATCACAAACAAAGGTTAACAAAATAATATTTACTCAGGCGTGTAATACATCATGATAGACTTTATTATATTTCATTTGTGTTTGATTCTGTGCAACCTATGAAATTGTCCAACATTAGAGAAATGATTGACTTATTCATGGTATTTAATGTTATATATCTTAAAACATGATGCAGATATTTATTTGTAACCTAAAAAGAGTACAGTATCTTGCTGAGAGGAAAAAGGCTGTGAAAGAATGTAAATATCACGCTGATTGTTGAAAAACAAAGTTTGAGGGGCTACACAGGCCCCAAGGTTAACGTGTCTTTGTTTTGTACTATTACATTGCTGTGCTTTCTGAGTGTTTACCTTTGAGACATAAAGGTAGAGAGCTAATAATTATTGAACATTTAGTATGTGTGCCTGGCGTGGGACTCAAAGCTTTCCATGAATTATGATTTCATTTAATCCCTCCCAAACCTGAGATGGTATAACCATCCATATGACGGAATGGAAACAGGGGAAGCTCAGAGACTCACAGTATCTTGCCTGAGGTTGGAGTGAAGAAAAGGGTAGAGCTGAACACAAACCCACGTGTATCTGACGACAGAGTCCATGGTTCGCATGTAAGGCTCTACTGCCTGCTAGAGAGTAGACTGGAGGATGCATGCCAGTTAGGATGGGCTGATGTTACTGTGAGTAACTAGACGCCCCTCGTCTTAGTTGCTCCTACTAGGGAAGTATCTTTTTTGGTCCTGCCACATGTCCGCATGGTCTTTCTGGGAACAGGATAAAAGAGTACCCACCATAGGTAACAGCCAGGTGCTAGAGGAGATGGACAGAGGGGGTGCCAGACCCAGTTGTCCCAAGTGTTCTGTTCGAGGTGACACGCTTCACTCCCACTCACACCTCACTGGTCAGAGCACGTCAGAGGGCTGTATCAAACCTCCCGTTTCAGGGGAAATTCTGACATGCCTTCGTGGAGCCTACTGGGGCCACCACATGGTGCCAGCCCGTCTGGGGGACTCTGCAGGGGCAGAGGAGGAGTCTGGGGCATGGGTAAGAAATGACAGCAGGACTAAGTCGGGATGGGTTTGCTTTATCCTCAACCAGGTAAGATTTGTATGTCTCGGTCTATTAGGTTTGATTTTCAGACCATACAGTCTTCTCACACCAAGATTCCAGGATATTCCCAGCCAAAGACATTTTTGATTACAATTTTATCATGCTCATATCATTCAGTTCCAATATAGCGCATTTTCCTTTGGATTTCTTTACTCCTATATCATTTTAGAGGTACTTCAAAAATAAATTGTTTTTCAGATATATTTATTTGACAGAGAAACACAGCGAGAACGGGAACACAAGCAGGGGTAGTGGGAGAGGGAAAAGCAGGCTTTCTGCAGAGCAGGTAGCCCGATGTGGGGCTCGATCCCACCACCCTGGAATCATGACCCGAGCCAAAGCCAGACGCTTAAGGACTGAACCACCCAGGTGCCCCGAGGTACTTCTCAATTTCTAAACATATGGGAATTTCTAGTTAGCTTTTTATCCATGATTTCTAGCACATTATATTACCACAACATGCTCTGTGTGATTTCATGCCTCTGAAACATGCTGAAATTTCCCTTTTGGCCAAAATAGATCGGGTGAATTTTTGTAAGTGTATCCTATATGCCTAAAGTTAATGTGTCCTCCACCGTGGCATATGGATGTGGACAGACATACAGAGATAGCTGTGGGATTCAGATGATTTGCTATCAAGGTCTACATGTTATGGATATTCCGTCTGCTTTGAGTCACTGAGAGAGGGTTGAAACCTCCCACTCTGCTTGTGTATTTGCTCTTTGTTGCAGTTCTGTCCTGCTTTGCTTTCTATGTTGTTCAGCCAATGGCTCTAGGACAGGAGTTCTGGAAGCAAGGAGAGCGTGCCCAGAAGAGGGGAACAGGCACTTGGGTTGGGAGAGAGCAGAAACAAGAAGGACGGCCACAGTTCCAGAGAGGACCTGTTATTGGGATGGCATGGTGGTGGGGCACCAGGTGGGAAGAGGCTATTTAAATATGAGGTCACGCGGGGTGTCCATTATGATCTACCAGGGGCAAAGGCAGCTGATTGGTTGAGAGAGTATGAAGCCTCTGGGTTGCTAAGGAATGGTTCGACCAGGGGAAGGCTTGGAGATCGGTGGATCCTCTTCCAATCCTTAACCTGCTACTGTTCCGTCCTGACCTAGTGATTTACTCACCTGCTGACCTACTCCCCTTCCTGAACCCCCCCTCCAGTACTTAATCTGACCCTGACACTGTCCTTGACCCCTTCTTCTCCTGACAAACGCCTTCCCCAATCTCACCCTCTATTTCTACACTGCTCCCATCCCTCCTTAAAAGCCTGTCCCCTTCTCACCCCTCCCTACCCACCCACCCCTCCCTCCACTCCACCCCCCATCTCCACCTCCTCCCCGGCACCCCAGTGCCCCTTGAAAGGACCATGACATGAAGGTGCAGAGGCTGTTGTTCTGTCTGCTCTTGGTCCGGTGTCCTAGTTCCCCAAACCCAAATGTGAGTAAACGTGGCACTTCACTAGTGTCTCCCTTTGAAAGAGAGAGGGCACAGGTATGGGGGAAGGGCAGAGGGGGAGGGAGCGAAAGAAAACCCCAAGGCAGCTGCGCAGTGAGTCCAGAACCTGAAGGGGCTCAGCCTCAGGACCATGGATCATGACTTGATCCAAACCAAGACGTCGTTACTTAACTGACTGAGCCACCCGGTGACTCAAAGCTGCTGGTGATGTCTTCCTTCCTAATGGGTTCTTTCACACGCTGGTTAAGTAATAGCTTTTTCAGGGGGTTCTTGGTGGGCACTGCAGAAGAACTGCAGTTCATCCTGAAGAGCGAGCAACAAAGGGCAGGGTTCTCGGTCAGCCTGAAGGGTTTGTGGCGACAGCCATCCACATCAAGTTCTGGGTCCTCTGTGTGCTGCTTGGTCCAAAAAGAGCAGCTTTGGCAGGATGGAAACCTGAGCATACTAGTTTTACGGTGTCAAGAAGGAAGGATTTGAGAAGATACAAAAAGCCATTGGGTACTTTGTCTTCAATAAGGGGCTTGCATGATAGGTCTTTAAGAATGTCAGGAACTCCATAGGACATGTGGGTATTAGACTGGCATCTGGAAGCCCAGTGAAGATCCTGCCTCAAGCCTTGCAGGTTTAGGGTCCATCTTCCATGTAGTTTGTTTTCCTATCAGCACATTGTTCATATTTATGAAGTTTGGCAGCCCTGGGAACAGTGGCATCTTACACCTTGGTGTTGGGACTCAAGTGTTAACAAGTGAAATGTCGTTTGTGCTCTGTGCTTCCTGGTTGGTTGACTTTGAACAACTTTTGAGTCAGCTCTTTCCTTCTGGCCTTGGAGTCTGTCCCCAGGGACTCTGTGTCCCACCAGGTCCGTGGGATCCCCGAGAAGCCCAGTGGACACTAAGTGACCGCATCTTGCTGGGACTTTTTTCACAGGAGAATCTGATGGAGTGATGTGATCAGGAAGTGAATGAGTTGTTATTCTTTCTTTAGACCAGTATGTACAGGGTATTGATTTCCCAAAGTAAAAAGCTCCTGAATGTCCTTAGGAATGTCCAAAGATAAAAGAAATACCCGGTTCCTAGTGTGAATATTTCACTCCTTAAAAAATAAAACCCTTACCCCCAGGAGAGAGAGACAGACAGGCAACACCCTAGAAATAAGCAGACTTCTTTAGATCAGCCTACACCAGATTCTTAGAGAGGGATCTGCAAAGTGGGAGTAGTCAGGAAAGACCCTTGTGTTGAGGCCGACTCATCCCACATGAATACCTCCAGTCAAAATAGACTCAATTCTGTTTCTTTTCAGTCTTCAAAGGAAGGAATTTCTTGGTAGTCTTTATTGGAAATATTCCCATCTTCCTAGGCTGCATCTCATAGATCAGTTCAGCTTTCTCACACTCCCTCATCTCTGAGCTCTTGCATAAAATAACTGGTCTTGCATTTCCCTCCTCCCCCTGCTCATGGCCATTGTCTGTGAGAACCTAGTGTTATTGTCCCCATTGGATGTTATCTAGTTAAGAGTCAGCTACTGGTCAGCAACCAGACAGCTGCCAGATGTACCAAGTGGCCACGACTGGGGGCATTTTCCATTTGTGACAAGATGGCTTCTGTCTTTTGGGCATTTGATCCCCATGATCAACCATTTTGCAGATAGGTAATGTCCTCTTTCAGACAGCGGCTGATCAAGGACTTTGTATGTTTCCCACCAGCACACGTGTTTTTGACCTCAACTGTGAGGGCTGAAGATGAAAATGTTATCGATTTCAGGGTTACTTTCTAGAGAGTTGTGTTTGCACAACATTCAAGATTCGTGTGAATTATTATGAATTGCATTGTGAGTGTCTTGTCTCCTACAATATTTGGAACTCCAGTTTTTGTAAAATGAGATGCATTCTTTGTTTTGGTGTCCATATTCAGGGATTTTGTATTCTTTTAGAAATGAAAATTCATGGTCTCCTGGGTGGCTCAGTCAGTTGAGCTTCTGCCTTAGCCTTGCGTCATGATCCCAGAGTCCTGGGATTGAGCCCTGCTTTGGCTCCGTGCTCAGCCGGCAGTCTTCTCTGTCAACCTCCACCCCTTCCCCTGCGTCGTGTTTCACATAAATAAATAAAATCTTTTAAGAAATTAAATTTTAGAGTTGCTATTGACTGATTTAGTTACAATACTAAGAAATAGGGGCATGAATGCTGTTCACTGGCTGTTTAGAAATAGATGTTCAAGGAACTGAAAATGTCACAGGTATCATCCAAATAAACAAGATCACCAGATTATGAAAATCTTTATGGACCCCTGAAATCTGACAGTTTGGGCTGTGATTCTGAAGCAAAGTGGGCATTGAAAGAAAACATCACTGTTTTCAGAAACTAAACAATAATTCTATTGGATTTTTGTTGGAATAATAATCCCATATTATTCTAATAAAAGCCTCCTGTCTCTCTCACTCATGTCCTTATCTATAAACATTTCCGTCCATAGAACATTCTCATTTATATGTCTAGGACATGTTTTATTCTTCCTTTCTCTCATCCTTCCATAATCTCGGGGCATGTTTTTGGAAACGTTCCAGTGCAGTTTATCCAGGTCCTTCATGGATGTACAATAGAAGTCAGTGACTTCTTACCTACTGTACGTTTACATTTACTTACTTGTCTATTTTATGTTGGCTTATAAATTCTTCAGTTCTGTTAGCTATAGATGATGTATTTTACCACGTATTTGTAGTCAAAATAAAAGCTCTTAAGATGTGCCTATTAGATTTTTCCTACAGCTTCGGTGTGATATAATGTATATAAGATCACAACATCTTTTTCAAGAATACAGTTTGTTGGGGGGCGCCTGGGTGGCTCAGTTGGTTAAGCGACTGCCTTAGGCTCAGGTCATGATCCCAGAATCCTGGGATCGAGTCCCTCATCGGGCTCCCAGATCGGCAGGGAGTCTGCTTCTCCCTCTGATCCTCTCTCTTCTTATGCTGTTTTTCTCTCTCTCTCTCAAATAAATAAAAAAAAATCTTAAAAAAAACGAATACAGTTTGTTGGTATTTGACATAGGTAAACACAGTGAAACCATCAGCACAGTAAGGTAGTAAACACACTCATCACTCCCAAAAGTTTGCCCTTGCTCCTTTGTAATCCCTCTGTGCTACTTCTCCTCCATGGGGAGGCACATAAGAGGTGTGCTTACCTGGGGGAGGCTGGTTGAGGGTTTGTAAAGTTGATTGTTTGGGACAGAGACATTTTAAATCTTTGAGATTCCCCATCGTCTCACATGTTATTTCAGCTTGTCCGTGTTGTGCCTGACCAATTCCCTCTTGGCCTTGATGGCGTTGGAGTTCTATGGAAACTTCCCGTTATCACTGGTTCCTTGGGAATTTGTCTGTTTCTCCTTTATATCTGGAGAACCATCCTCGCTGTGAGTATACTAAAGTAGCTTGTATATACTGTTCCTCATAAATGAGCAGAAAATTGTATAGTCACTGGACCTTTTCTATCCATTCATTAATATAAATTTCCCTCTAATACATCAATTTTTATGATCACCTAGATTGAAATACATTTAAATTTGTGTTGCAGTGCCTTCTGTGATCCATATGTTCTTTTTTTTAAAGTGCAAACATAATTGGCCAACAGTGTAATATGAGTTTCAGGTGTACAACATGATTCAGAAATTCTATACATTTCTCAATGCTCATCACAGTATGTGAACTCTTAATCCCCTTCACCTCTTTCATCCATCCATCCACCCGCAACCCATGTGTTCTTTAGAAGTGTGTTGTGTACTCTCCATTTTTTTGGTCATTCTCCAGCTATCTTTCAGTACTTGATGTTTAGTTTTGTCATTTGTGGTCTGAGAACATACTTCCTGTTGATTTCTTAAAAATTAACTGATTGATTTGAGAGAGAGAGAGAGTGAGTGAGTGATGGGGTCAGAGGGAGAGAGAGAATCCCAAGCAGACTCCATGCTGAGTTTGTAGCCTGATGCAGGGGTCAATCCCATAACCCTAAGATCAGGCCTTGAGCTAAAACGAAAGCAGTCAGACACTCTACCGACGGTGCTACCCAGATTCCACCCATGTGCCCCAAGGAATGCATTATTATTAATCACTCAAAATATTTTCTTGAAGGAGAACATCAAAAAGGTTGAGGCATTTTATGAAAAGTTAAATGACACCCTTTCATGGGCACTGGCTCACTTGCAAGCTGAGAGAGAGAAGAAGGTCAAGATCAGGACGTGGTAGGATTTGGCTGTTGAGTTTTACCTTTACGTGGCTCCAGGAGGCTTTTGTTTCACTGGGTGAGGTGAGTGCAGCATCCTCGCCTGCTGTTTGACACAATAGAGAGTGGGAATCAGGGCACTGAACTTCTACAGAGCAGTGAGCTGGGATTTCACTTAGAACCACCATGATGAGGTTTGCTCTTTCAAAGACTAGGAAGTATGGTTGACTTCACGGTGAGTTAATGAACCCCTCATTCAGCCCTGCCCTCGAAGATCTGTAGAAAATCCCCACAAGATACTTGGGCGATGAAGGGCGATGACTGGCCCAATTGTACAGTGCCTTCCTCTTAATGCCAAACAGACCATTTTCAATGTGAGGAGAGGAAGATGCGTATATATGTATGGATGTGGATATATATGTGAATGAAAGCCCCTAAGAAAGCCAGTTGTGAGTTCTTTGACTTGAACTATTTTTCACTTTGCTTACTTTCTCCTTATTCTCTTATGCCTTAAGGGCTTTCTTTGTTGCACTGCATGACCCTGTCCTGTTAGGCACCCTCACATTGTTCTGTGATCATGATGTCTTGAATGTGTTTACTCATATCTGTCTTAAAGGGCCAAGATGAATTGGAGGATGGAGAGCAGAGAGCCTTGAGGGCCAAAAAACGAGCACTGCAGGGTATGTTATTTTGGGCAAGAAATCCCCATACGGTGGCAATGAGTTTGCATTGGGAAGGGAAAGAATGCCTTCCTGCCCTCAAGGTCTTGCCCTTTTCCTTTCCCCGTCAAACCCAAGTTCTCAGGTCTTGTGCACATACATACACATTCATTTCCAGAATGTCAGGAGTTATTGGAAGGCCACTACAATGCCCTGAGTACTTTGAAAACAACTCAAGAAGCCGAATTGAAAATGCTGAGGAGGAAAGTGGATATTGTGGTGGATTTCTCTAAACAAAGACAAGTGGCTGCAGAAGTGTAAGCTATTCCTGTGTGAATTGTCACAAATACTGTTGTATGAAGTTATGTGACGGCCTGTCTAGATACTTGTATTTCTTTTAGAATTAGATCTCGAGTATTTTCGCCAAATGCATTCTGTAGAATTGTGCCTGCCCTTCCTGCCTTGATGTGTGTAACCAGCATTTCCCTTTCTGTTCTAACTGCTTGTCGCGCTTGGTTTGTGACTCCTTGGAGTAGAAGAGGGAAGGTACCATCATTACAAACTTGATACCTGGATCCCCTCTGGGTCTGTCTGCGTTGTCCTTTAGGTTTCAGTGTCATCACATGTTCTTATCAGCCCTGAATTCAGTCACTTTGGGTTCAGTACCAGACTTGGGTCAATAATGTGGATAGAAAAATGGAATTGTCTTGCTGCAGAAACACTGGAAGTTTCTTTGTGGAAAGTGGGTTGGGGCCCCAGCAGTCCGGATTCCTTCATCCAGTGTACAACTGACATCCCTCACTGTAGCCCAGTCCCTAAGAAGGCCAGGGTATTTCCCATCCACCTGATTTTTTTAAGTGTAACTCTCTTGGGTCCCAGCCAAAGCCCGCGGTTTCACTAGGGCTCACCTTTGCTGGCTGACCCTGAAATTCATTCGTTTCCTTCTAAGCCCATGCCCATAAAGTTGTTCAGCTTCTTTATAGTTCACTTGCTTCTTCCAGAATGTCTTGATGTGTCCTGGAGAGGCGGCTCCCACTGCCAGGCTGCCTTTCTCCTAAGCTTCCTTCTTCTCCATGTGGTTCTCATGTTTCTTCATGTGCTCTTTAGAAATTGGGTGCATTCACTCATATGAGTTGGCTCTTTTGTCCAGTGTTTCCTTTATTTTCTCAGGAGGAGATCAGGACCTTAGAGTCCCTCATTCACGTGGAAAAGCAAAACTGTTCCTGGTCTTCCCTAGAGACTGAGCTTTGTGTTATTCCATCCCACACCGGGGGTGGGGGCTGCTCTGTGTCATTGGCATCTTAGTTCTGTTCATTGGTAAGTTCTTTTGGGCAGAGGTACAGTGTCCTGACTATCTTTCTGTCTTCTACACCTTCCACCTGAGCCACTCCATCACAGCCGCTCCAGAAGGCATTTGCTGAAGGATTGCCTGAGAGACCAGAAGCAAATACATGTGTCTTTCTCTGTCTAGAGCTTTTGACTCAGTTTCTAAGGGTCTTTTTGCATTTGTTCTTGAGTAAATCCGGTGTCCCATTGAAAGTGGTAAACCAACACCATGAACAAAAGAGTCTGAGGGCAGCACAGCAAACCACCCTTTCTAAGCATCCTCCTATGCTGCTTGCACAATCAGTGAACTCAGTCTTGTTAAAGTCGGTTGACTCCATGCAGTTGATAGTTTTACCTCTAAAATCTGTTTCTTGGAGATAACACCCTGACTATGTGACAGTTCACAGCGTTTTATACATCAGGACATATTCCCGGCACTACGATTGGCCTTTCCTCCTCCAGGATCTTCGAAGGAGGCGGCAGGTTTGTACTTCTAGATCCTAGAAATGTCTGGGAGTGATTTGCCATGCCAATGAAGCAATATTCTGGAAGCCTTCCTTTCAGGTTGATTGTCAGCCTTGGTGTGAGGATCACGGTTCCCCATGGAGGTGTAAGACTAAGGATCGTCCCCTGCTTCATCGTAATGGGTAGAGTTGGTCAAGCATGGTTTTTCACTTTGACCTGAATGGAACTCTCACCGTCTCAGACAAAAGACCAACTCTGAGATGGCACGAAGTGCAATGTTATTTGGGGGTTTGATGATGAATGAATTGAAGGAGAGATGTATAAAGACAATCTGATTGCCGGAGCCTTGGCAGCTTCCAGAGTTTGATTTTTCTTTAACCCTAAATGGGGCCTTCCATTTGTTTCCCTCACTGTGTTGTCAGTCTGTGCATTTATGGGGGTCATTTGAATCTAGGCCATCAGGTGTGTTGGGAGGAAAAGCGGCAGAAATTCAGGACCTTGGCTACCGGACTTTGTATATACCTTTCCCATCTTAGGAAGCTGGAAAATACACACTGTGAACTGAAGGCACAGAAGAGTCAACTGGCAGCTGCTGAGGAAAATTTGAAACTGGTTCTCGAAGAGTAACACTAGTATAAGTGAGTTCAGACACTAAATATTAGCGGCTCCTGAAATCCCTGTTCACTTCCTATTTTTAATCTTTGTACATGGTTTAGACTCAATTAACAAGTAACATAAACAAAAATTCAGAGGCCATATCCAGAGAGAATTAACAGACCCAAAGAGACAAGTTTTAGGAAGAACAAAACAATTATGTTACTAAACATGTCCTGATCCCCAGCGCTGGCCTGACTCTGTGGAAACTTCCGCCATGCCATTCCACCCCCCAGGGGTGGTGTCAGTGGTCCTAATCTTGAGGAAAGCAGTTTGTCGTAGGATGAATCCTGCCCATGAACCCGGTAGTGCCATCTGATGGCGCGGTCTTTGCAACCCTCGGAACCATGGCGAGGATAGAAGTTAAAGGACAATAGAACTTCATGGTAAATGCTCCTTGTCATGTGAAAAATCAGGGAAAGATTGATATCAGGTTAGGAAATTAGGTCAACTCTGAACCCTACAGGTGTGGAAAAACGAGTAAGTAGAGGATTTAACGATAGCTTTGATCCTACTGTACATTTATTATCATGGGAAGTGTTTCCTGTGTCAGGATAAATCGTATCAGTGGACAGATCAGAGGAGGATAGCCACATGGGCAGGTGACTTAAAATCACACCCAAGGGTCGCCTGGGTGGCTGTCGTTAAGCGTCTGCCTTCGGCTCAGGTCATGGTCCCTGGGTCCTGGGATCAAGCCCCGCATCGGGCTCCTGCTCTGCGGGAATCCTGCTTCTCCCTCTCCCACTCCCTCTGCTTGCGTTCCTTCTCTCACTGTGTCTCTCTTTGTCAAATAAATAAATAAAATCTTTAAAAAAACTAAAATCACATCCAATATTTGGCTTTATCTGACAAAAGCAATTATAACTCACATACAAGAAATTGGAGAAATGCAAGATCAGCTGCAGAAGGCAGAGCTCAACTTCAAACTCAAGGTAACCTAGGTTCTACCCCTACATACTGGCCTCTTCGTGCCTCCTGCAGGTGATGGAAGTGGCCCTTAGATCCCTGAACATGGGCTCTTGGTGAATTGACTTTTTCAGGTCGCAGCTCATGAGAGAATTGCTCTAGATAATTGGGTAAGTGTTTTCTTTTTCCTCCTCTTCGTTTGGGGCACAGTCCGGCACAACTGAGGGTGGATGTGTTTTCCTCCCCCAGGTCAAGGCTCGGTTTTGGGAGAGGAAGATAGTGCAGCAGAGCAGGGAGAAGGCCTACATGAAACACAGGTGTGCGAGTTTGACATGCCTTTTTATGGGTGTCTTGAGGGGTCAAGGCTAAGCTGTTTAGTGTCTGGTAGAAGACATGGTGTTGTAATTCTTATAGATGTCCGTTCTTTTTCTGTATTCAAGACTGCACATGATGAGGAGAGACACGCCTCCTGAGGGATCCATGAGGCAGGAACCGATGCCGGGAAGATCCGAGATATGGAACCGTGTGCAGAGAGGTAGGGAGCACGCTGTGAAATGCAGCAGCCTGATTTCTGCTGGGAAAGCACTTGATGTTCTCCCCGTTCTTGTGGGTGATCGTTGTGTTTCCTAGAGAGAATCACAGGCACTGCCTAAGTACAGCAGGTTGTCTGAAGGCGTGACGGGAGGGTGCTTTCCTCAGGTGACTACCGGCAGCAGGGCACCTGTCCCTGTGACAGGTGGAGCTCACACCCCTCCCCTGACTGCAGAACCCCCCCCAACCCCTCCACCATCCCCCTACTGAAGAGCTGAGCCTGGAGGAGTTGTGAGCCTGAGCTCCCTTCCCACCTTGACGCAATGGTGAAGACATTTGAAAAAAAAAAATTAAGACTGTTTGAGAAAAATGACACTTACCCCTTATGGAGATTCTTTTATTTTTGTTTTATTTGTAATCTACAGTACTATATTCATCACTGAAATTCGTGCATTTTACTCCTCTAATGTTATCGCTATAATGCCACAGCTTTACTTCTCAATCCGCCTGTTTTTTTCTTTGCTTCTGACTGTACAATTAGTCTACTCCAATTCTTCTCTTCAATATTTATGTAATAGCCAGTTACAGATGCTAGGCCTCATCTAGAGACTGAAAGATTGCACCATTAACTGGCGGCCTGAGGAAAGAATGCATGCCATTCGTGTTGCGGGTTTGTTGATATCACCCACTCAAGGCTATTCTCACTTAGATTTTTAATCTATGAAAAAAGTGATTTTTTTGGATTTGTATTGAGCACCCCAATTTCAGTATTAATTTCCAGCCAGTTGTACCCCAATCTGTCCCCTGTTGATTGATTACTTATGGAAACACTGGAACCAGGGTCCTCGAGTGTCTCCCGCAAGAGTCAGGTGACTGGTATCTCTCGTAGCAAAGAAGTCGCTTGAGTCATGTGGGGAAACCCTCTCTTCAGATCAGGGACCCGAGTGTGGGAAAGAGTGTAAGATGGAGGAGGAAGGTACGGAGTGTAGGCAAACCACAATAAACCACCATCCTTTGTCCCATCCAGAATCTAGACTGGTTCCCAGGATGAACAGCAGCACCAGCCCGAAAAAGGACCCAGAGATGGCTACGGTAAATGCTACGGGCGTTTTCAGTTGTGCCTGTTTCTGGAAGTTACTCCTGTAGGGACAGCACCCTGTCCTGGCCTTGTGGCTGTTGGGTGTGTTCTGTGATCTATCTGAGGCATCCTTCCCATTTCAGAATGCAAGCTGTTTACCCAGGAGCCTCCAGTCTTCCCCATTAGAGATCCTCAGCTTACGTGCTTCCACCCGATGTTGTAGATGCTTAGAGGCAAATGATGGCAGGATGCTCACCCCAAATTTGTGTGTGTGTGTGTGTGTGTGTGTGTCTGTGTGTGTGTGTGTAAACCCCTGGAGGAGGGCAGCATCTCACTACACACTGAAGTCGGCCAGTCCCGCTGACACCTTGCAGTTTGCTTTCTCACGGGAGCAGTAGTGGTGTTGGTTTTTGGGTCAGGAGAATGACCTGGGAGAATGTCTGTGGTAATCCTCACAGCTGGCAGCGGGAAAAGCCATGCCCTGCCTCACACTCTGTACCATGTGCTTTGGGCAGCTGTGAGTGTTGTTGGAGTAGGTGAGCTGCGACCTCATGTGCGTTCCATCTGTTTGGGTAAAGACATGACCCAGAATCCCTCCAGTTGCACTCTGGGTGAGATGAAGGTGAACTTTGCCAGGTGCCAGGTGCCAGGTGTGTGGTGGAAAATACCCCCCAGACCACAGCTGTCAAGAGGGAATCCCAGTGACTCCTTGCAGGGCCCACACCTCACACATGTTTCAGCTGTGCTCCTGTGAGCGGGTTCTGATTCAGTTTGGTGGCTGTGCCAACTGATAGCGTCTCTCCTAATCCATCCTGGGAGGGTCACACCTGCTATCCAGAAACATTGGTTTGCATCCGGGGATGCAGAATCGGCCCTTCAGTGGTTCTTGGCACCAAGGACGATGCATTTGCGAGTTTGACATGCCTTTTTATGGGCATGCTTAGCTCATGCTACCTGAGCTAAGGAGCATCGGAATGTCGGTGACGCAGATCCACAGAACTGGGTCTCACTAATTCATAGGGATCGTTCACCTCTCTGCACTTTTCCAGGTCTGATGCTGAACTGCAGAAATTCCTGTCTCCTGAGCTGTGTCTGTGGCCACGGACACACTTGGGATAGTAGAAGTCTCCTTTGTCATGAGGGAATCAGACAACTACTGGGCAGCAGTTGGACCCAAGATGCGCTGATCGTCCATCTTGGACACTGGGCTTCCCATTGCCACTCATTCTGTCTGTGCTCAGTATACAGAAGGAGATTCTGTAGTTGTCACGGCAGGTAAAGTGTGGTCCTGGACGTTGATGCCAGCCCATCTCTAATAGACCCTTTTATTAGTTTGGTATTAACTCTGCCAAGGCTTTGGGGCAGATTCCGTGCCTCTGTAGAGTTACAGACATATATTAACTTTTGGTGACAGTAGTTTATCCCCATGGCATCTGTTCACCCCAGGCCATAGGTGGGACGCAGGAGATAGGTAACCTCTGGCAGAGATGTTCCTGTCCTTGAATGTGGTGTTGGGGAAGGTTTCAGTTGCTGAGACCTGTTTCTTTGGGTTTCAGCTTTTGTTGGTGGTGTTACTTTTGTGTCTCATCTCAGCCTATAGTTTATTTTGTGTGTGTATGTCTGTATGGATGCACAGGGGCTGTGTAATTTCCTAGGACCACGCTGCGGGCCTTGCCCCGGGGATACTGCCTCGTCACCTCTCCTTTACTAGGGGCCACGTTCACAGCCTGCACCATGCTGACCTCAGGAACCTCACCGACCACCTCCACCTCCTGCATTTGGTAAAGTGATCTGAACAGCAGGTCTTGACTTGCAAAGCATATCCATCTTTCTCCACGAGGAGACTTTGGAGAAGATGTAGAACTGCTGCCCTAGGGCTTTGTATTGCAGGGGCTCCCCTGGCTAAAGACATTCCAAGATTCATCAGTTTCTACACTATTATTACATTCTGGGGGTTTGTAATTTTTCCATTTTGATCTGGGTAGCAGGTGTCTCTTGTAGAGAGATTAAGACATTTTTCAGAATGTCAGACATAACCTTTTTCAGCCAGGCTATTTCCAGGGACCACATTTTGGGCTGTTGAGGGATGAAGCATACTGCTCACTTCATTTTTTTTTTAAAGATTTTGCTTATTTCTTTGACAGAGACATAGAGAGGGAACACAGGTAGGCAGAGCAGCAGGCAGAGGGAGAGGGAGAAGCAGGCTCTCTGAGGAGAAGGGTGCCCGATGCAGGGCTCAATCCCAGGATCCCGGGATCATGACCTGCGTCAAAGGCAGACACTTAACGGACTGAGCCAACCAGTACACCAGCCCAGTTCATTTTTAGCTGGTTGAGCCCGGGCTATTTTTTCCTTAGCTATGAAAACAGCTGAAGCAATATGGAGGCTGTGGTCCCTTCTTTGAGGGGGAAGGACGGGGCTTCCCCTTGTATGCAGGCACCAGCAGAAACATGTGGGAAATGCTCTATGTCTGAGAAGGGACCCGAGAGTGGGAGAGAACGGAATGTGATGGCAGCAGGTTTGGAGCATTGGTTTGAATTCTGGACAGTCAATGCCGGTCTGCATCCACCTCCATCGGTTCTAGGCCTTGGTCAGACGCTGAAGCTGCTGGGGCTCCCATGAGGAACAGGGACACTGAGCCTCACAGAGGTCCAGGGATGGGCAAGGTACCTCTTTTGGCCTTTTCCAGGTTTTCTGCAAACTTCCCTTACTGAACTGCACCCAGTCCTGGCCTTGTGTCCATTGGGTGGGTCCTGCAGTTGGTCTGTGGTGTCGTTAACCTTTCAAAATGCAAACAGTTCACTCAGGGGCTGACAGGCTTCTCCATTACAGATCATCACCTTCAGTGGCAACCTCCAAAGCCACAGGTGCTTAGAGGTGCAGCATGGCAGGTCGCTCAGTGTGTGTGTGTGTGTGTGTGTGTGTGTGTGTGTGTGTCTGTGTCCATCCACCCCTGCCCGCCCACAATGCCCGTGGGGGGAGTTAACTCGAGGAGGATGACACCTCACTCCAAGGTGAAGTCTCTGGCTGGCCTGACTCCGAGTCACTAGGTTACGATCATGTGCGATTGGGGTAGTGTTCATGTTGGGATTAGACGATTAACCTGTGACAAGGTCTCTGATCATCCTCACAAGTGGAAGCTTCTCCATTTTATACTGTCTGGCAGGTTGGAATGTTCTTAGATAGGGCAAGTTTCATAAGTCATCCATGTTTTACTTCTGCTGGTAAAAATGCTTTGCAGAATCCCTCTACTTGTTACCCTTTCTACAACTGTTTTTGAATTTTCAAAGCTATTGGGTGGACTGGCACACACGTTCTGAAGGGGGTATGTCAGTGATTAGCTGCGTGAACAGTGCCTCACAAGCCCTTCCGTTGGGCTTCTAGGAGCAGGTGGTTTTGGTCCTATGTCACTGTGAGAGCTGGTTTCTTCTGTCATCACACGCTCTGGAGTTGTCCATCAGAAGGCATATACATTTTTGTGGGCGCCTGGGTGGCTCAGATGGTTAAGCGTCTGCCTTCAGCTCAGGTCATGATCCTAGGGTCCTGGGATCGAGTCCCACATCAGGCTCCCTGCTCCTTGGGAGCCTGCTTCTCCCTCTGCTTCTCTCTCTCTCTCTCTCTCTCTGTCCCTCATGAATAAATAAATAAAATCTTTAAAAAAATAAAAAAAGAAGGCATATACATTTTTGTGAATTCTCTTATTGAGCCTTCCCATCTTATTTGCCACTGGACAAAATTGCTCTGGAACTCAGTGTGCGGAAATTTCCGAAGCGTGTGTTTGAAGATAAACACAGCTGCTGGATGTAAATAAGGGCTATTGGTATCATGTTCCTCTCAGAAAACCCTTTTCCAGGCCCCCTGTCAGACCACAGGCCCCTCATTCCTCCAGGGTCTTTGTGGCTTTGGACAGAAACTGCAGAGCGTAGAAGACCACTTTGTCTGGAAGTGAGGCAGGTGGGGACAGTCAGGGGTTTGGCAGGCAAAGGATTCAGCTCGAGTGCCTCGGATTCCTTGTGGAGAAAGGGCATTCAGTTTCATCACATTCTGTCTCTTCTTAACAAACCCAAATCTACGGTGGTTGAAGAGGAACGATCAAGTGTTGCCCAGGATGTCATTGCCTCCGTGTCTGGAGTATGCTGATTACTCATATCCAATGATCCCTTTTCACCTTTTAAGACACAACTTCTTGGTAGTGAACGTTGGCAGACAGGGGTAGTGATGTTTGGTGACAGTAGGTTATTCCTGTAACATCTAATACTCTGCTCCCTGCCTTATTATAGTTGGTAACAACTGAGAGGGATAAAGTTTTCTAGCACGATGCTGCTCTTCTGGAACGTGGTATTGGTGAAGGAGCCAGATGCTGAGAGCTTGCTCTTTGGGTTTCATCTCTTGATGTTGCAACTTTTGGCTGTCTTAGCCGAATATTTTGTCCTCTGTTCTGCAGGTCGGTATGGATGTGAGAGGGTTTCCTCGTGCTCCAAAGCCCCCCCATATGCCCTACCACACGGGGTGGTGTTTACCAGGTTTCACTGGCTATGGACTACCTCAGCCTCCTCCACATGGTCGTACTGTGGGGCCTCACCCACAACTCGTTCCTCCACCACATGGTAAGATGATCTGAATTGGATGACATGAGTTGCAAAGTATATTCTTAGTTTAATACTTCTGTCAGTGGAGAAGATATAGAGGAGGTACCACAATGCTTTGCGATGCAAGGATAGACCTGAGTGAGGACACAATAACATTCCTCATCTTTCTGTGGACGTCCATTTCATGGACTGTCTTGTTTCATCCTACAGAATTGGGCAGCAGCTGTCTGCCATGGACACGAAAATTGACATTTTGCAAAAGAAAAACATGAAAGCATTCCCCAGGTGCAAAGCACAGACACAATGCTTTGGGCTCTGGGATGGATGGAGTGCAACCATCCCATCACTCTTTCTTGTGGAGGCCTCAGTTCTCCAGTGTTATTGAATAGTTATGAAAACATCTGTCCCTGGGTGGAGTTGTCACATTCTCAGGGGTGAGGGATTGGACTTCTCCTTTGTCCACAGGGGTAAGAGGAGACCTATGAGAAACTTTCTGCGTCTGGATGAGACGTGGGAGTGGGAGAGAGTGGAATAGGGTGGGGCAGGTGTAGAGGGTTGGCTTACATCCTTCATGATCCAGGCCAGGCTGAATCCACCTCCATCCCTTCTAGGGCTTCAGTCATATTCAGAAACCTGTGGCGCTCAAGGGGACAACAGCCGCACCCCACCCATGAAGGTCCCGCAGAAAGACCAGGTAAATACTGTGGCTGTTTTTAGTTGTAATCATGTCTGGAATCCTGTTCCTGTCTGGGCGGCACCCTGTCCTGACCATGTATCTGTTGGGTTTGTCCTGGGATCTGTGTGTGGTGTCATTTACGTTTCAAAATGTTAAGTCTTCATTCAGAGCCTATAGGCTTCTCTGATTCCAGATCATCACCTTAGGGTTGTGTAGGTGGAAGAAACACAGAGTTTTGCTGAATCCTTGACATTACAAGGGGAATCCTGGCTGGGCACGTTTTAACATCCTGAAGTTTCTCAGGACATACATGTGTTATGCTTGGTTATTTCCACGCACTGAGCAGTGGGGGAGGTGCCGTTGTTGGGAAGGAAGTGTCTTTATTACACAATGGAGACATATATTTTTTACCATCGTGCACGTCCAGAGTCCACATTTGTTGTCTGGAAGGGATGATACGCAACTCTCACTTTGTTTGCAGCGTGTTGAGTTTGAGCTGTCATTTCTTTAGTTATATAAACACCCGAAGCAAGGCTATTGTCCCTTGATTAATCATTCGGGCAGGGGTCTGTCCCTTGTCCTCGGCAGTCAGTGGATACTTGTGGGAAACCCTCTTGTCCGGTAAGGGTGATTAGAATGACAAACAGTGGCAGATGCTCTAGGCAGGTGTAGACGGTGTGTTGGAATGTTGCTGAGTCACTTCCAATGGGATGTTCTTCTGTCTTTTCTCTGACGTGGGTCAGATACAGACGCTGGGGCATCCTCCATAAGGAATAGCAGTCCTGCATGCAGGCCTCTCATGTTATGGGAGAGTGAACGTTGTAACGTTCTTCAGGTTGCTCAGGAGATACATTTGATGCACTTTGTCTTTTACTTATAACTGAGGTGGGTGGCAGCTCCTTTTGTGGTGAAGGAGAGCGACTCTTCTCCGAAAGCTGGGCACAGCGGGTATGCGCACGCACACTCTACAGAGACGATAGTTCCTGCTCTCGGAGGGATGACGCCTACTCTTTTTTTTCTTAATTTTTTATTGTTATGTTAATCTCCATACATGACATCATTAGTTTTGGATGTAGTGTTCCATGGTTCATTGTTTGTGCATCATACTCAGTGCTCCACGCAGAACGTGCCCTCCTTAATACCCATCACCAGGCTAACCCATCCCTCCACCACCCTCCCATCTAGAACACTCAGTTTGTTTTTCAGAGTCCATCAGGAATGATGCCTACTCTGAACGTTAGAAATTTAATGTGTCTGAGAGCAGGGAGGGACACATTCTTTAAACAACATAGATCTTGTGTTCCATAAAAGAGAAGCACCAGCAAAGAATCTTAAGGACAAGACAGGGAGCCATGTGTCTCTAGAAACAGGAGGTTGTGGATGAGAAGAATGGAGGTGCTCAGGGGAGTGGATGGGCCTCTCTAGGGGAGCGGGGGCGGTTCCTGGCAGACCAGCAGCCTGACTAGTGAGTGTGAGGACACCGTGAGATCCACACCGAGTTGCTGCCTGTGTCTGTCACACAGTGTGGATAATGCAGTTATTTGTACCAGAATACCATTGTTGCCATAAAGCTGTTCCTTCATACTCTATAAAGATTGTTGTTTCCGCTGGATTTCTGAAGGTTCTGAACTGGGTGACAGAATGTGGTGGAGATTTGAGAAATTTAACTTGGTTCCTTTGGGGATACTGGTCTGCCTGAGTTTGTGGGCCCCAGTGAGAAAAAGTGAAGACGGGACCGAGATCAGCAGAGTGGCTGCCTTGGCCTTCGGGCTGATCCAGACTCTTCGTGGGGAATTCAGTATTGACCAGGATCCACCCTAGCTGGATCCCAGTCACTACGCCTCTGCCTCTGAGTCACCACTCTGCCTGCACTTTGCATCTCCCTGAACGTCGTCACAGCATCCTGCGGATTTACCCGTGTTCCTGATTTCTCAACCCAGATGCCAGCTCTCAGTGCGACCAGCTCTCTAGAGCCTCAGCTTTGTTATCTGTGAAAGGGGAGCATATTGGTTTCTGAGGTGATTAGAAGAATAGGAGTTGAAGTACATAAAGTATCTGCAAGGGCCCCTGGATGGCTCAGTGGGTTAAGCATCGGACTCTTGGTTTCTGCTCAGGACATGATCTCAAGGTTGTGAGATCGAGCCCCAAGTCATGCTCGGCGTTGAGTGTGGAGCCTCCTTAGGAGATTCTCTCTCCCCCCACCCTCCCCGTTCTTGCACAATTTGCCCTTTCTCTGTCTCTGTCTCTCTGTCGGAAAAAAAGAAAAAGAATATGTAAAATATCTGGGCTGTGGGCCACTCCCCCTTCTCACTGTTTAAATGAAAATAGCTCCATGCAGATGATCATGAAAAGATGTTCTTTTCAGTCCACACCATTACACTGAGAGTATAACGCATCAGCCCAGAGTTTGTCAATCCTGATTTCAAAAATAAGGCAAAGACCCCTTTTTATTTTCTAAAAAATTTTAGGTCCTAGCTAAGAATGAAGTGAAAGATCATTACAAGAACATGTACATTCAGAGATCTATACCTGGGATGTGAAGACAATTGTTTTCTATTACATATAGATTCATGAAGGCAGCCACACACTCAGGTGTCCATTCAAGGCCTCAGATAGAGTATAGGGAGCAAATGCATTTAGGAAAACAGAAGATCACACTGTACTAACCCAAATGTATTTGCCTTACAGGACAGGAAATGTGAAATTTGAAGACCTCCCTGAGCAGTTACAACCAGGCAGTGTGTGTATATATTTAGAAAATTGTCAGATCAGCCTAATGTCCTGAATGTTGTCCCTGCCCATCCTGTCCCCTGTGCTCTGTCTCTCCTGGTATCCCCCAAATAAACCTTTCACAGTTCTGTCTCTGTGTCAGCGTCTGCCTTCAGGAGGCACTACACTCACTCCCCTTCGAGTGCACAGTGTGAATCTTGTACACAGAACAAACTGGCAGCAATGGTGGTGATGGAGGATATAGCAGGATTCCCCGTTGTGGTAATTTTCCTGCAGGGGGCATAAGAAATCCTTCTGGGGAGGCGGACACATCTTGTATTTAGGTCTATTGGTGGTTGTATTAACTCAGGTGATAGATACTCTTGAGCACATGGCACCTGCTAGTTTAGGGTGTGTGTGCCGATCGGCAGGACAGGGGTCTGTCCACAGGCAGCAGTTCATTGTGACGGTGAGGAGTGAATGAAGCATCCCTAGTGGCCCTGAGAGACTGGTGAGGAGGCCCTGCATTAATCCAGATTTTGTGCACTGGTTTCACGCGACCAGTTGCCCCCCAACAGCAGGTGGGCTCTGAGGGGAGGCTGATGGTGGCAGTTTTCTTGGTAAGCCCCATGATGCCACTAATCCTCCCACAGTGTCCTTGTTGGGGGATGGGCAGGGCAGAGGCCAATGACAGGAGACCCATTCCTCCCTCACCACACAGGAGGAGTTGGGTGTATGCCTCTGTCACTTTGTAGGTCCTTTACTCCAATCCATTCTGCACCAGAGCTCCTGGATCTTGCAAAGCCCTCCTTCTTCCGAGGTTGTGGAAGCAGCCATCCTCCAGTAGCTTTGGGGTCATGGCTGGGCCACTAAGTTGTCCAGGTTTTTCTGCCAGGAGTGGCTGGTAACTGCACTGCTGCAGTCAAGATCAGCCTGAGCAGGTTTGGTAAATGAGATTGTCATGCCCTGTGAGCAGGGCCGGGGCCAAATGATGGCAGCAGAGTGGGGCAGACAGGAGAGGTGGTTCCCTGTGGTCTTGGACAGGGCTGCACAGAGCAGAAGGCCTGAGGGCCTGGGGAGAGATTGGGAAAGAGAATGTCAGGGAGAGAGACACTGAAGGAGTGGTGAGGGGATTCGGCAAGTCCTAGAAAGTGAGAGGAACAAAGAGAGAGATGGGGTAGAGAGAAGCAGAGACCAAGAGGAATTTCAAGGATGAAAAGAGGTTGCTGGTCTAGGTGTTGGAGGTGGACCATACTCCAGGGTGGAGGAAGTCAATGTAGGTGATCCCAATGTTGGGACCAGAGAAGGTGGGAAAGCAGGCGATCAGATTTCCCTGAGACAAAAGCTCCAACCGCCCTAGGGCTGAGCTTTGTAGAAGCCATTTCACTTGGGAAGATGGGCACATCCTTTTGCTTAGGGTGGTGGGGCCAAGCCTCAGGATCTGTTATGGAGAGAGAGGGCTTGGCTGGACCTGAGCATGCTCTGTCCCTCCAGCTGAGGGGCCATGGCTTTGAGCATTGTAGGGATTCCCAGGGCAGCTAGCAGAGGGCACCTGCGCACCTCCAACCCGGAAGGGTGATGTCTCAGCCTGTGCTGACCCAGGGCATCTCAGAGCAAGAAGGACTTCTGTAGCAGCCCAAGGATCCAGCCCCACACTGGCTGCCCCAGGATAGAGAGCCAGAGCTGTGGTTCCAGTAGGTTCTGCTGCCGCCCTGTGCGAGTCCCTGGGGGCTTTGCAGCCACTTGGTGCCTCCTGAGGTGCGACTGAGAAAAGCTGCTTTGTTGAGTGAGTGCTGAGGATGGGGCTCTGGGCGGCTTCCTCATGACGTGCTGGTAGGTGATCAACACAGTCGCTTGCATTTGGGGGGCTGTTCCCCTGGTTCATTCCTCCTTTTCCCTAAGGGTATTTGAACAAGACCTGTTTTACTTAGGGATCCCTGGATTGAGGGGTCCTGCGACGTCACATCTGAGATGCTGTGGTTGGTTTGTTATAGATGCAGGCTTGTTTCTGGGGAGAAATCCTGACTCCAATTCAGAGAAATGGGAGCTGCATTCAGTTGGGACACGAATACAGGAACTGCTCTCAGAACCTTCTAGAAGGAGGAGCTGAGATCCCACTTTCTGAGTTCTCCTGGAGACAGATCCCTAGGTAAAAGCACAGAGTGTCCTCCACTTAAACATGCTTTTATTAATTTTCAATCATATTTTTTGCCGACAATGTTACAGTAGTTGGAAATGACTGAAAACTTGACTGGTACTTGATGTCCTAAAACTTCCATTATTTTACTGTTAAATTTAGACCTGAAACATGATTTGTTATAATTATCCTTTCCTGTCTTCCTTGGAAGGAAACTCATCCATAATACCTTTCAAATGTACTCATTATCTCATCTCCTTTTCTTTCTTCGTTCTTCTTCTTCTTCCTTTTTTTTTTTAAGATTTTATGTCAGAACCACGGGGGTGGGGTGGAGGATGGCAGAGGGAGACGGTGACTCAACACTGAGCAGGGAGCCCGGCATGGGACTCGATCTCTGGGACCCTGAGATCAAGACCTGAGACAGACGCTTAAGTGACTGAATCACCCAGGCGCCACAGCTTATCTCTTTTCAACTGAGATTTGCCATGTTTTCTAATTTCTCATGAACCCGTAACAATCTTCAATAGTTTTAAATTGGTTGCAGTTTACTAAAGCTCATTCACAGGATCCCACTGTGACGTCTTCTGTTCAAAGTGTCAGGACCACTTCTAAATATATGGAAGATTATACTAACTAAGCAAAATTTGTGAATCACTGTTTGAAGAAAAAGCATGATGATATTTTTTTTTAAGATATTAAAATAGATGCTTACATCCACTTGTTCATGCACTTCCAACTTTTTCTTTTATTTTCCTTTGTTGCTTATTTCTATTTCAGATATTATATTCCTGTATCTTCCTCAGATTTAAATTCCTCACGTGTACTTTCAAGGATCCTTTCCGCATTTGTCAGAAAGAAGACAGACCATTTGATGAGGATGCAACTTTGTATAATTTCAAGATTTGTTGTTTAGGTTTTTAGAAACTTTTCCCGCCCATTTGAAAATATCATCCCACCTTGACAAGTTACATAAAAAGTGTAATCTTCTTGTATCACTATGATTTAATTTCATTATACTGTGTTTCTTCATTTGATATTTTATATTTATGTCTAAAATTAGAGAATATCTCATAAGTTCACTGCATGTGGAAAAAGTATGAAATTTTGAAGGTTTGCATATTTGAACTCATAAATGCAGAGATTTGCCTGTTAAATTAAGGCCATTTGCTGAGCAAGTTGCAAGTGACATAATCATTTTGGGGGACGAAATTATGTCTTCTATTCTTTTACAAACATGCTACAGTTGTTTCATTATCATATATCTGGATATGAGCAATTATTTTTTCTTTTCAATTTTTTATTTAAATTCTACTTAGTTAACACTCAGGGTATGGATATGAGCAATCTTATGACAGTATCTTTTTATAATTTATTAATTTAAGAAACTAAAAATATCATTTTTTTCTCCATGATAAGAAAAATCTACAGAAGTATCATCATTTCTTATGACACAATTCTTTGTTTTTAAGATTCTATTTAGGGGCGTGGAGCAAGAATGCGGAGGAGTAGGAGACCTAGATTTCGTCTGGTCTCAGGAATTCAGCTGAATAGGGATCAAACCATTCTGAACACCTACGAACTCAACAGGAGATCGAACAGGAGAGTAGCAACAACTCTCTGAACAGAGAAGCGACCACTTACTGGAAGGTAGGGCGTACGGAGAAGTGAATCCGAGGCGATATTCGGGAGGATAGATGGTGGGGGAGGGGCCTCCGCCGGCCGTTTCGGGCAAGTGATAGAGCCGCGGAGCACAAAATCGGACCTTTTAGAAGTTGGTTTGGCGGAGGGACATTGCTGCAGTGGCTAAGCGGGGGGTGGAATCCTCCCGGGACAGTGTGGTCTCAGGACCCTTGGGGTCACAGAGAGACCGGGGGTGCCTGAGTGCGCCAGAGCTCCCAGGTATCAGAGCGGGGAAGCCGGCTGCAGAGACGGAGCAGAGTCGTGGGCTCTCAGCTCGGGGTTGCCATAACCTGTGATCTGCGGCCCAGTCGCGGCACGGCTCCTCCAGCAGGGGCCCAACAAACAGCAGATCCGGGGAGACTCCCCTTCCTTCCCGGGGAGGAACGGTGCGGGAACGCACTGCAGGGATCTGCTGGGTTTGGAGACTCCGCGCGGGGTCGGGTGCCAGAGATAGCAACCCTCGATCACAGGCCGGGTGAGCACGGAGTGCGGCCGGAGACCGGGGACACGGAAGTGACTGCTTTTCTCTGGGGGCACACTGAGGAGCGGGGCCCCGAGTTCTCAGCTCCTCCGGGTGGAGATTGGGAGGCCACCATTTCTGCCCTGGTCCTCCAAAGCTGGACCGAGAGCTTGCAGGGAACAAAAGCTCCTGAGAGCAAACCGGAGCAGCTTCCCTAGCCCGGACCGACTAGGGCGGGGCAATTCCGCCCCCCACAAAGACATTTGGAAACCACAGCAACAGGCCCCTCCCCCAGAAGATCAGCACAAACAGCCAGCAAGCCAAGACCAAGTTGATTGATCAAGGAGAATGGGAGAACTCCAGCGCTAGGGGAATACTGCACATAGATTCATGGCTTTTTTTTTTTTTTTAACATGATTCATTGTTTCATCAAAGTTAATTTTTGTTGACTGTTTTTTTTTATTTTTCTTTTTCCCTTTTTCAACCAACATCTTATCAATCACTTTAAAAAAAAACTTTTATTTTTCAATTTAGAGTCATATTTTAATCCCTTCATAGTAGTTACCCTTATTTTTGGCATATATATATATAAGTTGTTCTCTCTTTAAAATTTTGAGGTACAGTTTCTTCTAAGAGATCAAAATATACCCTAAATCACTAGTGGATGGCTCTCTTCTAGTCTCCTGCCTGATCACATTCTCTCCCTTTTTATTTTTTTTCTTAAATATTCTTTCCTTTTTCAAACAACTTATCTTACCAAGTCCTTTTATAAAATCTTTTATACTTTTCATCTTTACAGTCATCTTCCATCCCTTCATTGTATCAACCCTTATTTTGTACATATATGCCTTGCTTCCCTTAAAATTTTAGGAGGCAATTTTTCTAACAGACCAAAATACGCCCAAAATCTAGTGTGTGGCACTGATCTATGCACTAGCCTGATCATATTTGATCATATTCTCCTTTTTTTGTATTGTTTTGGTTTTGTTTTTATCTTTTTTTCTTTTTTTTTTCTCTTTCTTTTTTCTTTCTTTCCTTTTCTTTTCCCCTGGTTTCAGGTCTTTTCTGACTTGTATACAGTATATTTGCTGGGGACGTTGTAAACCTGTTAGCATTTTGTTCTCTCATTCATCTATTCTCCTCTGGACAAAAAGACAAGACGAAAGAAATCACCTCAGCAAAAAGAACAAGAGGTAGTACCGTCAGCCAGGGACCTACTCAATACGGACATTAGTACGATGTCGGACCTAGAGTTCAGAATCAGGACTTTAAAGATACTACCTGGGCTTGAAAAAAGCGTGGAAGTTATTAGAGAAACCCTTTCTGGAGAATAAAAGAACTAAAATCTAACCAAATCGAAATCAAAAAGGCTATTGATGAGGTGCAATCAAAAATGGGGTCACTAAATGCTAGGATAAATGAGGCAGAAGAGAGAATCAGTGATATAGAAGACCAAATGATGGAAAATAAAGAGGCTGAGAAAAAGAGAGAGAAACAACTACAGGATCACGAGGGCAGAATTCGAGAGATAAGTGATACGATAAGACGGAACAACATTAGAATTATTGGGATCCCAAAAGAAGAAGAGAGAGAGAGGGGGGCAGAAGTTATACTGGAGCAAATTATAGCAGAGAACTTCCCTAATGTGAGGAAGGAAACAGGCATTAAAATCCAGGAGGCACAGAGAACCCCTCTCAAAATCAATAATAATAGGTCAACACCCCGACATCTAATAGTAAAACTTACGAGTCTCAGAGACAAAGAGAAAATCCTGAAAGCAGCTCGGGAGAAGAGATATGTAACCTACAATGGTAGAAACATTAGATTGGCAACAGACCTATCCACAGAGACCTGGCAGGCCAGAAAGGACTGGCAAGATATCTTCAGAGCACTAGACGAGAAAAATATGCAGCCAAGAATACTATATCCAGCTAGGCTATCATTGAAAATAGAAGGAGAGATAAAAAGCTTCCAGAACAAACAAAAACTAAAGGAATTTGCAAACACAAAATCAGCCCTCCAAGAAATATTGAAAGGGGTCCTCTAAGCAAAGAGAGAACCTAAAAGCAGCAAAGAGCAGAAACGAACACAGACAACAGACAATTAACAGTCACCTTCCAGGTAATACAATGGCACTAAATTCATACCTTTCAATAGTTACCCTGAATGTAAATGGGCTAAATGCCCAAATCAAAAGACACAGGCTATCAGATTGGATTAAAAAACAAGACCCATCCGTATGCTGTCTGCAAGAGACTCATTTTAGAACCAAAGACACCCCCAGATTGAAAGTGAGGGGGTGGAAAACCATTTACAATGCTAATAGACACCAAAAGAAAGCTGGGGTGGCAATCCTTATATGAGACAAACTAGATTTTAAAACAAAGACTGTAATAAGAGATGAGGAAGGACACTATATCCTACTTAAAGGGTCTATCCAACAAGAAGATCTAACAATTGTAAATATCTAGGCCCCGAACATGGGAGCAGCCAATTATATAAGGCAATTAATAACAAAAGCAAAGAAACACATTGACAACAATACAATAATAGTGGGGGACTTTAACACCCCCCTGACTGAAATGGACAGATCATCTAAGGAAACATCAACAAGGAAATAAAGACTTTAAATGACACACTGGACCAAATGGACTTCACAGACATATTCAGAACATGCCATCCCAAAGCAACAGAATACACATTCTTCTCTAGTGCCCATGGAACATTCTCCAGAATTGATCACATCCTAGGTCACAAATCAGGTCTCAGTCGGTACCAAAAGATTGGGATCATTCCCTGCATATTTTCAGACCACAATGCTTTGAAACTAGAACTCAACCACAAGAGGAAAGTCGCAAAGAACTCAAATACATGGAGGCTAAAGAGCATCCTACTAAAGAATGAATGGGTCAACCAAGAAATTAAAGAAGAATTAAAAAAATTCAAGGAAACCAATGAAAATGAAAACACAACTGTTCAAAAATCTTTGGGATACAGCAAAGGCAGTCCTGAGAGGAAAGTACATAGCAATACAAGCCTTTCTCAAGAAACAAGAAAGGTCTCAAATACACAACCTAACCCTACATCTAAAGGAGCTGGAGAAAGAACAGCAAATAAATCCTAAACCCAGCAGGAGAAGAGAAATCATAAACATCAGAGCAGAAATCAATGAAATAGAAACCAAAAGAACAGTATAACAGGTCAACGAAACTAGGAGCTGGTTCTTTGAAAGAATTAACAAGATTGATAAACCCCTGGCCAGACTGATCAAAAAGAAAAGAGAAATGACCCAAATCAACAAAATCATGAATGAAAGAGGAGAGATCACAACCAACACCAAAGAAATACAAACAAGTATAAGAACATATTATGAGCAACTCTATACCAGCAAATTAGATAACCTGGAAGAAATGGGTGCATTCCTAGAGATGTATCAACTACCAAAATTGAACCAGGAAGAAATAGAAAACCTGAACAGACCTATAACCACTAAGGAAATTGAAACAGTCATCAAAGATCTCCCAAGAAACAAAAGCCCAGGGCCAGATCGCTTCCCAGGGGAATTCTATCAGACATTTCCAGAAGAATTAATACCTATTCTCCTGAAACTGTTCCAAAAAATAGAAATGGAAGGGCAACTTCCAAACTCATTTTATGAGGCCAGCATTACCTTGATCCCAAAACCAGACAAAGACCCCATCAAAAAAGAGAATTACAGACCAATATCCTTGATGAACATGGATGCAAATGTTCTCACCAAAATGCTAGCCAAGAGGATCCAACAGTACATTAAAAGGATTATTCACCATGACGAAGTGGGATTTATTGCTGGGCTGCAAGGCTGGTTCAACATCCGCAAATCAATCAACGTGATACAATACATTAACAAAAGAAAGAACAAGAATCATATGATCCTCTCAATAGATGCAGAAAAAGCATTTGACAAAGTACAACATCCTTTCTTGATCAAAACTCTTCAGAGTGTAGGGATAGAGGGTACATACCTCAATATCATAAAAGCCATCTATGAAAAACCTACAGCGAATATCATTCTCAATGGGGAAAGGCTGAGAGCTTTTCCCCTAAGGTCAGGAACGCGGCAGGGATGTCCACTCTCACCACTGCTATTCAACATAGTATTAGAAGTCCTAGCCACAGCAATCAGACAACAAAAAGTAATCAAAGGCATCCAAATCGGCAAAGAGGAAGTCAAACTCTCACTCTTTGCAGATGATATGATACTGTATGTGGAAAACCCAAAAGACTCCACCCCAAAACTGCTAGAACTCATACAGGAATTCAGTAAACTAGCAGGTTATAAAATCAATGCACAGAAATCAGTGGCATCCCTATACACCAACAACAAGACAGAAGAGAGACGAATCAAGGAGTCGATCCCATTTATAATTGCACCCAAACCCATTAGATACCTAGGAATAAATCTAACCAAAGAGGCAAAGGATCTGTACTCAGAAAACTATAAAATACTCATGAAAGAAATTGAAGAAGACACAAAAAATGGAAAAACGTTCCATGCTCATGGATTGGGAGAATCAACATTGTGAAGATGTCAATGCTACCTAGAGCAATCTCACATTCAATGCAATCCCCATCAAAATACCATCCACTTTTTTCAAATAAATGGAACAAATAATCTTAAAATTTGTATAGAACCAGAAGAGACCCAGAATAGCCAGAGGAATATTGAAAAAGAAAAGCAAAGCTGGCGGCATCACAATTCCGGACTTCCAGCTCTATTACAAAGCTGTCATCATCAAGACAGTATGGTACTGGCAAAAAACAGACACATAGATCAATGGAACAGAATCGAGAGCCCAGAAATGGACCCTCAACTCTATGGTCAACTTATTTTTGACAAAGCAGGAAAGAATGTCCAATGGCAAAAAGACAGTCTCTTCAACAAATGGTGTTGGGAAAATTGGACAGTCAGATGCAGAAGAATGAAACTGGACCATTTCCTTACACCACATACAAAAATAGACTCCAAATTGTTGAAAGACCTAAACGTGAGACAGGAGTCCATCCAAATCCTAAAGGAGATCACAGGTAGCAACCTTTTCAACCTTAGCCTCAGCAGCTTCTTCCTAGAAACATCGCCAAAGGCACGGGAAGCCAGGGCAAAAATGAACTATTGGGATTTCATCAAGATATAAAGCTTTTGCACAGCAAAAGAAACAGTCCACAAAACCAAAAGACAACCGACAGAATGGGAGAAAATATTTGCAAATGACATATCAGATAAAGGGCTAGGATCCAAAATCTATAAAGAACTTATCAAACTCAACACCCAAAGAACAAATAATCCAATCAAGAAATGGGCAGAAGACATGAACAGACATTTCTCCAAAGAAGACATCCAAATGGCCAACAGGCACATGAAAAAGTGCTCAACATCACTTGGCATCAGGGAATTCCAAATCAAAACCTCAAAGAGATATCACCTCACACCCGTCAGAATGGCTAAAATTAACAATTCAGGGAACGACAGATGTTGGCGGGGTTGACTGCCTCGCCCGTCAGAATGGCTAAAATTAACAATTCAGGGAACGACAGATGTTGGCGGGGATGTGGAGAAAGGGGAACCCTCCTACACTGTTGGTGGGAATGCAAGCTGGTGCAACCCCTCTGGAAAACAGTATGGAGGTACCTCAAACAGTTGAAATTAGAGCTACCGTTCGATCCAGCAATTGCACTACTGGGTATTTACCACAAAGATACAAATGTAGGGACCCGAAGGGGTACGTGTACCCCAATGTTTATAGCAGCAATGTCCACCATAGCCAAACTGTGGAAAGAGCCAAGATGCCCATCGACAGATGAATGGATAAAGAAGAGGTGGTATATATACACAATGGAATATTATGCAGCCATCAAAAGGAATGAGATCTTGCCATTTGCAACGACGTGGATGGAACTGGAGGGTGCTATGCTGAGTGAAATAAGTCAATCAGAGAAAGACATGTATCACATGACCTCACTGATATGAGGAATTCTTAATCTCAGGAAACAAACTGAGTGTTACTGGAGTGGTTGGGGGTGGGAGGGATGGGGTGGTTGGGTGATAGACATTGGGGAGGGTATGTGCTATGGTGAGCTCTGTGAATTGTGCAAGACTGTTGAATCACAGATCTGTACTTCTGAAAAAATAACACAACATATTTTAAGAAAAAAGAAAAAGAAGAAGATAACAGGAGAGGAAGAAAAGGGAAGTATGTCAGAAGGGCAGACGAACCATGAAAGGTGATGGACTCTGAAAAACAAACTGAGGGTTCTAGAGGGGAGGGGGATAGGGGGATGGGTTAGCCTGGTGATGGGTATTGAGGAGGGCACGTTCTGCATGGAGCACTGGGTGTTATGAACAAACAATGAATCATGGAACACTGCATCAAAAACTAATGATGCAATATGTGGTGATTAACATAAGAATAAAAAAATTTAAAAAAAGTTTCTATTTAATAATTTGTGAGAGGAAGAGAGATCATGAATGGGAGGGGCGAGGCAGAGTGTGAAGATCAGTCCCTGCTGAGCAGGAGCCCGATCTCGTGCTCGATCCCAAGACCCTGAGAAATGACCTGAGCCGAAGGCAGCTGCTTAATCCACTGAGACACCCGGGTGCCCCTTTATGACGTTATTCTTAATATGACATCTCTTATAATTGAAGCTTTTCCTCATTGATGGGCTACATCTGTTTTACCATCAATAACCAAGAAGAAGCATTTTCTCTGAATATTATTTTTTTAAATTATTTTAAATTATTTTTTTATTTTAATTCAATTAGCCAATGGAATAGCCCTCAATTAAACTAAGGATTAGCCATCATTAGTTTCAGAGGTAGAGTTCAGTGATTCTTCAGTTGCATATAACACCCCATCCCATCATGTGCCCTCCTTAATACCCAACACCCAGTTACCCAGTCCCACTCACCCACCTCCCATCCAGCAACCTTCAGTTTGTTTCCTATAGTTAACAGTCTCTTACGGTTTGTCTCCCTCTTTGTTTTCATGTCTTTAAAAAAAATTTGTATTGTTATGTTAATCACCATACATTACATCATTAGTTTTACATGTAGTGTTCCATGATTCATTGTTTGTGCATAACACCCAGTGCTCCACGCAGAATGTACTCTCTTTAATACCCATCACGAGGCTAACCCATCCACCGACCCCCTCCCCTCTAGAACCCTCAGTTTGTTTTTCAGAGTCCATCGTGTCTCATGGTTCGTCTCCCCCTCCAACATACTCCCCTTCATTCTTCCCCTCCTGCTACTTTCTTTTTCATTTTTCTTAACATATATTGCATTAATTGTTTCAGAAGTACAGATCTGTGATTCAACAGTCTTGCAAAATTCACAGTGCTCACCATAGCACATACCCTCCCCAATGCCTATCACCCAGCCACCCCATCCTTCCCACCCCCCACCACTCCAGCAACACTCAGTTTCTTTCCCGAGATTAAGAATTCCTCATATCAGTGAGGTCATATGATACATGTCTTTCTCTGATTGACTGATGTCACTCAGCATAACACCCTCCAGTTCCATCCACGTCATTGCAAAATGGCAAGATCTCATTCCTTTGGATGGCTGCATAATATTCCATTGTGTATATAGACCACCTCTTCTTTATCCATTCATCTGTCGATGGACATCTTGGCTCTTTCCACACTTTGGCTATTGTGGACATCCTGCTATAAACATCGGGGTGCATGTACCGCTTTGGATCCCTACATTTGTATCTTCGTGGTAAATACCCAGTAGTGAAATTGCTGGATCGTATGGTAGCTCTATTTTCAACTGTTTGAGGAACCTCCATACTGTTTTCCAGAGGGGTTGCACCAGCTTGCATTCCCACCAACAGTGTAGGAGAGTTCCCCTTTCTCCGCATTCCCGCCAACATCTGTCATTTCCTGACTTGTTAATTTTAGCCATTCTTACTGGTGTGAGGTGGTATCTCATTGAGGTTTTGAGTTGGATTTCCCAGATGCCGAGCGATGTTGAGCACTTTCTTATGTGTCTGTTGGCCATTTAGATCTCTTCTTTGGAAAAAATGTCTGATCATGTCTTCTGCCCATTTCTTGATTGGATTATTTGTTCTTTGCCTGTTGAGTTTCATAAGTTCTTTATAGATTTTGGATCCTAGCCCTTTATCTGATATGTCAGTTGCAAATACTTTATCCCATTCTGTTGGTTGTCTTTTGGTTTTGTGGATGGTTTCTTTTGCTGTGCAAAAGCTTTTTATCTTGATCAAATCCCAATAGTTCATTTTTGCCCTTGCTTCCCTTGCCTTTGGCGATGTTTCCAGGAAGAATTTGCTGTGGCCGAGGACGAAGAGGTTTCTACCTGTGTTTTCCTTTAGGATTTTGATGGACTCCTGTCTCATGTTTAGGTCTTTCAACCATTTGGAGTCTATTTTTGTGTGTGGTGTAAGGAAATGGTCCAGTTTCATTCTTCTGCATGTGCCTGTCCAAAATTCCCAACACAGTTTGTTGAAGAGACTGTCTTTTTTCCATTGGACATTCTTTCCTGCTTTATCAAAGTTGAGTTGACCATAGAGTTGAGGGTCCATTTCTGGGCTCTCGATTCTGTTCCATTGATCTATGTGTCTGTTTTTGTGCCAGTACGATATTGTCTTGATGATGACAGCTTTGTAATATAGCTGGAAGTCCGGAATTGTGATGCCCCCAGCTTTGCTTTTCTTTTTCAAGATTCCTCTGGCTATTCAGGGTCTCTTCAGGTTCCATACAAATTTTAGGATTATTTGTTCCATTTCTTTGAAAAAAGTGGATGGTAGTTTGATGGGGATTGCATTGAATGTGTAGATGGCTCTAGGTAGCGTTGACATCTTCACAATGTTTGTTCTTCCAATCCGTGATCATGGAAAGTTTTTCCATTTCTTTGTGTCTTCTTCAATTTCTTTCATGAGTATTTTATAGTTTTCTGAGTACAGATGCTTTGCCTCTTTGGTTAGATATATTCCTAGGTATCTTATGGTTTTGGGTGCAATTGTAAATGGGATAGACTCCTTGATTTGTCTCTCTTCTCTCTTGTTGTTGGTGTATAGGAATGCCACTGATTTCTGTGCATTGATTTTATATCCTGCTACTTTAGTGAATTCCTGTTTGAGTTCTAGCAGTTTTGGGGTGGAGTCTTTTGGGTTTTCCACATACAGTATCATATCATCTGCACAGAGTGAGAATTTGACTTCCTCTTTGCCGATTTGGATGCCTTTGATTTCTTTTTGTTGTCTGATTGCTGTGGCTAGGACTTCTAATACTATATTGAATAGCAGTGGTGAGAGTGGACATCCCTGCCGCGTTCCTGACCTTAGGGGAAAAGCTCTCAGCCTTTCCCCATTGAGAATGATATTCGCTGTAGGTTTTTTCATAGATGGCTTTTATGGTATTGAGGTATGTACCCTCTATCCCATACTTGACGAATTTTGATGAAGAAACGATGCTGTACTTTGTCAAATGCTTTTTCTGCATCTATTGAGAGGATCATATGATTCTTGTTCTTTCTTCTGTTACTGTATTGTATCACGTTGAATGATTTGCGAATGTTGAACCAACCTTGCAGCCCAAGGATAAATCCCACTTGGTCATGTTGAATAATCCTTTTAATGTACTTTTGGATCTTGTTGGCTAGTATTTTGGTGAGAATTTTGGCATCCATGTTCATCAAGGGTATTGGTTTGTAATTCTCCTTTTTGATGGGTCTTTCTCTGGTTTTGGGGTCAAGTTAATGGTGGCCTCATACAATGAGTTTGGAAGTTTTCCTTCCATTTCTATTTTTTGGAACAGTTTCAGGAGAATAGGTATTAATTCTTCTTTAAATGTCTGATAGAATTCCCCTTGGAAGCCATCTGGCCCTGGACTTTTGTTTGCTGGGAGATTTTTGATGACTGCTTCAATTTCCTTAGTGGTTATAGGTCTGTTCAGGTTTTCTATTTCTTCCTGATTCAATTTTGTATTTGATACGTCCTTCTCTAGGAATGCACCCATTTCTTCCAGGTTATCTAATTTGCTGGCATCGATTTGCTCATAATATATTCTTATACTTGTTTGTATTTCTTTGGTGTTGGTTGTGATCTCTCCTCTTTCATTGATGATTTTGTTGATTTGGGTCATTTCTCTTTTCTTCTTGATAAGTCTGCCTAGGGGTTTATCAATCTTGTGAATTCTTTCAAAGAACCAGCTCCTAGATTCGTTGATCTGTTCTACTGATCTTTTCGTTTCTAGTTCATTGATTTCTGCTCTGATCTTTATGATTTCTCTTCTCCTGCTGGTTTAGGCTTTATTTGCTCTTCTTTCTCCAGCTCCTTTAGGTGTAGGGTTAGGTTGTGTATTTGAGACATGTCTTGTTCTTGAGAAAGGCTTCTTTTTCTATATACTTTCCTGTTAGGACTGCCTTTGCTGCATCCCAAAGATTTTGAACAGTTGTGTTTTCATTTTCATTGGTTTCCATGATTTTTTTTTTTTAATTCTTCTTTAATTTCCTGGTTGACCCATTCATTCTGTAGTAGGATACTGTTTAGCCTCCAAGTATTTCAGTTCTTTCTGACTTTCTTCTTGTGATTGAGTTCTAGTTTCAAAGCATTGTTTTCTGAAAATATGCAGGGAATGATCCCAAACTTTTGGTGCCAGTTGAGACCTGATTTGTGACCTAGGATGTGATCAATTCTGGAGAATGTTCCATGGGTACTAGAGAAGAATGTGTATTCCGTTGCTTTGGGATGGAATGTTCTGAATATGTCTGTGAAGTCCATTTGGTCCAGTGTGTCATTTAAAGTCTTTATTTCCTTGGTGATCTTTTCTGAGATGATCTGTCCATTTCAGTCAGGGGGGTGTTAATGTCCCCCACTATTATTGTATTGTTGTCAATGTGTTTCTTTGCTTTTGTTATTAATTGCCTCATATAATTGGCTCCTCCCATGTTCGGGGCATAGATATTTACAATCGTTAGATCTTCTTGTTGGACAGACCCCTTAAGTAGGATATAGTGTCCTTCTTCATCTCTTATTACAGTCTTTGTTTTAAAATCTAATTTGTCTGATATAAGGATTGCCATCCCAGCTATCTTTTGGTGTTTATTAGCATGGTAAACTGTTTTCCACCCCCTCACTTTCAATCTGGGGGTGTCTTTAGGTCTAAAATGAGACTCTTGCAGACAGCATATGGATGGGTCTTGTTTTTTAATCCAATCTGATATCCTGTGTCTTTTGATTTGGGCATTTAGCCCATTTACATTCAGGGTAACTATTGAAAGATAGGAATTTAGTGCCATTGTATTGCCTGTAAGGTGACTGTTACTGTATATTGTCTGTGTTCCTTTCTGATCTATGCTGCTTTCAGGCTCTCTCTTTGCTTAGAGGACCCCTTTCAATATTTCTTGTAGGGCTGGTATTGTGTTCGCAAATTCCTTTAGTTTTTGTTTGTCCTGGAAGCTTTTTATCTCTCCTTCTATTTTCAATGACAGCCTAGCTGGATATAGTATTCTTGGCTGCGTATTTTTCTCGTTTAGTGCTCTGAAGATATCATGCCAGTCCTTTCTGGCCTGCCAGGTCTCTGTGGATAGGTCTGTTCCCAATCTAATATTTCTACCATTCTAGGTTACATATCTCTTCTCTAGAGCTGCTTTCAGGATTTTCTCTTTATCTCTGAGACTCCTAAGTTTGACTATTAAATGTCGGGTGTTGACCTATTTTTATGGATTTTAAGAGGGTTTCTCTGTGCCTCCTGGATTTTGACACCTGTTTCCTTCCTCTCGTTAGGGAAGTTCTCTGCTATTATTTGCTCCAATATACCTTCTGCCCCTCTCTCTCTCTCTTCTTCTTCTGGGATGCCAATTATTCTAATGTTGTTTCATCTTATCGTATCGCTTAGCTCTCGAATTCTGCCCTCGTGATCCTGTAGTTGTATCTCTCTCTTTTTCTCAGCCTGTTTATTTTCCATCATTTGGTCTTCTATATCACTGATTCTCTCTTCTGCCTCATTTATCCTAGCAGTTAGTGCCCCCAGTTTGGATTGCACCTCATCAATAGCCTTTTTGATTTCGACGTGGTTAGATTTTAGTTCTTTTATTTCACCAGAAAGGGTTTCTCTAAAATCTTCCATGCTTTTTTCAAGCCCAGCTAGTATCTTTAAAGTCCTGATTCTGAACTCTAGGTCTGACATCGTACTAATGTCCGTATTGAATAGGTCCCTGCCTGACAGTACTACCTCTTGTTCTTTTAGCTGAGGCGATTTTTTCGTCTTGTCATTTTGTCCAGAGGAGAATAGATGAATGAAAAGAACAAAATGCTAACAGGTTAACAACGTCCCCAGGAAATATACTGTGTACAAATCAGAAAAGACCTGAAACCAGGGGAAAAGAATCAGAAAGAAAGAAAAAAAGAGAGAGAGAAAAAAACAAAACAAAACAAAAAGATAAAAACAAAAACAGAACAATACAAAAAATGCAGAATTTGATCAAATATGGTCAGGCTAGTGCACAGATCAGCACTAGCTGATTTTGGGTGTATTTTGGTCTGTTAGAAGAAAGTGCCTCCTAAAATTTTGAAGGAAGGGAGACATATATGTACAAAATAAGGGTTGATACAATGAAGGGATGGAAGATGACTATAAAGATGAAAATTATAAAAGATTTTATAACAGTAATTGATAAGATAAGAAGTTGTTTGAAAAAAAGAAAGAAGATTAAAAAAAAAAGAGAGAGAGAGAAAGGGGAGAGATTGTGGTCAGGTAGGAGAGTAGAACAAAGCCAAACACTAGTGATTTATGGTATATCTTGATCTGTTAGAAGAAACTGTATCTCAAAATTTTAAAGAGAGAACAACTTTTATGCCAAAAATAAGGGTAACTACTATGAAGGGATAAAATATGACTCTAAAAATGAAAAATAAAAATTTTTTAAAAAGGATTTAGAAGAGAGTTTGCGGCGACTGCAGCCATGGGGGCACATCTTGCCCGGCGCTATGTGAGCGATCCATCGGGGGAGCCCGACCCCCAGCGGATGCCCACCTTCCCCCGCGACTACGGCTTCCCAGGGCGCAAGGAGCGCGAGATGGTGGCCACACAGCAGCAGATGAACGACGCACAGCTGGTGCTGCAGCAGCGAGACTACTGCGCCCACTACCTCATCCGGCTGCTCAAGTGCAAGCGCGACAGCTTCCCCAACTTCCTGGGCTGCAAGCACGAGCAGCACGACTGGGAGTACTGCGAGCACCTCGACTACGTGATGCGCATGAAGGAGTTTGAGCGGGAACGTCGGCTGCTCCAGCGGAAGAAGCGGCGGGAGCAGAGGGAGGCGGATGTGGCCAGAGGCCAGGGGCCCTGCGAGGTGGCCCCCGAGGTCGCCCTGTAGTGGATCCGCCCCCACCCTGTGGACCAGTTGAGAAATAAAAGCCTCCAGGCCCCTCAAAAAAAAAAAAAAAAAGGATTTAGAAGATGTTGGTTGAAAAACGGAAAACGAAAAATTAAAAAAAAAACAGTTAAAAAATTAACTTTGAAAAACGAATGAATCATGGTAAAAAAAAAAGCCGCGAATTCTATGTGCAGTATTCCCCTAGCACTGGAGTTCTCCCGTTCTCCTTGATCGGTAAACTTGGTCTTGGCTTGCTGGCTGTTCGTGCTGATCTTCTGGGGGAGAGGCCTGTTGCCATGGTTCCCAAATGTCTTTGCAGGAGGCAGAATTGCCCCACCCTTGTCGGTCCAGCCTAAGAAAGCTGCTCGGGTTTGCTCTCAGGAGTTTTTGATCCCTGCAAGCTCTCGGGACAGCTTTGGAGGACCAGGGTGAAAATGGTGGCCTCCCAATGTCCACCTGGAGGAGCTGAGATTTCGGGGCCCCTCTCCTCAGTGCGCCCCCAGAAAAAGCAGTCACTCCCCTCTCCCCGGTCTCCGACCGCACTCCGTGCTCACCCGGCCTGTGACCGAGCATTTCTATCTCTGGCACCCGACCCCGTGTGGAGTCTCCAAACCCAGCAGATCCCTGCGGTGCGCTCCCACGTGGCTCTGCCCGTGAAGGAAGGAGAGTCTCCCCAGCTCTACCGCTTGTTGCGTCCCTGCTGGAGGAACAGTGGCCCGACTGTGCCGCGGATCACAGTTTATGGCACCCCGAGCTGAGAGCCCGCGCCCTGCCTCCGTCTCTGCAGCCGGTTTCCCCACTCTAATACCTGGGAGGTCTGCTGCAATCAGGCACCCCCGGTTTTTCTGTTACCCCGAGGGTCCTGAGCCACACTGTCCCGCGAGGGTTCAACCCCCCACTTAGCCACTGGAGCGACGGTCCCTCAGCGGAGCCGATTTCTAAAAGTTCCGATTGTGCTATGTGGCTCTATCACTTGCCAGAAGCGGCGGAAACCCCTTCGTCCGCCGTCTGTCCTCCCGAATATCGCCTCGGATTAACTTCTCCGCGCGTCCTACCTTCCAGTAAGTAGTCCCTTCTCTGTTCAGAGAGTTGTTGCTACTCTCTTCAATCTCCTGTTGATTTCGTAGGTGTTCAGAATGGTTTGATCCCTATTCAGCTGAATTCCTGAGACCAGACGAAATCCAGGTCTCCTACTCCTCCGCCATCTTGCTCCACTCCCCCTCTCTGAATATTCTTAATAGTGTTTTAGGTCTAACATAATTTTGTAGAAGCATTACAAATTCTTTTTGAATTTTATTACACAAATAAGACCAGATCTTATCTATCAATACCTTTATAGTTAGGCTTATAGAAATTATAATAATCTATAGTACTCAAAATTCAGAATCTTTTTTTTTAAGATTTTATTTATTTGCCAGAGAGAGAACACAAGCAGGAGACAGCGACAGGCAGAGGGAGAAGCAGGCTCCCTGCTGAGCAAGGAGCCTCGTGTGGACTTGATCCCAGGCCCCTGGGATCATGACCTGAGCTGAAGGCAGACTCTTAACTGACAGAGCCACCCAGGCGTCCCTAAATTCAGAATCTTTCTAGTGTTTGGGCTTTCAGTATTTTCCAGTGATCCCCTAAGATGTAAATTGTTTATTGCACAAAACGTGACATCGAAATCACTCCCAAAATATTCTTTCATTTTAAATACTTTTTCACTTGCTGCAGAGCACAACAGAATAAATTATTAGTTTGTATAATTTTTGAACCCTTTGTTTATAAAAACCCATCACGATGAAACATGATATGTTCATTGTAACTGATTCTTTATTCCTCCTGTAATATCAGTGAGCCAGAGGTGGCCCACTGTTTATTGGCAGGCTGGTACCCATTAGCTCAAACACCCGCTGCTGGTGCCAAACTCAGAATTGGTTTTTACACATCAGTCTTTTAAAAACATAACCCTGAAGAGCAGATTTTTAGGCACTGACTGCCTGCGTGATTTCCATATCCCGTGAAACTGTGTCCAACGGTTCCTAATCATAAATAAGATCAGTGAGTCAATCAATCAAGATCAACCCTGCAGCTCTAAAAGGCCCTGAACTGCTGTTGGCCTTTTAAGTCTCTGATCCAGAACCGTCCCCCCCCCCAAGCCAGGCTGCAGAAAGGCATCACTTAGGCACATAAGAACCTTCTTCAATGTCCCCAGTATTGGAAGGGTTAATACTGTGTTGGATCTCCCCTCTTGCAAACTTATCATTCCCCCAAGAAATGTTGTTTCATGTTACTGCCACCTCATGTTCACATCTTTTACTTCAGCCTGAAACTCATTGAAATCACTCTACATTCTTCCAGTCTTTGAATGTCTGTTTAAATTTGAAATACCTGATTGTTCTACTACTGCTGAGGAGGATGAAGGGGAAGAAGATAAAAAGGAGGATTCCTGAGAACAATTTAGCCAGCCACAATGAATCTCTTGGCCCTTTGTACATTTTTTGAACAGGTTCAGCCATGGTGTGAAATACCATATCCTCTAAAATCCAAATATTGCCCGTGATCTAGGATGACCTGTTTTATGCTCAACTAATCAATGACACTCCTTCAAGACCACAAAACTACTTATTAACATACTATAAAATGGCATGTTATAGATATGTTATTATCTTAATATAAAATATGAGGTACAGATCTCTGTGAATTTATATTTTGCTGTATTCAGTTTTCTTTGACATGCGTGTTGTTATTTAAATAAAACAATTAGAAGAATAATAAGAATAATGGTCTGTTATTAGTAGTCCTACTAGAACTAATTATGCAATCACATGTGTTAGAAAAAATAAAACAGTTATCACTAATAAACTCTTCATTGAAAATAGGCTTAGACTTACCAAAGAAAGGAGTCCATAAATGAAGGAATATTTTCTATGCATAAAATACTTGCATTATGTAGATACCTAGGCCTTCACGAGGTGATACATAACTTGCCACTCTTTGAGATGTGCCTATAGTGACTTCACCAGAGGAAACATACCTTATGGACAGAGAAGAAACTTGGCCAACACACCCCCAGCAAGGTGATCAAAGATAATCATCAACAGTGATAAGCCATCTTGAGAGGAAACATTCTTGATGTGAAGTGATAAGGATAATTTGTCTCTGTGATCTCCCGCCCCCAAACACATAACTCCCGTCTAGTCCTTTGAGAAAAACGTTAGACATAAACCAACTGACGATCATTCTACAAAGTACATGAACTGTGCTCCTCGACACTTTCCAGATGATGAAAAATATGGAAAGTCTGAGAACTGTCATGGCCAAGGGGAGTGACTGAGGGTGATGTGCCAGCTGTTCTGAGCCTGGAACAGAAAGGGTTAAAACCTAACCAAATCTGAGTAAAATTATAGACTTTAGTTAATAATTATCTATTTTGAATAGTAGTTTTGAAGATATACCAACTGAGGCGATATATTTGGCAGACTGCTCATTTGTTTGTTAAATTCACGTGAGTGAAATCATCTGGTGTTTGTCTTTCTCTGACTTCTTTTGCTTAGCATTCTATTCTCTAAGTCTGTCCACGTTCTTGCAAATGGCAAGATTTCATTCCTTTTTCTGGTTGAGTAATATGCCATTGTATTTGTATGCCACATCCTTTTTATCCATTCATCTGTGAAAGGACACTTGGATGGATTCCATCATGTGGCTATTAAAGTGAAAAAAGAGAGAGAGACAAACCAAGAAACAGGCTCTCTTTTTTCTTTCTTTTTTAAAATATAAATTCAACTAACCAACTTATAGGTACATCATTAGTTTCAGATATAGTGTTCAAAAATGATCAGTTGTGTGTAAGACCCAGTGCTCATCACATCATGTGCCCTCCTTAATGCTCATCGCCCAATTAACTCATCCCCCCAACCCTTCTCCCCTCCAGCAACCTTCAGTTTGTTTCCTTTTTATTTTCTTTTCCTACTGTTATGTTAATCACCATATATTCCCTCAGGTTGTTTCCAATGATGAAGAGTCTCTGATAGTTTTTCTCCCTCTCTGATGACTTTCCATTCTGTTTTCACTCCCTTCCCCTATGGTCCTTTGCCCGGTTTCTTATATTCCACATATGAGTGTAACCATATGATAATTGCTTTCTCTGATTGACCTATTTCTCTTAGCATAATACCCTCCAGTAACATCCATGTCAATGTAAATGGTAAGTATTAATCCCTTCTGAGGGCTGACTAATATTCCACTGTATATGTATAGCACATCTTCTTTATCCATTCATCTGTTATATGGACATCTGGGCTCTTTCCACGGTTTGGCTACTGTGGACATTGCTTCTATGAACTTTGGGGTGCAGGTGCCTGTTCAGATCACTACATTTGCATCTTTGGGTCAATACCTAGTAGTGTAATTGCTGGGTCATAGGGTAGCTGAAGTTTTAATTTTTTGAGGAACATACCATTTTCCAGAGTGCCTGCACTGGTTTACATTCCCACGAGCAGTGTAGGAAGGTTCCCCTTTCTCCACATCGTCGCCAATATCTGCTGTTTCCTGCCTTGTTAATTGTAGCCATTCTGACTGGTGTGAAGTGGTATCTCATTGTGGTTTTAATTTGTAAGTCCCTGATGCTAAGTGATATGGAGAATTTTTTCATGTGTCTGTTGACCATACGGATGTCTTCTTTGGAGAAATGTCTGTTCGTATATTCTGCCCATTTCTTGACTGGATTCTCTGTTTTTTGGGTGTTGAGTTTGATAAGTTTTTTATACATCTTGGATACTAGCCCTTTCTTTTAAAAATTCTATTCATTTATTTGACAGAGACAGCGAGAGAGGGAACACCAACAGGGGGAGTGGGAGAGGGAGAAGCAGGCTTACCCCTGAGCAGGATCATGACCTGAGCTGAAGACATACACTTAACAACTGAGCCACCCAGGTGTCCCAATACTGGCCCTTTGAAAAAAAAAATTGTGTTCAGTTAGCCAACATAGAGTATATCATTAGTTTTTGGTGTAGTGTTCAATGATTCATTAGTTGCATATAATAACCAAATGCTCATCACAACACGTACCCTCCTTAATACCCATCACCTGGCTAACCTATTCCTCCAAATCCCTCATTTCTGTAACCCTCAATTTGTTTCCCAGAGTCCTGAGTCTCTCATTGTTTGTCTCCTTCTCTAATTTCTTCCCCTTCGGTTTTCCCTCCCTTCCCCTGTAGTCCTCCGTGCTATTCCTTATGTCCCACATATGAGTGAAACCATGTGATAATTGTCTTTCTCTGCTTGACTTATTTCATTTACCATAATAGCCCTTTATCTGATATATCATTTGCAAATCCTTTTCCCATTCTGTAGGTTGACTTTTAGTTAGGTTGACTGTTTGGTTTGTTGTACAGAAGTCTTTGGTCTTGATGAAGTCCCAGTAGTTCATTTTTGCTTTACTTTCCCTTGCCTTTCGAGATGTGTCTGGGAAGGAGTTGCTGTGGTGGAGGTTGAAGAGGTTGCTGCCTCTGTTCTCCTCTAGGATTTTGATAGATTCCTGTCTCCATTGGAAGTCTTTCATCCAGACTCTTAACTCTAGAGAACAAAGTGATGGTTACCAGAAGAGTGATGGTTGGGAGCATGGGTGAGATAGGTGATGGGGATTAAGGAGTGCACTTGTCCTGATGAGCCCTGGAAAATGCATGGAAATGTTGAATCACTCTACTGTATACAAGAAACTAATAGAACACTGTATGTTGACTGTACTGGAATTAAAATAAAAGAAAAATAGTTGGCCAACTCTGTTATGCATATGGGAATCTCAATACTGTCTTTCCTATTTGATTTTGTTGGTAAATCTAAACCTGTTATAAAGTGAAAAGTTTATTAGTCATCATTATGTTTTCTTTGTTAACACATAATGTTGCATAATTAGTTCTACCATTACTTATTAGTAATTGACACATATCCTGTTCTATTGTTTCATTTAAATAATATCATTTATGTTACAATAATTGAGTAATACACAACAATGTAGAAATCACAGAATGATCTATTTTACATAGTTTATGTTAAGATAAATCATATATTATAGCAAAGAAGTAATTGAATTCAACACAAATACATTGAACTCTAGGCTTTTGCCAGGAACTGGAAAGAGCACCAGCATATTTTGTGGAGCGTGGAGGTTGGGAGACACACTCAGTGTTTACGCCTTGCCCTGAAAGATGGTCCAGATATAAAGACAGTAGCTAAAAAATGTAAGGAAAGGAAAGGTAAGTAATAGGATGTCATGCTTATTGAGTGCTTTATGTCAGGTGTGCTTCAAAGATCTTTACTAATCATTCTTCTCTCAGGCGACAGTGCCCCACAGTACAAAAATCTCAGTGTCATCCCCGGTTTGGAGATGAGCATGTTGAGGCTCAGAGAAAGGGAGACAGCTTGTGACTGAAGGAGCTGAGATTCCAACCAATGGAAATCCTTCCCTTCTACTCAAGTCTATATGAGCTTTTATAAAGCCACATGCCACTTGATTCTTTCTGGTGAGGGATCAAAGGGGTATTTAAATCCTCATAGAACTCAAAATATTCTGTGTTGAGAAGAGAAAACAGAATAAAAGGCCTACCGAGGAAAGAATAGATTCAGAGGGCCTGTCTTGGGGGAAGACTCAGCATTGACCTCAGGCCAGTGGCTTCTTACTCCACCTCTGATGAGGTTACTTATCAACCAGAACCTTTATCAGACCCATCAGGTTGTTCCCCAAACTTACTGGACTCTGATGTAGACTGAGAGATTTTTGTATCAAGCAGACGTGAATCCTTTCTCAGGCTCTGGGTTTCCGTGCTTGACCTTCTGAGGACCGAGAATGAGGACCTCTTCATGTGAAAAGGATGCAGGAACCACCTTGAAAGGGTCACCACTGTCCAAATCAAGACAACCTGCAGATCAAAATGAATCATGGCAGGAATAGTTTCCCAATACTGAATGATAACCCGTGAGTCTAGAGAACTACTTAAGAAAAGCTTTGAAAATCGAAATTGACAGAAGGGAAAGATCTTTACAAAAGATTGCTCAGAATTAAAGATAGGAGTAGACAGTGGAAAGAAGAAATCACCTTTAATAAAAACATCATAACAGTTCAGCCACCAGTTATCAGTAGGTGGTCTTTGGGTGAAATGATGTTAGGGCACAAGCTATGGACTGTGGGAACCACGGTGAACTTAACACCACTTACCTACAGTGAATCTAGACTGTTTCCATGTGGCTCATGAGGCAGGTTCAAAGTGAAGGGCATAATATCAGATAGTAACAGATTTTAAAAAGAGAAGAAAAAATAGGAAGGTCTGGACAAATAGAACGCACATCATGAGATGGTAAATGTAAAGTCAAAGAGAAAGAGTCCCATTGAATGCAATGGACAAAAAGATCCAGATAAAAATCCAAAACTTTCTAAACCAACGAACCGACCAACAAGTGTAAACTTTTGCGGCGCCTGGGCGGCTCAGTCAGTTAAGTGTCTGCCTTCAGCTCAGGTCATGATCCCAGGGACCTGGAATTGAGCCCCACATCCAGCTCCCTGCTCAGCGGGAGTCTGCTTCTCCCTCTCCCTCTGTCCCTCCCCCCACTCATGCTCTTTCTCTCTCTCTGCTCTCACTTTCAAATAAATAATTAAAATCTTAAAAGGAAAACTGCAGGAGAAATAAAAACCTCGAGTGGCAAATTTTCACAGCCCTCTCTCAGCAGCCCCCAAATTAGTAAGAATGCAGAAGATTTGGAAAGTTAAAACATCTGAATGTAGAAGTAGATACCTAATCATATAAAGTACATATGATATGGAGATACAAAATAAAGACATAAAATATAGGTATAATGTACATTTAGATATTCGATAAAATAAAAGTTAAAAAATGAAACAATATTCTATACATTCGTTTAAAATGAATATATACAGATACAGAACTATATATATATATATTAATACATATATTTATACGCAGAAATCTATAGGTTATTTTACTAAACAGATAAAAGAGAGTCATTATTTTTAAGGACATACCATATGTTTATAAAATTTAACCATAAATTGGACAGAAAGCAAGTGTCAATATATTTCAGAAGAGTGAAACCCACAAAGGATATTCTTTGATTACAATTGCAAATGTGCTGGATCATTGTAGAAATGATAACTAGAATTTCCACATATTTTTGGTAATTGAATAGCCTATTGAACAACACCCCAGAAGGAAATCTCAAGGGAAAAAACGGTGTGAACTGAATGAACATGATACTGAATATATGGCAGTAAAATAGACCTCTTTCTGTCCTGGGAATTTGCCTTTGGATAGAAAGATATGTAGTTTTCAAATCATCCCATACTAATGGAGAAGCTGTTAGAAGTTAAACATTCCTAGAAATGCCACTTAACTCTGTTACCTCATTAGGTGTCAGTGTTGGGTTTAAATTATGCACATAAATGGAAAAACGCCAAGCTGAATCTCGTGCTTGCTCTGTGTGGGATCTCCATGACAATTTTCATTCATAAAGTTCATAAGCTTTTCTCTCAAGGGACTCCTGGACAATATTCTTCAGGATATTCTCAGGAACCTGAGAGAGGGTGAGGAAGAATCAGAGGGAGATAGGAGTAGAGAGAAGGGACAAAGAGGAATTGCAAGGAGGAAAGGGGGAGGCGGTCCAGGTGTGTGGAGGGGGAACCATGGGCCAGGGAGGCCCTCCTGTACCAGCGGGGTCTTGCTCAAGTTCCAAAACCAGGCCCCAGGTCCTGCAGCCTGGAACTGGCACAGAGGCATTGCTGATCTCGACCCAGAGTATTCGAGAATAAGGACCTTATTCTCCCTCTGGAGCTAGCAATGTGCAGCAGGATGGGGGTTGCTATCCTCATGTCCACTGTGGATCCTGATGCAGGATGGTAGGTGGACGGTTTCAAATCCCAAGCATTCGGGGCGCCTGGGTGGCTCAGTCGTTAAACATCTGCCTTTGGCTCAGGCCGTGATCCCAGGGTCCTGGGATCGAATCCCGCATCAGGCTCCCTGCTCAGCAGGAAGCCTGCTTCTCCCTCTCCCACTCTCCCTGCCTGTGTTCCCTCTCTCACTCTCTCTCTGTGTCAAAAGAAATCTTAAAACAACTGAACAAAACTCAAACAAACCCCACGAATTCTCTTACGTCATACTTCATCAAGCTTCTAGTTGTGAAACGTCATACTTCATTAAGCTTCTAGTTGTGACCAGGTGGCAATTAGTATTTGAAGGTAAAATTGGTTCCTTACCAGACTCATGGAAACTATTTCATCCATCTGCCATGTCTAAAGCACTTTTCATTGAAAATATTATGACAATAGATATGAAGTAATTCAAAATGCATGTGTAGCTACCTATAGGTTTGCATTTTGACCCTGTCACCAATGTGTCCTCAAACACTTGATTGGCAAAGTCAAAAATGCGCTGTCCCAATTGAGATCATGGTCCTAGTTGATGTCTTGTATAAATGGAATTTCAATATGCTGACCTGACCAGAATTTATTCTTTTCTTAAGAGGAAGAAGAATGAAAGCAAAATTAAAAGAGTGTATGGGGCGTCAGTGTTTTATGTACTAGGAACCTTTTGGTGGGTAAACCCAATCATGTGAGTTTGCATTATGTCAATTTGCAGTCTGTATTTTGGAGGGGAGTGGTGCCAGCATTAGCCGTTTCCTAATGACATTGACAAAATCGGTTTCATTCTTCAGTGACACAGAAAGGAGAAGGAAAAGATGTCTTCGTGCCCGAGGCACTGTCACAAAGACCTGTCCCGGTCTAGAGAACCCGCTTGGCGGGACCCAAGCACCCTCAGTGCCTGCACCTGAGCAGCCTGGGTCTTAAGCATTGTAGGGATTCCCAGGGCAGCCGGCAGAGGGCGCGCGCGCACCTCACCCGGGAGGGGCGGTTTCCCTGCCTGCACAGCAACCGCCGGCTGTCAGAGGACGCCAGGGCGTTACCTGACCCAGGGTGCCTCAGGGCAGGAGAGGTTTCCGCCTCCCCCTTGGGACCCAGCGCCCCTCTGAGAGCCAGAGCCACGTTTCCAATAAGTTCTGCAGCGGGCCCGGGGGAACATGGGCCCTTTGCAGCATCTTGGTGCCTCCTAAGGAGCGACGGAGAAGCTGCCTTGTTCGCTGAGTGCTGAGGAGGGGACTCTGGGCGGCTTCCCCGGGACATACTGGTAGGTGAGCAGCATAGTCGCTTGCATTTTGGAGGCTGATCCCCTGGTTTGGTCCTTATTTTCCCTGAGGGTATTTGAACAAGAGGTATTTTACTCAGGGATCCGTGGATTGAGGGGTCCTGCGACGCCACCTCAGAGATGCTGTGATTGGTTTGTTAGAGGCAGGCTCCTTTCTGGGGAGAAATCCTGACTCAAATTAGGGGAAGCGGAGCAGCATTTAGTTAGGAGGTGAATACACTAACTGCTGACTCTCAGGACCTTCTAGAAGAATGAGCTGGGATCCCACTTTCTGATTTCTGCTGGAACCAGAGCCCCAGGTGAAAACACAAACTGCCGTCCAGTTTGTAACCTTAAAGATAGAAACTCTCAGGGAATTATCCGCCAATGTCGGGTTTCTTTGGAAGGATGGAGACTTGAATGTAGGACAGAGAAGCTGTGATTAAACCTTAGGCACATTGGGGAATATAAGAGAGGCTCACTGTTTTCAGGAGAAAAGGGGGCAATTTGGAAAGCTGTTAAAAACCAAAGGTCCAGGGTCACCTGGATGGCTCCGTCATTGAGCGTGTGCCTTCGAATCAGGTCATGACCTTGGGATCCTGGGATCGAGACCCACATTGGGGTCCCTGCTGGGCAGGCGGCCTGCTTCTCCCACTCCCACTCCCCCTGCTTGTGTTGCCTCACTCGGCTGTCAAATAAATAAAATCTTAACAACAACAACAACAAAAATAACCAAAGGTCCTTTGGCGGCATCGGGTAGTTCAAAGTGTTGTAGCTCCTCATGGATGAGTCCTGTTGGAGGAGGTGCGGGGGGTATAGAGATGAGAATAGAGTTCTGCTAGCTGAAATAGTGGAGTATCCATGTGCGAGGTCAAGTCCATGTCTTCCTGTTGGGTCCCCAATTTATTTGGAGTGGTAGTGTGTGAGCGCTCCCCCTGCCCAAACCACCTGCCTGTGTTTTGTGACATTTCCTGTTCTGAGTTTTCAAATTTATCCTTTTTTAAAATTTTAATTTTTTTATGTTAGTCACCGTACAGTCCGTTAGTTTTTGATGTAGTGCTCCATGATTCATTGTTTTTGTGTAACACCCTTACTCCTTCTCATCAAGATTTGCTTTGATTAGCACAATAACGCAGTCTGAGAAAGACAAATACTATATGATTTTACTCATCTGTGGAGTTTATAAAGAAAAAAGAAAAACCAAATGAGCAAAGAGAAGAAAAAAGAGTTAAACCAAGAAACACTCTTAAGTAGAGAGAACAACCTGTTGTTCCCAGAGGAGAGGTGTTTGGGGGAATGGGTTGAATAGGTAATAGGGATTAGGTCACGCACTTGTGATGAGCACCAGGTGTTGCCTGGAAGTGTTGAATCGCTAGATTGTACACCTGAAATGAATATAATAGTGTATGTGGACTAATTGTAAATAAAAATTTTAAAAATGTTTCCTTGGGAGAATTTCTTTTTTCTTTTTAGGATTTTATTTATTTGTGTGTGTGTGTGTCTGAGAGAGACAGAGAGAGAGAGAGAGAGAGAGAGAGAGAGGCAGAGGGAGGAACAGGCCCCTGCTGAGCAAGGAGCCCAATGTGGGACTCAGTCCCAGGACCTTGGGACCATGACCTGAGCCACAGGCAGATGCTTAGTCGACTGAGCCGCCCAGGTATCCCTGGAAGGCTTTCTGATCAACAGTCAAGGTCTTTCTATTTCGTGGTTTTGTGTTTCAGTGCCAGCAAAGCTTTTTCAGATTGGCATGTCTTATGTTGGAGGGAATGTGCATCGCAGTTGTAAACTACTCAAGTGATGCTTGAGGTACCGGGAGTATTAGAAGGGAGAAACTCTCATGAACTTCCCACTGAAGTCTGTATTTGCTCAAGATTGAGACCAGTGAGCCAGCAGCACCTCACTGGGACAGCGTTTCTACAAAGGATTGAGAGATAGCAAATACAGAATCAAAAACAAGATGACAATTCCAAACCATATGTTGGTTTTAATCCAGGACCCTAAGTCTTAAAGGAGCCAACTGAAAATATTTATTGGCATTTGTTTGGACTGAAGGCAAACCCGGAGTCCTGTATGCCTCCTGGAAGTGTCCCCCTCCAGTGGCTAGGAGCAAAACAGTCAAATACTTCGAGAATGCACTGAATGAAATCATTGAGCACATTTGGGAACATAGAGTACACTGAAGAACATGAAGTAAGAGAGAATTTGTTGTAAGAATAGGAATACTGACAGGATATTTCAAAACAGTATTGTTACTTCAAAAGAATTGTTTAGAACTATATGGGTTATCAGTAATGGTCTGTTGTGTTGTAAATTCAGAAACCATGCATTTGGATTAGAATCAGGATTCGGTTAGTAGTTTCGGTAAAAGACAGACTTTTGAGGTGCTGACTCCGTGTCTTCAAAAGGAGTTGCCGTAGCTGACCTGGCATGATATTTATCCTTGTCTTCCATTAAATAAGAACCATCAGGAAAGCATGAAAAGTCTGCCTCGGTTAGAGCAGTTTGCTGAAAATCGTCACAGGGAGTCAACAGTTGATCTGTCAGTGTGAAGCAGCTGTGATGGATTTCATATGTGAAGGAGGGCAGAAGAGTGCCAGGGTTGAGGCTATTGGAACCAGAAAGAGTTATGTGAGGAGTGGTAAGCAGGAGGATTTCATAAGAGGTGAGGTGACTGGAAAATGTTGAGTGTGAGGAGAATTCAGAAGGACTTCTACTACATGGGGCCCAATGATGGTTAAAGGGGAGGCTGTGATGAATTCTTCAGTGGCCTTATCCCAGAGGGCCGTGGCGGGAATGGCTCTGAGGTAGGGGGTACATCCCCCAGCCACAGCGTCTCCCTGTTGACTCTAATACTCTATGGGGTGATGGTGGTCCCCGAGTTTGGTGTTGAGCACTCCAAGGGCATTCACTTCCCTGTCACATAGAGAGAGGAAAAAGGGTAGTAGATAATTAGGAAGTTGGAGGTCAGGGTCTGTTGTTAGACTTTTGTTTAAGGTTTCAAAGTCTATGTTATCCCCCTTTTTCTGAATAATTGTGTTAGGTTTGTCATTTTTAGTAAACTGGATAGCAGCTGAGCCTTAAGAGATAAGTTTGGAATGCATTGTTGACAGTAGCCAGACAGTCCAAGAAAGCCTGGTCATTGGTGCTTAAGGTTGTGGGAAATCTAGGTTGCCTTGAGTCTACCTGTTTCCAGCTGTCGTCCTTGTTCTGAGATCAGGTGTCCTAAATACCTAATCTGAGTTTGAGCAAACTGGAGTTTTTCTTTGGAGACTGGATGTCCCTTTGAAGGCCAAAAGTTTTCACAGGGGAATGCTGTCTTCCTGTGCAGGGGTGTGAGGGGGGGAGCAGAGATGCCAATCACCTACATATTGTAACAAAGGAGAGCCCACAGCACACATTTTATCATCCAAGTCAGCCATTAAGGTATGTAGGAAATAGGAAGCATTCTGTGAAACCGTGGGCCTTTACAGTCCAGGTGTATTGCCATTCTCTAAGGTCAATGCAAATGATCGTGGCAGTCCTTATCAACTGGAATACTAAATACAGCACATTGGTCAATTAGAGTGAGGACTTTGGTGTCAGTTGGAATGGATGTCAAGGTGGGCGGGTTGGGAATAAGGGGACGGCGAGCGTCTACAGTGTTAATTATTGCTTAGAGGTCTGGACAAAGTCCCGTCCTCAGTGGTTGGGTTTTCTGACAGGTATAATAGAGGTGTTACATGGATAGGTGCAGGGGATCATGAGGCCCTGATGCTTGTAACCCTCTATTAGGGGATTGATGCTTTGAAGTCTTCTTAATATATAGAATTTACTCTGCTGAACTACACCATTATTATACCATTAGATTATCATTTTGACTGTTTTGTCATGAAGTATAATTTTGTTAAAAAATATTTTTTTCTCCATCAACTGCAATTTTGTTTCTCCCTCTTCTAGGTAAAGACTCAAGCATTTGAAGGTAAGAGTTCAGGGTTCAGTTTTCCTGGTAGTGTTTTCCTTTTTTTTTTTTTTTAATTAAATTTTATTATGTTGTTAGTCACCATACAATACAGCATGAGTTTTTCATTTACTGTTCCATAATTCATTGTTTTCGTATAACACCCAGTGTTCCCTGCAATCCATGACCTCCTTAATTCCCATCACTGGGCCAACCCATCCCCCCACCCCTCTCCCCTCTGAAACCCTCAGTTTATTTCCCGGGGTCCATAGTCTCTCATGGTTTGGCCCCCCTCTGATTTCCCCCCTTCATTTTTCCTTTCCTTCTCCTAATGCCCTCCATGGTACTCCTTATGTTCCACAACTAAGTGAAACCATAGGATAATTCACTTTCACTGCCTGACTTATTTCACTTAGCATCATGTCCTCCAGTCCCATCCATGTTGATGGAAAAGTTTGGTATTCATCCTTTCTGATGGCTGAGTCATATTCCATTGTGTTTATGGACCACATCTTCTTTATCAATTCTTCTATTGAAGGGCATCTCGGCTCTTTCCACAGTTTGGCTATTGCGGACATTGCTGCTATGAACATTGGGGTGCATATGGCCCTTCTTTTCACTACATCTGTGTCTCTGGGGTAAATACCCAGTGGTGAAATTCCTGGGTCATAGAGTAGCTCTATTTTTAATATTTTGAGGCACCTCCACACTGTTTTCCAGAGTGGTTGTACCAACTTGCATTCCCACCAACAGTGTAAGAGGGTATCCCTTGCATCACAACTTCTCCAACATTGGTTTTTTATGGTCTTGTCACTGTTTGCCAGTCTAACTCGTGTAAGGTGGTATTTCAATGTGGTTTTGATTTGAATTTCCCTGATGGCTAATGACGATGAACATTTTTTCATGTGTCTGTTAGCCATTTGTATGTCTTCTTTGGAGAAGTGTCTGTTCATGGTCCTCTGCCCATTTTTTGACTTGATTATTTGTTGTTTGGATTTGAGTTTGGGAAGGTCTTTATAGATCTCGGATATCAGCCCTTTATCTGTAGTGTCATTTGCAAATATCTTCTCCCATTCTGTGGTTTGCTTGATAATCTTTTTTTATGTAAAGATTTTATTTATTTGATAGACAGCATGAGCAGGGAGAAGGGGCAGAGGGAGAGGGAGAAGGGGCAGAGGGAGAGGGAGAAGCAGATTCCCTGCTGAGGAGGGAGCTCAACATGGGTTTCTTTCTTTCTTTCCTTCTTTTTTAATATTTTATTTATTTATTTGACAGAGACACAGCGAGAGATAAAGCACAAGCAGGGGGAGTGGGAAAGGGAGAAGCAGGCTTCCTGCTGTGCAGGCAGTGCGATGCAAGGCTGGATCCCTGGACCTTGGGGCTCATGACCTGAGCCAAAGGCAGACGCTTAAAGACTGAGCCACCCAGGCACCCCGCCTGGTAATCTTTTCTTAATACAACTGTTTGATGTGGTTTCTAATCCAGCTAGAAGTAAATACATTGACTTATCTGATCCGGTTAGCCCCTTAACTCTTCACAGTTGCTTTTCCTGGTTTGAGGCCCAGGTGACAGCACAGGTTGGGTTGCCACCAATTGAGACAGGTGACCAGGTGGAGGAACATACTACACAATTAGGGAGAAACAGATGAGTTTACCTCTGGTTAGAAATGTTTAAGAAGCCAGTGATTATGTGTGTGTGAAATCTGGCAGGTGTACGTTGACATGACTTGGCTATTGGGGGAAATGTACAGATTAAGGGACTTTGAGCCTGTCAGGAAGCTCAAGGCTTAGAGAAGAACCAAATATTGCCAGACAAAGTGTGTGTCACAAGAGAAGTTTAAAAAGCATGTGTTATGAGTCTTGAGGGGAGGGAGACTAAGGCCAGTGGAGAGAGAGGGGAAGTGGACAGGATGCAAAATGGGGATAATGAATTGTGTATGGGCTTCAGGGACTGTGATGATTAAGTGACCTGGCACATAGTAGGCCCTAAAATGCTGGCCTTTCTATGATGAGTACAGTATTGATGGTATAGAAGAGGTGACCTCTGGGCCGCAGAGCTCTCCCACTGTACAGAAAGAAGATCAGTTTGCAGTTTGGGGTACAGCATTTGAATTAAGTCCATGTGAGAAAATTCTGGCATCTTGGGGCCGGTTCTGTGTGCTTTACATGTGCTATCCACTTGTAAGTTGAGCGTTTCCTGAGTGTTGTTTACCAGTAATGCAGGTGGTGACGTTTGCATTTTGGCCCTTCAACATCTTGAGATTTAGGAATATGAGGAATTACCCGGCGCCTCTAGCCACTAGGGAGTAAAGCAGACATTGCACCGAAGGGTGTTTGATTCCAGGACCATGTCCATCTGCACGTCCCACTCTGATTCTCATGGAGGGGACTCTGCTGGGCAGCAGAAAGACATTGGAGGTCTCTGAGTACCAAACAAGTGACATTTAGAATAATTACTCTCTCTCTATTTTTCAAGGCATGGGGGTGAAAGTGGGGGAAAACCTGGAAGAACTTAGGTGGGTTATTTTTAATAGGGATTTTGATTTTTAACCTCTGTTTTTAAATTAATTGCACTGATTTATTTATTTGATAATGGAGGAGCAGAATATAAGGATATAGGGTATTTGATTCTTGTCCATTTCTCTGCCGGTGATGACAGCAATTTGAACTGTTCATGTATTCTAACATGAGTGTTGCTTAATGATGGGATATTAGGCTAAGAGCTTTTACTGTGTTTCCCCTAAAGATTAACCTCATTGAAATAGGGTTCTTATATTCATATTTGTTTCCAACATTAATGCTACTAACTAAAACATGCTTTCTTCCCAGACCACAGTAATGCTCAAATGTTACATGCGCCCATAGTGCGGGATCACACACCTTTTCTGTTGATGCAGTGGGTAATTTTATTTTATTGGTTTTGGTACTCACCTTAGAGATTGCCTGTTTATCTTTCTGCTTAATTTAGATCAAATTTCTGAGAAGATTAAGAATTGCATGAAGGAAAATGTAGAACTTGCAGAAAAAATATGCATTTTTGAACAGAAGGTACAATCACACCCCCATTTTTTTTTCATTTTTATGGTTTCATGTGGAATGATGTCCACTTCCAGGTCCCTGATTTTGCCATTTCCTCTTTCATCCTAGTGTCCTTTTCATTCCATTCTATACCAGGCTGAATTTAAAGCAAGCATCACATATGTAAAGTATTGCTTCCTTTATTTCCATAATGACTTACCCACGGGAGATCGGTTTTGCTGTCACCATAATTAATTTTTTGAATTCTGAATCCTCTATTATATATTTGTATAGATCAATGAAGCAAAGAAATGTACTCAAGCAACCATGTGGCCAAAGAAGCTTCCCTCTTATGGAGCCCGTAGACTTAAGGTAAAAAAAATAAAAAATCATTTCTTTGTCCTGGATTACACTCTCAAATCAGAGGTAAAATTAATGAGTATGTATTCCTGATGTCTGTATGTTCTGTTGAAGAATGACCTGGACACACTTGAGAGCGCTAATGCAAACCTTAGTGACATCACTCAAAGTGTGCATGCTCAGTTATAATGTGAGAGAGATCAGAATGTCATAGTCTCATGACTGCCATATGTCTATCTTTGTTAAACTCTAGATATTGGGTAGGAAATATCTGGAGAAAAACTGAGGTGCACCCTGATGGTATCTTGCTGCAGACAAGATGGGAGTTAATGGCTGGCAGGTGACTGGGGGTGCCAGCAGTCGCAAATCCTGTGAACTCAGTTTTCCTTCCTTTCCTTCTTTCCTTTTCTCTTCTCTTCCCGCCCCCCTCCCTTCCCTTTCCCTTTCCTTCCTTCCTCTCCACCTCCCAGCTAAAATCCTTTCCAAGGAGACAATATCCTGGCAGTGGAGCAATTCAGATCATTGTTTTTGTTGTTCAGCATGGTTTGCATTGTTTTCAACTAGTGTCTTTGAGGTAGGTGGCACGAGTTCCCTCGGGAACTGTAGGAAATGTCCAGTAGTTAATAGCACAGTGTTAATGACACCATGTCCCGGAAAGGTGTCTCTATGACAGTGTCATGGCCCCAGGCTTGAACTGAAAATTCAGGGCTCTCAAGAGAACCTAGACAAGTCAGGAAGCCCTGCTTCATCCTTATGCATTTAGTAGTGATGATTTGGTCAGGCCTGGTTTCCTACATTGTAATGAAATACGCTTATGCCATCCCAATCACCAGGGCCTGGGCAGACACATAGTGCATCTCATATGTGCTTTTTATATTTATTTGATGTATTGATGAGTAGCCATTGGGAACTGTGAAGAGCAGCTCAGAGCTGCTGAAGACTTGTCAGCAGGCTGAAGTTTGAGTGGTTTTAGTCCCTTATTGGGGGGCGGTGGCATCAATTCGTCCCTGCAATTGGGTTTGTGAATGTTGAGTTTATGTGGAAGGTATGTGGGGACATTCGAGTCCTGCCTTCAGATTCCTGGGAGGAAGAATGGCAGAATTCCACATGCGCTACCAGGTATAGATGTTTCCTTTCCCTCTTAGGAAGCTGGGACTGAAAGAATGCGAGCAGGGGGCAGCGGAGAAACTGAAATTAGTTGCAGAAAAGATAGGGAACCACAAGGGAGTTCAGCTCCTAACCCCAGCGGTGAACGCTGATGGATGATTCTGAAACTGGGTATGGTGTTTAGTCCAAGTTCACACACAAATAACCACCACTGTTCAGAAGACACTTAGAGATTTTATATGTGAAAACAATTCTCCAGATGTTCAGTTGAAAATATGCAACAGTTAAGTTACCAAAGGTTTCCTGATCCCCAATGCTGGCCAGACTATGGGTAACTGTGGTTCCCAGACATGCTTCTGGAGGTGGTATAAATGATTATAAACCTTAAGAAGCAGTTTGGTGTAGGACAAATCACATCAACAAAAAGGACCGTGCCATTCTAGAGACCCACTTGTTGTAGCCCGAAGAAACACGATAAGGATATGAGGAAAAGGAGAATCAAACTTTATGATGAAAGATACTCATTGCAGGATAAACTAGGGAGCTGTCATGACTGGTAAGGAGACCTCATCAGCTCAGATCCCCACAAGCATTAAATAGTGAATACAAAATGACTTAGCAACAGCTTCGAGCCTACCGTATTTTGATAATTATGTGAAATATGTCTTATATGATTGCAAAATGTATATGAGAGTTCAGTTCTCATAACAGGAACCTGGGCAGACTAAAAAGCCCTACTCCACATTTGCTCCGCCTGATGAAAGCGTTTGTCACTCGCAGGAAGACAAAAGAAGAGATGTAAGAACAGCTGCAGCAGCAAGAGCTCCCCCTTTCAGACACCAGGGAGTCCGCAAGTTCTGCCCAGTGTTTTCTGAATCCTTCGGCACCTAATGCAGACGATCAAAGGCCCACTGAATCTCTGTGCGTGGGTTTTTGACTGATGTGCAGATTCTTTCAGATCACTCTTCAGGAGAAGGTGGCTCGGGACAACTGGGAAAGAATGTTTTTCTCTCCTCCTCTTGTGCGCGCTCTGCCCCAGCTGAACATGGCTGTGTTTCTCTCCCACATCTCAGGGCTCCTGATCTGGATGGGGTGATGGCGGGGTGGAGCAGAGCAGGGAGGTTGCCCACTTGAAACACCAGTACAGGAGATGGACATACTTCGGTGAAGGACGTTGTGAGGTTTCTAAAGAGAAGCTGTTTCTTGTCCAGGGGAGGCCTGGGTGTGGTAATTCTTAGTGAAGTTGATTCATCTCCATCTTCCAAGACTGGAAGAAATCCAAAGACAGGCCACCAGAGGAATCGAGGAGGCAGAAACCAGTGCCAGGAAAATGTGACAAGGACATCCCTCTGTGGACAGGTAAGACGCACGATGTGAAATGCAGCAGTTTAATTTCTGCTGCAACATCCCCTCTATTGGCTTCTTGTTCCAGTGGGCAATCTCTGTGTCTCCTGGAAATAATCACAAGAGGTTACAAGAAGAAACAGGTGGTCTTGCAGAGGTGAAAGCACTCTGATTCCTCAGAAGCCCCCAGGTGGCAGGGCTCTTTGGGTCTGTCCCTTGTGAGTGGTGGAGCTCACACCCCGCTGCTGACTGTCACCCCCCCCAAAGCAACCTCTCTGTTACACTTAACTTGAGAGTGGGTGTGAGAACAGACATGGGTCAGGGCCCCTTCCACCATGACACAATGTTGAAGGCTGTGTTTGTCTTTGATTTGAGAAAAATAACATGAATAGAATTAGAGATGAGAGGCTGTATGTCCTGGTAAGCTTTCTTGATTTGTCTTTGCGGATAAATATTCCATAGACAATCTGCTTTAAGAAAGCAGACATTTCTTTCCTCTTTATGGAGATCCCTTTTCCTTTTCCAAAAAAATTTTGTGTTCTCAACTACACTTCCCCAATAGGGAAATGAATCCTTGTGTAATTTCAGTCCTCTACTGTTATTTTATTAGGTAGTGTCGTGCTAAAACTTTACAAGAAATGCCACGTAGAGACTAATACTATAGTAATGAGGAAAGATGAATTCTTTGAGGTAATTTCTGGTCATGAATACTTACATCTTCCCCTGTCAGATATATAGAGCAGATAACATACAGTAAAACACCTGAATAACCCACCCACAGCTTGTAGAAAGGACAGGTGCTGTTTGTGTTGATGGCTTACTGCCTGAGGCATGGGTAATTTTTAATTGGATAAGTTTTCATTTCCTGTGTTGTATATCAGGAAACCTTTGTTTCATTGTTGATTTCCAACTAGTTGATCTCTGACCTCTCCACAGTTGATTATCAAATATCTAACCAAGGTCTTCTAGAGCCTTCCTTAAGACTGAGGGAACAGGTCTGCCCATAGTCCAAAGGGGTCACCTGAGGCATGTGGGAAACCCTCTGTCTCTCGCAAGGGAACTGAGTGTAGGAAGCAGTGTTAAGATGGTGAGCGCCATGGAGCGTTTTTGTCTTTTTCCACCCAGTCTATGGAAATCAGAATAAACCTCCATCCCTTCTCTGGCCGTTATCAAAAGCAGGACCTGGTGCAGCTTCCACGGGAAACAATAGCTCGGTCCTTAGTATGGACACAGAGAGGGCCAAAGTAAATGCTGTGACAATTTTACGTTGTAACTATTTCAGGAAACTTTAATCTCTTTATACAGTGCTCTCTCCTGGCCTCGTCTCAATTTGTGTGTTCTAGGATGTATCTACTGTATTACTTAGAGTAATTAATTACTTACAGGGACATCTTGATGGACTAATGACTAATCAGCTGATGATCACACATAACTGTGCTGTCATACATTTGGTATCTTTTAATTTTTAGGGTGGAAAGGTGGTATCACTCAGCTAGGACCATAAGGTCTCACACAGTCAAATAACTTGTAGCTGGGCTTGAGTTGAACGTTACTTAGCAACATCACGTAACCATAGGTGTAATAAGTGGTCACAAGATAGAATTTTAGAGTAGCACGCATACGTACTTGTAACCATATACAACAGATAAAAAAGTAGCTTAACCAGCCCCCTACCCCGTAACCTTAAAAGGTACACAAATACTTACTGTTGTCCTGCCAAATCCCAAAAACACAACTAAGTATATGCAACAGATATAAGGTTAAGCATCTCAAATTTTACATGATTGACTACATAATCCCAATCACTCATAACACCAGCATATTATTTTAGTTGAGAATCTATCTATAGACAGACAACCTTTAACTCTAAATCCCCCCTGTTGCGTAATCTTACCATGATAGGCCTCAACGACCAATGCTTAATTTCCCAACATAATACTACAAGCCATGACAGATCTTCACAAGGACACCTGTTACTGTAGCTTAATACAGAAAGCAAGGCACTGAAAATGCTTATGTGAGTCATTAGACTCCATAAGCACAAAGGTACGGTCCTGGCCTTGCCATGAATTCTTCATAAGATCACACATGCCAGCCTCTGCCTCCCAATGAAAATGCCCTCCAAATCACAAATGATTAAAAGGAGCAGGGATCAAGAACACTATACAAGTAGCTCGCAACGCCTTGCTCAATCACACCCCCATGGGATACAGCAGTGATAAATTAGGCCATGACTGAAAGTTCAACTAAGCTCTGTTAAAATAGGTTTGGTAAATTTTGTGCCAGCCACCGCAGTCATTTGATTAACCCAAATTAATAGGCCTGTGGTGTAAAACGTGTTAAAGATATTGCAATAGAAAAGTTAAGAATTAACTAAGCTGTAAGAAGCTACAATGACCACAAAAAGAAGCTACGAGAGTGACTTCAATCCTTCTGACTACACAATAACTAAAACCCAAACTGGGATTAGATACCCCACTATGCTTAGCCCTACACATAAATAATTTGCTCAACAAAATGATTCGCCAGAGTACTACTAGCAACAGCTGACAACTCAATGGACTTGGCGGTGCTTTACACCCCTTTAGAGGAGCCTGTTCTATAATTGATACACCCCGATAAACCTTACCACCCCTTGCTAATTCAGTCTATATACTGCCATCTTCAGCAAACCCTTAAAAGGGAAAAAAAGTAAGCACAAACATTACACAGGAAGAAGTTAAGTCAAGGTGTAACCCATGGGGTGCGAAGAAATGAGCTACATTTTCTACTTAAGAACACAACACCCAGGAAAGTTTTTATGAAACTAAAAACCAAAGGAGGATTTAGTAGTAAATTAAGAGTAGAGAGCTTAATTGAATTGGGTCAGGAAGCACGCACACACAGCCCATCACCCTCCTCAAGTCATAGAATCTAAATATCCCATATTAAAAGCACTAAAACACAAGAGGAGACAAGTCTTAACAAGGTTAACATATCGGAAAGTGTGCTTGGGTAAACCCAAGTGAAGCTTAAATACAGCATCTGGCTTATACCCAGAAGAGTTCATAATAAAGACGACCACTTTGAAGCAGAGCTAGCTCAAACAACTATAAATTACCACAAGACAAACAGTTATAAAAATATAGGAGAAATTTTAATTGGAGCTATAGCGAAAGGACCATAAGGGAATGATGAAAGAAAAATTAAAAGTACTAAATAGCAAAGATTAACACTTTTACCTTTTGCATAATCAATTAGCTAGACTAACTTAAAGAGAATTTAAGCTAAGCCCCTACCCCCCACCAAACCAGAGGAGCTACCTATGAATAATCCACTGGGATGAAGTCATCTATGTTGCATAATAGTGAGAGTATAGAGGTGAAAAAACTAACGAGCCTGGTGATAGCTGGTTACCCAGAGTAGAATATCAGTTCAACTTTAAACTTTACGTAAAAAACCTAAAAACTGTACTGTAAGTTTAAAATATAGTCTAAAAAGTGGCACCTCGGTGGCTCAGTCGTTAAGCGTCTGCCTTTGGCTCAGGTCATGAACCCAGGGTCCTGGGATCAAGCCCCGCATCAGGCTCCCTGCTCAGCGGGAAGCCTGTTTCTCCCTCTCCCACTCCTCCTGCTTGTGTTCCCTCTCTCACTGTGTCTCTCTCAAATAAATAAATCTTAAAAAAATAAAATAGAATCTTAAAAGGTACAGCTTTTCAGAAAAAGGATACAACCCTTTTTAGAGTGAATAAATACACCCACATAGGCTTAGAAGCAGTCATTAAGAAAGTGTCAAGCTCAATAAATTTAATACCAAAAATATTTAACTCCTTATCTAACACTCAGTTAATCTATTAATGTGGAAGCAATAATGGTAACAGGAGTAACAAGAATTGTTTCTCCTTGCATAAGCTTATTTCAGAGCATATAACCACTGAGAGTTAAAAAAATAAAATGTATCTAACAAATCACTTAATCAAACTAACTTAATGCAACACAGGCATGCAATTAAGGAAAGATTAAAAGAAAAAAAAGGAACTCGGCAAACACAAACCCTCCCTGTTTACCAAAAACATCACCTCCAGCATTTCCAGTATTGGACACACTGCTGCCCACTGACATTCATTAAACGGCCACAGGATCCAGACCCTGCAAAGGAGAGCATAATTATTTGTTCTCTAAATCAAGCCTTGTATGATCGGCCACAGGAGGGGTTAACTGTCTCTTCTTTCCATTCAGTGAAATTGACCTTCCTGTGAAGAGGCAGGGAGTAAAAAAAAAAAAAAAAATAGACCAGAAGACCCTTTGGAGCTTGAATTAACTAACCCAAAGAAATTCCTCAATCTAACTGACCAGCAATAATAAACTTCTATATGGGTTCGGAGTTTAGGTTGGGGTGACCTCAGAGAACAAAATAAACTCCAAGTGATAGAAACCTAGACTCGCCAGTCAAAATATTATTTTTTGATCCAAAAAATTTTGATCAATAGAACAAGTTACCCTGGGGACAACAGCACAATCCTCTTTGAGAGTTCCTACTGATATTGGATCAGGACATCCTAATGGTGCAGCAGCTGTTAACGGTTCATTTATTCAATAGTTAAAGTCCTATGGGATCTGAGTTCAGACTGGAGTCATCCAGGTCAGTTTCTATCTATGAAATAATTTCTCCCAGTTCGAAAGGACAAAAGAAATAAGGACTAATTATTGAAGCGCCTTCGACTAATAGTTGATATTATCTTAATCTAATCAGTTGACTGTATACTCTGGTTTCTCTTCAGATCGTATACATCTTTTGCCATTAACCAGTTGACTTTAAATCACACCCAAGATGCCTGGGTGGCTCAGTCGTTAAGCATCTGCCTTTGGCTCAGGTCCTGATCCCAGGGTCCTGGGATCGAGCCCGTCATCGGGCTCCCTGCTTCTCGGGAAGCCTGCTTCTCCCCCTCCCATTCCCCCTGCTTGTGTTCCTTCTCTCGCTTTGTCTCTCTCTGTCAAATAAATGAATAAAATCTTAAAAAAAAATAAAAAGTCACGCCCAAGAGAAGGGCTTGTTAGGGTGACAGAGCCTGGTAATTACATAAAACTTAAGCCTTTATTCCCAGAGTTTCAATTGATCTCCCTAAAATAATGTGTGTGTGTAATCAGCATTCTCTCGCTAATCATTCCTAGCCTTCTCACTGTCACCTTCTGAACCCTAGTAGAACGAAAAGTATGAGGGTATATACAACTAAAAAGTACGAGGTATATATAATACAACACCAAATACTGGAGGCCCGTGTGGCCTTCTACAACCCATTGCCGATGCCGTAAAACTTGTCACTAGAGAATCGCTACAACCACTCTTCTTCTTCTTTTTTTTTTTTTAAGATTTTATTTATTTATTTGACAGAGAGATAGAGAGCACAAGTAGGCAGAGTGGCAGGCAGAGGGAGAGGGAGAAGCAGGCTCTCTGCTGAGCAGGGAGCCGGACATGGGGCTCGATCCCAGGACCCTGGGATCATGACCTGAGGCGAAGGCAGCCACTTAACCGACTGAGCCACCCTGGCGCCCCTACAACCACTCTTCTATATCTTTATTTATTATGGCACCAATTTAGCCCTAACACTTGCTTTAACTCTATGAATTCCCCTACCCACACCATACCGACTGAATATGAACTGAGGTGTGCTATTCATATTAGCTGTATCAAGTCCCCGTGGTATACTCCATCCTGTGATCGGGATGAGCCTCAAACTCAAAATATAACTCAACTGGAGCTCTTCGAGCCACAGCTCAAACAATCTCATGTGAAGGAACACTAGCAATTATCCTTTTATCAGCCCTAAAATAAATGGATCTCTCACACCATCAACACTAATCATTGCCCAAGAACACCTAAGATTCATCATCCCCGCATGACCATTGGACATAATAGGATTCATCTCAACCTTAGCAGAAACAAACCAAGCCCCATGTGACATAACAGAAGGAGAATCCAAACTAGGATCTGGGTTCAACCCTGAATATAGAGCAGGCCCATTTGCCCTATTCTTCCTAGCTGAATCTGCCAACATCATCATCATAAATATTCTCAGAACAATTTTATTCTTTGGCACATTCCACAGCCCGTATATACTAGAACTGTTATTTACAGTTAATTTCACCATCAAAACTCTGCTCCTAACAATCCCCTTCCTATAAATTCGAGCATCCTACCCATGATTCCGATTATGATCAACGAATACACCTACTATGAAAACATTTTCTAACCCTCACACTAGCCTTATGCATGTGACATGTATCCCTACCCATCACTACAGCAAGTATTCCAGCTCAAACGTAGGAAATATGCCTGACAGAAGATTTACTTGGATAGCATAAATAAGAGAGGTTTAAATTCTATTATTTTTAGAATGATAGGAATCAAACTTAATCTTAAGGAAAAAAAATGTCAAAAATCCGTGCTTCCCATTTACACCCTATTCTACAGTAAATTCAGCTAAATAAGCTATTGGGCCCATACCTTGAAAAGGTTGGTGCCTATCCTTCCTAGGATAATAAAACCTAAAAAAATTATTCTCATTACCATTATAGCAACCGTTATCTCAGAAACCTTCCTTGTAATATTAAGTTCTCAATGACTCATAATCTGAATCGGTTTTGAATTAAAGATATTAGCTATTATCCCTAATCTTATAAAAGAATTTACAAGCCACTGAAGCATCTACAAAATATTTAACACAGGCCACCGCATCTATGCTCCTAATGGCAATTGTTATTAACCTATTTTTCTCCGGACAATGAACATTCTCAAAAATTCCTAACCCTGTTATATCAACCACAATAACTATTGCCCTAACAGTAAAACTCGGATTGTCCCCATTCCACTTGAGTTCCGGAAGTAACACAAGGAATTTTATCATCTTCAGGCCTAATCTTGCTAACGTGACAAAAACATCGCACCACTAGACATTCTATGTGAATCTCACCATCCATCAACTCCAACCTATTAATAGCAATAGCCATTACATCCATACTCCTAGGAGGTTGACGAGGACTTTACCAAACTCAAATATGAAAAATCTTAGCTTACTCATCAATTGCCCATAGGATGAATAGCAGCCATTAGAGTGTATAACCCTATGATGATCCTTAACTTGACAGTTGACATCATAAAAACACTCACTACATTCATATTTTTTATATAAAATGCATCCACAACAACACTACCATTATCCCACACATGAAGTAAACTACCACGTATTACCTCACTAACATTCATATTAATACTTCACTGGGAGGCCTCCCCCCACTTTCGGGTTTCATCCCCCAATGAATAATCATTCAAGAAATAAAAAATGATAGAATTATTATCCCAGCACTAAGAGCTATTGGAGCATCACTAAACTTCTTTCTACATACAACTAACCTACACTACAGCACTAACTATATTCCCTTCGATGAGCAATATAAAAAAACAATTTGAAAATAGAAAAAAGATAACCTTCTTACCACCACTGATTGTAATCTCAACCATATTGCTCCCACTAACCCTACTAGTATCAATTCTGGACTAGAGGTTTAGGCTAAGAAGACCAAGGGCCTTCAAAGCGCTAAATATTATCAAACTCCCGAACTCAAATTTAAGGCCTGCAAGAATCTATCTTACATCAGTGGAATGCAAATCAAACACTTGAATTGAGCTAAGCCCTTACTAGATCTGTGGGCTTCCATCCCGTGAAATCTTAGTTAACAGGTAAATACCCAAATCAGCTGGCTTCAATCTACTTCTCCCACCACGTAGGTGAAAAATGACGGAAGAAGCCCCAGCGGAATTGAAGCTGCTGCTTTGATTCACTGTGATATTACACCACAGAACTTGGCAGGAAGAGGGCTAAACTTCTATTCTTAGATTTGCAGTCTAATGATTTTCTAGCCTTTTTATCGATGTTCATATATCGTTGATTACTTTCCACAAACCATAAACCTGGCACTCTTAAGTCTTATGTGGTGTGTGGGCTGGCATGGGAGGTGCCACTCTTAGTCTCCTGATCCGTGCTGAATTAGTTCAGCCCCATGCTCTACTAGGAGACGACCAAGTTTATAATGGAATCTAACTGCCCATGCACATGAAATAGTTTTCTTTGTAGTTCTACTGATTGGTGGTTTTGGAAATCGATTACGCCCTCGAATAACTGGCTCTCCAGATGAAGCATTCATCCAAATAAATAAGATAAGCTTCTGATTACTCCTACCATTTTTTTGCTATTACTTGCCTCTTCTATGGTGGAAGCAGGTGCCAGAATGGGATGAACTGTCTACCCTCCTCTGGCCGGCCGTCTAGCTCACACAGGAGCACCCGTGGTTCTAACAATCATCTCACTACATCTAACAGGTGTGTCCTCAATTCTAGGCACTATTAATTTTATTACTACTATTATTAATATAACACTCACCCCCTGCAATCCCCATACCTAACCCCCTTATTCACAGGGTTCATCCCAATGACAGCAGTTTTGCTGCTCCTATCACTACCATATTGGCACCTGGAATTGCTATACTATTAACAGATTGAAACCTTAATACTACATGCTTTGTCACAGCCAGGGGAGGGGACCCCAGTGTTTATCAGCATCTATTCTGATTCTTTGGACACCACGAAGTAGGTGTCCTCATTTTACAAGGTTTCAGGATAATCTCAACTACTATTCATGCAAAAAAGAGCCCTTCAGGTATGTGGGAATAGTCTGAGCAATAATATCTATTGGTTTCTTTGGCTTTATCATATGGCCCACCGTATGTTTACTATAGGGATAGACGGTGAAATACGAGCATACTTTACATCAGCTACTGTAATTATTACTATTCCAACAGAAGTTAATGTATTCAGCTGACTTGCCACCCTTCAAGGAGGAAATACCAAGTTATCTCTTGCTATCCTATGAGCCCTAGGCTTTCTTTTCAGATTTACTATAGGAGGCCTAACAGGCATTGCATGAGCTAACTCATCCCTAGACATTATTCTCCATGACACATATTATTGTAGTAGCACATGTTCAATATGTTCTACCAATAGGACTGCTATTTGCTATCACGGGCAGGTTCATTCACGGATTCCCTTTATTCTCAGACTATACTCTTAATAGCACCTGAGCAAAAATTCACTTCATGATCATATTTGTTGGCATCAACAGAACATTCTTTCCTCAACATTTTCTTGGCCATTCCAGAAAGCCTTAATGCTATTCTGATTACCCAGATGCATACACAACATTAAATATGGTCTCCCCTGTGGGCTCATTTAGTTCATTAACAGTGGTAATATTAATGATCTTTATAGTTTGAGATGCCTTCACATCCAAACGAGAAATAGCAAGAGTAGAACTTACTACAACAAATATTGAAAGACTACATGGAAGTCCTCCTTTGAAGAGGCCAATCTTAGTGCCGGCAATATGTCCTGAAGTGTAAAATGCTGTGAACTGTCACATACTCACACTGTTATCTCCATGCAACAGATTTAAGATGGAAAACTATCAACTGCATGGAGTCAACCGACTTTAACAAGGCTGAATTCACTGAAGTGAAAGCAGCAAAGGAGGATACTTAGAAAGGCTGGTTTGCTGTGTTGCGCTCAGACTCTTTTGTTCATGGTGTTGATTTAAAGGGTTACAACAGGACACCTGATTTACTCAAGAACACATGCAAAAAGACCGTTAGAAACTGAGTCAAAAGCTCTAGACAGAGAAAGACACATGCAATTGCTTCTGGCCTCTCAGGGATTCCTTCAGCAATTGCCTTTTGGACCGGCTGTGATGGAGTGGCTCAGGGGGAAGGTGTAGAAGACAGAAAGGTGGTCAGGACACTGTACCCACCCCCAAAAGAACTTACCAATGAACAGAACCAAGATGCCAATGACACAGAGCAGCCCCCACCCCCGGTGTGGGATGGAATAACACAAAGCTGCGTCTCCAGGGAAGACAGGGATAGTTTTACTTTTCCACGTGAATGAGGGACTCTAAGGTCCTGATCTCCTCCTGAGAAAATAAAGGAAACACTGGACAAAAGAGCCAACTCGTATGAGTGAATGCACCCAATTTCTCAGGAGCACATGAAGAAACATGAGAACCACATGGAGAAGAAGGAAGCTTAGGAGAAAGGCAGCCTGACAGTGGGAGCCAATCTCCCCAGGACACATCAATACATTCTGGAAGATGCAAGTGAACTATAAAGAAGCTGAACAACTTTATGGGCATGGGCTTAGAAGGAAACGAATGAAGTTCAGGGTCAGCCAGCAAAGGTGAGCCCTAGTGAAACCGCGGGCTTTGACTGGGAGCCAAGGGAGTTACACCTAAAAACTCAGGTGGAGGGGAAATACCTGGGCCTTCTTAGGGCCTTGGCTAAAGTGAGGGATGTCAGTTGTACACTGAATGAAGGGATCCGGGACTGCTGAAGCCCCAACTCACTTTCCACAAAGAAACTCCCAGTGTTTCTGCAGCAAGACAATTCCATTTTTCTATCCATATTATTGACCCAAGTCTCGTACTGAACAAAAAGTGACTGAATTCAGGGCTGATAAGAACATGTGATGACACTGAAACCTAAAGGACAATGCAGACAGACGCAAAGGGGATCCAGGTATCAAAGTTTGTAATGATGGTACCTTCCCTCTTCTACTCCAAGGAGTCACACAACAAGCATGACAAGCAGTTAGAACAGAAAGGGAAATGCAGGTTACACACATCAAGGCATGAGGGGCAGGCACAATTCTACAGAATGCATTTGGCAAAAATACTCGAGATCTAATTCTAAAGAAATACAAGTATCTAGACAGGCTGTCACATAACTTCATACAACACTATTTGTGACAATTCACATAGGAATAGCTTACTCTCCTGCAGCCACTTGTCTTTGTTTAGAGAAATCCACCACAATATCCACTTACCTCCTCAGCATGTTCAATTCGGCTTCTTGAGTTGTTTTCAAAGAACTCAGGGCATTGTAGTGGTCGTTCAATAATTCTTCACATTCTGGAAAGGAATGTGTGTGTATATGCACATGACCTGAGAACTTGGGTTTGATGGGGAAAAGAGAAGGGCAAGACCTTGAAGGGAGGAAGGCATTCTTTCCCTTCCCAATGCAAACTCATTGCCACCGTATGGGGATTTCTTCCCCCAGAATAACATACACTGCAGTGTTTCTTTTTTGGCCCTCAAGGCTCTCTGCTCTCCATCCTCCAATTCTTCTTGGCCCTTTAGGACAGATATGAGAAAAGACATTCAAGAAATCATGATCACAGTGTAATGTGAGGATGCCTAACAGGACAGGATCATGCATTGCAACAAAGAAAGCCCTTAAGGTCTAAGAGAATCAGGAGAAAGTAAGCAAAGTGGAAAATATTTCAAGTCAAAGAACGCACAAATGGATTTCTTAGTGGCTTTGTTTCATATATATTTCCCCATACATGCATATATACACATCTTCCCCTCTTCACATTGAAAATGCTCTGATTGGCATTAAGAGGAAGGCACTCTACAATTGGGCCAGCCATTGCCCTTCATCGCCCAGGTGTCTTGTGGGGATTTTCTACAGATCTTGGAGGGCAGGGCTGAATGATGGGTTCATTACCTTGCCGTGAAATCATCCATACTTCCTAGTCCTTGAAAGAGCAATCCTCATCATGGTGGTTCTAAGTGAAATCCGAGCTCACTGCTCCGTAGGAGTTTCAGTGCCCAGAACCCAAATCTCTACTGTGGTCAACCGCAAGTGAAGATGCTGCACTCACGTCACCCAGTGAACCAAATGGCTCCCGGAGCCATATTAAGGTAAAACTCAACAGCCAACTCCTACCACATCCTGATCCTTGACCTTCTTCTCTCTCTCAGCTTGCAAGTGAGCCAGTGCCCAACGAAGGGTGTCATTTAACTTTTCATTAACTGCCTCAACCTTTTTGATGTTCCCCTTCAACAAAACGTTTTGAGTGAGTAATAATAATGCATTCCTTGGGGCACATGGTTGGCATCTGGTTGGCACCATCAGTGGAGTGTCTCTCTGCTTTCGTTTTGGCTCAAGGCCTGATCTCAGTGTTATGGGATTGACCCCTGCATCAGGCTACAAACTCAGCATGGAGTCTGCTTGGGATTCTCTCTCTTCCTATGCCCCCCACCACTCAATTCTTTCTCTCTCTCTCAAATCAATCAGTCAATTAATCTTTAAGATGAGGATGATGATGATGATGATAATTCACTAATTTTATTTCTGTTGTTAGGACACAATTCAGGCAAAGAAGGGATTCTTACCTTCAATTTCAGAACATCCTCAGTGAGAAACTCATGTTTATTCAGAGTTTCTGCAAGATGTTTCTTGCCTTCCCTGATCTATAAAACATATGAAATAAGGAATCAGAATTCAAAAATAGCATCGTGTAAGATAAACCTATCTACTAATATGTGACTCTTTCAAAATAGAGAGGCAGTGCTCTGCATTTGTGAAGCTTCTCTCAAATCAGGACCGTTTGTGGACCACATGAAATATGTCAGTAGGATGAACTACAAGAGGTGGAAGTAACCAAAATGAAATCACAAAAAGTATTTGAAAGGGTCCTGATACCTTCAGCTTCCAAAGGGATATTTCCTTAGCAAGCTCCCTCTTTCCTTGTCTAAGTCAATGGATCTTCTCATTTATTTCTTGTAAGGTAACTAAAAGGAGAAAAAAGAATCTCTAAGATAATTAGCAAAACCAGTGACATTGAATATCCCAGGGTATGAGCTCCAGAGACACATTCTCTGACACTTGGGTGAAACTAACTTGTTAGCATTCTCATTGTGCCTGAGGGAAGCAAGCTTTACCAGCATTTGAAACCTAAGACAACCTATTTCGGGGAGATTTCTACTTGAAATTGTTTTCAAAAATAGAGAAAAGCAATCAAATGTCTTCTAAGTTTTCGCCCATCTGTAAGCCCCATTCTTGGAAAATGCAATCACTGCAAATGCTAATGTCATCCCCAGATATGTAACAGAAAAAAACAAGCATGCTGTCAACTAATATTTCTCTCCTCCAATGATTAAGGTGCAAAAATAGGTCCCTGCAAACCACCCAAAATGAACAAAACCATCCTTTACTCCTGCTCAGTGCCACGTCGATTTCCAGGTCCTCCTTGGAGTTCCACACAAGGAAAGCTCAAAATGGCAATTGAGTGACAACTCCATGGCCTTCAGTGACTTCCTGCTGTTCACAGATTGCCTGTCATGAAATCTAGGTGGGTGGTCTGGAAGACAAGATCTTTGGAATCAAACATATTTGGGGACAAACTCCACGTTACACCATCTCGGGAGGGCCTGGATAACTCACACTCCCTGGAACACAAGCTTTTCTCCTCCCAACATGAGAAGGTTACCCTCCACCCTGAGAGGAAAACAACATTCATGAAGCACCCCATCACAGATGGATAACACATCGGAGGTCGAGAACACAGACTCCACTAACTGGCCCTTAATTCTCTCATCCTGGGGCACCTGCGTGGCTCAGTCGGTTAAGTGTCTGCCTTCAGCTCGGGTCCTGATCCCACATCAGATCATGATCCCACCTCGGACCCTGGAATCCCACATCTGGTTCTTGGTTCAGTGGGGTACACGCTTCTCCCCCTCCCTCTGCCAGCCACTCGGTCTGCTTGGCCTCTCTCTCTCTGTCAAACGACTAAACAGAATCTTTTACAAAATAATACATCTCTCATCTTACCTCAAAGTGCAAACTTCTCTTCTATTGGCCCAATGTGAGCACTCCCGTGCCCTGAGATCTCTCTTCTCACCACCCCCATTGCTGCACTCCCAGGGACGAACACCAGCATTTGAGGGTTGGCTAAGTGCCAAGCAGCCACCCTGGCCATCAACAGATAGCACTGCGGAAGCACCACAACCTCTGAGGCACAGACACAACACGTCACCCCCACTGGAACATGTTCCTTTCTACTCATTCTCCCCTGGCAGGAAAGGCTCCCTCCACCTCAGGCTCAAAACCATGGTTTCAACCTTTCTTGTGACACACACTCTGCCTGGCAATATGTGGCTTCTTCTCTAATTGTGGCCTGCTTGCTAGACTCAAAGAGTGTTTTCTCATCTCGACATTTCACCAAGAGCCAGGTCATGGCAAAGTACTCACTCCAGACCTCAGGTTCCTATCGCCGCTTGCCGCCTAAACATCTCTCTGAAAAATTACTCTCCTATTCTCCCCCCTCCCATGAGGTGTTCCCCCCCCCCAGTCTCAGAAGTTATGGAAACACCCTCCACGTTGTCATTTAGACTCCACATGGGGAAGAGAATGATTTTCAGGAGTGAACAAGTCAATTAGACATCAGAAGTCACCATATTTACCCCTCGTCTAATTATACCCACGTCAAACACCGGTACTGAGAATTTAGGACAAAGAAAACCAAAGCCAAAACACTTAACATCATATTGTCGAGGCTTTATCTAAGAGAGGAAGAAACAAAATTAAGTTTGATGTCAAAACGTATTACTAGTAAAAATCTCTAGTTCAGGTCAATACCGGAAAAGTCATCCAATAAAATTACAATAATCATTTTGTTTAAAAGAATGACTTCACAGGAGTAAAAAAGAAGAGAAAATGGGAATTTCCTGATTAAGTCATCATAGTTCACAATCCATTTCTTATAAAGAGCACAAAGGTATATAACTTATTTTTGACCCCAAAGTCTATTCACATTCTAGGAAATGAATGCTCACCCTGTTCAATTTTGACAGTGTATCACGCAGACATTTAAAAAATATTCATTAGTTCATCATTTCCGGAAATTTACTGCAACCCGATATCCACACTGAAGTTCAGAACCTGGGATTATTATAAAATCCTGAAAGAAAGGAAATGGAAGGAAGGGGGGAAGGAATTTAGGAAGGAAGGCTTGCAGGTGACTAAAACTCTGACAAAATTATGCCTCTTTCCTTGTCCAGAAAGCTTCTCTGAACTCTCACTAAGGGTTGGCTGTTTGCTGAATTCACACACAGTTACAGCACATCAGATGCTATGATTACCGGCCCATCTGTAATAGACCCTTTCTTTAGTTTGGTATTAACTCTGCCAAGCCCTTGGGGCAGATTCCATGCCTCCGTAGAGTTGCAGACATATATTAACATGTGGTGACAGTAGTTTACCCCATGGCATCTGTTCACCCCAGGCCATAGGTGGGACGCAGGACACAGGTAAATTCTGGCAGTGATGCTCCTGTCTTGGAAAGTGGTGGTGGAGGTTTCACGTGCTGAGACCTGTTTCTTTGGGTTTCAGCTTTTGTTTGTGGTGTTACTTTTCTGTCTAATCTCAGCCTATAGTTTATTTTGTGTGTGTACGTCTGTATGGATGCACAAGGGCTTTGTCATTTCCCGAGACCACCCTAGGGGCCTTACCCCAGGGGTCCTACCTTATCACCGTTCCTGTACTATGGCCCACGTTTACAGCCTACAACCTGCTGGCCTCATGAACCTCACCGACCACCTCCACCTCCTGCATTTGGCAATGTGATCTGAACATTAGGTCTTGACTTGCAAAGCATATCCATCTTTCTCCACGAGGAGACTTTGGAGAAGATATAGAAGTGGTGCCCTAGGGCTTTGTATTGTAGGGGTTCCCCTGGCTAAAGACATTCCAAGATTCATCAGTTTCTACGCTATTACTACATTGTGGGGCTGTGTCGTTTTTCCATTTTCATCTGGGTAACAGTTGTCTCTTGTAGAGAGAGAAAGACATTTTACAGAATGTCAGACATAACATTTTTCAGCCAGGATATTTCCCACATTTTGGGCTGTTGAGGGATGAAGCACACTGCTCAGTTCATTTCTTTAAAAAGATTTTATTTATTTATTTGACAGAGAAATAGAGAGAGAGCAGAAGTAGGCAGAGCGGCAGGCAGTGGGAGAGGGAGAAGCAGGTTCTCCGCGGAGCAGGGCGCCTGATGCATGCCTCAATATCAGGATCCCGGGATCATGACCTGAGTCAAAGACAGACACTTAACGGACTGAGGCACCCAGGCACCCCAGCTCAGTTCATTTTTAGCTGCTTGAGCCCGGACTGTTTTTTCCTTAGCTATGGAAACACCTGAAGGAAGGTGGCGGGCTGTGGTCCCTTCTTTGAGGGGGAAGGACAGGTCTTCCGCTTGTATTCAGGTGTCAGCGGAAATATGTGGGAAATGCTCTATGTCTGAGAAGGGACCCAAGAGTGGGAGCGAAGGAAATGTGATGACAGCAGGCTTGTAGCGTTTGTTTGAATTCTGCACAGTCAATGCCATTCTGAATTCACCACCATCGGTTCTAGGGCTTTGGTCTGATGCTGAAGCTGCGGGGGCTCCCATGAGGAACAGGGGCACCGAGCCTCATAAAGGTCCAGGGATGGGCAAGATAACTACTTTGGCCGCTACCAGGTGTTCCAGAAACTTCCCTTAGTGAACCACATCCAGTCCTGGCCTTGTGTCTGTTGGGTGGGTCCTGTAGTTTGTCTGTGGCATTGTTTACCTTTCAAAATGCAAGCAAATCACCCAGGGGCTGACAGACTTCTTCATTATAAATCATCACCTTCGGTGGCAACTTCCAAAGCCACAGGTGCTAGGAGGTGAAGGATGGCGGGGCGCTCGATGTGTGTGCGTGAGTGTGTGTGCATGTGTGTGGGTCCATCCACCCCTGCCCGTCCACAATGCCCGTGGGGGGAATTAACTTCAGAAGGATGACACCTCACTGGAAGGTGATGTCTCTGGCCAATCTGACTCCCAGTCAGTAGGTGCAATTTGTGTAGTGTTCATGCTGGGTTTAGATGATTAAACTGTGACAAGGTCTGTGGGAATCCTCACGACCGGAAACTAGGGGAAACTCTTCTCCATTTTATAGTGTTTGTTTTGCAGTTTGGAATGTTCTTAGGGCAAGTTTCATAAGTCATCCATGTTTTACTTCTGCTGGTAGAAATGCTGTACAGAATCCCTCTACTTGTTACCCTTTCTACAACTGTTTTGAATTTTCAAAGATGTTGGGTGGACTGGCACACAGGTTCTGAAGGGGGGATGTCAGTGTTTAGCTGTGTGACCAGTGCCTCACAAGCCCTTCCTTTGGGCTTCTAGGAGCAGGTCGTTTTGTTCCTATGTCACTGTGAGAGCTGGTTTCTTCTCTCATCACATGATCGGGAGTTGTCCATCAGAAAGCATATACATTTATGTGAATTCTCTTATTTAGCCTTCCCATCTTAATTTCCCACTGGACAAAATTGCTCTGGAACTCAGTGTGCGGAAATTTCCGAAGAGTGTGTTTTACGATAAACACAGCTGCTGCACGTAAATAAGGGACCGTGGTATCATGTTCCTCTCAGAAAACCGTTTTCCAGGCCCCCTATCAGACCACAGGCCCCTCATTCCTGCAGGGTCTTTGTGGCCTTGGACAGAAACTGCAGAATGTAGAAGACTGCTTTGTTGGGAAGTGAGGCAGGTAGGGACACTCAGGGGTTTGGCAGGCAAAGGATTCAGCTCGAGTGCCTCGGATTCCTTGTGGAGAAAGGGCATTCAGTTTCATCACATTCTGTCTCTTCTTAACAGACCCAAAACTACGGTGGTTGAAGAGGAATGATGAAGTGTTACCCAGGATGTCGATGCCTCCGTGTCTGGAGTATGCTGCTTTACTCCTATCCAATGATCCCTTCTCACCTCTTAAGACACTACTTCTTGGTAGTGAACGTTGGCAGACAGGGGTAGTGATGTTTGGTGACAGTAGGTTATTCCTGTAACATCTATTCCTCTGCTCCCTGCCTTATTATAGTTGCTACCAAATGAGAGGGATAAAGTTTTCTAGCATGATGCGGCTCTTCTGGAATGTGGTATTGGAGAAGGAGCCAGATGCTGAGAGCTTGCTCTTTGGGTTTCATCTCTTGGTGTTGCAACTTTTGGCTGTCTTAGCCGAATATTCTGTCCTCTGTTCTGCAGGTCAGTACAGATGTGAGAGGGTTTCCCTGTGCTCCAAGCCCCCCCCCCCATATGCCCTACCACACGGGATGGTGTTTACCAGGCTTCACTGGCTATGGGCTAACTCAGCCTCCTCCACATTGGTCGACAGGGGGGCCTCACCCACAGCTCGTTCCTCCACCACATTGTAAGATGATCTGAATTGGATGACATGAGTTGTAATGTATATTCCTAGTTTAAGGACTTCTGTCAGTGGAGAAGATGTAGAAGAGGTACCACAAGGCTTTGAGATGCAAGGATAGACCTGAGTGAGGACATACTAACATTCCTCAGCTTTCTGTGGACGTCCATTTCATGGACTGTCTAGTTTCACCCTACAGAACTAGGCAGCAGCTGTCTGCCATGGAGATGAAAAGTGACATTTTGCAAAAGACAAACATGAAAGCATTCCCCAGGTGCATAGCACAGACACAATGTTTTGGGCTCTGGGATGGATGGAGTGCAACCTTCCCATCACTCTTCCTTGTGGAGGCCCCCGTTGTCCAGTGTTATTGATTAGTTATGAAAACATCTGTCCCTGGGTGAAATGGTCACATCCTCAGGGGTGAGGGACTGGGCTCTCCTTTGTCCACAGGGGTGAGAGGAGGCCTGTGAGAAACTCTCTGCATCTGGATGAGATGTGGGTGTGGGAGAGAGTGGAATAGGGTGGGGCAGGTGTAGAGCCTTGGCTTACATCCTGCGTGGTCAAGGCCAGTCTGAATCTACCTCCATCCCTTCTAGGGCTTCAGTCATATTCAGAAACCTGTGGCGCTCAAGGGGACAAAAGCCGCACCCCGCCCAAGAAAGTCCCACAGAAGGACTATGTAAATACTGTGGCTGTTTTTAGTTGTAATCATGTCTGGAATACTGTTCCTGTCTGGGCAGCACCCTGTCCTGACCATGTATCTGTTGGGTTTGTCCTGGGATCTCTGTGTGGTGTCATTTACCTTTCAAAATGCTAAGTCTTCATTCAGAGCCTACAGGCTTCTCTGTTTCCAGATCATCACCTTAGGGTTGTGTCGGTGGAAGAAACACAGATTTTTGTTGAAGCCTTGACATTACAAGGGGAATCCTGGCTGGGCAAGTTTTAATATCCTGTAGATTCTCAGGACATACATTTGTTGTGCTTGGCTATTTCCACGCACTGAGCAGTGGGGGAGGTGCTGTTGTTGGGAACGAAGTGTCTTTATTGCACAATGGAGACGTATATTTCTTACCATCGTGCACGTCCAGAGTCCACATTTGTTGTCTGGGAGGGATGATACACACCTCTCACTTTGTCTGCAGCGTGTTGAGTTTCATCTGTCATTTCATTATTTATATAAACACCCAAAGCAAGGCTATTGTCCCTTGATTAATCATTAAGGTAGGGGTCTGTCCCTTGTCCTCGACAGTCAGTGGATACTTGTGGGAAACCCTCTTGTCCGGTAAGGGTGATGAGAATGAGAAACAGTGGCAGATGCTCTAGGCAGGTGTAGACGGTTTGTTGGAATGTTGCTGAGTCACTTCCATTGGGATGTTCTTCTGTCTTTTCTTTGACCTGTGTAAGATACAGACGCTGGGGCATCCTCCATGAGGAATAGCAGTCCTGCATGTAGGCCTCCCATGTTATGGGAGAGTGAATGTTGCTAAGGTCATGAAAACTTACTTAAGGTTGCTCAGGAGATACGTTTGATGCACTTTGTCTTTCATTCATACTGAGGTGGTTGGCAGGTCCCTTTGTGGTGAAGGAGAGCCACTCTTCTCTGAAAGCTGGGCACAACGGGTATGCGCACGCACATCCTACAGAGACGATATTCCGTGCTCCAGAAAGGATGACGCATACACATTTTTTTTTATTTTATATTGTTATATTAATCACCATACATGACATCATTAGTTTTGGATGTAGTGTTCCATGGTTCATTGTTTGTGCATAATACCCAGTGCTCCACGTAGAACGTTCCCTCTTTAATACCTATCACCAGGCTAAACCATCCCTCCACCACCCTCCCATCTAGAACCCTCAGGGTTTTTTAAGAGTCCATCGGGGATGACGCCTACTCTGAATGTTAGGAATTTAACGTGTCTGAGAGCAGGGAGGGACACATTTGTTAAACGACATAGATGTTGTGTTCCGTAAAAGGTAATCACCAGTGATGGATCTGAAGGGCAAGAGAGGGAGCCATGAGTCACTAGAAACAGGAGGTTGTGGATGAGAAGAATGGAGGTGCTCAGGGGAGTGGATGGGCCTCTCTCGGGTAGAGCGGGGGCCGTTCCTGGCAGGCCAGCAGCTTGAGCAGTGAGTGTGAGGACACCGTGAGATCCAAACCAACTTGCTGGCTGTGTCCATCACACGGTGTGGATAATGCAGTTATTTGTACCAGAACGTCACTGTTGCGATAAAGCTGTTCCTTCATACTCTATAAAGATTGTTGTTTTCCCTGGATTTCTGAAGGTTCTGAACTGGGTGACAGGATGTGGTGGAGCTTTGGGAAATTTAACTTGGTTCCTTTGGGGATTCTTGTCTGCCTGAGGTGTGGGCCCTGCTGAGAAAAAGTAAATACGGGACTGAGATCAGCAGAGTGGCTGCCTTAGCCTTCAGCCTGAGCCAGTATCTTCGTGGGGAATTCAGGATTGACCAGGATCCACATTAGCTGGATCCCTGTCACTACACCTCTGCCTCTGAGTCACCACTCTGCCTGCACTTTGCATCTCCCTGAATGTTGTCACAGGATCCTGCGGATTTACCTGTGTTCCTGATTTGTAAGCCCGAATGCCAGCTCTCAGTGGGGCCTACTTAGAGTCTCAGCATTGTTATCTGTGAAAGGGGAGCATATTGGTTTCTGAGGTGATTAGAAGAATAGGAGTTGAAATACAGAAAGAATCTGCAGGGGCCCGTGGATGGCTCAGTGGGTTAAGCATCAGACTCTTCATTTCTGCTCAGGTCAGGATCTCAAGTTTCTGAGATCGAGCCCCACGTCATGCTCGGCGTTGAGTGTGGAGCCTACCTAGGAGTTTCTCTCTCCCGCCACTCTCCCCGTTCGCACACAACGTTGCCCTTTCTCTGTCTCTGTCTCTCTGTCAGAAAAAAAGAAAAAGAATATGTAAAATATCTGGGCTGTGGGTCACTCCCCCTTCTCACTGTTTAAATGAAAATAGCTCCATGCAGATGAGCATGAAAAGATGTTCATTTCAGTCCACACCATTGCAGTGAGAGTATAACACATCAGCCAAGAGTTTGCCAATCCTCATTTCAAAAATAAGGCAAGGACCCCATTTTACTTTCTATTAAATTTTAGGTCCTAGGTAAGAATGAAGTAAAATATCATTACAAGAACCTGTACATTCAGAGGTTTATACCTGGGATGTGAAGACAATTGTTTTCTATTACATATAGACTCGTGGAGGCAACCACACACTCAGGTGTCCATTCAAGGCCTCAGATAGAGTATAGGAAACAAATGCATTTAGGCAAACAGAAGGTCACAGTGTACTAACCCAAATCTATTTGCCATACAGGACACTACATTTGAAATTTGAAGACCTCCCTGAGCAATTACAAACAGGCGGTGTGTGTATATATTTAGAAAATTGTCAGATCAGCCTAATGTCCTAAATGCTGTCCCTGCCCATCCTGTCCCCTGTGCTCTGTCTCTCCTGGTATCCCCCAAATAAACCTTTCACAGTTCTGTCTCGGTGCCAGCGTCTACCTTCAGGAGGCCCTACAGTCACTCGCCTTTGAGTGCACAGTGTGAATCCCGTACACAGAACAAACTGGCAGCAATGGTGGTGATGGACTATATAGCAGGATTCCCCGTTGTGGGATCTTTCCTGCAGGGGGCGTAAGAAATCCTTCTGGGGAGGTGGACGCATCTTGTATTTAGGTACTTGTAGTAACTCAGGTGATAGATACTCTTGAGCACATGGCACCTGCTAGTTTAGGGGGTGTGTGTCAATCGGCAGGACAGGGGTCTGTCCCCAGGCAGCGGTCTGTTGTGAAGGTGAGGAATGAATGAAACATCCCTAGGGGCCCTGGGAGACCGGTGAGGAGGCCCTGCATTAATCCAGATTTTGTGCACTGGTTTCACCTTACCAGGTGCCCCCCAACAGCAGGTGGGCTCTGAGGGGGGGCTGATGGTGGCAGTATTCTTTTAAGACCCATGATGCGCATAATCCTCCCACAGTGTCCTTGTTGGGGGATGGGCAGAGCAGAAGCTAATGACAGGAGACCCATTCCTCCCTCACAACACAGGAGGAGTTGGGTGTATGCCTCTGTCACTTTTTAGGTCATTTACTACAATCCATTCTGCACCAGAGCTCCTGGATCTTGAAAAGCCCTCCTTCTTCCCCGATTGTGGAAGCAGTCATCCTCCAGTAGCACTGGGGTCATGGCTGGGCCACTAAGTTGTCCAGGTTTTTCTGTCCAAGAGTGGCTGGTAACTGCACTGCTGCAGTCAAGGCCCTGTGAGCAGGGCCTGTGCCAATTGATGGCAGCAGAGAGGGGCAGACAGGAGAGGTGTTTCCCTGTGGTCTTGGACAGGGCTGCACAGAGCAGAAGGCCTGAGGGCCTGGGGAGAGATTGGGAAAGAGAATGTCAGGGAGAGAGACACTGAAGGAGGGGTGAGGGGATTGGGCAAGTCCTAGAAAGTGAGAGGAACAAAGAGAGAGATGGGGTAGAGAGAAGCAGAGACCAAGAGGAATTTCAAGGATGAAAAGAGGTTGCTGGTCTAGGTGCTGGAGGTGGACCATGGACCAGGTTGGAGGAGGTCGATGTAGGTGATCTGCATGTTGGGACCAGAGAAGGTGGGAGTGCAGGAGATCAGATATCCCTGAGACCAAAGCTCCAACCTCCCTAGGGCTGAGCTTTGCAGAGGCCATTTCACTTGGGAAGATGGGCATACCTCCTTTTCCATGGGTTTTTGGGGCCAAGCCTCAGGATCTGTCATGGAGAAAGAGGGCTTGGCGGGACCTGAGCATGCTCTGTCCCTCCAGCTGAGGGGCCATGGCTTTGAGCGTTGTAGGGATTCCCAGGGCGGCCAGCAGAGGGCACCTGCGTACCTCCAACCCGGAGGGGAGGTGTCTTTCCCTGTGCTGACCCAAGATATCTCAGAGCAGGAAGGACTTCTGTAGCAGCCCAAGGATCCAGCCCCACTGTCTCTGCCCCAGGATCGAGAGCCAGAGCTGCGCTTCCAGTAGGTTCTGCTGCCACCCTGTGGGAGACCCTGGGGGCTTTGCAGCCACTTGATGCCTCCCGAGGTGCGACTGAGAAAAGCTGCTTTGTTGGGTGAGTGCTGAGCAGGGGGCTCTGGGCAGCAACCTCTATCCTGTGTCAGAAAACGAAAAGGGATCCGTGGCTCACAAGTCAACCTACAGAAAAAAATCTGATAATGTCTAGAAATATCCAGAAAGTCTATTTGTAATCTTTCTTTCCTTTTTTAAAAGATACATTTATTTATTTTTGAGAGGGACAGAGTGAGAGGAGAAGGATAAACTGGGAGGGAGAGAGCGAATCTCAGGTAAGACTCTCTATGGAGCATGGACCCTAATGCAGGGCTTGATCTCATGACCCTGAGATCAACTTGAACCAAAATCAAGAGTCGGATGCTTAAGTCACCCAGGAGCCCCTGAAGGCTATTTGTCATCTTTCAAAATTTGAAAAAGAAAAGCCATCAGGGAAATTCAAATCAAAACCACATTAAGATACCACCTTACAGTTAGAAGGGCATAAATTAAGAAGGTAGGAAACAACAGATGTTGGAGAAGTTGTGGAGAAATGGGAACCCTCTTACACTGGTGGTGGGAATGAAATTGGTGCAGCCACTATGGAAAACAGTATGCAGTTTCCTCAAAAATTTACAAATAGAGCTACCCTATGACCCACCAATTGCACTACTGGGTATTTAACCCAAAGACCGAGATGTAGTGAAAAGAAGGGGCACATGCACCCCAATGTTCATAGCAGAATGTACACACTAGCCAAACTGAGGAAGGAGCCGAGATGCTCTTCAACAGACAAAGGGATAAAGAAGATGTGGTCCATAAATACAGTGGAATATTACTCAGCCATCAGAAAGGATGAATACATTTGTATCAACGTGGATGGAACTGGAGGGGATTATGCTAAGTGAAACAAGTCAAGCAGAGAAAGACAGTTATCGTATGGGTTCACTTATTGTGGAACATAAGGAATAGCATGGAGGACATTAGGAAAATGAATGAAAAAATGAAAGGGGGGAATCAGAGAGGAAGATGAACCACGAGAGGCAATGGCCAAAGAAAGAAAACAAAACAAAAAAACAAATCAACAACTGCCACACATTTTTCAAACCATTATTCATAGTAAGGAATACATTTTCTTTTTTTCTTTTTTCTTTTTAGGTTTGGATTAATATAAATTCAGTTATTCAACATATAATGTAGTATTGGTTTCAGAGGTAGAGGTCAGTGATATCAGTCTTATAGAACACACAGTGCTCCATACATCATGTGCCCTCCTTAACGCCTGGCATCCAGACACCCCATCCGCCACCCTCCGCCCCTTCAGCAGCCCTCAGTCTCCTTTCTATGACTAAAGAGTCCTTATGTTTGTCTACCTCTCTGATTTCGCCTTGGTTTATTTTTCCCTCTTTTTCCCTATGATCCTCTGTTTGGTTTCTTAAATTCCGTATACTAGTGAGATCATATAATCATTGACTTTTTCTTTTTGTTTAAAGATTTTATTTATTTTATTTGAGAGAGAGAATGAGAGAGAGCGAGAGACCATGAGATGGGAGAGGGTCAGAGGGAGAAGCAGACTAGCCCGATGCGGGACTCTATTCCGGGACTCCAGGATCGTGACCTGAGCCGAAGGCAGTCACTTAACCAACTGAGCCACCCGGGCACCCTATCTTTTTCTGATTATCTTATTTTGCTCAGCATCATACCCTCTAAACATCCACATTATTGCAAGTGATAGGATTTCATTTGATTGATGGCTATGGATTATTCCATTGTTTATATATACCACATCATATCCATTCATCTCTCCATGGGTTTCTGGGCTCTTTCCATAGTTTGGCTATTGTGGACATTGCTGCTATGAACATTGGGGTGCATGGGCCCCTTCAGATCACTACATTTGCATCTTTTGGGTAAATACCCAGTAGTGCAATTTCGGGGTGGTAGGGTAGCTTTCTTTGCAACTTCATGGGGAACCTCTATACTGTTTTCCAGGGTGGCTGAAGCAGCTTGCATTCCCACCAACAGTGTAAGCGGATCCCTTTTTTCACATCCTCGCCAACATCTGTCACATCCTGACTTAGTAATTTTAGCCATTCTGACTGGTGTGAGGTGGTATCTCGCTGTCCTTTTGATTTTTATTTCCCTGATGCCAAGTGATGTAGAGCATCTTTAAATGTGTCTGTTCGCCATTTGGATATCTTCTTTGGAGAGATGTCTATTCATATCTTCTGCCTAATTCTTGACTGGATTATTTGTTCTTTGGGTGTTGAGTTTGGTAAGATATTTACAGATCTTGGATACTAGCCCTTTATTTGTAATGTCATTTACCATATCTTCACCCATTCTTTCAGTTGTCTTTTAGGTTTGTCGACTGTTTCCTTTGTTGTGCAAGGGCTTCTTGTCTTGATGAAGTCCCAATAGTTCATTTTTGCCTTTGGGGAGGTATCTAGCAAGAAGTTGGTCTGGCCGATGTCATAGATGTCATGGCCTTTGTTTTCCTGTAGGATTTTGTTGGTTTCCTCTCTTACATTTAGGTCTTTCATCCATTTTGAGTATGGTGTAAGGAAATGGTCCACTTTTATTCTTCTGCATGTGGCTGTCCAATTTTCCCAACACCATTTGATGAAGAGACTGTTTTTTACCCATTGGATATGCTTTCCTGCTTTGTCAAATATTAGTTGGCCATAGACTTGAGGGTCCATTTCTGGGCCCTCATTCTGTCCCATTGAACTGTGGGTCAGTTTTTGTGCCATACCATACTGTCTTGATGACTACAGCTTTGTAATAGAGCTTGAAGTCTGGAATTGTGATGCCACCAGCTTTGGTTTTCGGTTTCATCATCCCTTTGGCTATTTGGGGTCTTTTCTTGATCTGTACAAATTTTAGGATTATTTCTCCCAGCTCTCTGAAAAAAGCAGAACGTATTTGATAGGGATTGCATTGAAGGTAGAATTTGCTCTAGGTAGCATAGATATTTTACTAATATTTTTTCTTCTAGTCTATGATCATGGAATGTTTTTCCATTTCTTTGTGTCTTTCTCAATTTCTTTCATGAATGTTCTGTAGTTTTCAGAGGACCGGTCCTTTGTTTCTTTGGTTAGTTTTATTCCTTGGTGTCTTCTGATTGTAAGTTCAGTTGTATACGGGATCGAATCCTTAATTACTCTTTCTTCTTTGGAATTGTTTGTGTATAGAAATGCAATTGATTTCTGGGCATTGATTTTATAGCCTGCCACATTGCTGAATTCCTGTATGTGTCTAGCAGTTTTGGGGTGTGGTCTTTTGGGTTTTCCATACAGAGTATCGTGTCATCTGCAGAGAGTGAGAGTTTGCTTTCTTCTTTGCTGATTCAGATGCTTTTATTTCTTTTTGGTATCTGACTGCTGAGGCTAGGACTATGTTGAACACCTGTGGTGATAGTGGACATCCCTGTCATGATCCTGTCCTTAGGGGAAAAGCTGTCAGTGTTTTCCCGTTGAGAATGAATGGGCTTTTCATAGATGGCATTTATGATATTGAGGCATGTGCCATCTATCCCTACACTGTGAAGAGTTTTAATCAAGAAAGGATGCTCTACTTGTCCAGTGCTTTTTCTGCATCTATTGACAGGATCCTATGTTTCTTGTCCTTTCTTTTATTAATGTTGTGTATCCCACTGATTGATTTGCACAGGTTGAACCATCCTTGCAGTCCAGGAATAAGGTCCAATTTGTCGTGGTGAATAATCCCTTTAATGGACTGTTGGATCCTATTGGCTAGTATTTTGGTGAGAATTTTTGCATCCAGGTTCATCAGGTGTATTGGTCTATAATTCTCCTTTTTAGTGGGGGGTCTTTGTCTGGTTTTAGGATTGAGGTAATGCTGTCCTCATAGAAAGAGTTTGGAAGTGTTCCTTCCATTTCTGTGTTTTGACACCACCTTAGAGGAATGGGTATTAATTCTGCTTTAAATGTTTGGTAGCATTCCCCTGGGAAGGCGTCTGGCCCTGGGCTCTTATTTGTTGGGAGATCTTTGATTACTGACTGCTTCAGTTTCCTTGCTGGTTATGGGTCTCTTCAGGTTCTTTATGTCTTCCTAGTTCAGTTTTGGTAGTTTAGACTTCTCTAGGAATGCATCCATTTCTTCCAGATTGCCGAATTTGTTGGCATTTAGTTTCTCTTAATATGTTCTTATAATTGTTTGTATCTTTTGGTGTTAGTTTTGATCTCTCCTCTTTCATTCAGGATTTTACTTATTTGCATCCTTTCCCTTTTCTTTTTGATAAGTCTGGGCAGGGTTTTCTCCATCTTATTAATTCTTCCAAAGAACCAGCTCCTAGTTTTGTTGATCTGTTCTACTGTTCCTTTGGTTTTTATTTCCTTGATTTCTGCCCTAATCTTATGTCTCTTCTCCTGCTGGTTTCAGGCTATAATTGAGTTTCTTTCTCCAGCTTCGTTAGGCATAATGTTAGGTTCGTGTTTTGAGACCTTCCTTGTTCATTGAGAAAGGCTTGTAGTGGTATCTCTTTCCCTCTTAGGACTGCCTTTGGTGCATCCCAAAGGTCTTCAGTAGTTGTGTTTTCCTTTTCATTTGTTTCCATGAATTTTTAAGTTCTTCCTTAATTTCCTGGTTGTCCCATTCATTCTTTAGCAAGATGCTCTTTAGTCTCCATGTATTTGAGATCGTTCCAAATTCCCTCTGCTGATAGAATTCCAATTTCAAAGGATTGTGGTCCAAAAATATGCAGGGACTGATCCCCTCTTTTCTTACCGATTTGTGAGCCACTATGTGATCAATTTTGGAGAATGTTCCATGTGCACTTGCGAAGAAGGTGTATTCTGTTGCTTTAGGGTGGAATGTTTTGAATATAACTGTGAAGTCCATCTGGTACAGTGTGTCATTCAAAACCCTTGTTTCCTTGTTGATTTTCTGCTTAGATGATCTGACCATTGCAGTGAGTGTGGTGTTAAGATCCCCTACTATCCTTGTATTATTACCGATGTGATTCTTTAATTTTGTTACTAACTGGCTGCCCCCATGTTCAGGGCATACATATCTACAATTGTTAGATCTTCTTGTCGGATGGACCCTTTAATGATGATGCAGTGTCCTTCCTCATCTCTTCTTACAGTCTTTGATTTTAAATCTAATATAGGGATTGCCACCCCAGCTTTCTTTGGATGTCTATTAGCATGATAAATGGTTTTCCAACCCCTCACTTTCAAACTGGAGGTGTCTTTGTGTCTGAAATGAGTCTCTTTCAGATGGCATATGGATGGGTGTTGTTTTTTGTTCAATCTGATCCTCTGTGTCTTTTGATTGGGGCATTTAGCCCATTTACATTCAGAGTAACTATTGGAAGATACGAATTTAGTGCCATTGGATTCCCTGTAATGTCACTGTTTCTGTATACTGTCTCTGTTCCTTTCTGATCTGTGTTACTTTGGGGCTCTCTTTTTGCTTCATGGATCCCTTTTAGTATTTCTTGTAGGGATGGTTTGGGAATCAGAAGTTCTTTTCATTTCTGTTTGTCCTGGAAGCTGTTTATCTCTCCTTGTATTTTGATAGATATCCTAGCTAGCTAAAGTAATCATGGCTGCCAGTCTTAGGTGTCTCCCATTGTAGGTTGAGGAACTCCTAGCCTGAGCTTGCTCTCAAGAGTTTCTCTTTGTCTCTGAGATTTGCAAGTTTCACTATTATACATTAGGGTGTTGACCTATTTTCATTGATTTTTAGGGGGATTATCTGTGCCTCTTGGAATTGGATGCCTGTTTTGTCTTCCAGATTAGGGAAGGTTTCTGCTACAATTTGCTCCAACCTGCCTTCTGCCCCTGTCTCTCTCCTCTTCTTCTGGGATCCCAATTATTCTATTATTGTCTCACTTTATGGTATCAGTTATCCCCCGAATTCTCCCCACATGATCCAGTAGTTCTTTATCTCTCTTCTCCTCAGCTTCTTTATTCTCCATTATTTTGTCTTCTTTATCCCTAATTCTCTGTTCTGCCTCATTTATCCTAGGGGTTAGAGCCTCCATTTTTGATTGCATCTCATTAATAGCCTTTTTGATTTTGACTTGATTAGATTTTAGTTCTTTTGTTTCTCTAGGAAGGGATTCTCTAGTGTCGCCTATGCTTTTTTCAAGCCCAGCTAGTTATCTATCTAATCATTATTCCTAACTCAAGTTCCAACATCTTACTTCTGTCCATACCGATGAGGTCCCTGACAATCTGTACTGTGTCTTGTTCTCTTTTTTTGAGGTGAGTTTTTCCATGTTATTCTGTCCGGCGAAGGATTGATGAATGAGAGAACAAAATACTAAAATGCCAACAATGACCCGAGAGAAATATATAGTAAAGAGTGTACTGGATCATGTGTGGATTTTGGTCTGTTTGTTAGAAAACGAGATCCCAAAGTTTTAAAGAAAAAATAAAACTTATATATGTACAAAAATTAAGTTGAAGACAATGTAAAAACTAAAATTGAACGTAACTATAAAAATGGAAATTAAATGACAAAAAACAAAGAGAATAAAATAATATACAGACAGGTGAACAGAACAGAGTCATAAAATCTATCCTGCGTGTACTTTGTTTAGGTTGTTAGAGGAAACTACATCTCAAAATGGTAAAGAAAAAATCTTCTATATAGAAAAATAATTTTTTTATTATATTCCGTTAGCCAGTGTATAGTACATAATTAGTCCTTGATGCAGTGTTCAGTGATTCATTAGTTAAGTATAACACCCAGTGCTCATCACACCACATGCCCTCCTCAATACCCATCACCCTGTTACCCCTCCTCCCACCGTCCTCCCGTCTCAAACCTCCGGATTGTTTCCTGGGGTCCATAGTTTCTTATGGTTCATCTCCCTCACTGATTTCACTCCCTTTGGATTTCCTTCCTTTCCCCTATGTCGTCTGTGCTACCGCTTATGTTCCACCTATGAGAGAAACCGTATGAGAATTGTCATTCTCTGTTTGACTTACTTCACTTAACATAATCCCCGACAGTTCCATCCATGTCGATGCAAATGGTGGGTATTCATCGTTTCTGATTGCTGAATAATAAATTAAATACATTGAAAAGATTGAATGTATCTGTAAAGATTAAAATATTCCAATTCAAGAAAACAAAACAACCCCCCCCCCAAAGAAACAAAGCAAAAGAAGAGGGGGCAATAAAAGAGAATATGATCAGACAATGAAGAGAACGTTAGCCATACATTAGGCTCTGGGTATATTTGGTCTGTTAGAGGAAACTGCATTCCAACACTGTAAGGAAAGAAATATGCAAATATTTCCAAAAACAAAATTAAATGCAGTGGAAGGCTAGAAGGTAACCGTACATGAAAACTTAAAATGATTTTAAGAAAAGAGTGGATATGGGGCACCTGGGTGGCTCAGTTGGTTAAGCGACTGCCTTCGGCTCAGGTCATGATCCCAGGGTCCTGGGATCTAGCCCTGCATCGGGCTCCCTGCTCGGCAGGAAGCCTGCTTCTCCCTCTCCCACTCCCCCTGCTTGTGTTCCCTCTCTGACTGTCACTTTCTCTCTCTGTCAATTAAATAAATAAATAAAATCTTTAAAAAAAAAGAAAAGAGTTGATCAAATAAGAAATTGGTGGAAAAATGAAAGAGCAAAGGAATTAAAATAGAAAGACTCAAGAATCCTGGGAAAAAAAACATGAATCCTACATGTTCCCTAGCACTGGAGTCTTGCAATTCTCAATGATTGGTATAATTGTTCTTGGATGGATGTTCATGCTGATCGTGGGGAGGGGCTTGTTGCATTGATTTTCAACTGTCTTTGCCAGCGCGGAATTGCACCGCCCTTGCCAGAGGGCCGGGCTAAGTAACCTGGTCTGGTTTGCTCTGTGTGGCTTTTGTTCCCTGAAGGCTTTTCCCGCTGCTTTAGAGGATGAGAATGAAAATGACAGCCTCCCAAACTCCAACCCCGGAGCCAAGAGCTCAAGGCCCCACTCCTGAGTGCTCCCTCAGTTAAAAGCAGCCAGTCACTTTTGTCTCCCTGGTCTCCGTCCGCTGTCTCTGTTCACCCAGCCTGTGACTGAGCATTTGTATCTCAGGCCGGGAACTCGTTTGAGTCTCCAAACCCTGCAACTCCTGTGGTGAACACCTTGAGCCTTTGCTCCCCAGAGTAGGACTGGGGGGTGGCCCTCCCTGATTCTGCTGCTTGCTGGGCCCCTGCTTGGAGAGCAGTAACCTGAGCATGCTGTGGTTCATGGTATATGGAATCCCTGGCTGAGAGCCCACTCCTCGGCTTGCTGATTCCAGCCGGCTTCTCCTGCTTCCACACCTGGGAGATCTGCCCCACTAAGGCACCCCTGTTATGTCTGTGATCCTGGGGATTCTGAGGCCATGCGGTCCCACCTAGAATTCTGCCCTCTTTTGCCACCTGGGTACTTTTCAGGCAGGGACATCCCTCACTGGAGCTGACTTCTCAAAAGTCTGACTTGGCATTCTGCTACTGTGTCACTTTCCAGTAGCCAGCTTACGGAGGTTCCCTCCCCCTGCAGTCTATCTGCCCACATATGGCCTTGCATTCACTTTTTCGCACTTCCTCCTTATAGAAATTAGTCACTTTTGTATTTGCAGTGTTGCAGTTTCTCCTCCATTCCATTCTGGTTGAGTTCACAGGTATTCACAATGGTTTGATAGGCATCTAACTGAATTCCTGGGAGCAGACGAAATGAAGGTCTCTTAAACCTCCACCACCTTAGACTCTCTCCAGGAACGCATTTTAAATTGCCACCCAATACCTATAGAGATACATCACAAAGAAAGGTTAACAAAATAATATTTACTCAGGCCTGTAATACATTATGATAGACTTTATTCTATTTCATTTGTGTTTGATTCTGTGCAATCTATGAATGTGTCCAACATTAGAGAAATGATTGACTTATCCATGGTATTTAGTATTATATATCTTAAAACATGATGCAGATATTCATTTGTAACCTAAACAGAGTACAGTATCTTGTTGAGAGGAAAAAGGCTGTGAATGAATGTAAATATCATGCTGTTTGTTGAAAAACAAAGTTTGAAGGGCTACACAGGCCCCAAGGTTAATGTGTCTTTATTTTGTACAATTACAGTGCTGTGCTTTCTGTGTGTTTCCCTTTGAGACATAAAGGTAGAGAGCTAATATTTATTGACCATTTACTATGTGTGCCTGGTGCGGGACTCAAAGCTTTCCATGAATTATGATTTCATTTAATCCCTCCCCAAACCTGAGATGGTATAAACATCCATATGACAGAATGGAAACAGGGGAGGCTCAGAGACTCACAGCAACTTGCCTGAGGTTGGAGTGAAGAAAAGGGCAGAGCTGAACTCAAACCCACGTGTATGTGATGACAGAGTCCATGCTTCGCACGTAATGCTCTGCTGCCTGCTAGAGAGTAGACTGGAGGATGCATGCCAGTTAGGATAGGCTGATATTACTGTGAGTAACTAGACGCCCTTCGTCTTAGTGGCTCCTACTAGGGAAGTATCTTTTTTTACTCCTGTCACATGTCCGCATGGTCTTTCTGGGAACAGGATAAAAGAGCACCCACCATTGGTAACAGCCAGGTGCTAGAGGAGATGGACAGAGGGGGTGCCAGACCCAGTTGTCCCAAGGGTTCTGTTCGAGGTGGCACACCCCACTCCCACTCACACCTCACTGGTCAGAGCACGTCAGAGGGCTGTATCAAACTTCCCGGTTCAGGGGACATGCCTTCGTGGAGCCTACTGGGGCCACCACATGGTGCCAGCCCATGTGGGGGACTGTGCAGGGGCAGAGGAGGAGTCTGGGTCATGGGTAAGAAATGACAGCAGGAGTAAGTCGGGATGGGTTTGCTTTATCCTCAACCACGTAAGATTTGTACATCTCGGTCTATTAGGTTTGATTTTCAGACCCTGCAGTCTTCTCACACCAAGATTCCAGGATATTCCCAGCCAAAGACATTTTTGATGACAATTTTATCATGCTCATATCATTCAGTTCCAATATAGCGCATTTTCTTTTGGATTTCTTTACTCCTATTTCATTTTAGAGGTACTTCAAATATAAATTGTTCTTAAGATATATTTATTTGAGAGAAAGAAACACAGTGAGAGCGGGAACACAAGCAGGGGGAGTGGGAGAGGGAAAAGAAGGCTTTCTGCAGAGCGGGAAGCCCGATGTGGGGCTCGATACCACCACCCTGGGATCATGACCCGAGCCAAAGTCAGATGCTTAAGGACTGAACGACCCAGGTGCCTCGAGGTATTTCTCAATTTCTAACATATGGGAATTTCTAGTGAGCTTTTATCCATGATTTCTAGCATATTATATTACCACAACATGCTCTGTGTGATTTCATGCCTCTGAAACATGCTGAAATTTCCCTTTTGGCCAAAATAGATCGGGTGCATTTTTGTAAGTGTATCCTATATGCCTAAAGTTAATGTGTCCTCCATCGTGGCATATGGTTGTGGACAGACATACGGAGATAGCTGTGGGATTCAGATGATTTGCTATCAAGTTCTACATGTTATGGATTTTCCGTCTGCTTTGAGTCACTGAGAGAGGGTTGAAACCTCCCACTCTGCTTGTGTAGTTGCTCGTTGTTGCAGTTCTGTCCTGCTTTGCTTTCTATGTTGATCAGCCAATGGCTCTAGGACAGGAGTTCTGGAAGCAAGGAGAGCGTGCCCAGAAGAGGGGAACAAGCACTTGGGTTGGGAGGGAGCAGAAACAAGAAGGACGGCCACAGTTCCAGAGAGAGGACCTGTTATTGGGATGGCGCGGTGGTGGGGCACCAGGTGGGAAGAGGCTGTTTAAATATGAGGTCACGCGCGGTGTCCATTATGATCAACCAGGGGCAAAGGCAGCTGATTGGTTGAGAGAGTATAAAGCCTCTGGGTTGCTAAGGAATGGTTCGACCAGGGGAATGCTTGGAGATTAGTGGATGCTCCTCCAATCCCTTAACCTGCTACTGTTTCTTGCTGACCTAGTGATTTCCTGACCTAGTGATTTACTCACCTGCTGACCTACTCCCCTTCCTGAACCTCCCCTCCAGTATTCAATCTGACCCTGACACTGTCCTTGACCCCTACTTCTCCTGACAAACGCCTTCCCCAATCCCACCGTCTATTTCTACCCTGCTCCCATCCCTCCTTAAAACCCTGTCCCCTTCCCACCCCTCCCTAACCACCCACCCCTCCCTCCACTCCACCCCCATCTCCACCTCCTCCCCGACACCCCGGCGCCCCTTGAAAGGACCAAGTCATGAAGATGCAGAGGCTGTTGTTCTGGCTGCTCTTGCTCCGGTGTCCCAGTTCCCCAAACCCAAATGTGAGTAAACGTGGCACTTCACTGGTGTCTCCTATTGAAAGAGAGAGGGCACAGGTGTGGGAGGAAGGGAAGAGGGGGAGGAAGAGAGAGAAAACCCCAAGGCAGCTGCGCAGTGAGTCCAGAGCCTGAAAAGAGGCTCATCCTCAGGACCATGGGTCATGACTTGATCTAAACCAAGACGTCATTAGTTAACTGACTGAGCCACCCGGTGACTCAAAACTGCAGGTGATATCTTCCTTTCTAATGGGTTCTTTCACATGCTGGTTAAATAATAGCTTTTTCAGGGGGTTCTTGGTGGGCACTCCAGAAGGACTGCAATTCTTCCTGAAGAGCGAGCACCACAGGGCAGTTTTCTCGGTCAGCCTGAAGGTTTTGTGGCCACAGCCGTCCACATCAATTTCTGGGTCCTCTCTGTGCTCCTTGGTCCAAAAAGAGCAGCTTTGGCAGGATGGAAACCTGCGCATACTAGGTTTATGGTGTCAAGAAGGAAGGATTTGAGAAGAAACAAAAAGCCATTGAGTACTTTGTCTTCATTAAGGGGCTTGCGTGATAGGTCTTTAAAAATATCAGGAACTCTATAGGACCTGTGGGTATTAGACTGGCAACTGGAAGCCCAGTGAAGATCCTGCCTCAAGCCTTGCAGGTTTAGGGTCCATCTTGCATGTAGTTTCTTTTCCTATCAGCACATTTTTCATATTTATGAAGTTTGGCAGCCCTGGGAACAGTGACATCTTACGCCTTGTTTTTGGGACTCAAGTGTTAACAAGTGAAATGTCGTTTGTGCTCTGTGCTTCCTGGTTGGTTGACTTTGAACAACTTCTGAGTCAGCTCTTTCCTTCTGGCCTTGGAGGCTGTCCCCGGGGACTCTGTGTCCCACCAGATCCGTGGGAGCCCCGAAAAGCCCAGCGGACACTAAGTGACCGCATCTTGCTGGGACTTTTCTCACAGGAGAATCTGATGGAGTGATGTGATCAGGAAGTGAATGAGTTGTTATTCTTTCTTTAGACCAGTATGTACAGAGTATTAATTTCCCCAAAGTAAAAAGCTCCTGAATGTCCTTAGGAATGTCCAAAGATAAAAGAAATACCCGGTTCCTAGTGTGACCTTTTCACTCCTTAAAAAGTAAAACCCTTAACCCCAGGAGAGAGAGACAGACAGGCAACACCCTAGAAATAAGCAGACTTCTTTAGATCAGCCTACACTAGATTCTTAGAGAGGGATCTGCAAAGTGGGAGTAGTCAGGAAGGACCCTTGTGTTGAGGCCGACTCATCCCACATGAATACCTCCAGTCAAAATAGACTCGATTCGGTTTCTTTTGAGTCTTCAAAGGAGGGAATTTCTTGGTAGTCTTTATTAGAAATATTCCCTTCTTCCTAGGCTGCATCTCATAGATCAGCTCAGCTTTCTCACCCTCCCTCATCTCTGAGCTCTTGCATAAACTAACTGGTCTTGCATTTCCCTCCTCCCCCTGCTCATGGCCATTGTTTGTGAGAACCTAGTGTTATTGGCCCCATTGGATGTCATCTAGTTAAGAGTCAGCTACTGGTCAGCAACCAGACAGCTGCCAGATGTACCAAGTGGCCACGACTGGGGGCATTTTCCATTTGTGACAAGATGGCTTCTGTCTTTTGGGCATTTGATTCCCATGATCAACCATTGGGCACATAGGTAATGTCCTCTTTCAGACAGCGGCTGATCAAGGACCGTGTATGTTTCCCACCAGCACACGTGTTTTTGACCTCAGCTGTGAGGGCTGAAGATGAAAATGTTATCGATTTCAGGGTTACTTTCTAGAGAGTTGTTTTTGCACAACATTCAAGATTCGTGTGAATTAGTATGGATTGCATTGTGAGCGTCTTGTCTCCTACAATACTTGGAACTCCAGTTTTTGTAAAATGAGATGTGTTCTTTGTTTTGGTGTCCATATGAGGGATTTTGTATTCTTTTAGAAATGAAATTTCATGGTCACCTGGGTGGCTCAGCCACTTGAGCTTCTGCCTTAGCCGTGGGTCATGATCCCAGAGTCCTGGGATTGAGCCCTGCTTGGGCTCCGTGTTCAGCCGGCAGTCTTCTCTGTCTCCCTCTACCCCTTCCCCTGCACCGTGTTTCACATAAATAAATAAAATCTTTTAAGAAATTAAATTTTAGAGTTGCTATTGACTGATTTAGTTACAATACTAAGAAATAGGAGCATGAATGCCTTTCACTGGCTGTTTGGAAATAGGTGTTCAAGGAACTGAAAATGTCACAGGTATCATCCAAATAAACAAGATCACCAGATTATGAAAATCTTTATGGACTCCTGAAATTTGAGAGTTTGGGCTGTGATTCTGAAGCAAAGTGGGCATTGAAAGAAAACATCACTGTTTTCAGAAACTAAACAATAATTCTATTTGATTTTTGTTTGAATAATAATCCCATAATATTGTAATAGAAGGCTCCTGTCTCTCTCCCACTCATGTCCTTATCTATAAACATCTCCGTCCATAGAACATTCTCATTTATATGTCTAGGACATTTTTTATTCTTCCTTTCTCTCATCCTTCCATAAACTTGGGGCATGTTTTTGGAGACGTTCCAGAGCAGTTTATCCAGGTCCTTCATGGATGTACAATAGAAGTCAGTGACTTCTTACCTACGGTACGTTTACATTTACTTACTTTTCTATTTTATGTTGGCTTATAAATTCTTCAGTTCTGTTAGCTATAGAAGATGTATTTGCCACGTGTTTGTAGTCAAAATAAAACCTCTTAAGATGTGCCTATTAGATTTTTCCTACAGCTTCGGTGTGATATATTGTATATATGATCACAACATCTTTTTCAAGAATACAGTTTGTTGGGGGGCGTGTGGGTGGCTCAGTTGGTTAAGCGACTGCCTTAGGCTCAGGTCATGATCCCTGAGTCCTGGGATCGAGTCCCACATCGGGCTCCCAGATCGGCAGGGAGCCTGCTTCTCCCTCTGACCCTCTCCTTTCTCATGCTGTTTTTCTCCCTCTCTCTCAAATAAATTAAAAAAATCTTAAAAAAAAAAGAATACAGTTTGTTGGTATGTGACATAGGTAAACACAGTGAAACCATCAGCACGGTAAGGTAGTAAACACACTCATCACTCCAGAAAGTTTGCTCTTGCTCCTTTGTAATCCCTCTGTGCTCCTTCTCCTTCATGGGGAGGCAGTTAAGATGTGTGCTTACCTGGGGGAGGCTGGTTGAGGGTTTGTAAAGTTGATTGTTTGGGACAGACACATTTTAAATTTTTGAGATTCCTCATCGTCTCACGTGTTATTTCAGCTTGTCCGTGTTGTGCCTGACTATTTCCCTCTTGGCCCTGATGGGGTTGGAGTTCTATGGAAACTTCCCATTATCACTG